>NW_022991180.1:4511497-5162188 GCF_902827175.1 Gymnodraco acuticeps
TATTGTCGATTTGATGTTCTGACTGTAGGGGGGCTCAATACCTATTCTATTAAATTGCACTCTATGGTTAATGCAAAAAAAAATCTGCTGTCTATCATTTAGATTTTTATGGAGGGGTACATTTATCCATTGCACAAAGACAAGGTATTTAAAAATGATGTATGTCTGTGAGATACATTCAAAGCTCATAACAAAGGATGCAGTGTTGACTCCAGTGGCACTGTTTATGTGGAAATGTGAAATATTACTTGAAGGGAAACTTTACAGCTATAGTACAAGGGCATAGGGCTCCATAACACATGTTCAACTACTAAAACTCTACTGTGAAGGTGTTTTTTCTCTCTAGTTTCTATTTTTTACACCATGCAGGACAGGATTGAACCATATTACATGTTTTAAAAATGAAATCTCTTCTTATCATTTAAATTAACATAATTTAATACAACACTGCAATGAGGGAACAATGAGCAGAAAAGGCACTACAGAAATATCTGATTCAAGACTGATCAATAGAGCCAGCTGCAGAGAATAATCACTTCAGAGTTCAACCTGAGGATTTTAAAATGAAGCCATGTTTTTTTTAATCTATTTCTGCTAAAACACAACCCTTTTTGAGCTAAATTAGCTAAAGCATCATAGAAGAGGATCCTCTGCCTTTCTTTTATGATAGGGGATAAAAAGGGAGGCAATATAAAGCTGCTCAGCTCGGTCTGCAGTTGGGGTGATAACGATGTTTCCATACTGGCAGAAAAAACTTCAATACTACCCTCACCTCATATCATTTGTTGCAAAGTACCATGGCCTTGCACAATCCCTGGTGCATGATCTCCTCTCATTTGTGGTCTGAGCCGAACGATATAAGGACTCAAATCCTGGCATTCATAGGGTGTGTATGTGACACCTGCTTATGTCCAATTTTGATACACTTTTGACACACTCTGAAGGAAAAAAATCACCCTATGGATACTGTTGAAAGTTGTATGTGCCTCACCATTTTATTATTCTCAACTTGTCTCGTCTGCACCTATGCATCTCACTCAGAACAAAAATCGCATCAAGGCCTCTTCAGGTTAGTCTCGATGGAGAAATTAGTTCCTCTGCTCTTTATTTCATGGATTTTAGATCTTAGTGATTATTGATATTAAATAAGTCAATTCTTATATTTAATATCACTGAAGTTACTTTTGACAAATTCTTTGCGAAACATCACGTTTGTTATTGGGAATATGAAAAATACCATTAAAGGGTTGTTTTGCGGAAGAGAGCTATCTAATTCCTACTAATATTCACCAAGGTATTAAGTTACTCTTTTAAAACTGATTTAAGATTTTTTCAGCAGTGTGGATTTTTCCTTTATTCACAAACAAAGGACATTTGCACAGACAAGAGGTGTTTCTAAAATTGCAGAAACACTTGTTCTTCATTTCAATAATACGATCTCATCAATTTTTAAACATCTGTGTAATTTGTGGACATTCACGTCATAAAACCACGGTTGACAAACACAGGACAGGACGGGGGGTGACAGTGTTAGTGTTAGGTGAACAGTGATAAGACACAAGAGCAACAATGACAACAGCAATGCTTTGGATTAGTGAAAAAGTTAAAAAAATCACAATCTTGAGTCTCAGTGACAGAGTGATAATGGACAAACACTCAGTGCAATAATTTGTAAACAAAATATACACATACATACTTCACCTTGTACTCTAGATCTAAAGTGGAAACGTTTCTGTTTTGGTTATAGTCATTAATTTTCAGTCTTACCTCATTTTTTTTTTTAATATACTCCAATTATATATGTATATTTACAGAACTTATCAATCAATTTTTTTAGAGTGGTGGATACTACCACAGGGTTCAAAAGTAAAAGGATTATCTAGTAAACATGTTGCTATACAACTCTCCTCAAAGTGCACGACTGTGATTGGAAAGTGCATGAGCCTGCCACCATCATCTCACTGTTATATCTATTCACACATCGAACCATGCTCATTAAGCAAGCACACATCAAAACCCTTCAGCTAAAATCTTCACAGCGCGATGCAAGCACTGCAATAACATGTGTACTGCATGACACGTTGAATAAAGCACAGTGGACTGCGGATAACTCATTAAAGCTACAGACAGCAGTGTGGTATATGATCCGAAGACAGTAAGTGCAATTTAATCAGATAATAAACACTCGCCTCTCCACTCACACTTCCATTGGCTGGATGCGGGGTGGCAGGTGTAAATCTGTGACTTGGCAAGAAATGGGCTGCTTGAAGAAATAAATGTTTCCTTGCTTCCACTTCTGAATAGAGACATAAGATAATTCCTTAAAAACATGAATAATAAACAAGATTTCGATTTTCTTGCAATTGTTATGATAAATAACATCGATCCAGTTCTAAATGCATGTGTTACTTTCTGGACTTCCTGATGAGATTAGGGCACACATAGTCTTCTATTTACATTAAGATTTGTTTTTTTTGGACAGCTTGTAAACCACCAGCTATTTGGGTTTGGTTTTTTCTTCCTGAACAACATCTTGCCAACCAATATGTCCAAAGCTCTGCCCATTCGGCAAGATTGTACTTGTTGCTTAGCAACACTGGCTTATATAACATCAAATCAAGGCAATTTTGAGCTTGTTGTACCACGCAAAGCACAGTTAACTACTTGAGTAATTAAACAGACCAATTAGAGGTTGTCTGTCTTAGAAAAGTGTTGATTCAGAAGTAGATTGCAGGTGTGCAGTTGGAACACGTTTTTTTACAAGAGAGTTTGATATTTGTATTCGTGCTCTTCTCACTGGTTTGAAGTAGGTGGAGTCACGTATTTTAGAGCATCCATCAGGATTTATCAATATTACTTTATGTTGTCAGTCAAATCTGATAAGACCACAGGAACAACAGACTAGTTGAGAGTTTAAGTGCTAAACTCTTAATAAATAGAACCTAAGAATGTTTTGATCTTCCCAAACTGTAATCGTTGCCTTTGAGTCGAAGATATTGAACATCATACATATATATGCAACATTTCTTTAAAGTTCTTTAAAATATATTCAAATAAAATCTATTTTTAAAAACGTTTGGGCTTGTTTTAAGCAGGAGGGTATTTACACTGCTGTGTGTGGCTTTATGTCACCTGACAGTCTTCCTCTAGCGAGTACAGTATGCAGCAACACGACACATCTGGGTCACAATAGCCGTACATTTACATCCTCAGGCTCAACGTCGAGCACACACATGGCAGTTCCACTTGCTAAATACACACACACACACACACACACACACACACACACACACACACACACACACACACACACACACACACACACACACACACACACACACACACACACACACACACACACACACACACACACACACACACACACACACACACACACACACACACACACACACACACACACACACACACACACCACACACACACACACACACACACACACACACACACACACACACACTTCCAGCAGAAATCATTTTCACACCAAACAAGGAAACATCACAATCCAGATTCTTTATGCATGCAGCGTGTGAACACACTATAGTCCTGGTTTACTAAGCTCTTGTTTCACGATCACAGGTGTTTTTTGCAGAGTTTACATCGAGATACATGAAGCCTTTTAGCCTGACAAGTTCATGTTTGAGCCTTCACTCTCTTTAAAAAACTGGAAGCTGACATCATTTAAGGTTGAATTGCTCCTTCATTGTTTCCGTCTGCATCTCTGCCTGTGAAATAGCTCCTGGTGACACATCCTTAGTACATTTGTTTGGTTAAAAGTTGCAATTGAGTTATGTGTAATGTCCCATGGCTCATTATTCTGTGTACAGTGCAGCTGTGTGTTAATGAATATTTACAGTACCACCGAAAACAACTAGTAGAAGAGAGACATAGACTTGGCACTGCTTCAGTATTATCACATAAACACAGACTTCAGAGTCTGTACAACTGTTATGAAGTGTAAGTGTGTGTTTGTGTGTGTGTGTGTGTGTGTGTATGTTTCTGTTGCTGCCGTCCTCCTCCTCACTGTGTGGGGAGAGCAGTCGTCTAAATCCAGCAGCTCCCTGACCAGTCTCTCTCCAAACTGCGCTCGGCTGTAGCGTTTAAACCGTGTAGGCGTCGGACATCTTGTAGAGGATGTACGCGTTGTTGATGGCGATGCTGATGCTCAACCAGAACACCTGCTGCCAGGTCTTGTTAGGCTTATGAAAGATAAAGTACCTGTGGGAGGAAAATATATATTTTTACTGAACAAGTGTCAAGAAAACATGATAATGGCAAGTCAATTCTTATCAATAAAGACCTCAAAATGCGGCTGATTACAAGCAGGGGCAAAAAGGATACAGAGTTTTTACTTTGTGTTTTGTGACATGATGAATGTACTGTAACACTGGCAAAAGAGCTATTTAGGTAACTGAGTATTGTCAGTTCATAGCAAAATCTATTGTGTTGCAAGGACATTCCCGAAATACCGAAAAATTACAATTTCTGATATCCTTCAATGCCAAAAATGCAAAGGAGAAATTGAGAAAAGCAGCAAATCATCAAATTGGAGAAGTTGAATAGTATTTTTGAGCTTGAAACATATCTTAATCGATGTATTGATTGTCAAAATCAAGTATGGTCAATCAACTAATTGAGCTCAAATAAAATTAATTGTTATGAGGTAACAACCAACACATTTTCATTCAAATACAGCATATTTCTCTACGTTGAGTCACCTTGGTCACCTTAAGCCAATGGTCATAACAGAAAAGGTAAGGATATACAACAGTATGTTGCTTTAAGGGAAGTATGTCATGTTCCGTCTAAAATAGGATTGATTTAGGCAAGAAAGCAGGTCAAATGTTACACTGTCACATTAACATCATGAATCAACTTGCTATGCTGTACATACTTGCTGTACTTGTCGTCATATTTGCAGATGTAGCTGAGGTGCGCAGCAAAGGCCTCAACAGCCAGGGGACAAGTGATCTCCCCACTTTTCCTCTTAATGATGATACCTGCCACAAACAAACACAGCACAAAATGAGAGTGAGACACAGACAGCAGATCCCACTGAGGAGACTCGTTTTCTTAAGACTATGGGGCCAACTGAAGGGGAGAGGGAAAGCAGCGGGTTCATTCATCCTCTGCTCCCTGCAGGGCTGCTTTGTTTACTCAGTAATGGGTCTTATTCACAGCAGGAAACGCACAGGGGAAACTAATAACATTAACAATGGCTCCGTTCCATTTGAGTCGCAGTAAGCCGTGACAGTGAGCCAGCGTGCACGATAATGGGGACATGTAAATGTAGCCATTAATAATGTTAGTGGTTACACATGTATAACTAATAACATTTCCTACATGACTGAATGCTCCACTGTTATTGGTGTTTGCTTCAGATATTTTACCAAGGAAAACATATCATCTGTTCTGGGGTCAGATTTTACGGTGCAAATGTTGTACCCGAATAGTATAATGACCCACTATTATGTATGTTGAGACTCTTCTCTAATTTACCTCCTTGACCATAACTGTCTGGCAAAATCCCTTCTAAATGAGAATTGGAGTTGCAGTATATACTTTATTTTACATCTCATCACCTAGTTAAGAGAGCCGTGAACTAAATCCAGACTTTAGTTTTTAACCAACACGCTTGCTGAAGCGTCTGTATGTAACATTTGTGATATTGGGCTATATAAATAAACATTGATTGATTGATTGATGGATATGTATCTGACTGAGCTTAGGAGTCACGTTCAGACATAAATTATATGATGTAAATCTAACATTCAACTTGTTTTTACTCTCGCCAACCTAGGATCATTTTTTTTAATTTGCAGTGTTAACTGTTATAATGTAATGTGTGTCATCAGAAGAAAACAATTGTTTTTATTTATAATCCTTATTGATTGTATTGGAAACTCATTTAGTTCTCCTTTTAGTACAGAGTGAACATCACTTGCACACACCCCCCCCCCTGTTGTTTAGATGTGACCTGAGTGGGAGACGAGAGGCTCCCTGAGCGCGCACACGCACGCACGCACGCACACACACACACACACACACACACACACACACACACACACACACACACACACACACACACGGGGGGAAATCAATCATAGACAATAACAGTTTAATTGATCTGGGGCTTGCCTTCCACATTCGTCATTCAAACAGATTGCAGCCTTTCAACTGAGTTTAAGACCGAACAAAACGCTTCCAACGAGGGTGGATTAGACCAGTGGTTCCCAAACGGTGTGCCGTGAGGCAAGTCCGGGTGTGCCGTGGGATTTTGTGACAACCATACTTTATTATTGCAATATACAACTACACAAAAATAATAATTTTTTTATTTACTATATCAGTACTTTGTAGGTTTATATGTACGTAATCTGCGCGACTTGTGCGTCCACATCTCCACGTGCAGTGCTGCATAAACATGGCTGAGTCAGCGATAACTTTAGAGGGGTGGAGGTATGCCCATTATTTTGAGTTCGTCCGAAGAATAGACAGGAATGTGACGGTGAGGTGCAAACTGTCCAGGCCAGAAGCTGTTACCCACTGCTGTAAACACCACGTCAAACCTCAACACACACCTGCAAAGAACACATGCTAAGGTGAAGCTACCGCACACGCTATTTGTTGTTTGTTTATATCACGTAGCCTGTTCTTCTTCTCTGTCTTCCGGTTGTTGCCTGTTTTGAATGACAAATACACACTACCACCGCCTGCTGGTAAGGAAAGTTATTGCCACTCACGCATGCGCAGTTCGTACGTGCTCGGCGAGTAAAGCAACGTGTAAAGTAACGAGTTACTTTATGTAGATAGTAACGAAGTAGTGTAATATATTACTTTTTTAAAAGTAATATGTAATATATTACATTTTTTTTAGTAACAACCCCATCTCTGGAGTTGGCGTTCTCTACTCTGGTTTACATGAAGAACAACAGGAGGTCACGGCTCTCTGTTGAACAGGACTTGCGAGTGGCCCTCTCCTCAGTGCCACCAAGGATTACAAAAATCTGCGCGCCCCGACAGGCACATCATGTATCTCACTAATTTGTAAATCGGCAAAATATTTACAATAGCACATGTTTCAATGCTGATTGCTGAAATGTTACATTTATAATTTGTAGTTCAGGACCATGGACAATGCCGCTTCCTTGCATTGACAGTTCTCTGTGCTGAATTTCTGCTGAGTTTCCTTTGCCTCATTTTTAATGTTGTGACCTGTCTGGTTTAAATGAGTGTGTTGCTGCTTTGATGAAGCCTAATTTGATAAAGTTTCAAATTAATTTCTGAAATATTTCGTTAATAAATATTTCATGAGTAATATAGTTTATTTATTTGGCATTAGTAAATAATTATGCACATTTACAGATATTTTACATGATATGAGTGATAACACGTGTTATAAGGGCTATTTTGCACAATAGGTGTGCCTTGAGATTTTTACTTTGGGCACAAAAAGTTTGTGAACCACTGGATTAGACTATGTGAGAATATCATGATGCTTCCGCTCCTGGAAATGGATTATCATGGATTAGAAGCTCTCATTGATTTTCCCTGACATGAATACTTAAGCATTTGCCAATTTCACCTGATGGTAACATCCAGAGCTGACGGTAAGCTTATTTTCACTGAAAAACGTGTGCACTAATGCATATTGTCAGAACTAAAAGCCTTTAAATATTGATGATTCAGTGAGACACATACACCTTTAGTTCTGGGTGCAGGAGAGCAGTTTACCTTGTTTTGTTGGGGGATAAGCGTTGGTGAGGAACCTGAAGTGTCCCTTGTTGTACCAGCTGATCAGCGACATGCTGCCCTTCATCATGACTCGTGATTGGCCGCGCTGCGCTGGCGTGGAGCTGCACACCAACATGTTCTGTGGTAGACCTGTGCAGTCGCTCTTCCTGGTGCTCAGCAGGCCACAGCAGTAGATATCTGGAGAGGGATCAACGCAAAGACATCTTAACATCTGTACGAATCACTTTGTAACACAGAGATATTCTATTAGTATTTTCACAGATGTGAGAAACATTTTGTATAGGTACGTATGAATACAACACCAATTTAAGATTAAATGATTAGTAAATTAACCCATGAGTCGGTAAACATACAAATTATTTATTTGGATGATTAGTTCATCATTTGATATTATTTTCCTAAGGATTGCAAACAATTCCTGATTTCAACTTCTCAAATCGTTGCTTTCTTTTATAATTTTTCCATGATATAAAAATACATATTCGTTGAATTTTTGGTCGGGCAAAACAAGACATCTGAACATGTCAACTTGGGCTTTCAGAAATTGAAATGGCCATTTATTTTCTTAGACTAGTTTGTGATATTTAAAGACCAAAGTGTCATCGATTAATTAAAGAAATAACCAACAATTCGGTGGAAGAAATTCAAGTAATACAATTGTGAGTTGCCCTAGTAACATCAATGATAAAAAAGTGTTCATCCTTAACTGAAACAATAGTCCATTAATGAATTGGGTAGATGAAGGAGAGATAATCAGCAGTTATTTGGATACTTCTTGGCAATTGCAGATTCTCAGATATGAGTATTTGTTGAGTTGAACCACAACTAGGAGAGCAAACTCCTGCACAGTGCTTATCTCTCTCACAGCTGTACTCTCTTATTTTCATACAGCCTTTGTCCTTCCCTTGTCTTTTGTCTTTCCACCATGGGCGTCGCAGCCATTATATGAGGGTGGGACAAGTCCCCCCCACTTTTTCAAATGATTCGTTTAGACCCCCCCACTTTTACCATGTGGAAAGTCCGTGAATTGGTCTATCCACTCGCCGCACTTTGTAGAGCGCTGTGTCAGTGCTTCACTATCAAATCCATTCCACTTGCTTATTGAGAGAATGCCCAAATCAATGAAACTCCGTAGCCTACCATGTTTTCACTGCTACTTTGTACCAAGGTAGATTCTCACATAGCGCGCGCATGTTCAAGGAGTGTTGTCATAGTTGGACAGCTCAGACCTGTTGTATGAAGCGATGCCGGTAGCGGAGGTAAGGCAGTAAAAGACACACACACCAAATGTTCAGGAAATGGTTAATACAGCGAAAATCAAAGCTGACGATCTCTTGGTTTGATATGTTTTCTCCCCCAAACAACATGGACATAAGAACATTTTTTTCAAAGAAGAGGAAAGTAAGTCATCAGCTGGTAGCAGTTAATCAGTTAACAACAGTGATGGCGGCGGCGTCTCACTTCTTGAGAGGAGTTTTGTCTTTATGTCATGATAGAGAGATACAAATGCTGAATAGTTTAGATGAGAAAAGGCATCAAAATGCCAGGTTACTAGTATTTATCATGTAAACAGGGAACATGAATAACCCGATCTCTCTGTGCTCATGTAAACACCATATCCCCAATATGATCATAACATGTCAGACGCAGTCAGTGTGTTTTACTGCCTCAGTTCGATAAGAGATTATTTTCTGAGTTCTTAGGTACTCTCTCTCAAAATGGTAATGTGCATTATGTTTTAATTATACTTCTTATCATTCAGAAGCTCTTTGTGTGTGTTTATGTTTTACTGAGTGCTTATAGGCAATTTCCATCCCAGTATTCAGTTAACTATTTATTTTCTGTGCACATTACATAGACTAGCTAATATTCTACCTAATGCTTGGGGCTTTGAGTCTTCAAAATGTCCAATGTCACAGACTGGGACTTACTTTAGAGTCAGTTGTATTTACATTCAGTATGACTTGTTATGATTCAATGTGAAAGAGTATACTGCTCAATAAATAATGATCACTTCACGACCTCTCTTGATATCTAGGCGCTTGAGAGTGAGGCAGAGGCAGAACACAGGGACAGTGGAGAGAGGTCCATTGCTGAGGTGAGTGATGAAAGGGAAATGACAGTTTAGAGTAAATTGTGATCCCAGAATGTTAAGGAAATCAGTGGGGATATTGAACAGGAAACATTTCAGTCAAGGGGCATCATATGACCAATATAGACAGAAGAGCAACATTTATTTGAACATTTAAGTCAATGATACCATTCCTAGGTGAACTTAACATCTGTATGGAGTCAGATCAGTCTCAATATTAATAAATGCTCACAGAAGGATTCACAAATGTATTTTGCGATTTATATATAAATGGCTCTCCACAACAATATCTCTCAATGCACAATATTGTTATTGTTGTATATAAATGTACAAAAAATGAGCATTTAAACTGCTTTTTATTAATTCAAAGACGGCTCTGAATTAATAATCAAATATGTTTCTTTTCTTTACTAGTATAGCCACATAAAAGTATCAAACCACCTGTTAAAATGCACCAGAATATAGGAAATCTATTTATTTTTTTCGTGGGGGGCGACCCCCCATTAAAAATGTCCCCCCCACATTCAGGATGCTTCCTACGCCCATGCTTTCCACCCATTCAATTTGTTCATTTCTTACATGGATGAGCAGTGGCAGAACAATCATGCGGCTGAGTGCTGCTGATTAGTTAATGATCTCAATTTGGAGTAAGATTTGTATCTGTACAGTACATTTTTGTATGTGTGCGGCCCAGAGTAAGTGCTTTAGAGATGATTAACTCTGCTCATAAATCCAGGATGAAAGAAAGACAAAATGGCGGACAATGCCTTCAAAAGCTCAGGACAGATTTTTGGCTGAATGCCTCATGGTAGCTAATTATGAAGACAAATATTGATTTGATCTTTTAACTTGTTTTTTCTTGTCTTGGCGTACTGCGGCTCTGCCCAATTGAGTTTAAAATGGCTCGTCTCTAATTGTTTAGCGAAAGAGCATTTGTGATATGTATATAGATATATATATATATATATATAAATATATATATAGTGAATGTAAATACTTGCCCTGATGATATCGTCAAAAGAGTCACATCTGTTATGTTGATTGTTTTTTCTCTTCCTCCCCTATTCAGTCATTTTTATCCTTTTATGGCATGTTGACATTGTCCCATATCTGCTATTATTACAATAGGGGTCACTGAAGAGTATCTAAATGTGACTCGCCCTAACCACAACAGGATTATAATCAGGGGTGCACATAACTTTTTTGCCCTGGTTCTCAAAGGAGCACCTGGAGATGTTGCTTGGTGCTCATCCTTAAAATGAAATAAACCGTAACTTTTGAGGGGGTCTTGACTTTATTTGCCAGACACACGCGCTGAACACACATGCAGAGGTGAACACAGAACACACGTGCAGAGGTGAACACAAGACAACATTAGCACGACCAGTAATCCTACAAGCTGTCGTCACTACCCTCCTGACTGTTCTCCTCACTGTCTTCCTCTCTGTCAGACATGGTAGCTGATGATGTAGGCCTATACTTTCTCTCTGGTTGAGTCTGTGATCAGCTGCTTGCATCCACAAGTCAATAGCTGGTTTTGGGTCGAAAGTCTCTGTTGTCATCTTAGACAAGTGGATGTAATCAAATAAGTATGTGAACATAACCAATAACCTACCATAGCCAATAACAAATGAATGGAACTTATTTTATTTGTGTTGTTCATTCATATCTTATTTTACCTTAACATTTATGTATTTATGCATTTTTTTGTATCTCTCCAGTTTTAAAGGATATTTTTGGTTTACTGTCCTAGTATACATTGGAATGATTTCAAACCTGTTTATCCCAATAATTATAAAGGAGTGCCTTGGAAATATGTGTTTACATAAATTGTGACCAAACCGTTTGAACTTAGACTAAAGTGAACTATCTAAACACTCAGAGTCCTTTACCTCACTGAGCTGTAGTATCAGCCTCTCAGTCTGACTGGAGAGGACTCTCCCTCCACATCATTGTAGAAACATCTTCTTCTTCCGTTAGAGCAGCTAGCACCAGATGCTAATAACAACAGCGCCGGAACCGGTGCACCCTCCCTCTCTCCCTCGCACTTTGGCTGTGAGCTGCGGGCGCCAGATAAGCCAACATCCCCCATTTTCATCACTTACAGCGCCCATCGTACAGGGCAAATGCAACGTGTAACCGGGGTGAAAAGGGTGTTACATTTACTTAATTGTGAATATTGTTACATCAAGGCCGAAAATTAGGATGAGCCCCAATATACAAGCTGTTAATAAACTTTTCAATCAAAACGGTCAAAAATGTTTTTTCCCTCCCAGAGCTGCCAGCGCAGCGCCTCCACAGATCTGGCGCCCTAGGCGAACATCTATTACGCCAGCGCTACGGGCCGGCCCTGAGTTCATATCATAGGTTCATATGCAACTCGCAAATATATTTCTCTCTCTCTCTCTTCTCTCTTCTCTTTTCTCTCTTTTCTCTTTTCTCTTCTCTCTCTCCCTCTCTCTCTCAATGTTGGTACGCAAATGCGCCTTTTTTCAAATGACACGGTGCTCTTTTTTTGGCGGAGGTGCGCATGCGCACCTGCGCACCAGTTATGTGCAGCCCTGATTATAATGTCTTCCTAAAATGTGCCTTTGGTATAATGAGCATGAAAATCAGAGCTCTGTTGAAACAATCTTCAAAGCTAAATTATCAGCATGAAATATCGCAATTTGCTCCATAACTCAATGATTCACAAATGGGGGTACACGGACCCCTAGGGGTACGTTGGGGTACTGCAGGGGGTACGTGAGATTTATAAAAAAAGAAAAAAAAATGAATTAAAAAAATACCATGCATGATTACAAAAATAATCTTAGTACAATAAGTTAAATAGAAAACACAATTTTATATAAAATATTCCTAGAACCACCAAGGGGGTCCTCATATAAACATGTCAAATTGGTGTATTGTATTTTATAGTTTTGCATAATATATGATTTTGTTCATTGGTTTGTTAAACAGATATTACTTCAGTTGAAAAACTCCTTTGAAAAATCAGTTTAAATTTGTTTTCTTTTTTCATGCATAAAATGAAAATATCCTTAGTTTGTTGTAAAGGAGTTAATAAATCACACACTGAGGGAATCTACTGGATTCGGGTATGTTCTGCCGCCCGCAGTGGACATCCCCTGTACAGTTTCGGAGGTGTTGCACAAACAATTGCTGGTTGCACTGTCGCGGACATTCATTTCGGAAAATGTTTGTCTTTCTCACATGCCTGCCACGATGGTCCTTCAGAATTGTTTTTTAAACTCTAATCTCACTTTCGCGAAGTTTGCTGGTGACTCTAGAACAGCTGACAATGTAGGTGTGTTGATTAAGAGGAAAAGGTGCTTGGTATTTTTTAGGGATGCACGATAATTATCGGTCCGATATTAGGAATTATGACGTCATCCTGATAATGTGGATTGGGATGAGGGGCGCTTGTTTTTCACTCGGCTCCTCCCGTTTTGCCAGTACTGTGGTATTAGTGGTTTAGGAAGAGGGGAGTTTTTCACAAATCCAGCGCTCCCTAACTCGTGAAGCCAGGACAGTAAACAAACATGTCGTCGGTGGTATAGGCGTTGGAGCTATGTGCAACTCAAGGCATATGCTCGAACCGGCTTCCTGCATAAAGTCAAGTGCTCGGCGCAGTTGTGGCGAAATGTCGCTCCTCTGTTTTCATTTAAACAGCTCCGTATATCCGTTAGCGCAGCTAGCTAGCACCAGATGCTAACAACAACAATGCACGTAAGGTCTCTCTCTCGCTCGCTCGGGCCACATACACACACCCTCCCGGTCCTCCAGATGGCCAGTCGGTGCCTGCCGGTGAGCGTGGAA
This sequence comes from Gymnodraco acuticeps, assembly GCF_902827175.1. Classification (NCBI taxonomy): domain Eukaryota; kingdom Metazoa; phylum Chordata; class Actinopteri; order Perciformes; family Bathydraconidae; genus Gymnodraco; species Gymnodraco acuticeps. The sequence goes on from NW_022991180.1 coordinate 4,525,182, forward strand.
GTGTGGTCTGCCACAAGCGGGCGACGGGAGCAGGGCTGTCAGCATCAGCTTGTAGATGGTATTTTAAACTCAATGCGCTCTGAAACTACGGGGCGGCCGAGGAAAAAAAATACACATGCGTTAATCGCGTTAAAATAATTAGTGGCGTAAACATTTTTTTGTTATCGGTATTGAGAAGCAGGAAGTTATCGGTATCGGTTTAAAAAAACCAATATCGTGCATCCCTAGTATTTTTTATTGTTGTTACTATCAGGAAATGTACAGCCAAATCCAGGTCCACCTAGCAGTATTAGTCAAATAGCTACTCCTGCTGATTTTATATCTAGATCTGGGCTACGTTTCATTCATTTAAATGTGCGTAGTCTGTTACCTAAATTAGATTTTGTCCGTATTTGGGCGAGTTCGACTGATGCTGATGTCATTGTCTTATCAGAAACGTGGCTAGATAAATCCATTTTGGCCTCTGACATTTACATAAATGGTTACAGTGTATATCGTACTGACCGGCCTAAAAAAGGTGGTGGCGTTGCCATTTATGTGAAAAATAAGTTTTGTGTAACTAATATGGTTTCCAAATCTGTTAGTAAACAGCTAGAATTTGTAGCCGTGAATATTGAGGTAACAAAGGGTCAACAGGTCATGGTGGTGGGCTGCTACAGGGCCCCCTCGGCGGTCAAGGACTCTTTATCGTCATTGGCAAAACTGTTATCACAACTTTCCTACAAGGAAATAGTGCTGCTTGGTGATTTTAATTGGGACTGGTTAACTTCTGTGTCAGAGGATTTTAAAAACCTGTGTACCTCTTTGAATTTGACCCAGATTATAGACAGTCCTACTCGCCCAAATATTAAGTCCCCAAATAAATCCTCCTTAATTGATCTAATTTTAACAAATGTTCCACATAAATACTCATTTTTTACATGATCTGTTTGATTTTGATTGGGGTAAAATCAATCTGTGTGCTGATGTGGAAACTATAGGTTACTTACGTAACCCCAGTTCTCAGAGTAACATGAAGTGAGATGTCTCACTATGGGATGCGCCTCATCGCGGAGCAAACAGAAGCATCAATCTCATTACGCCAATCCTGATTGGCTGGTGATCTTGACGTCAGCGTCAGGGAATTTACCCCCTATAAGTAGCTTGCGCCACGACGCATGCGTCATTCAAAATAAGCACCTCTTCTCGCTTCACCATAGCAAGGAGGGCCGTCTGGTGAGACATCTCACTTCATGTTACTCTGAGAACTGGGGTTACGTAAGTAACCTATAGTTCTCATTCATAACACTCCGTTCGATGTCTCACTATGGGAAATTGTAGCTCCCGTATTGTCAGACGAGCTTATCTCGAAAATCACCAAACCAACCAGAACTTAACAGGTAGAGCTCTGACTCAACCAGGTGCCCAGCACTGCTTGAGTCACACTGGGAGCAGAACGTCCGGCCTGTTAAGAGGCGGACAAAAGTGAGCGGCGAGGACCAGCTCGCCGCTGCCCCAATGTCTTGGATGGGAGACATCCTGGACAGAGCCCAGGATGCAGCCAGACCCTGAGTCGAAAGAGCTCGCGGACCCGAGGGTGCCTGCGAACTCTGACTCGTATGGGCCCCAAAGCAATTCCTTCCACAAACCAGTGGGAGAGCCGTTGCTTAGTAACAGGCTTGCCCTTATAAGGGTTAGCCCAGGACACAAGGGGTTGGTCATTATGACGAAGCACCCTTGATCTGTCCCTGTACGTGCGTAAAGCACGGGCTGGACACGGCAAATCCGGCCGCTGTTCCCCGGAGGAATACAGTGGCGGGGAGGATGCCTCAATGTCAAATGTGGTACCTGAACCAACCGCCTTAAGATAAAGGCAGGGTTGGGCTTCAACCACACTCTGTTTGCCCTGGGGCGAACTGAGTGCATGAAGACTGTACAGATAGTGCATGAGTGCCACTGGCTCGCTTGGCAGCTGCCAGGGTCAGCTTCATGTCACACTGTATTCAGATTGTACCACTCACGGGCCAGGCCCATAGAGCCAAGCGCTCTGGGTGTGGGTGAAAGATCGCCCCCCCCCCCGCTTGGGACAGTATGTCCCTGCGTAGTGGGAGCTGCCATGGCTGCCCGCACAGCAGTTGATATATCTCAGCTAGCCAGTACATAGCTGGCCAGTGCGGAGCTATCAGGATAAGTGTGTGACGTTGCTCTCTCACTCTGGCCAGAGTTGGGGGTATCAGAGCCAGGGGTGGGAATGCGTACAGAAGGCCCGGGGGCCAATCGTGCGCGAGTGAATCCACGCCTAACGGTGCATTTAGATCGCACATCGAAAAGGACAGCTGACACTGAGCGTTGTCTTTCGATGCGAACAGATCCAAGGGGAGTACTCTGTATTCATAACAGATCCCCTGAAATGCGAATCTCAGATATTTCCTGTGTGAGTAATATACTGGGATGTGAAAATACGCATCTTTCAGGTCGACTGATGTAAACCAGTCGTCTTGTCGCACGAGCCGCAGCAGAGATGTGTGAGTGAGCATTCTGAACTTATATCTTTTTAGATATTTGTTCAGAGCCCTCAAATCAAGTATTGGCCGAATTCCGTTCCCTCCCCGTTTGGGAACGAGGAAGTACTTGGAATAGAAGCCGCCCTGACTCTGCTCGGCGGGTACAATAGATATAGCCCTCTTTTCTAGGAGTGAGAGAATCTCTCTCTCAAGAATATGGGCTGACTCTCCTTGGGCCTGCGAATGCAGAATGCCCGAGAAGCGAGGGGGGGTGACGGTGACTTGGAGTCTGTAGCTCCGTGTAACTGTCTTGAGAAACCCAAGCAGATGTCGTGAGCATCTCCCGCTGTATGCTCCTTAGAGCCAGCTGAGATGTCACGTCTCTTCCCCTCTGAGTCTCTATTTGTTGTGTTATGGGGCCCTCCAGTGTCTGAGCACTGTGGTGCCCCATTTCGACAATCCCCACCGACACAGCGCATGCGTGTGGCGGTGGTGCCCTTACGGCTCCAGCCGGCACTACGCATGCGCGTGACGGTGGGGCCTTCACAACCCCAACCGGCACTGCGCATGCGCGTTACGGTGGTGCCTTTACAGCTCCAGCCGGCACTGCGCATGCGCGTGACGGTGGTGCCTTTACAGCTCCAGCCGGCACTGCGCATGCGCGTGACGGTGGTGCCTTCACGACCCCAGCCGGCACTGCGCATGCGCGTGACGGTGGTGCCTTTACAGCTCCAGCCGGCACTACGCATGTGCGTGACGATGGTGCCTTCACGACCCCAGCCGGCACTGCGCATGCGCGTGACGGTGGTGCCTTTACAGCTCCAGCCGGCACTACGCATGTGCGTGACGGTGGTACCTTCACGACCCCAGCCGGCACTGCGCATGCGCGTGACGGTGGTGCCTTTACAGCCCCAGCCGGCACTGCGCATGCGCGTGACGGTGGTGCCTTCACAGACCCGTCAATTGTCCGCCCTTTGAGAGAGGCCGTAGCTTCTCTCAGAAAGGGAACAGTTGACGGACTGTTTATTGTTTTTCTTTTCATTTTTTCGAGCTGCGCCTTTGGCTCGAAGCCTGGATGCGTCAGCGGAAAATGTTTTATGACAGAAAAATCAATAAGTGTGTGACATGTGTTTATGCGGACTTGAGGATGGTGTTGAGGCATCTCTCGAGGCGGCGGGAACACATTTAGAGCTGGGGAACCGCAGACTTCCAGCTCTGTCACAGAGGGGAGAAGGAGGGGCTGTCACGCCGCTCGTCTTCTTCCTCGACTGCTGGCCGAAATTCTGGGTTGGCTGCGCCTGGGCTGCAGCCGGAACCGGAGATTTTCTAGGCCAGCTCGCCCTCGTCCCCTGCCTGGGCTGGGGACTCGGGGCGGACTGCGACCTCTGCGTTTTCGGTATTTTGAACCGAGCAGGGTTCAGGGCAGCTTGGACGAAGGGCTGCCGCTGTGAAGGAAGCAGCTGGGCCCTTCGAGGGAGGCAGAGGTGGAGGGCCTCGTCCTCCTTCTTTTTCGACTCGCATCTCCTCTGCATGGAGGCAAGAGCGGAGCCGAAAATCCCCTCGGGAACGATGGGCATGTCAAGCACATCCTCCTTTTCCCGGTCTGGGAGGTTGGTGAGGTTGAGCCATCTAGCTCTTTCCTGCACCACCATGATCCCCATTGTTTTGCCCGTGGCCTGGATGGCGCAGCGTTGGACACGGAGACAAATGTCTGTGACCGCGGCCAACTCGTCCAGAACGGCCGGTCCAGGATTACTCGACATATCCTCACAGAGCTCCGCTTGGTATGCGGTTAGCAGTGAGGAAACGTCCAGAGCCCTGGCGGACAACGCTGCGGCTCTGTAGGACCGTTCAGTCATGGTCGACTGGAAACGGTCCACCTTCGCTGGCAGTGTGGGGTTCCTGCTTGGTGACTGGCCCATCCTCGGTAGGAGGTGGGCTGCCACCAGCAGTTCCATCGGCGTTATGCGGAGCAGGCCGAGCCTCTCCATACCGTCGCAGTCTAGGGAGGAGGCACCCTGGATTGGGGCCTTGTTGCTAAAGGGTCGGTCCCTCCACGAGACCGACACCTCATCCAACATCTCCGGGAAGACCGGGAGGAGTTGCCTCCTTGTCCTCGTTGCTTGGGGAGAATGTTTCCCCTCGTAACGGGACCTGGCGGTCTCCTTGGCCATTTCGGGCCACGGGATGTCTAGCCTGGACGCAGTGCGCTGACACGCGGCCTGCAGGTCCATGCTCAGACAGGGCGAAGCTGGTGTGCTATCGCCCGGGAGAGCAGCCATCGCTCCCGGCTTTGCCATTTGAGCCGATGACATGAAGATATCTTCTTCTTGCTCATCCGAATTAGACAGGAGGAACTCAGAGGTGTCCTCTTCGTCCTCCATGTAGTCTAATTCCAGGACATCCTCCGCGGGCGAGACCATGGTGAGGTCTCGCCGGGAGCTCCCGCCTGGTGAGGCGTGGGGCTCCGTTCCCGCGTCTCTTGCCGCCACCGGGTCCCGGCCTGACACGGCGTGGGATCCCGGTTCCGCAGCTACCGCTGTTAGTGAGCCCCAGACCGACACAGTGAGGGGCTCAGTCTCTGCGGCGGACGCCCCCGTGTCTTGATTGCCAAACGGCGAATCAGTGGACATGAGGGAGTCCTGTTCCAACAAGCTAGCTTGGTGTGCAAGCCGTCGGTGGAGGCTCTTTCGGGTCAAACGGGCACAACGCCCGCACGAGCCGGGGTTGTCGATAGCCTCCTGGGCGTGTTCCAGCCCGAGGCAGGACGAGCAGACCTGGTGTGAGTTTGTACCTGCTATCTTCAACCCGCAGCCGCATGACCGAGCCTCCGAGTCCCTGACTCCTCTGGTGTGAGGGGGAGAGGCGTCCATCTTGTTCGCCTCGTGGCGTGGAGAGGACCCGCTCGTAACAGGTACGTCGTTGAGAGAAAAAGTGTTACCAACCCGTCCTTAATCCGGAGAAAAAGGGATGGTGTGGGTCCTTTGTTCTCAAAGAATATTGACTGGTGTGTCAATATACTTCTAATTCTTTTCTCCTCCGTGAGAGAGAAAAAGAAAAGCGTCCTCGCTACTGTGGTGTCGGTAGTAAGGGGAAGCTAGCTAGCAACAGGTGCGTAGCTAGCTTGAGAAAAATCAAAACCTTTCCTTACTTTCCGGTGAAAGAAACGGCGAGGTCGATTTTAATACTAACTGGCGTTAGTATTACCGTCTTCTTGCGAAGCAGAAGGAGTAGCCGGCGAGCGCCCGTCGACCGAAATGGTTATATTTGGGTTCAGTCTGTGGACCGTTAAGCTTGTCCGGCTACTATAGAGATGTGCTCTGAAGCGAGAAGAGGTGTTTGAATGACGCATGCGTCGTGGCGCAAGCTACTTATAGGGGGTGAATTCCCTGACGCTGACGTCAAGATCACCAGCCAATCAGGATTGGCGTAATGAGATTGATGCTTCTGTTTGCTCCGCGATGAGGCGCATCCCATAGTGAGACATCGAACGGAGTGTTATGAATGAGAACTGCATGGTCTTATTTTTATCTTGGTTTTATGAAAATTATAGATAGACATGCACCTCTGCGTAAATTTAGAGTAAAGGGACGAAACAATCCCTGGTTTTCTGCTGAGCTGTCCAGTCTACTTCATGAGAGAAATAATGCTTGGGCTAAGGCTAGGAAATCAGGCTCAGAGGTAGAATGGCTACGCTTTAGACAGCTAAGAAATAGCTTCACATCTCAAATAAAAAGTGCTAAATCAAAGTACTATTTGTCAGTTACCACAGAAAACCTGAATAATCCTAGGAAATTTTGGAAAGTCATAAAATCGATTTCCACTGGTGATATCCCAAATGAGCTACCTCCGTGCCTCACCACAGTATCTGGCATTATATCAGACAGGGTTACTATGTTAATTGCTTTAATAAGCATTTTGTGTCTTGTGGCTCTCTGTTTGATTCTGTCACTGACTGTACTTCTGCTTCTGTGAACGCTCCAATCCTTGACTCTGAACAATGTGGTCTGGAAAACCCTTTCAGTTTTACTCCTTTAACTATTGGTATTGTTCATGAAGCATTATCCAAGTTAGATCCTAGGAAACCGGCTGGCCCGGACAACTTAGAACCTTTCTTTTTAAAGATAGCTGCAGATTTTATTGCTCCACCTCTTACTTCTCTTTTTAACCTCTCCCTCAGCACAAATACAATTCCAAAAGTATGGAAGTCTGCTTATGTATTGCCTTTACTGAAAGGAGGGGAGGCAACTATTTTAAATAACTTTAGGCCAATCTCCAAATTGTCAGTTCTGGCTAAGGTGCTCGAACGACTTGTGAGTGAACAAGTAAAGGAGTTTTTAATGTATAAATGATATCCTGTCTAGACATCAGTCAGGTTTCAGAAAGAGACACAGCACCATCACTGCCACAATGAAAGTGGTAAATGACATTACTAGTATTTTGGATAATAAGCAGAGTTGTGCAGCTCTGTTTATTGACCTTTCCAAAGCGTTTGACACCGTTGATCATCGCATTTTAAAGCAGAGGCTACTCAGTATTGGCATATCCAGCCATGCAGTGGGGTGGTTTGTGAACTACCTCTCTGAAAGGTCCCAATGTGTTCATTTTGATGGACTGTCTTCTGAGTGGTTAAACATTTCTAATGGTGTACCACAAGGTTCTGTTTTAGGACCACTTTTATTCTCCATATATATTAACAGCGTAGGTGATAATGTGGATGAAGCTACTTTATATTTTTATGCGGATGATACTGTGATGTATTGTGCAGGTCCCTCCATTAAAGAGGCTGTTGTTAAATTACAGGCTGTTTTTAACACTATTCAGACTCAGCTCTCTGAATTAAAGCTTCTTTTAAATGTGGATAAAACCAAGGTAATGCTCTTTTCAAAAGCAAAAAAGACACCAGAGCCTGTTTTTGTGAGGATCTGCAGTACTTCCTCCTTCTTTTTCCCCTGTCTGTGTTTGTTTTGTCTGTTTGTCTATGTGTCTGTCTCCCTGGCTGGGCGTCGTTACCTACATTCCGATTCCCGCCAACTCACCGCCTCAGCTGCTGCTCATCTCACTGATTGCCACTACTCACCTGCACCTGCTTAAAACCCTGGTTCCCATCTTCAGACTTCACCAGTTCTTCGTTTATTCTTCAGTGGTAAACTATCGTCCAGGCCTACTAGTGTTTTTTCCTAGTGACTTTTTTGATGCTCCTAGTGAAGGGAGATCATTTCCTAATCCTGCTTGTTTTTCCTGTTCCAGATCCACATACTCCAGCTGCTCTGCCTGCCACGTCCAGCCTCCCCTCCAGAAGAGCCCAGCTCTACGTCTTCCCTCTACGTGTGCTTCGTCAACTCCTTGTCAGTGTCGTGGACAAAATAAAGCCTTTTTGGCCACAGTCTCAGTTGTAGTGCTTGCATAGCGGGTTCTCATCTCCAGTCACTTCTCGGGAAACCTAACAGTTTTAGATATTGTAACTACGCAAGGAACAAAACTTGAAGTTGTTGCCTGTTACAAATACCTTGGTATCTGGCTTGATGATTGTCTCTCTTTTAAACTTCATGTCAATAACCTGCTTAAAAAACTGAGGGTTAGGCTAGGGTTCTTTTTTAGAAACAAGTCCTGTTTCTCGCTTGAGGCTAGGAAAAGGCTAGTCACTGTGACCTTTTTACCTGTGCTGGACTATGGGGATTTGTTGTATATGAATGCACCTGCCAATTACCTGAGCAAATTGGATGCTGCGTATCACAGTGCTTTGAGATTTGTCACAAATTGTAAAGCGCTTACACATCACTGTACACTGTATACCAAGGCAGGTTTACCATCACTCTCTGTACGGAGGCTCAGTCACTGGTACACTTTTATTTATAAAGCTATGTTGGGCAAACTCCCGTATTACATCTGTTCTCTGGTAAAGCAGAAAGTTGCAAGCAGCTATTGTCTGAGATCGCAGGATGTAGTCTTGTTAGATGTACCAAGAGTAAGGACTGTCTTAGGTAAGACAGCTTTTATGTGCGCAGCTCCACTTGCTTGGAACAATCTTCAGCAAGAATTGAAATTGAGCAATTTTATTTCTCTGAATGTTTTTAAGGCACGTCTGCACGAGATGCTTTCTGACACTATGGGTGTTTGTAAGGGTTGGTGAATATGTAAATATGATGTCCTCTATTGTTTGTTTTTATGTTGTTTTTATGTTTCATGTGGAACTAAATTGATGCAGGTCTCCCTTGTAAAAGAGATCCATGATCTCAAGGGACCTATCTGTCTAAATAAAGGGATGAAATGAAATGAACATCACTATATTGGAAATATTTGTATAGGCTTTTTCGATCAAACATTTTTGGTGTCGGTCAGGGGGTACTTGGCTGAGAAAATGTTTCAAAGGGGGTACATGACTGAAAAAAGTTTGAGAAGCACTGCTGTAAGTAACAGAAAGACAAAAAAGCCTGTTTGGATTCAGAGGTTCTTGTTGTCAGGTGTTATACTGTAAATGGTGTCTTATTAAAGTGTCTGCTTTTTATTGATTTATTTTGTAGCTATGAAAAAGCAAAGTACTTCTAGCTGAATCTCCCTTGATGTATTACGCATAAAAAGACAATTAACAGTCTACAGCAGTGCATCGCAGGATGGTTAATCTTGCAAAGAAAAAAAACATCCATCCCGACAAGTCCCTACAGTTAAGATTCAGTCGTCAAGATGGATTATTCTTAAAAGAAGTACAAATTATCCATGAAATCAAAAGAGTGGCAAATTGCTTGGATTGTTTCTTAGGAATTACATGTAGACATAATGCCTGTTCTTTACAATGTCAAGCAACTTTCTTAAAACATTTTAACTGGTTTTAGAAACGTTTAGGTCCCAAGCTGTAAAACAAAAGCATAACATGACAAATACAATACGGTCTACTAGCGTATGTTTGCATTGCCATATGAGTCATGCTTGTGCTTTTACACACTCCCCATGTGATTAAGATGTTTCACTTGGGGCACAAGGACAGATGTAGAAAAAAAGTGAATCATTCTGACTGCATACTTTAGTGCTGTGAAGTCAAGTTTGAAAGGGAAATGCAACAGTCTGTCTTCTCTTAAAGGTGGAGTAGGTAAGTTTGAGAAACCGGCTCGAGATACACTTTTTGTTATATTCCATGGAATGCTCTTAACATCCCGATAGCAATGAATATCTTAAGTGCTTTGACAACAAATCCATAAAAAAATGTCATCTGTGGAAGCCGTAGTACTGTAAAAAGCACGACCAATCATTTTAGCCGGCCCGGCTAAAGTAACTGGATGGCCTACCTGCCTGTCAGCCCTCCATCTGTGCACAAACTTATCTCGTGCCCTCATTGGTCATGTGCGCGTTCGTGTGTGTTGGAGGAGGGGCTCTGTAAGGAAGTGGCAGATTTTTTCCGGCTGTGTATTTTCAAATTCTAGTGCACTCGAGCTGGTTTCTCCAAAATTACCCACCCCACCTTTAAGTGTTTGACGCTTTCGTCACAACAACACGACTAAAGACAAACAAACAAAGTATTAAGGTAGTAGGGGAGATCGACTACACTCTGTGAACCAAAGCAGAAAAAGGTAGAGGTTGAGAGATGACAGAAGAGGAGAAGGAAGTTAGAAAACAAAAGGTGTTTTATTTAAACAGTATTACAAAGACAGAGCAACAGATTTCTGATGTTATCATTTGTTTGTGTACCTTGTTTGCTGAATTCGGTGAAGAGTCCGAGGCTGGTGATGGACGGCCCTGTGAAGATGATGGTGTTCTTGCCAGAGATGTTCTGGCAGAGCTGCTTGGCCACCAGGCTGTGGAGCTGAGGCTTATTCTTCAAGGTGGCCAGACAGTCTGTGCCTTCCTTCAGATGCACTGAGATCTGCAGCGTGGGCAGAGAGAGACGACACGTCCATTAAACAGATATAGAACCAGCAATCTTTACCTCAGTTTTAAGCACCATTTTTATTTTCCTCTTGATGAGAAAAATCTGCAGATATAAGTCTTCACTCTCTGCAAAGCTCCTGTTTGATTTTTTTTTTTAAATACAGCATGTTCACATTCCTTTAAAAATCCAGTAAAAAAGACAAATATGCATTCTCTGGTTGCACCGGAAAAAACAGTAGATTTAGCTGGAAAAATATCTATTTGGACTCAAAACTGTATTGGGGATGGTTCATAATAATAAAAAATGTATGGTAAATATGCAGTTTGAAATATGCCAGAATTTCTCCTTTAAGGCAGCAACCATGAATATGCAATTCATGGTTGCCTATTTGAGTCCGGAGTGATGCATGCAAATCCCCCTTCCTTTCTCCCAGCATTTTTCTGTTATCTCTCTATGTGTTGTGCTCTCATAAAATAATCACATTTTTGCCTGATGTTGGTGCAAAAGGAAGGCTCAGTTGCTCTTCCTTTATTGTGGGGTTTCTCTGGGGAGTTTTATTTATAAATAATTTGATTAATGTATATATTTGGATCCTGTGGAGAACATGAATGTGCTAAAGCTAAACTAATGTCTTCTGTATTCTGTCCAATACGGTTTCGATACTGAAAGCTAAGCCTTAACATGTGAAAGATTGCCAAACTATCTCCAAACTGTTAGAGGATGGCAGAACTATTTTAAGAGTGCCCACTGGAGCTGTGAATATGAATATTTCATGACAATATGGCCAGATGTTGTTGTGATATGTTACTCTGGATCAAGGCAGACTGAACAGTACTTCTCAGCTCAACACACTGATGCCTATAAAGACCTCCAAATAAACATTGGCTTCCAAAGAAAGTCAATATCAAATACACAAACAAATGTCCATCCACAGTCCAGTGTCCTTCTTGAACTCATATACCTGCAGTTGTTCACGAGTAGAACAGCATTAGCCTGATTAGCCAGCATCTACGTCGAGTCTTTAGCTATTACACTAAGTGCTCAGTGTGTGTGCGTGTCTTTATATGTGTGTGTGTTTGTGTATTCCTGTGTGGTTCACTGGCTAATGGAATCTCATTGATTCACTCCATTAACTCGTTTTATTTCTTGGATTTTTTTCTCCCTCGACACAATTCATTTAAAGAGGGAAGATCTCAGTGCAGACACACATCAGTGGGCTGGTAAAGACTGAGTGACGCCCAAACACACAGTCAGTGTGAATGTTAATGCTTATTTGTTAAAACGATGGGATCATGGGTTATGGGCTTCTGTGATGCATATGTATGTTTTACACAGTGGATTTGGGATTACAAGAAATATTATAAATTGTTTTATTTTATTTGATATAAAGGAATGATAATACAAAATGTAAAAGGAAACATTTAAATTCTGCTCTTGTTTGGTCCCCTCTACACTAATGTGGTTCTGGACCACATCCAGACTAAAGAAGGACTTCTCCTGCAGCGTCGTCTGGTGCCTGGTTTTTCTATTTATAATCCTCTGCAGTTTTACGATGATGTATTATTGTATTGATGTTTCCTGCCAGATTCCTCTAAATGCAGAGTAAAGTTTGTCATTGGGCAGGTCATTCTCAAACCTGAACAAGAAAGGATAAATTATTCTCTTGATCTCATACAAGTATCATACAAATGAATGGATTACTGTTTAGTGCTCACTGAAAGATTCAAAAATCTGTTCCCATTGCGCCACTAATGCTTACGATGGGAGACACATTTCAAAGTCCTCATTCTGTGACACTTAATTAAAATGTGAATCTTTAATTCAAACCAGGCATCAATAACCTTGACACAAGATGAGAAATTCAAATGTTTTAAACACTTTTAGGGAGACAAATATCCTGTACCAAGAGATTAACACAGAAATATAGGATTTATTTTCTAAAAATCTTCAACTTGATAAGAGAACCGCATGATGTGACCAACTTAGACTGCCAAGGCCTCATCATAGATTCATATAAACTTGAAATGTATTTCAAATTTAAAAAGTCTTGCTTTTATAGCTAGAAACCACTGGAGGAAAATGTGTTGTGTAAGTGAACATCCTCTTAGCGGTGCAAACTTATGTGTGTGGATGCTTGTGTATTGAGAAAAGTCCCTTTAACAACCTGCATTTGCGGAAACATGTATGCTATCACATGCAGTCTGGCCGGGCATCGTGTTTCACAAGCTCAGGCTCAGTTAGCAGGCTGTCTCCATAATTTGTCGACAATTAGGAAATTGTTGTGTTTTCTTCCTCTGTAATGGTCAGGTCTGTCAGTCCTCCTGTGTCTCTGGCCTCAGTTAATGTGTGTGTTACATAAGTGAGCGGCGCAGGACTGGCAGGTTGCGGTAAGGACAAGGTTGTTAGTGAGCAGAGCAGCCCTGCCTGAGATATAACAGAGATGTAATCCTGAGCCAGAAGCTACTCAAATCTAAAACACCAAGAGAAAAATCTGACAACCAATACTTTTGCCCAGAAGGCATTTCTCACTTCTAGCAGAGTTTGATCATTTAAAAAAAATCAAACCTTGCCTTTCATGCTTGTGAAGCGTGCAAATGTTCTCATTGAAATTCTGAAAAGTTATTTAATTATTTCTAGTGAAGGCAAATAATTGGCTGAATGAAAAATGATGAACAGAGACAACCTGGGAATACGATTTGAATTTTGGTTATGATCAAAGGTGTTTTCCAAAAAGCCTTTTTGACTTCAGACTTTTTCTTACATTTCTGATGTAAAAGATTTCTACCATGAGTTTTGAAAGCACCACTTTAAAATACCATCAAAACAAACACACAAACTTCTCCCACTTCGATCTTATTACACTCAAATCAGAACTTAAACTTTTCAGTTTTGTGAAGGCTGAGTACACTGAATGAATAGTGTTTGCTGCTACCTGACAGATGAATCCGGTGGAGGTACACTGTCGAACCCAGAGGCTGAACTTCCTCTTCTTCCTCTTCCTCAGCTCTCGTTCCGTACAGGTGGTGATGAACACCGGATCCTCGTCTATCAACGGCTCATGAAGTACCTGGAAACACACAGAGGCAATGTTACATGTGTTTCTCCTGATTTTTATATAACCATGTCAGAAGTAAAGTACACGATGTGAAATAGCTGGCCTTGAGATGGATAAAACGTGTTTTGTGTGAGGCATAATAGCGAGGTTGTGCATGATGTAACATAACAGCGAGTGTTAGAGAGAGAGAGAAGGCAGCCAATCAAAACTCTTCACAAGTCTTTTATGTGTTTGGGTGCAATACTGTGAGAGAAAAAAGAATGTTCTTGGCAGCAAAACGCGGACAAAACTGAACAGAACTGTCTGCAAGATCCCTTTAGAAGAATGGCTTTCATTTGTTTTTATTGCTTTATTCGTTGCTTTGTCTTTAACTTTTGCATATTTAATCCGCTCCAGTGTTCTTTTCCGTTTGTCTGACTACATCTTTATTTCCATTACTACTTATGAACAAAATAAAGTGAAGACAGTATTTTTAAGGTCTGCTCTTGAGTATTCTAGCTTCAAACAAATTGAAAAATAAATCTAAATAGACAAGACATGGCTTCGGGGAAAAAGACTCTCAAAGAAGCAAAGAGTGGTTGTTCTGTCTGCTAAACATGGTGCAAGTGGAATCAGATACAAATAAAATGACACATAAACACATACAAATACAACGGAGATATTAACATTTAACTATATACATGTTCATCATCTACCTTTAAAACAAGCAGTAATTGTAATGAAGAGAACATAATTAAAGACTTTTCCTAAATCACTTCCTTTTTTACTTCTCAAATAATAAAAAGATACTTCCCTTAGAAACTGAAAACTAAAATAGTATTTGTCATTTGGTTTGTTGTTCCTGAAGTTACTGCATATATTTGCTGTTGTAGTCATCAATACAATCGATAATGATGTTGGTAGAAGTGCCAAAGTACATTTTAAAAGTAGGGTGAACTGCGCTGTCTTCCTCTTGATGAATTATGTCCTTGGTCTGCTCACTGTCTCTTGATAAATTGGGATGGGTCAGACCAAATAATGAGGAGACATTTTTCAACAGGGATTAAAGTATTAGACACATTCACAAATCCAACAGGGCATTACCAGAACACTCCCACAAAACCAAACAATATCTTGGATGATTACACTAGCGCGGTAAACATAAATCCTGGCCAAATATTTCCCAAAGACACACACAAACATATATTTGCATTTCAAATGTCTCTCGGCTCTCCCTTCCTCCAGTGTCTTCCTCCTCCCACACCGACAGGATTTGACTAAAGCTAAAGCGAGCAGTGACCAACAGCTGTCTCCTGCGCCAGGACAAAGCGACAACTCATTTCCAATTCAAATATGGAGTAATGGATTTTTACAATGGAAAAATTAACGAGGCTATCTAGCCACTTGATGGATGACATCACCCAAACCATAATGGCCTATTAAGAATTATCTCCTCCTGTACTGCACTCGTTTCTCCCAGATATTCCTCCACACCAAATCCTAACCGATGAAAACAATGTGGTTACATTTGCACATTAATGCTGCTGGTAAATCATTTGCACAGGTTCACTGATCCTTTATTGGACACAGAAAGGAGGGATATTGATCTATCCGATCACTAGCTGTCTAGCAGTGGATATCTACAACAAAGATTTTACACTTGCAAATCAATACAAAGCAGTGTCAACAGATTATCTCAGCAAAACTGCCAGACTGATGCAGAAAAGCATCCTTTTTCCATCGATGTGAAAATAATCTGACATAGCATGCTAATATTCAGCACCAATGTCGATCACTCATATTCACACACGCACACAATGTTGAATAATGCTTTGTGGCAGATAAATCCAGGTCACACTAACTCACATGTAGATAAATATCCTGCATAGTTCTTGTCATTTTTAAAGAATGGAGCTGAATTGATTTGTCGATACAATTCTGAAGTTGATCAACAGAATTGTACAGCTAAAATGGTAATAATCTAAATGGTCTTTGTTATTTAGTTAAAATGCACCCAAATCTATTGTTCCAGCTTCTGAATTGTAAATATTTGTTTGTTTTATTCTATAAAATCAACCTAAATATTGGTTGGTTTTGGACAGTTGGTAATAGATGTGACAATTTTGGAAATTGTAGTGTCCATTTTACACTATTTTGTGAAGATGAATTGATTCATTAAGAACACAGACAGCAGATCAAACACAAATCATCACATTATCTTCTTCCATTCCTTCTGTGTCAGTCATTACATGAGCAGATCACTTTTCAATCGTCTGGGAAGCAAGAGTTTTATTCTGCCATTTTCACTATCTGGGCCCTCTTTCTGCCCCTGGCACAGAAACCCAACGGATAACACAAACTGGCCTAGATACACATGCACCCCCTAACTGCTTACACACACGCTCTCTGACAAACAGTCTGCCCTGATTCCTTTCAATTGAGTTGTTTTTAGACCCAAATGGATAGAAAGCGTTAAAGTGAAACCCCTTAATTACCTCAAATTGAAATAAACTCATTATTGTTAACATCAAGTTGTGTTAACAAAAATATTCATTGTTAAATGAGATGTGGATGTGATACGAGGATGGCCTTTGCTGAGTTGCTAAGAGCCTGTATTTCCGAATGCATCACAGTACCGGCATCATCTTTCATAATGAAGATGATGTTATAGCACTTATCCAGCAGAAAGGCAATTAATCAACTCCTTCCCAGCAATTCATTACATTTTACCAGCAGGGGCAGGGGTGGCATAAGATCCAATTGAATGTACAAATAGCCAACCCGGGTGCCCTCGTCCTAACCAAATTCCGAAGATGTCAGGTGATTTGTATTTGTTATCTTCATGGAAGAATAAGCCGAAAGAGAAAGCTCTCAATACTGTGTCCTGATTGTTATGACAACCAACCACATGAGTCACTGCTAAGTACGATTATAATGACTAATTTAGGAGGAAATAATATGCTATGCATGCCTTTCCTTCTGTGAACTGCCACAACACAATCTTTTAATTACACACATGTAAGCTTGTTTTCTTCAGGTTGAAGTTAACAAGGCTGATGATTGCTTGTGTCTCTCTTTGTGGAAAGGATATGGATTTGATTGATGAGATAACACTTCAATCAGTTTGTTTGTTCGCTGCTCTTTTCAAAACTGTAGTGCTGCTTTTCATCCAGGAGAAAGAAAAGTAGGAACTGAAAAAAAAAGTCCAGCCCACCCAAAATAGAGTAGCAAGGCTGGCGCTCCAGTGGCCCAGTTGCATTAATGTGACTGATACAAACAGTGCAACTGAAAACAGTGAGACCTAAAGTAAAAAAGGACTGCCTACACTTATACACAGGCTTTGTTCAGGGTTTCAAACTGCGCCTCTTTGCAGGAGCTACCTGGTTGCTCTACATGGGGAGCACATTTCCTTTTTCCTTTTTATTTCACAAGCAAATTAGGGAACTCCTAAGCTACTATATTACAATTCAGTGCATGTACATGTATATATATATATACCTGAGGGGTAAAACATGTGCTGTTAACAAGAAAACAGTGATCTGACAATGTGTGGCTAATATTTAGACTTAAAAATGTGTCTGAACATTTTGTCTGCTGAAGATGACCTCTGGATGTTTCCTCATATTTCTTGGAATACTTCATGAGAAATTAAAAAGGAAAGGTATAAAGCTTAATGTCAACGGTGCTGTTAAATCAGTTTGACCTTTGGGTGTTCTTTAATAAAATGTAAAAAAAAAAGGTATTGAACAGAGAATCAGTACGAGGAAAAATATATGTAAATATATGCACAAAATAGCACCTAGCTGTCCAGCGTATATGCAATGCTTAGAGAGAAGCAGTCCTGAGGGAGAGAGCACACACCTGTGTCTGTGAGGGTCTGAAGGTGCAGCTGAAGGACTGCTGCAGCGAGTCCAGGAAGGGCTGGATCTTGTACAGGCCCTGGTTGCTCCCCTGTGACGGCCGGAAAGCCACAATGTGGAAATACTTGAGGATCTTCTCAAAGCGCGCCTGGCTCATCTTCAAGGCGATGCTCTGGTTGCTGAAGAAGCCCGAGCTCCAGATGCTGAGCACGGACTCGCAGCGCTGCACACTGGTGGAGGTGACGAAGCCCAGGAAAGCCTTCATCTCCTGGGTTGTGACGGGACGCCAGCCCTCGTCTGAGCCAAAGCGCTCCTGGAACTTCTTGGCATACATGTTGGTCTGGGTGACCATGTTCTGGATGCAGTTATCTGGGACGAAGAGCTGGAAGAAGTCCAGGGCTGTGGCGCTGGACGTCATCTTCTGAGCAGGGCCTGAATCAGGACAGCAAGGGGGGAAAATGATGATATGAAAACAGACAGATTGATAGAGAGAGAGTCCCATATGGGCTTACTCACAGACACAACTGTCACTTAATCCTAGTTTTCAACCTTTGGCAAAATGCCTTAGAGACTGACTCAATAAAAGGTTTATTTTTTGACACACAAAATTAGATTTTGATGAGCTGTCACTGTATATGCTGTGAGGGAAGCATACAAACTGTTTCTTGACAATGTCACTTCATTAGAAAAGAATACGGAGGAAACATCCATTAATAAGGTAGACTTACATCGTATAAATAGTCTTAAAATACAACTTTCATAAAGAATCGCTGTGCTTTCTGATGAATCAGCCACAGAAGTATTTGGTTTGAATGTCACGCGCCCAGGGCAGCGGTTAGATCATTTACACAACATGACAGCCGCCACACTGTGATCTGTGTCTCAGCGTGGCGTTTCTACGCTTGTCGAAGGTTTCAGTGTCTCGCTGCTTTATTGTTATGTCACACAGTGAGTCAAAATCATGCTCTGATCCGTTAGTCGGGTCAGGAGGGTGCCATGAATGAAAGAGATCTGAAGTCATACCGTCAGTAAAGCATCAGCTGACGATAAAGGTTTGTTTAAACAGCTTATCTTTTAACCAAAAGATGAATGCATCTAACATAGCATTCAAGTAATACACAGGGAAACTGGTGATCTTAAATTAAGGGGTACATTGTAAGGTTGAGCTAATTAATATTTAGTGAAAGGTTCAATTAAATTGATGGATAATCAAATAATGAATTAATGTATCTTATAGCTTTAAACAGTTACTTGCATAAAGTAATGGGTTAACAATTGAAATATTTGAAAGCAACTTTTCTAACTGGTGAAAAAGTTAAAATAAAATATGTGTTATAATTATTATAGGCATTAAGCTATACGTTATGGCTGCATTCATAAAATAGATAGCTGAGAAGAATTGATTAATAATAAAATAAATGGCAGCATGGTACTTTCATATTCTAATTCACTAGTTTACCGAGGGGAAGGTGGCGTTTACCTCCCATTTAAAAGCAATTTATCTGCTAGCTTTTAGGTGTTGCATTGAAGCTACACAATCAATACACAATGCAACAACTGGCTTGATGTGTTTGCTCTTGTAATGAATTAGAGATTTTCTCTAAGGTTGTTAGATCCGTGAGAGGAAATTTGGATGCCGAGCAGAACAACTTCAGGGTAAATTGAACAGCACGATCTCATTATCCCTGAACAGCGTAGAACAAGGTTTCTCAATCCATCGTCTCTCCTTTCCTGAGCGGTTACAACCACAATCACGATGGCTTCAGACTTCTAATGTTGAGTTAAAGATAATGTGTGCAGGGTTTAAACCTTAATTGTTTAAACAACATGTGGAGGAGGACAAGAAGAGGAAACAAGCAAAGCACACCCACAGAACTGATGCTATGCCGAGGCAGAGACAGCAGGAGTGGTGTGCCACGAGCTGAAATCCTCTCATTTGCCTTCCATTAGACTTGAAAGCTGAATGAAAAATCAAGCATGACTTCCCCTAAGCAAGCCACTCCTCCATCAAAAACATCAGACATTCAGATGTAAGGCCATACGATGCACAGTGACTCACCACAAAAATACAAACTGAGGAAGAACTCATTATTTTTTACGATAATGGACTGTTTTAATCTGTTCCTCTGTAGATCTACCAGTTGATCTAACCTACATCATGCTGATTAAATGGAATCAAACACTTACATATTCCTTCTTTCAGACTACTAATATTAGCTAATGTCTCTGTAGATAGAAAGGTTCGACATATCAATTTCCCACATTACACAACTCGCTACGTTGCACCTACAAACCCAAGTAATCCCTCATGATGATCAGCTGTTGTAGTATTTATATTTGCTAAGGGACACACGTCTGCCTGGTAGAGCTTTTATAGCCATGGATTTGAGAATGAGAGATTAATGTGTTTAGTAGATAAACCCTTCCTGTAGACGAAACATGTTTTAAGCTAGCGGAAATTACAGAAAGACCACATGGATTTGAAAGCCATTTATAATTATTTTCTCAGACGAATCCCAGCTATGGCCATACTGAAATGCAAGCAAATAAAAATAGTAATATTTTTATGTCAATAAAATGTATGTTATATTTGGATTGTAAAAATATCTGTATTCTGTTGCTGTGCATCAGAAAAAAGTAGCAATGCAATGTGATCATTTCAGTCAATGTTCTATCGTACACTACTATGAGGATTTAAGAGTCAGAATTTGGGATGACATAACTCAACAAAATCCTGATATTAAATAGATGATTGTTTATTTTTTCAAAAGCCTTAAAAAGATGTCCAGATGGCTCTTGTTGTTAGCACTTATTATGATGTATCCAGTAACATACTGTACTGTATAAAATTGTCAGTTATATGTGAATTTGACAATGCAAACATGAGCATCTGATTGTGATTTAGTTTCCCCTTTATTTTCTTTACCTTTTGTCATTTCTTTAATTTGTGATTAATACAATACAATTCAACTGTAAGTCAACACACCCCTATGAAAATAAGTGATATTACCTCATTTAGTGTTTTCATTCCATCTATGGGCATTTATTATTATAAACATTCAGCATGTTTTTTGTTTTGTGAATATTTGGATAAGTGTGTGTTTCTTCCCCTCCGCTACCGGCCTCTTAAACTAAATTAACGCACTCAATGTTCATACTCCTGTCTGCACATATTCTTATTTCACATTTCATAGTTTATATTCTAAAATTCATTCATAGCATTCTATTCCCATGTAAATCACTGCTTTATTTAATTTGTATTGCTATTTAACTGTATTTTATTACGGTGTAAAAGATTATTTGTTTTATATTAGATTTCTTGTTTTTTATATTGTATGTATGCACCATGACATTAAGTCAAATTCCTAGTATGTACGAACCTACCTGGCAATAAAGCTGTTTCTGATTGTGATTCTGTTGTAGAGTCAGAGCCTTCTTGTCAAACAGCCAGTAAATATACCTGACAAGACTTCTATTTTTATACATGCAACCTTCACTGTGTTTGTCTGTGTACATATTTTTTCAAAATGACTCTGCCATGGTACAAGGCAACAGGCAAACAGGACACACAGACGGAAATATGCAGCCATGCAGAGAAACTTACATATGGAGAGTACCAGTCATCTATTAGACATGCCCAGCAAAGTGAATGAATAAATAGATCTTTAATTCCCTCGAACATCAGGATAAATTGTTATATAATCTGAGATGTGGAAGTATGCTTCATAATCCTTGGCTTTGGCCTTTGCCTCAACCTCTCAGGGGCAACAGTCTCTCGCTGAGATGAACAAAACACCTCACCTATAAATCTGACCTTGGGCGAACCACATTTTTATGCAAGCGAAAAAAAACTCAGCCGGCTTATAGACATCGCTGCTGGTTAAAAACCAAGGAGGAGCTGCTTTACTATCTAAACAACCCAAATCCACTTCCAGTTCGTAAGAAGTTGACTGGATGCTTTCTGACGGTTGCTGATGATTTATGTACGGGGTGCACAGTGTTTAAGGAGGGGAGCTGTCACATTAGCACTGGGACTGTGTCAGCACTGTCTCAGCCAGACAGTGAGACAAAGAGACAGACAGAGAAATGGACAGGGAGGCAGACAGGTAGGTGAGAAAAGGGTGCGCCGATAGCTAGACAGAGAAATCCAGACATGTGATAAACATGTCACTGAATCCACCTTAGGGGAAAACCTCATAGCTTAAGCAGTTTACCATCACGTGCCATTAAAATCAGAGAAGCATTTTTATGTTGATATGCCGATGCTCAAGATGCAATCTGACGTTACTGCTACAGCCGATAAAATCAGAGTAAGCTCTTGATCACTTGAGGTCTGAAGTGAGATTATGCTCCTTTGCTGTCCTGCTTCTATCCAGGGGGGCAGCTCTTTATCATCTCCACCCTGATGCAAGATGGCGAGACCACACCCACACAGGCCTTGTGCAAACAGACACAAACTGTGTCCTTAAAAAACAGACCAGGCTGTACAAAGCAGACGGACACACCTGCTGCTTCACAAGCATAGGTCAACAAAGCAGGATAGAGCTGGATGAGTCAGTACAGGAAATCCTAAAGCCTCACCCAATTACCCTTTTTGGTGCCCAAACTTTTGGTATTGAAATATAAACCACTCTATATCTGCCCTGTCTCGCAAAGCAGGATTACTGAAGTCAGCTGCAGGCTGGCTGAAAACAGAGCTGTTCTGGGTTTTGTTTGGTGTCCTGTCCGGTAATCCTGCTATCCGGGACAGGCCAATAACACCACCTCAATTTGGGAGACATAACAACAGTAAACACAATAGTTTACAACTTTTATCTGATGTCTTGATCATATCAGGTCTTTTATTTGTAATGTTAAGCCCGAGCCTGCATATATTTTCCTTTTGCATTAAAACAGCTTGCAAAAACAAATGTTTGCATACAACCAATGCAGTTTGCATGATTTTCTGTGGTTTCCTCACCATTTTAACTACAGTCAAATATGTGCTTTTATACATTTTACATGAATGCTGCAATGTGTGTTTCTATGAGCTAAAATGGAGCTTGGTCCATATCTGCTACAGCCATATGCTGATTCACCTCCAATGGTGCCACAGTGCAACATGTCACAGTGGATATTGGACGGCCTTTACACCCATTGCTAATGCTTCACATGAGGCAGAAGTGTTTAGAGGGGGCAAATCCAAGCAAAGCCTGACAGAAGGCACTGCAATATACACCCACACCCTCCATTCCCTGATACATATTGTATAGTGTAAGTGATAGATAAATGGATAAAAACTGTTCTGAGAAAGAGACAGTCAGTTTGATACATGTTGGCTAGCATTGGGGTTTAAACAGAATGCTTATCACAAAGACAGAATGAGACAAAAAGAGAGACACACAGACAAAGCAAAAAGTGTGCAACCAAACTTGGAGTGCCTTGTGACTAATGTTAATATAGTTATGAGTTCTGTTAACTAACTTGATGCCACAATTTGTGCATCTGATTCTGCATACATAGGCATTCAGTACACTATTCATTATGCAATGTGTGTTCATACTGTATATGTGTACAACCAGGAGAGACATCATGCTGATTCTCTGAACTAAACAGCATGTCTCCCTGCCCAGAAACATGAACACGCCCTCACACAGGACAGCATGTGAACCACAGCACCAAGGGGCGAGGTATCAAAGGCTAAGCGTTAGTTATTAACCTGATACATCAATTAACGATGCAGAGTCATGCTTCTCTTACTGTCACTCACTAGGATGCACGCACACACCGAAAATGAAACAAGCGTCCAGTTGTTCCAAAGCAATAGCCTTTTGTGTGCTGTTTTGGCACAATGGCCACAGAAATGTCCTGTCTGACCTGACAAACATGAACAAGGACTGTCTCTCCATCACACACACACAATTCATCTGCACATTACCCTATTCGTGTTGTCATGCATCATGTCTCACCATATGTCTCTTTGAAAGGCGGCACCGTGACATCCTGCAGAGTCTCCGTCCAGCCTTCCTCCTCCGCCTGACTACGGGACAGGGCGCCCGGGGGACCGCCGCCCCCTCCGGACCCCCCACGGTGTCCACTGCCCTCCTTATCGCCCCGTTTCTGGTGGTGGTGGTGGTGGTGTTGCGGCTGCTGCTGGTCCTCCTCACCCACCTCGGCAATATAGTCCCCGGAGTCGGAGTCACCGGAGGTGCTGTAGAAGGGATTGTCGCTGCTGTCATCCCCGGACTCCCCGAACACATCATCGGATATCTGCAGGCTCTCGTACCGGGAGCGGGCCGCTTCCAGGAGAGACAGCGCCTTCCGCCCGCACTCCGCCATCTCTCTCTGTATTGATGCTCCCCTTCTCTCTCTCTCTTCCTCCCTTTCTCTCACCCTTCCACTACAGCAGCGTGCAACTGTCACGATGTTGCAAGAGCTTTACCGTGACCGCTGCACCGTCCCCTAACCCCGGTATGAATATAGTCCTGCCTGCTCGCCGGGCTTGGATGAGGAGCCCGGTGTTCAGAAAGCGTGCGGATCCCGGGAGCGCTGTTCGCTTCAAGGGTACTGAAATATTTCCGCCTCCTTGCTCTGCCTAAAGCGCTGCGCACTGGGCAAAATTATCGATAGTAGTGGCACAGCATCCGGGTTGAGAGACCAGTGATTTCCCTACAAATACAGCAAATAGAGAGAGTAGTGGCTGCCGCTGCATCACCTGATTCCTCAGCCCTGCACTGTCGTCCAATAAGATGCATTTTCTCATAACAAATTACAGGAGGATGGTGATGATGGAGATAAGATGTGGAACAATTATGATTATTAATGGTGAGCCAATAATACATCAAATGCATGACAATATGTATGAAATAGCTAATATTTTCCATCATGTAATACTGGCCATACATATTAAAAAAACATGTTTAGTAACCTAATGATTTATTCATTTATTTCTTATTTTGTCTTTCTGTATGACATGTTTATTTCATTAAAAAAATATTGTTCGTTAATTAAACGTGTTAACTGTTTAGAGTCAGACTACATGGCATAACCTCTGGTAGATTGCATACTGGTCATGTGTTGACTTTGATTTAATGATGTAAAATACAGTAAAATCAGTCCAAATGATAGCGGGTCAACCATGGCGTCAACGTATAGCCTGCTTTCTAAAAAATAGAAAGCAGATAAGCCAGCATTGAACTCATTATCCATTTAATGGAGTTACTTGTATTGTATTTATTTAATATTTTGTTAACTTTTTTATGGTGAGAACAGGTTAATAAGCATGAACCTCGCCTCGCCTCAGTGTACCCCATCTGGCCTCCAGAGGTCGCTATGGCGTCAGTGGTCCTCCAGACTCTTCTTCGTTGGTGCACTTGCCATGTTTGCGGAAGCTTGTTTCTAGCAGATAGCTGGAGGCTTCTTACATTTACACTTTATGCTGTAGCTGTATTTTATAATCAAATATGAATCTACCAAAGGGACCAGATTCGCTGTGCTTCGATAAGGATGTTTTTATGAAGGTAAGAAAAAACGGGACGTTTGTTAACACGCTATATAAAGCTTATGTTGTTAAACTAGCTATCATTAGCTAGTTGAATGTTCATACTGGATGCTGCTTATCTTCCTTAAACATGTATTATTTATTTATGAATACATAATACCTAATAATGTTTGCACATGTTTGGTACACATTCACGATCCTAGCTAATGTTGTTAATGTCGGACATGTCAAACGTTACCCTTACAGAACATGAGCAATCACAGCAAATGACGTGTTTCATGAATACAAATGTGTTCATTCAGTATCAGGTGCCTACATTTGTATTTTTGGTCCGTCATTCTGTAGCTAAAGTCGACTTTCTCTCCATTAGTAATGCTGGTTGTGCCATGCATGACTGGCTGCTTTTATATAAACCTTGTATTAACCTGTACACGACTGCTCTGTCTGGTGTTACTCTCGCAGGATGACTTTGACGTGGACCAGTTTGTGGCGGAGTGTCGGAAGCAGGTCCAGATGGAGGAGATGAGGGAGGACCTGGAGCTCTACTACAAGCTGCTGAAAACAGCCATGGTGGAGCTCATCAATAAGGACTACGCCGACTTTGTTAACCTCTCCACCAACCTGGTCAGTAATGAATTTGGTTGTACATTTTAGACCTTGCAATCAGCAGCTTGTAATCAACAGTAAACAAAAAAGGCAATTCAGTTAGGCGTCTATCAAAAAATATGATCTATATGATGTCCAAGTGACAAGCTTTACCTTAAATATAAACTGTCATGATTTTTGTTCAGATGGTTTTTTTCTGGAGCCTAACCTACACATTCAAAGAATGTATTTCTTAGTTTGCTTTTCTTGTAAATCTATATTTTAAGTGGTGTATTGTTTTAAACTGAAAATAAGTATGCTTAAATTATCTTAAAAGAACAATCTTGATTGTTATTTTGTTTGTTTTCTTATCTATCAATATCAGTATCAGCCTCAAAATATGGGGTCTTATAATGGTGGTCAAAAAGGAAGCATACCATGCAGTTTTTTGTTTTTTAAGTAAATCTGATAACGTGATAGTAGACAGACCCTAATCTTAGACCTCTGCTTCCCTTGACTCAGGTGGGGATGGACAAAGCCCTCAATCAGCTTTCTGTGCCGTTGGGACAGTTACGAGAGGAGGTTATGGTATGTTTTTGTGTGAAGTTAACTGAAACCTTGATAAATCCCTGTTACAGTGTTCATGAATGTTTCTTCCTGATGTCTGTTTCAGAGTCTGCGGTCCTGTGTGAGTGAGGTGATCCAGGCTATAGACAACCAGCTAACCAAACAGGAAGATCTGCAGAAAAAGAAGGTTTGGCTCGTCCTCTTCCTGTCTGACATCTTCATCTGATCATATTTAGAGTTCATCATTAAATATACTTTAGGATGATTTACCAAACTGTAAACCCAGTGTTGCCTCAACAAATTATTTTTAGTGCAACATGGATTATAATCCTGTTTTAAAGAGTTTAAATATTTTCATAACCTGGCAATATCCCATCCATCAGGTGTGTGTATTGAGGCTGATTCAGGTGGTGCGCTCGGTGGAGAAAATTGAGAAGATCCTCAACTCGCAGAACTCCAAGGAATCTGGCTCCCTGGAAATCAGCAGGTTGGACACTCATCTATGCTCAAAACCACTGGTATCACTTAGATCAGTGATTCTCAAACTTTTTTTCAATAATGTACCCCTTTTGAAAAAATAAAGAGGTACAGTACAGCGCTGCACCATCAGTGTCTGATTTATTAAAACAACAACATTGTAACTGAGAAACACTTAAATGCTACATTTCAAATGTTTACAATCCATCACTAAATTCATGGCAAACCAATTTTAACATCATGCAATAACACTAAGACGACATTAGTTGCATTGAACTGATCTGTTTAATGAGTTGTACTTACAATTTAGTGAGAAACATGGGCTTGTGCTTCACTGAGGATCTTTGTCATTCTGACAGGGAGACAACTGCAGTTATTAATATAGTCTATTAATATAAAACCCACACTGCTCAAACTTCGTTACTTTTCCTAATATTGGTATATTTATATTTTTTTCATTAACATAAAATAAATCTCACGTACCCCCTGCAGTACTCCAACGTACCCCTAGGGGTCCGCGTACCCCCATTTGAGAACCACTTAACCGATAACCGATTTGAATGTGGGCAGGTTATTAAACACGTTATAAGAGTTTCAATTTATGCATCTCTATATCACATAGCCATGTGCCAGAGGTTCAAATAGTATTAGCTATTTGCTGCAGGAATGTAGCACTAAGCCATTGTGTCTTAACTTTTTCTCTTTGCCTCTGTACAGTCCCTTGTTGGCAGGCCAGGTCCTGGAGAGGATTGCTACAGAATTCAACCAGCTGCAGTTCCACGCTGTACAGAGCAAAGGCATGCCCCTACTGGACAAAGTCAGACCTGTAAGTGTTAACATCAAACAGCTAAAAAAAAAGGTGCAGTCTTTCTGTTTAAGGGCAGACGATATTTCCCAAATATTTGATCCTAGTTTTCACTTTTATACAGATGTTTGATGGAATATATTCTTGTCTGTGTCCTCTGTTAGCGTATCGCAGGGATCACCTCCATGCTGCAGCAGTCTCTGGAGGGCGTGCTGATCGAGGGTCTGCAAACATCCAACCTGGACATGGTGTGTCACTGCCTGAGGACGTACGCCACCATAGACAAGACTCGAGATGCTGAGGCCCTGGTGGGGCAGGTGTTGGTCAAGCCATACATGGACCAGGTAAACATACAACACATGTTTCAATATACTGTAGAGCCAAGGGAGTTTGTACTTTAAAATAACAGATATGTTTAACAGAATATCCTCTCCTCTCTTTTCCTTATTTTAGGTAATAGTGGAAGAGGTGGTGAAGTCCAGTCCGAATGGTCTCCAGTTGATGTACTCCAGACTGTTGGAGTTTGTTCCTCATCACTGCAGACTGCTCAGAGAGGTGACTGGAGGAGCCAGATCCAGGTATTGCTGTTATCATGGAGGCAAATTAATTCAAAGCATGCATAGATCAAGCAACTCTTTGTGGTTTATTCCATCTTCATCCATATGTGTGCAACATTAAGATACCTTTTTTTTTACATGGTAATTTTTTATTAAAATGCCAACGGTTGTTTTTTTCCCAAAATGTTGAGACCATATTCCTCTTTAAAATCAGAAAGCCTTTATTTGTCCCACAGTGGGGAAACGTACAAGGGGAGTAAGCAAAGGATCCAAAGGGCACCTGTCTGGGATCACCACAAAGACCCAGCGGCTTTATTGTCCTCAAAATGTTGGTTGTGCTTTGAAATCCTCTTGCTCTTATTAGAAAAGCAAATCATCTGCTTTCATGTGTGGAACTGTTGCATTCAGTGTATTCAGCTCACATTTCTATTTGTAGCACCATAGCAGTCTTTATGATGCTTCAGTCAGTATTAGATATTACTTTAGAATAGATTACTTGGACGTTTTGGTTCATTTTTATTCTGTATTCTTATATTTATATAATTACAATACGTAATTGACTTAATATGTTTAAACTAATCCTACATTCTGCGCATAAAATGAAACCGTAGTGTAGAAAGTAGATGATATTTCATACTTTATAATGTGCTGATGTTCCCTCTCTCCTCAGTGACAAATCTGTCGTAGTGCCAGGTTATGATTTCCTGGTGAACTCTGTGTGGCCTGAGATGATCAAAGGGATAGAGGAGAGATTGTCCTACCTCTTCAACCCTGGAAACCCCGAAATATTCTTTGAGGTACAGACACAGGGACACGATTTGTGTGCACAAACATTCACTTCTGTGTGGCATGATTCAGTGTTGAGCAGCGTCACCTATGTGTGTTTTCTGTTGTCCTTTTATTTTCTAGCGTTACAGCGAGAGTATGGAGTTTGTGCGGAGGTTTGAGCGTCAGTGCAGCTCACAGGCCAGTGTGAAGAGACTGAGAGTTCACCCCTCATACACCACCTTCCAGAACAAATGGAACCTGCCTGTCTACTTTCAACTAAGGTGCATTATTAATATGATCTATACATACTACAGCCTATAGGTCACACAGGGTACACTATAGCCCAGGGGTCGGCAACCTTTTTGATATGAAGTGCCATTTAAAAAAAAAAATCGCAACGGCCTCCCAAGAAGAGCTCGCCTCTCTCCAGTCATTTAAGCTAAAGTGGGTTATTGAACCTGAAGCTTGTTGCTTCTGCCCTCCTCGACTGCGGTCTGGGAGCCGACAGGAAAGTTCAACACACAGATGGCCAGTCCGCCCCTTTGTAGCATATTATTTCGATGAGAGATGAGCAGATCGCCACTGGGCTTTCAACTAAAGACACAGCCACGCAAAAACTGCGGCATTTGTACAGCTCCTTATGGGTACTGCAATTTGTGAAGTGTTTTCCTCCGTGGTGAAACGATCAGCACTGCACCACGGAGGAAAGCGGCAGAAAGTCAACTGGAGATAAAGAGAGCGGGGCTGCGTTGTGTGCATGGCTTCCTTCTGCAGGTCACGGGGAGACGCGCTCTGGCGGCGGTCTCGTTCAGGATCAGAAAATACAATTTAATAATATTTTGCAGACTTATTCCACTTATTCCTAGTGTGCCACTGGACGCGTGCCAGGGGTTGCCGACCCCTGCTATAGCCAGTTATATCTCCTTTAAGAGCACATTTGTATGCTTCACCTAACATCATATTGGACTTCACATTTCTATACATCCTTTGAAATTGAAAGCTGTTCGGATTTGTTAAGAGCTTTACAAATACTAATTGTAGGGAATAGGTTGCTAATATCGGAAATACCATTATGTCCTTTCTTGTAAAAGTTATAAAAGAAAATCAATGTATTTCTTCTTTTTGGCTGCCCATATTCTTTTTTAGAAGTGCTAATCAGATGTTCATATGTGATATTAGATCAGTGTCTGACCATTACATGTCACTATTTGTAGCTGACAATCAATATCTATAGCATTTTGTTATATAAAACTATTTCTTCAAGCTATTTTGGTTTAGAAAGAAACTCATATATGATGTTTACCATTACTATATGACAAACATTGCTTATTGATTGTCGAAAACTAAATAAAAAGATTTTTGATTTGAGAAAGAAACTCAAACATAATCACAACCTTAGCTTATATTCTTTTTACTAGCAGGCAGTGGATAATATGTGTGTTTTGATCTTAATGTAAACCCTTCAAGTTAAACGAAAGTAGTCGGACGTTGGGAGGGCGGGTGTATTTTCTGCGCAGCATGCTTTTTGAAGAACCCAAGAGACAAGCTGTAAAATTGCAGCCTGCCAGCATTTTTTGTGGAAAAACACAAGTTGGCAGACGATAAAGAATGCCTATTGTGATAGAAATGTGAAAAAATATCTTATGGGTTTGAGTTTCCTAAAGAATGATGAAAAGAAGCTAAATGTAAACTCCAGATGTGTCAGCTTATTATAAAAACATTTCCCATAAACATGACACTGGACCTTGACTGAACGGCTATTGATTCGTATGAAAAAGTAGAGAAATGTCCACTGTGTCCACCGCCCCTGCACACTCACACTCTCACTGTAAAGATTAGGCCTCTTTCACAACACAAACCTGCACTGTTCAGCTTTTCCGGAAAGTCAATTTATTCTAACAGTGTTGTTACAAGTCATGAACACTTGCACGTCAGAGCTGATAAATGAAATAAGCCGATAGCACATTGATTGTTTTGTCTCACGGTTTTCCAGGTACAAGGAAATTGCTGGAAGTCTGGAGAACGCCATCAGTGATGGACTTGAGGCTGCACCAGGTAGGAATAATTCTCTGTCATGAATGCCCGTGTGTAGCTGATACTCTCCCTGCAGTCACTTATCTGTGTGTGTTCATCAGCAGCTGGCAGTGCCTTCCACCTGCAGGTGTCGGAGGTGTTGTGGTCGTGTCTGATGAGATGTTGGTCAGACAAAGTCTACCTGTCCCCTCTGGCACATCGCTTCTGGAAGCTCACGCTGCAGCTCTACGCACGATATGCCAAGTTTCTTGACGAGGGTAACCTTAAAAAAGAGCAATATGCAAATGAATAGAAATGTTGCTGTCGATTTCTCTTGTTGCTCATCTTGATCGGTGTGTGCCCAGGTGTTGACTAAGACTCCAACGCCTGAGTTACCTAAAGAGCCGACCAGGCCTCTGCCCAGCTCCGCCTCCTCCACCTCCAGCCGGACGTCGGGGGGGAGTGAGAGCGGGAGTCCTGCCTCTCTGTCCACCAAACAGCTGGTCTACATAGCAGCTGACATCCAGAAGCTGCAGGAACAGGTACACACACAAACTAAATACATACATTACACGTGTTCTTTACATCTTTCAAAATTGTTCTTCAGATAACTCGCGTAATCCTTTTTTTTCTTAATTTACTTAATTGCTTCCACACTGACAGCTTGCTTGGTTTTCTCTCAGATACCAGAGTTGTCAGAGACGGTCAGAATACGGTTAGAAGCGATTGGATTCAAAAACTTTGCTGTGGTGGAAGGTAAGCTTCCTTTTGGCTTCTTTAATAACGTTGCAGTGTTGGCTTGATCTTACAATGTTTTGTCAGTACATGAGAATGGAGGAGGATTTCATGACACTAATATTTAAAGGCAGGCCTTAGTTTTTCAAAATTAAAACAAGATTTCAGTCCAACAGAGGTTTTCATAATCTTACAGAACACATCATACTAATTAAGCCTATAAGTAAAAAATAATTGATTTGAATATTTGCTTTCGCGTACATCAAATTATTGCATTTTATCTGCTGTTCTTATTTATTAAAAAAAATGCTGGTGTTCACTGACATTTAAAAGGGTATCCATTCAGTCCCCTTTAGGCTTTAGATCATGACATCTCCAAACACAACATGTCAGTCACTCATTGAATCACTCCTTGGCTCTTGGCTTTAGCACCAGGGTAACTCGGACCATGTTTGCACTTCTCCTTTCTGTCAGACGCCTTAATGGATTCCAAGACTTGCCTGTCCAGTAGCATTCCCACTTTAAATATCAAGATGACCCAGCATCTGACTGAACGCAGTTGCCGCTTCCTGAAGAGTGCCTCTGAGGTCCCAAGACTGTACCGCAGGACTAATAAGGTCAGTGAAGCTGCAAAAACGCACACCAACATGTTTCTCATAGATTTCCTCATGTAACATCCCCTCATGGAGAAACTTTTTGGATTGGGATCAACAGTTCAGCTTCAAAGGCTAATGGACTTGGAACTGTGGCATATACTTATTTTATTTTCCTTTTGACCCTATAAAAAGGAATTTTTAACCTAATCAACATTCTCTGTGACAAAATCCACACCATTTGGGAATCAGTAGCTCAGAGGAGAACATAACAAATAAGGTTTTATTTACACTTTGAATTGCCTTGTGTTGAAAGGTGCTATATAAATAAACGTGCCTTGCCACTGAACCTGATCTAAGTCCTTGAAGGATCTGTGAATGCTGAATCTTTATTCATATTTTCCATCAATGTCATCTGACAACTGCAAGGCTCTACAGTCACATTGTACAATCATTGTAGCCTGAAACAAAAGTTTACCGAGAAAAATATAAATCTCTAGCTGTTGAGATAGAAAGCGATGGATATGACTCAAAACCCATCTTGATAACTGCAACATGAGAAAAATACTTTAAATTCAGCAGTCAATACAAATTGTAATATTTATTAATTTACGTGTTGTCTAGGATGTGCCGGTGCGTGCATCCGCCTACATGGACAACGCCTTGCGGCCGTTAGTTCAGTTACTGACTGACTCAACAGGGCTGGTCCACCAATCTACAGCAAAAGAGTGGCTGCGAGTGGCACTGTCTGACTGCACACAGAGGTAAGACACACACCTGCAAACATAAATACACACCCAGATATTATTACATTACCAGCTTTGAAAGGGCCTGTGCCGATATTTTCTACAGAACGAGCTATTACATGTTATATAAATGAAGGATGATTTCTTTCTTTCTTGAGAGTTGTTTTGCTTGCCTTTTTAATAAGACTTTCCAGCTGCAACCAACACATATACCCGCTTTCATTTCCCTACGTCTTGTGTTCAGGTACTATGAGACCATCTCTGAGGTTCTGAGCTCAGTGAGGAAGATGGAGGAGAGTCTGAAGCGCTTAAAGCAAGCCAGAAAGGGTGCAAGCATGACCTCCACAGCAGGAGCCAACGGTGGACCCACAGACGACAGCAAGATCCGACTACAACTGGCACTGGATGTGGAATACCTGGGGGAACAGGTAGGCTGCGGGTGGAGAGACATAATAATCATGATAAAAACAATTCACATTTATCTGGTAACAAAGGTATACTTTAAACAAATGTTATTGAAATTAGAAATTGCACCAAGTTCTGTTAAAAACTCATCTGAAATGTTTCTGATTGTTTTCTCTTCTCAGATCGAGAAGATGGGTTTTCAGCCAAGTGACATCTCCATGTTCACCACTCTGATGGACCTGGTGAAAGAGGCCCGAGAGCTCGCTGAGCAGTAAAATGTTCACTCCATAATAACTGAAACCCAATAACATGCTGCTGTTCCTCAACACTAATGAAGGAAAAACAATATTTGTCACAGTCTAGACTAGAGTCAAAGTGTGGTTACAGTTTGTGATGAGAAGGCCACGAAGAACGTGTGACAAGAACTGACATTATGGGGATATTTGTGTACAAAAAAAATCTAAATTCAGACTTTAAAGCCACAGAGCACAAACATTTATCATCAGGAATCTGTCGGATGTGCGGTAGTTGTTGTTGGAAACCTAAAAAAAACGTCATTGGTTCTGCCGTAGTCAATGTGAATAAAAGGGACTGCATTGTATATTAAATGTTTTTATAGAAAATGCCTGATCCTGGTGATATGCACTGCTTTGGAAAGTCATTGTATATGTTGGGTCAGAATATTGCAAGAGTCTTAAATCTAAGTTGTAAAGAGAGAATGTTAATAAATATTTATATCATTTCTGCTACTTGGTGAAGGATGCATCTCAAATAAGGAAGTCTGTTAGTGTGTAATATTTACATTTTTGTTAAAATCAAAGTTATATAATATAATTAACTTGGGAATAAAATTAAGAACTTCGGAGACAGTTTTGAATGTGCATGTTTTGATATAAAAGATGTTAGCTAGCTACTGGATTGCATTGCTTACATTTTTTTCCCTCATCACTGCTAACATGCGCTACAGGTTGATGAAAAGAAAATCAAATAAATACAAGTTCAACTTTGATGTTGGGAATACAAAATGATGGCCTTGTGTAACTGCTTTTAGTATTTGGGCCTCAAAAGTGTCTTTCCTGTCACCATCCAGTAATCCTAATACGCCTATTTCCATATTATTTCACACTTGAAATTATGTTTCTATTAATAATTTTCTAATATTTACGAGTAGGAAGAAAAGTTTAAAAAGGAAAATATATTGCTTTTACAATATCAACATTTATTACGTTGTATCTTCAAAAATGTGTGACAGATATTCTCATTTGCAAATGGCTATATTGATAAAATACATGTGTTGACACTACTCTTAATGTTTACATGTCACTCTTTTTTTAGTTTTGTCAGTATGTGATGGTTTGTTTTGTTATTAGTCTTGTTCTTTGGTCAGGTTTAAAGTTATATTAAGTAGGTATTTATGCATTTATTCCAGTAAATATGAGAGGCGGGACGAGAAATCATTACTAGATTTATCATCTGAGAAGATAAGTTGTTCAACAGTAGTTGTATTAGTCTGCTTATCATGCTAATTTTCACACGGTCAACAACTGTAGAGTAATCATTAACCGGAAAGTGAAATGACCTTTTGAGCAGCATTTCTTGGCTTTGCTTATGTCTGTGAACCCCGTGTGACTGGAAGGGGTGGTGGCCTTGCTGTCTTTTACCGCAAAGACATGAAACTCACCACTGTCACTGTCCCTCATCACTCCTCGTTTGAGTGCCTGGCAATAAAATTCACAGGATCTAAACCTACCATTATTGTGACTATCTACAGACCACCGAAGCCCTCAGCTGCTTTCCTCACAGAATTCTCAGCCTTTTTAACAACAATATGTGCTATGTCCCCCACTGTCATCCTCCTGGGTGATTTTAATATTCATATTGATAACCCCACTAATGGTTTAGCAAAGGACTTCATCTCACTCCTTGAGTGCCTTGGTATTACACAATATGTCAATTTCCCAACCCACAACAAAGGTCACATATTAGACCTAGTCTGTTGCACCGGTATCACTCCTTTTAACCTCACTGATGCTGAGTTCCCCATCTCTGACCATAAATCTGTGCTTTTTGAGGTAAATGTCC
Organism: Gymnodraco acuticeps; assembly: GCF_902827175.1. Taxonomy (NCBI): domain Eukaryota; kingdom Metazoa; phylum Chordata; class Actinopteri; order Perciformes; family Bathydraconidae; genus Gymnodraco; species Gymnodraco acuticeps. The sequence continues at coordinate 4,560,236 of NW_022991180.1, forward strand.
CCCTATCTAAAACAAGAGCACTGCGGACCATCACCTTCAGAAACATCAAACGCATTGACCCCAGAGACCTTAACTCCCTTATTGCCTCCGTGCCCAGTCCACCCCCATCCTCCTCCTTGACCGCTGCTGAACTGGTGAGTCGCTACAACAACTGTCTCACATCTTCCCTGGATGCGCTTGCTCCCCTGAAGTCTCATTTGTGCACACTGCTCCCTGGTACACTGCTGCCCTCCATCAGCTAAAAACCACTGGCCGGCATCTTGAATGTCTGTGCAAAAAGACTGGACTCTTAATCCACATTCAGCTCTACAAAGAACATCTCTGCCTTTACAAGAACGCCCTCACTGTTAGGGAAATAATTATCATAGACGCCAAGATGTGACATACAGGACAAACCTTGACGTCTGTTTACCTCCTTTAAGGACACAGGCTGCTTCAGCCAATAATGTTATTGTTCCCATTCTGTGACCGGTCAATACTGGGTCACAGATGGTCTGTATTGTGGGTACACTGGGACACTTCCTTCTCTGTTGTCTGAGGACTCCAGGGCATGACATATCCAAGGCCATAAGTGGCGGAAGCTGGTAACTTAGTGTGCCCAAACTATCTAAAGCTATCTTATCAAAACATGTTGATGACTCTCTGTGGAACCAGTTAAATGGGCTAGTAAGAGACAGGCTCTCCAGAATTGACGTGGCAACCCACCCGTGCAGTCTCACCATGACTGCCGTGACTTGTGATGTGAATACTCTGGCCAGAAACTCCAAATAAATCACAGTGGTTTGACATCAAAGCTCCGTCTCTTCCCGTGTCTCCTTCCTGAGTCGGTGACTCCACTGCATTGCTACACAGAAGTTTCCTCTACACTCACCACAGCTAAGTCCTCCTACTACTCCAACCTCATCAGTTCTGGAAAAGGTAACACAAGAAACCTCTTCTCAACCGTCAGACACCTACTTCAACCTCCCACAACCCTCCCCACAGACATCTCATCTGATGATTGCAATGACTTTCTGAATTTCTTCAATAGCAAAATCAACACCATCCACCTGCAACTGGCTGCATCTACAACCTCCAAAGACGACCCACAGTGGCTGAGCTCCACCAGTCACCAGCTAATCCCCACCCTGTCCAATTTCTCGGCAGCTACTGAGTTCTCCATCACTGAGCTTATCCGTAAATCCAAACCTACTACCTGTCAGCTCGACCCACTGCCCTCGTTAAAACCTGTGTGCCCTCTACTTGCCCCTTGATCACAAGAATCATTAACTCGTCCCTCGCAACTGGAACTGTACCGCCAAACCTCAAAACTGCTGCAATAACACCAACACTCAAAAAACCTGGAGCTGACTGAGATGACCTGAATAACTACAGGCCCATCTCTAACCTCTCCTTCATCTCAAAAACCCTTGAAAGAGTGGTTGCTGACCAACTTCAACAACACCTGGACAAAAACAACCTTCATGAACCCTTCCAATCGGGTATTCCGCTCAAAGCACAGCACCGAAACAGCGCTGGTAAAAATCACCAACGACCTCCTCCGTGCAGCTGACTCTGGACTGCTCACCATCCTAATCCTCCTTGACTTCACAGCTGCCTTTGACACCATCTCACACGCACTGCTTATCATACGTGTGGCAGACATTGGGATCACTGGTACTGCACTCTGATGGTTTTCATCCTACCTCACAGACAGAAAACAATATGTCCGTCTCAGCACCCACCGGTCAAGCTGCTCCACTGTCTCACATGGTGTTCCTCAGGGGTCAGTATTGGGTCCACTCCTGTTTTTTATCTACCTACTCCCCCTTGGCACTATCCTCCGTCATCATAATGTCCATTTCCACTGTTACGCCGACGATACCCAGGTCTACATTTCCAGCAAACCCAACACTGCCCTCCCCCCAACCTCTCTCACCAACTGCCTCCAGGACATCAGGAGCTGGATGAGCAGGAACTTCCTAAAACTCAACGGCAGCAAAACCGAAGCCCTGCTGGTTGGCACCAAAACCACCCTCTCCAAAACCTCATCCTCCCCTTCCTCCAACCTCATAATTGATGGCTACTCCATCCCCTTCTCTGGACAAGTTAAGAGCCTTGGTGTCATCCTGGACAGCTCCCTCTCATTTTCACCTCACATAAATAACATCACCCGGACTGCCTTCTTCCACACACGCAACATCTCCAGACTCCGCCCATCCCTTTCTCAATCAAACACTGAAGTCCTGGTCAATGCATTTGTCACGTCCCGCATCGACTACTGTAACGCCATCCTCTCAGGCATACCCACCAAGCTCATCAATAAACTACAAATCATACGGAACTCCGCAGCCCGGATCATCACCGGCACCAAGGCCTCCGAAGACATCACCCCCATCCTCATCCAACTCCACTGGCTCCCTGTTCAATCCCGTATCAACTTCAAAAACCTACTGCTCACTTACAAAGCCCTACATTACATTGCATTTAGCTGACGCTTTTATCCAAAGCGACTTACAATAAGTACATTCGACCAGGAAGACACAACCTTGAAGAAAACAGAATCATATAAGTACATCAGGTTTCATAGAGCCAAACATTTCAAGTGCTACTCAACTGGCTTTAGATAAGCCAGTCCTTTATTAGTATATAAGTGCTTTGTTAATAAATCTATCGCTCGAAGTGGAGTCGAATGAGATGAGTTTTCAGTTTGCGCCGGAAGATGTGCAAGCTATCTGCTGTCCTGATGTCAATGGGGAGCTCATTCCACCATCTTGGAGCCAGGATAGCAAACCCACGTGTTTTTGCTGATGGGAACTTGGGTCCCCCTCGCAGCGAGGGTGCAGCGAGTCGTTTGGCTGATGCAGAGCGTAGTGCACGCGCTGGGGTGTACGGTTTAACCATGTCCTAGATGTACGAAGGGCCAGATCCATTCGCAGCATGGTAAGCAAGTACCAGTGTCTTGAAGTGGATTCTAGCAGTTACCGGAAGCCAGTGAAGGGAGCGGAGGAGCGGAGTGGTGTGGGAAAATTTAGGAAGGTTGAAGACCAGACGAGCCGCTGCATTCTGGGTGAGCTGCAGAGGTCGGATGGCACATGCAGGTAGACCAGCCAGGAGGGAGTTGCAGTAGTCTAGGCGTGAGATGACGAGAGCCTGGACCAGAACCTGTGTCGCTTTCTGTGTCAGCTGGGGACGTATCTTCCTGATGTTGTAAAGCGTGTATCGGCAGCAACGGGTTGTAGCAGCGATGTTTGCAGTGAAGGACAGGTTGTTATCTAGGGTCACACCCAGATTCCTTGCAGTCTGAGTCGGGGAAACAACTGAGGTGCCGATGTTGATTGTTAGGTCAAGAGTGGGACAATGTTTTCCCGGAAGGAAGAGCAGCTCAGTCTTGTCAAGGTTGAGCTTGAGGTGATGAGCAGACATCCACTGAGAGATGTCAGCTAGACAAGCAGAGATGCGTGCGACGACCTGGGTCTCTGAGCGGGGAAAGGACAGAATTAATTGGTTGTCGTCAGCGTAGCAGTGGTATGAAAAACCATGCGGGCTAATGACTGATCCGAGCGAGTTTGTGTACAGGGAGAAGAGGAGGGGACCAAGAACAGAGCTCTGAGGGACCCCTGTAGTTAAGTGACAAGGGTCGGACTCACACCCTCTCCAAGTCACCCTATAGGTACGGTCTTTGAGGTATGAGGTGAGGAGGGAAAGTGCAGAGCCTGAAACTCCAAGTTTTTGGAGAGTGCGAAGGAGGATCTGATGATTCACCGTGTCGAATGCAGCAGACAGGTCCAAAAGGATGATGACAGAGGAGAGGGAGGCTGCTTTAGCAGTGTGCAGTTCCTCAGTGACAGCAATGAGAGCAGTTTCTGTGGAGTGACCTGCCTTGAAACCAGACTGGTGCGGATCCAGAAGGTTGTTCTGATGGAGATAACAGGAGAGTTGTTTAAAGACAGCGCGTTCAAGTGATTTAGACAGGAACGGGAGTAGAGAGACAGGCCTGTAGTTTATAACATCTGACAGGTTGAGAGTGGGTTTCTTTAGGAGAGGGTTTACTCTTGCCTCCTTGAGACTGTTTGGAAAGTGACCAGAAGTTAGAGAAGTGTTAATGAAATGGGTGAGAAACGGTAGAATATCAGGAGCGATAGTCTGAAGGAGGTTTGAAGGGATGGGGTCCAGAGGACAGGTGGTAGGACGGGCAGAGGTAATGAGGGTAAGAACCTCACTTGGAGAGAGAGGGGAAAAGGAGGTTAGTGTGTGGGTGGAAGGAGGGTCTGGTGACCCAGTGGTGAGTAAAGGTGAGTCAGAAAAAGAAGAGCGAATATCATCAACCTTTTTTTCAAAGTGGGTAACAAAGTCGCTTGACAGAAGTGAGGAGGGGGGAGGGGCTTTTGGAGGGTCCTAGAGGGTGGAGAAGATGGAAAATAGTTTTTTGGGATTGGAATAGGAAGATTGGATCTTATCATGAAAGAAAGTGCTTTTTGCCCGAGAGATCGTAGCCGAGAAAGAGTAGAGGAGAGCCTGATAGGTTAGGAGGTCGTCACAGTGTTTGGATATCCACCGTTTCCGCTCTGCTGCCCTAAGGACGGTTCTATTAGCACGCAGTGCATCATTTAGCCAGGGAGCAGGAGGGGACTGACGAGCCTGCCGAGATGTGAGAGGACAGAGAGAGTCCAGAGTGGATGAGAGAGTAGAGAGGAGAGTTTCTGCAGCAGAGTTTGGAGGTAGTAGTTGGAACGAGTCAGAGGAAGGGAGGGCTGAGAGCACCGATGAGACAAAGGTAGAGGGGGAGAGGGAACGAAGGTTATGGCGGACAGGTGCAGGATGAGAAGAGATTAGTTTGTTATGTTTGGAAAGGGGTAGAGAGAATGAAATGAAGAAGTGATCGGATATGTGGAGCGGGTTTACAGAGAGGTTAGAAGTAGCGCAGTTCCTTGAGAATATGAGATCAAGGACATTACCAGCTTTATGAGTCGGTGGGGATGGAGACAGTGAGAAAGCAAAGGCGGTTAACAGAGATGTTAGTTCGTCTATCTTCCCAGTCTGGAGGTTGAAGTCTCCGAGAAGTACAGCGGGAGGGCCAGTTTCAGGGATGTGTGAGAGGAGAATATCTAATTCCTCCAAGAAGTCCCCCAAGGCACCTGGTGGACGGTAGAGAACAACAATGGTTAACTGTATAGGATGGGTTACTGTGACGGCATGGAATTCAAAGGTGGAAGGAGTGAAGTTAGGTAGCTTGAAGAGGGAAAAGCTCCATTTGGGAGAGAGCAGGAGACCAGTGCCACCTCCTCTGCCAGTTGGTCTGGGTGTATGGGAGAAGGAATATGCAGTGGAGAGAGCTGCTGGGGTGGATGTGTTGAATGGAGTAATCCACGTCTCAGTGAGAGCAAGGAAATCCAGAGACTGCAGGGAGGCGTAGCCAGAGATGAAGTCATTCTTAGGAACAGCTGACTGGCAATTCCACAGGCCACCTGAAACTAGATGTTGGATCTCAGTAGAGCATGTGGGATAGACGAGAGCAGGCCGGTTATAGCGATTATTACATAACCTGCCCCCCCCCCCCCCCCCCCCCCCCCCCCCCCCTATCTGGCTGACCTTCTTCAGGAGTACACCCCGTCTCGCACCCTCCGCTCCTCCTCTGCTGGTCTGCTGACCGTCCCCACCCCACGCCTCGTCACCATGGGTGCTCGGGCTTTTAGCTGCACTGCTCCCAGACTCTGGAACTCCCTCCCCCGCACATCCGACAGTCAGACACAATCACGATATTCAAATCCCAATTAAAAACCCACCTGTTCAAATCTGCTCACTGTAGTGCTCCCCATTATATGTTTGATTTGTGTCCACTTGACTGTCTCCTCCATGATTTCCTGTTTGTGTTTTTATCATGTTCTGTTGCCTATTAGCGTTTTTTATTTTTTTTTATTTTTAACAAATTGTACGGTGTCCTTGGGTTTCATGAAAGGCGCCTAAAAATAAAATGTATTATTATTATTATTATTTCCCTGCAGTCCAGTTTAGGTGGCTCATAAGATTGGACAGTCTTGGAAAGCACTAAACACAACTTCGGATACAAATGTTTTATTTCAGCAATCAAAAATCTTAACAAAACAAAAATAAACTCTTAGTTACAATATACAACGTATTAGTCGTTCGTCATGGAGAATTACTACATTACTACAGAACTCTGCTATAATACATTTTACTGAAAAAAACAAATTAGCATTTTAACAGGCTGCTTGAAAACAAGTTAAAGTAACAGCTTTTCATAAATACTGAGAGGACATCAGCTAGGTTGAGAGGAATAACACTGTTGAATTATATATTACACATTATTCATGTGTGTAAATGTGTTCAACCGGAACACAAAAGTATGATCTAAATGAGTTAAAGTACTATTTAATTTCACAGAGTAGGGTTGACGATCTTGCCCATTAGGAGGACGGCTCTTGAGTCTCCCTCTATGACGGAGAAGAAGAACGGCCGGTTGATGGACAGTTTCAGAGGGACGCCCGCTTCCTGGGTCTTATCCTGAAGTTCTGCTCCTTCCTCGGACATCTCAAACGTCACCTTGTTGACCGCCTGGAGGACACAGAGATGTGTTGATGATGCAAACACACACAGTGAGTGTTTCTTTTTTAATAATATGAGAAGATCATGTAGTTTACCTGATCTATAGTAAAGGGTTGGATGTTGCTGAGTCTGGTGAACTCCGCTTCGGAGCCCAACAGCTTGGCCCCGACTATCGGAGACATCTTGGTCAGCAGGTCACGGAGGTCATTCACAGAGGACATGGAGAACTTTGGGAGGGACAGCTCCAACAGACTGTGGGGATAGAGATACTACGTTTTAAAATCTTTGAACTGAAATGGGAGTGTACGTGACTCTCTCGTCCCTTTAACAATCTTAACCTTTATTTGCTCTTCATTGAAAAAGTATCGATTAACTGATAGACGGTTACTTGCTATGTTTTTGTTGTTGTTTTTAACTTTTTAAGCCAATATAATTGCATATGCTCCATAACCCGGAACTATATTATTACAATCATGCAAACAAATGTTTTCGTTATCTTAAAAACTAGTAGGCTAATTGATAATGATGGAAAAAATATATATTTGTACCTCACTTTATTTATTAAATACATTTAATATTTTTTTTACAACTCTTTTAGTGATTTTATGATATGTGTTCTCACTTTTATTTAATTTTTCTGTTCTAGACTTTTTCCACTTCTCTGATTCTGAAACTGCAATATTTAACTAATACACAATTATGATGCAATAAATTGTAATTCCACAAAATCACCATAAAATTATGAAATAAGCTATTCAACACAAGTGAAATTGTGAAATGCTATATCCAAGTGCAAGTCTCATGACGTTGATGACATTAAAAAAGAATGTATAATGAAAATGAAACACCAGAGATGCTTCAGATTTCTGGTCAATCAGTTGGAATACATCTGGATTTGACGTTTTTTTTGTTTTAATAGGACAACACTCACCCCTCCTGGAGGCTCTCCTGCCAGACGGGGATGACTGTGAGCAGCTTTGACTCAATGTCCTTCATGTTGGCTCCTTCATGAGGCAGAACCAACAACATGTGGGAGCGCTTGCTCAGAGACAGCTTCACAACCGTGCACCGCCGTACCTTCATGGTATCAAAGGACAATTATTACGGTTGAATACTCATTCAAGTCCTTTTTATATTTTCAATACAAAAATGAACCAACACAAAGCACGACAAAGTCCCTTGAATTAAGTTTTACCTTATCATTGTGGTAGTGGTACTGACCCGTGTGGGTCATCAGGGGAGTCATCACTGTGGTTGTTTCATCCACATAAAACTCCTGCAGGGAGGTCTTCTCTGGCTGAAAAGCTGTCCTCCAGTTGCCTGAACAGACACAACCAAAGAACACAATCAGGTACTGCAAGGTGGTGCAGGTTGGGGTAAGGGTTAGAAGATAAGAACAGCAGATACATACCTTGGAAGTTGAAGGAAGAAACAAACAGCAGGTCACTGCTGGAGTTCAGATCTTTGAAGATGCCCTTCACCTTCCCATTTGACGTCTTCTCCAGGAAGCTGTTCACCAGATGCTCGGCCTCCTGTGGATTCGAGAAGTCCACGCCGCGGGTGAACGATGTGTCAGAGAAATCCTGTGTGCCTTGAATAAAGTCCTCTGACAGTTGAGCGTCCTGGCGAGAGAAGGTCCAGACCTGGGTGGTGATTTCATCTTTTGGCCCGTCGTCCACCAGAGAGTTAATGCCCTGCAGGGTCTTGAGGAGCTCGTGTCCGTCCACCAAGGACACACAGTCCTCCCTGTCGGTTTCAATGCGCAGGCTTAGTAGATCCTGGAAGGAAAGGAGTGAATTTAGAAAGACTTACTTCTCTGAGTGAAAGTACAACACCAGATGAGAAAAATTGTTACGGAAAAAAGCAGGATATGCATGCCTTGAACGTCTTTGGTCTATCTCTACAAAAACAAATCAAAATCAAAGACCTGGTATGGCATTGCTGTCTTTGTGGAGACCCCCAGGTAGAAGGTGATGAGGGAACCAAAGGTGTTGACCGGAGACAGGAGAATGTTGGTGCCTGGCTGCTGCCTGCTGAGAGCCTCGTACAATCTCAGGCCCAGAGTGTTCAGCAGCTGTGCCAGGACCGCTGTCTTCGTTGTGATGTTATGCCTCTGGGCGTCCACCTCCAACTGGTCCCTGTTGTCTGGTGTCATGACTTCGATATCAAGGGGGGCCACAGGAACCGTGTGCAGAGGCTTGGACGTCTTGGTCTGCAGGGTCTCGCAGCTGACATTAGCGACAGCAAAGAGGGAGAAGGGGTGGACGTAGACACGGTTGGCTTGACTTCCTGAGAGGTAGCAGCAGAGCAAGAGGGCTGCGAGAGACGACCGCATTTTCCCTTTTGATGATAGTCACCTTACAATAGATTCTTCTGTGGGAGACGGATATTTTTAGTAAGCATATGAATTACCTTGAGTATATCTTGTGCCTCCTGAGTCTAAGTGCGCATTGAGTTCTACATCAATATTAGTTTGGCTTTCGTCTGAAATCTGGCTGGATCTGGTTTTTTGTCTCCGACAGGATTGGCTGGCAGGAACATTGGACATAGAGCGGCATGTCAATGATGGATTGATTTCTCTTTGTGTGTCCTCTCCTGCTGCCCAATGAATGAGAGCAGGCATTACCCTCTGCAACAGAGGTCGCATAGATAATGAAGACGCATCTACGTTGCTGTGGGCAAATTTGTGTGTGTTCACTGATTAAAATAAGATGGATGTTTCATTTGGATATTGTTTTCTTTCTTTAAATCCTGGTATCGCAGCGTTTCAATCTGGGGCGCCAACTGAGCGTGTACATTTAGTCATTTAATCCAAACTGTTACCATACACAAAACGGTGGGCAATATTATTTGGACATTTTAAGTTATATTAACGGTCCAAATAAACACATCTAGAATGAATGGATTCAGGTTAGAAAATACACTTTTTCACACACATGAAGTACATTTTAAAAACATTTCTGACAAGTTCATTGAGTAACTTTGTTTAGGGAGTGCCTAACAAATGAGACTAAACAATGTTTTAAATACTACAGTTGGCCATCTAAGCTAAACTGACAACTTTCGCTCCTTTATTGTGAACATATTATGTGTTAAGCTACAATGTAGGAGAGTAGCTTGGGTGAAAGCTCTTGTGCAAAAATAGGACTATATCCTGTGAGTTAAACGTGCAGAAATGTGGACTGATGGACTCTTGGAAGGGGTGAACAAACACTAGATTTTCCTCTATTAGGAAATGTACAACAGGACATGGCCTTAGTCTCTAATCAATATAACCATTGCACTCAAATGTTCTTATAAACAACCAGCACACCTGTGTACCCAGTGATTTAATGACAACATGTTTTCTGCCAAATTCAGAATCTTTGACCGCATTATTTCATGCGATCTGATTCATTATAACCTTCAAGTAGCAACTCTACAGAAATTAGTTGCACTTTTTTTTTTAATGAACTTAAGCAACTCATTGAATAAAACGTTTTGTCCAAGAGAGTTGGACAAAGAACATTATATTTGGGTTTTGTGGAACATAATTGGATTAGTTAAATCAGTTATAGAGTTCCAAACATTGCCCCTCACCTCTGAAGGGTTTGGATATTCACTGCACAATCAAAAGGCAAATGAGATCAAATCAAAGCTTGCTCTTACCGAGTGTGTCTGCTGCTGCTGAGTGAGGTGCTGAATGAGGTCCAGGCTGCTCGGCTCCCTCAATTTAACACAGGCCAGCCTCGCTGCTCCCACTCTGGTTACTGATTAACCAAAGCAGCATTGAGTCAGGGGCTCTGCTGTCATGATTTCTACCCCGCTTTGTACTGACGCACTGCTACTGCTATAGAGAAATAGGTCTGACAGAGAGACAACACAATGTCCCTCTTCATGTTGACTTAAGGAAGATGATGCAAACTCATCCTGGAGGGGGAGAAAGCAGGGATAAACTTTCCAATAAAGACAGATAGGAAGCACGGGGACAGCCAGGCTTGTTTTTGTTTGAGATTGACTCACTGACATGTCATCATATTGTTGGGTCATGTTTTTGTGAAGCGGGGAAATGTGGTCTTCCAAATGTTGCTCATATACTCGGGGTCAAACACGTCTCAAACATGACTCACTTAAAATCTATACAGTAAAGGCAAAAAGAGGACAGCTTTATTTCCTGTCAAATTATTTTATTCTGCTATCATTCTATGTAACTCATACTCTTTCTCTAAATCCAGAAACAATCCATATGAATCTTCTTTCACATTATTTATTCCATGCCATTAGTGCAAATTGCAGAAATGCTTATTTAAAACACAATAGCTGATTGAATCATGACAAATGTTATGGCACCCCACATTTTCTATACTTAATAACCATCTGCAACTGAGAGAACACATCGGATTTGATGCGAATGTACAAATAAAAAAGTACTGTCTCTTTATCGTGTGAAGCTGTTGTAAGTTCTAAAGATAATAAGCCCAACTAGTTCTAGTGAAAGCAACTCTCAGATTTTCTTTATAGGCAGATAAACATGTTCATTAAGCTGATTTCTAATATATTAGCTAATATTTAGCTAATGTTCCATATTAAAAGGCCACATCCGTGACTCAAATAAGGAAAATCCTGAACACACAGCTGATTCAACAGGACAGGGTTCACTGTTTTTTCTCACCAGAAAGAGAAACACTGGTTACGTTTAGTGTTTTACAGCCCGGTTTTATCCTTTTTAAACATTGTAAATTATTATAACGGGAAGTTAGGAGTCTATAAAGCAAAAATTACGACTTTCTTGTAAGCTGACAATTTGACAGATAAGTATTCAAGGTCACTCAACTAACTGTTCACAATGTCAAACTGATAAAGAACATTCATGCTTCTTCTTCTTCTTCTGTCCTCGTTTCAACCAATGACACATCGCTACTGTATGTTGCACGTTCACCATACAGTGTGTTTTTGTGTAGCAACTCATTGATACAAATATTAAGTCTAATATTCCCAATTTACCAAATAAACACATTAAAAAAATGTATGACAATGATCATATTTTTTTTTAATAGTTTTTTTAGGTTTATACTTGAAGAATAAAATGGATGATCATAGATGAAAGCAAAGTATGAAATGGCTGTACATTTTAAAAGGTCATTTATAATATTTGATTTATACAACCACAAATATAATATATAACTAAATGAGATGTTTGATATGTATTTTAGATACGCCTTATAATTGGATAATATATACAATCCAACCCATAAGAGATTAATACAATGTTGCATTAAACAAATGCAACATGATTTTAAAATGTTGACTTTCAGCAAATAAAAGGTATTTTTACTTTGTTCACCATGTTTGTTCAGCAAGTCAGCATGCTAACAATTGCCAATTCATTAACATTTGCTATTAATACAGCTAAGGCTTTCTGCTGAAATGATTTGCCAGAAAACACATGTAGACAAAGTTAAATTACTTGTGTTACATGTGTGCATGTAAAGGACAGGACAAATATACATTTCTGTAAAGATTTAACATAAATGAAACAACATCAGTATTTTACTATCATTTTTATAAAAATGTTTTTAACATCTCCAGTTACAGTAACAGCAATGCAACTGATGCAGCAGGATTGGTGTAGTTACAAGAGTCAGTGACACATCTTCAGATGTTAGCTACACATGTAAGATCATACTTGATATTTTATTATCTGCCCATCTGTAAGTTCCCAAAAGCCCTTGTGAAGTTGAAAGGTATTTTTACATTACATTGCATTTAGCTGACACTTTTATCCAAAGCGACTTACAATAAGTACACTCCACCAAGAAGATACAAACTTGAAGAAAACAGAATCATATAACTACATCAGGTTTCACAGAGCCAAACCATTTTAAGTGCTACTCAACTGGCTTTAGATAAGCCAGTGCATTGTTGGAATATAAGTGCTTTGTTAATATATAAGTGCTTAGTTTTTCTAATGCAAACATCCTTAAACACATCCTGAAACCAAATGTGAACAATCTTTGTGTAAGCTTCATGATAGTTAACTAAGTGCTGTCTTTCCAATGAATGAGTAATCAATCAGTATCAATGTTGGTGGTTTGAGACACTTTATGGGTGCCACGTCAAGGTGTCTGCCTATATAAGCTGCAGTGTTCAGCATGTGAAGCAGGTTGGCAGGTAAAGGAATTCGCCATGTGGACTCTTGTGGTTCTTTGCAGCGTGATTGCCTCACTTGGAGTGCAAGGTATTGTGCATAATTTTCTTATTGTCGTTTGTGTCTCTTTGGTTTTGGATTAAGGGTTTATGGATGTTGTTAATCATTCCTTTGTTTTTCTCATCAGGTGCTGATCAGATCCAAAACAGTGAGGAAAAGAATCTGGCAACAGGTTCTCCAGGTAAAAAAATTAAATCAATAATTTAAAACAGGTAAAAAGGTTACCACCAAAATTAGCAGCATAATGTCAGATCATGGTTCTGATTTATACCTAAAAAATAACTGATTTAATATGTAGTTCTAAATAACTTGCAGGTACAAAGGTAACTGTTTACAAGGAGGATGACACTCTTCATGACACTAATGAAGCAGCAAAGTGTTGCTTTCCAAATCATTTAAGAATTAACTATAGCCTACAAACTGAAAGCATTTTTAATGTTTAGTTTTTGTCTGTAGGAGAATGACACAGATCACATGTTATGACCCTTATGGTTCTCATACGTAAACAATGAAACATAACATTATGTTGAGAGCCTAACTGTGTGTTTTCAGTGATGGTGATTGTTCTGTCTGCTCTTTCCACAGATTCCTGCCTAAATAGCTGTGGCAACCATGTTGGAAACTGCTCTTGCTCTTCAAGCTGTGGAAGCAATGGGGACTGCTGTCCAGACTATTATGGTAAGCCCCTTATTGGAACTTTTATTTATAACATAGGTTTTTTATATTTTGTTATACATGTACTTTTTGCTTGAGTTAGGATCTAAATACCTTTTCTATCACTGGGGTGAACCAGCAAAACAATCATTGATATATTTAATAAGAGAAAACAACAAATAGGGGTTTAGGTTCATAAGTATATATAAGTGTATGTGCTTACTCCATCGCACCATTGTCCTATCTCTACAAAACGTTTCATTTGTGATTTTTAATATATACACTTTATATTAATATGTGTGTACATATAGTCAACTGTACTTACCTTGTATATATTTGTTGTCCTTGTTTTACCTGCAGAACAAAGACCTGTATTTCTTTGTTTGCACATTGATAGCAACAGAAATGAGGAGTCAAATTCCTTGCACACACATTGGCCAATAAAGCTGAAGCTGAATCTGATTCTGATACACCAACCAATCTAATATTTCTGCTTTACAGATTACTGCTCTTCTACAGCTGAACCAGCAGCACGTACAGGTATTGTTCATTTCACTCAGGTAACGTTTTATTTTTAAAAAAAAGTCAAGTTATCACTCTTTAAAGTACATGTTGTTTCCCATAGCTCGGTCCTCATGTCGTTACAACTGCGGCTGGAACATGGGAACCTGTTCCTGCTCAAGCTCTTGTCAATACTATGGCAACTGTTGCCATGACTACAACTGTAAGTGCCAAGTCTAACAAATCAACGGGTAAACGACCTTTAGCAGCCGAGGAGAAATCACTCTGTCAAACTCACTGAAATGATGTGCAGAGAATGACACATTTCCCCTTTTGTTGAAGAGCTATAGGTGTATTCCAGAAATGTAAAGTACAATCAATCAAGTATTGACTTAAGTCGGGTACTTTTACTTTTAATTGAGTATTGTTATAATATGCTGCTTTATACTTCTACTCCACTACGATTTGGGAGCTAATATTATACTGTTTACTCCATCACATTTATTTAGACAAAATCAGTTACTTTTCAGATTCAGGCTAAAACAAACTTTCAATAAACTAATATATAAAAATGATATATAATTATATGTTCATATATCCAACAGCAGAATAACTGAAAGTAGCTCCACTTTAACAGCTGTGATTAACACGTAAATGCATTAACACAAATAATACAGTAATTTAATATATATGATTCGGGACACTACTACACACAGTAAATACTTTTGGATTTTGTACTTTTACTTAAGTAAGATTTTATATGCAGGACTTCAACTTCACTGTAGTATTTCTACTTTACTTAAGTACGATATATGACTACTTCTTACAACACTGGTGTTTTCTAATGAATATGCAGTAAGACAAAGATTAAAGTTTGTTATTCTCTCTCTTTCTCTCTATCTAGATTACTGCCCTGCAAGCTCTACCCCGGACCCTTACGTGACACGTATGTACAACTCTTCAAGCTACTAAGAAAGAAAAAGAAAGAAAGACAGCCTTTTATTACAAAAGTTATTATCTCCAGCTACCAGTCCACACTCCAGACCCTACAGACTGAGCTACTGCGGCCTCTTTACTCACGTTTACCCATTTACCTTCAGCTATTTCATTTGTAACATTTCCTTTATACTGTTCTGTTAACGTCACCCTGTCTCTCCTACAGCTCGGCCCTCGTGTCGTTACAACTGTGGCGGGCACATGGGAAGCTGCTCCTGCTCAAGCTCTTGTCAAAACTATGGAAACTGCTGCTACGACTACTATTGTAAGTGTCAAGACTCACAAATCAGAGCAGGATCTGCATCCCTCTCTCAGTGAGGGAGGTATGTTCATATACAGACATGTTGGGTTACAATGTTTTGTTTAGTTGTTTTTGAGTCTGTTTGTATGGGATTTGATGGACCTGTAGCATCTAGCTCTTCTGCCCTCCGGTAGATCCTACAGGTCCATCAAGTCTCGTACAAACAGAATCAAATACCGTATTTACATGAGAGCCATACAATAACTCATTACTGTCTAAAAACGATCTAGCACCACAACACATACTGTTACAGACAATTTCCAACTGCACTGCACTTCAACACATATTTATTTATTCCCATGTTAATGAATTTATTAAGTGATAGACTCAATGATTGCAAAATCTCAATTCCTGTGTTTTTTCCTGTATAGTAAATCGTATTTATTGTATGTGTGTGTATGCGTGTGTATGCGTGCGTATGTGTGCGTATGTATATTTACATAAATGTATGTAGGTATAAATACATATTATTATTACATTTTTAGAGGTGTGAACAATTGTAATCACTTTACTGTCTTTTTTGTGTAGCCACCTGCCGGCCAACTACAGTAGCACCTACACAGACCCCAACAGGTATAAAACGCTCTCAACAACCTACATTTGGAATAGTAAATATTTATTATCAATTACTGATACGTTGAAATACTCTCTACCCTGCTACAACACCCTCAGGTATGAAAACATTCCCGAAACCTATAGAGTATGCGGGAGAAAACAAGCCTATAATTTATCCCGTTTACAGGAGATATTACTGATATGTTTTATTACTTCCCCTGTGTCTCTAAGCTCGGCCCTCGTGTCGTTACAACTGTGGCGGGCACATGGGAAGCTGCTCCTGCTCAAGCTCTTGTCAATACTATGGAAACTGCTGCTACGACTATTACTGTAAGTGCCAAGACTCACAAATCAGAGCAGGATCTGCATCCCTCTCTCAGTGAGGGAGGCCTGTTCATATACAGACATGTTGGGATACAATGTTTTGTTTAGTTGTTTTTGAGTCTGTTTGTATGGGATTTGATGGACCTGTAGCATCTAGCTCTTCTGCCCTCCGGTAGATCCTACAGGTCCATCAAGTCTCGTACAAACAGAATCAAATACCGTATTTACATGAGAGCCATACAATAACTCATTACTGTCTAAAAACGATCTAGCACCACAACACATACGGTTACAGACAATTTACAACTGCACTGCACTTCAACACATATGTATTTATTCCCATGTTAATGAATTTATTAAGTGATAGACTCAATGATTGCAAAATCTCAATTCCTGTGTTTTTTCCTGTATAGTAAATCGTATTTATTGTATGTGTGTGTATGCGTGTGTATGCGTGTGTATGCGTGCGTATGTGTGCGTATGTATATTTACATAAATGTATGTATGTGTAAATACATATTATTATTACATTTTTAGAGGTGTGAACAATTGTAATCACTTTACTGTCTTTTTTGTGTAGCCACCTGCCGGCCAACTACAGTAGCACCTACACAGACCCCAACAGGTATAAAACGCTCTCAACAACCTACATTTGGAATAGTAAATATTTATTATCAATTACTGATACGTTGAAATACTCTCTACCCTGCTACAACACCCTCAGGTATGAAAACATTCCCGAAACCTATAGAGTATGCGGGAGAAAACAAGCCTATAATTTATCCCGTTTACAGGAGATATTACTGATATGTTTTATTACTTCCCCTGTGTCTCTAAGCTCGGCCCTCGTGTCGTTACAACTGTGGCGGGCACATGGGAAGCTGCTCCTGCTCAAGCTCTTGTCAATACTATGGAAACTGCTGCTACGACTATTACTGTAAGTGCCAAGACTCACAAATCAGAGCAGGATCTGCATCCCTCTCTCAGTGAGGGAGGCCTGTTCATATACAGACATGTTGGGATACAATGTTTTGTTTAGTTGTTTTTGAGTCTGTTTGTATGGGATTTGATGGACCTGTAGCATCTAGCTCTTCTGCCCTCCGGTAGATCCTACAGGTCCATCAAGTCTCGTACAAACAGAATCAAATACCGTATTTACATGAGAGCCATACAATAACTCATTACTGTCTAAAAACGATCTAGCACCACAACACATACTGTTACAGACAATTTCCAACTGCACTGCACTTCAACACATATGTATTTATTCCCATGTTAATGAATTTATTAAGTGATAGACTCAATGATTGCAAAATCTCAATTCCTGTGTTTTTTCCTGTATAGTAAATCGTATTTATTGTATGTGTGTGTATACGTGTGTATGCGTGTGTATGCGTGCGTATGTGTGCGTATGTATATTTACATAAATGTATGTATGTGTAAATACATATTATTATTACATTTTTAGAGGTGTGAACAATTGTAATCACTTTACTGTCTTTTTTGTGTAGCCACCTGCCGGCCAACTACAGTAGCACCTACACAGACCCCAACAGGTATAAAACGCTCTCAACAACCTACATTTGGAATAGTACATATTTATTATCAATTACTGATACGTTGAAATACTCTCTACCCTGCTACAACACCCTCAGGTATGAAAACATTCCCGAAACCTATAGAGTATGCGGGAGAAAACAAGCCTATAATTTATCCCGTTTACAGGAGATATTACTGATATGTTTTATTACTTCCCCTGTGTCTCTAAGCTCGGCCCTCGTGTCGTTACAACTGTGGCGGGCACATGGGAAGCTGCTCCTGCTCAAGCTCTTGTCAATACTATGGAAACTGCTGCTACGACTATTACTGTAAGTGCCAAGACTCACAAATCAGAGCAGGATCTGCATCCCTCTCTCAGTGAGGGAGGTATGTTCATATACAGACATGTTGGGATACAATGTTTTGTTTAGTTGTTTTTGAGTCTGTTTGTATGGGATTTGATGGACCTGTAGCATCTAGCTCTTCTGCCCTCCGGTAGATCCTACAGGTCCATCAAGTCTCGTACAAACAGAATCAAATACCGTATTTACACGAGAGCCATACGAGAACTCATTACTGTCTAAAAACGATCTAGCACCACAACACATACAGTTACAGACAATTTGGAACTGCACTGCACTTCAACACATATTTATTTATTCCCATTTTAATGAATGTATTTATTAAGCGATAGACTCAATGATTTCTAAATTCCGTTTTTTTTCCTATATTGTAAATTGTATTTATTGTATGCGTGCGTATGTATGCATGTTCTTATGTATGTATGTGTAAATACATATTATTATTTTAAGAATGATTAGAGGTGTGAACGATTGTAATCACTTTACTGTCTTTTTTGTGTAGCCACCTGCCGGCAAACTACAGCTGCACCTACACAGACCCCAACAGGTATAAAACACTCTCAACAACCTACATTTGGAATAGTAAATATTTATTATCAGTTACTGATACGTTGAAATACTCTCTATAAGGACGGCAATCATGTCGTAACTACTGTGGCTACTACCTGACAACCTGCTCCTGCACAACCTCTTGTCGAGGCCAAGGAAACTGTTGTTATGATTACAACTGTAAGTATAATTTACCACAAAGATGCTCGGGGAAGTCTCTGTACACTACGATCACCATTTCTGAAGAAAAGCATGTTGCATCATCTTCTCTATTTACTGAATTATTATCATGAAAATGACTTTGAAGTGGTGTAATCATTTGTTTACTCTCAATAGGATGTACTGTATTTCCCCTTGAAACAGGATGATACCTTTATGAACTCTCAACCAAAGAGATACTAGTTAAAGAAGAGCAAAGCGTAATAATTTATTGCAGATTTACCTACTGTGAACGATTATAGATTCACAGTTTTCCAGACATTTATGTTTCATGTGGTTAAGGTCTCCTCAGTTCCTGTTTTTTTCTGTTTTGGCATGTCCCTTCTGTGTCTTCTTGAATGCCTAACTATGCTGGAAACAGTATTAATTGTGATTTAAAAGATTGTAATAATTGTGTACTCTCTTTGTCATGTAGCACAATGCCTTGCACCTGGCACAACACCCTCAGGTATGAAAATTGTTCAGAGTATGTGGGAAAAAACAAGCCTATAATTTATTCCGTTTACAGGAGAGAAACTGATATGTTTTATTACTCCCCTGTGTCTCTAAGCTCAGCCCTCCTGTCGTTACAACTGTGGCCGACACATGGGAAGCTGTTCCTGCTCAAGCTCTTGTCAATACTATGGAAACTGTTGTAATGACTACTACTGTAAGTATCATGTCCCACACAATTGGCACAGTTTCTACACAAAAACTGAAACCCACCTTGTTTTTGTCAACAGCCTACTGCCAAGTCACAACTGACATGCCAACTACAGGTAGGACCCTTAGTGTGCAACATGAGCCTCTTGTACTGTATAGTTTACTCCAATGACACTTGTGTTATGTTCTTCACGGTCAGCATCGCCCTGTGGAGGCTCTCTGTACGGCTCTGGTTCCTTCTCCAGCCCGAACCATCCCAACAGCTACCACAATAACGCCAACTGTGTGTGGCAGCTCAGGGCTGCACACGACCAACGAATCTTCCTGTCTTTCGACTACCTGCAGTGAGTGAAGAAAACACTCCCTTTTGGAGAACATTCGTATATTAGCAGCTTTTCTGTCTTAATTTAACTTGTGGGGAATTTGGCACTCAATGTGTTATCAACTCATTATGCAAGTCAATAATTTGTGGCTGTCATCTTAAAAACAGATTGGAGAACTGCTGCGGCTGTGACTATATTAACGTCTACGATGGGCCGTCTGTTAACTCAAGATTTCTGGGTAAAGTGTGCAACGACAGTCTACAACAGAGTACTTTCTACTCCACCTCCAACTACATGACGGTGCTCTTCCAGACTGATGGCTCTGTGGTTGGTCGAGGGTTCAATGCTGACTTCATTAGCTCTCTGCCAGCAAGCTCAGGTACTGTTATTGTTACTGTTAAATGTATTATGACATTATATTTGGGTGAAATGTTTCGTGTAGATTGACAAAGATGGCAAGGTTTTGGCATGATATAGTATATACACCAGGTTTACCATCTTCGTTTAAAACAACACAAGGTGATACAACATACAAGTGAATCTGATGTTAAGGTCATTACCAGTATTTTATCAAATAAAAAGGAATGGGAAAAAATCAAATGTACACCTGAGGATGGTGCTATATGGAAAGTAAAGGACCAAAGTTATTATATTTAATCTTGATGGGGACATGAATACAAGCACCAACTTTCATTGCAATCCGTGCAGTATATGTTAATGCATTTTATTTTAAACCACAAATGTGAACCTCAGGAAGAACGAGGGGATCACTGCAGTCAGAAGGTTCAACCTCTGGGGATCATGAACATCTGCACAAAAGTTCATACTAATCCTGTTAATTGTATTACATATATTTCAGCGGACAAACCAACCATGTGTAATCTTAAACCTTTATTCTAAAAGTAATTCAAACTGTCGTAAATATCCTGTGAAAACGATTATTTTGTCAGGTCGAGTGGACTGTTCCTCAGACAACATGAACATTGTGATCGAGAGGAGTTACCTCAACTCTCTCGGCTACGACGTCCAGAGTTTGTATCTGAATGACCAGTACTGCAGACCCCAGGTTTCCAGTTACCAGGTGGTCTTCAACTTCCCCATTAACACCTGTGGCAATGTTCGAAAGGTACACAACTTAGGCTAAGTTGCTTACTTAAAAATGAACAACATACATTACTTCCTGACTCAAATAATTGTCATAATTAGAGGCTCTTTTCCAATATCTTCTGTTTACCAGTTTGAGAATGGCAGCATTGTGTACACTAACTCTCTCCGAGCCTACGCCTCCACCTCTGGCGAGATCACCCGCCAGTCTCACTTTAAGATGAACGTGGGCTGTCGGATGGAGCCGGATTCAGTGTCCCAGATCATGTACGTTGTCCGTCACAATGATAACAGCAGCATTACCGGAACAGGCAGATTCAATACCAGCATGGCGCTCTACACATCCTATAACTTCTACTATCAGGTGTGTTAAAAAAAATGAAATTCCTTCTGTAAATACCTAGTTACAAATCTGACGTTTTGCTTTTACACTTTTAGGTGACGGAGGTTCCATACATGGTGACGCTCAACCAGTACATGTATGTCCAAGTGGACCTGGGGAGGGGGGACAGCTCCCTGGTCCTCTATCTGGACACCTGTGTGACCTCACCATCGCCCCATGATTTCCAGAACAGATCTCACTACCTGGTCCGCAACGGGTGAGATGACAGTATGCTGTGTTTCAGTGAAGATTGAGTAAAACCTGCACTTTGTTCAAAGTACAGGCAGAGCTGTGTGATTTGTGACATTTGAAAATCAAGTGAAGTACATCAAACATCAGTAATGGAAAGTTACAGAACACAATTAGTAAATTATTTTTCTTTGATGTACTTTTCTTATACATTTCTGACAGAAATATTGTAACATGTAACACTTGATATGTCCATTGTTTGAAGAATGAGTAGATTTTTATACAAACAGTAAACATAAGTACAATTCTGAATGTAGGACTTTTCTTGCAATGGAATATTTTTGAATTGTGTGAATTGAATTGTCTATTTGATATAGAATCTAATATTTTCTTTAATCAGTTAAGTATTAAAATATAGAAATACTTACCGGACCTAGCTTTTTCTGATAACCGGACATAGTAATATTCTCCAGTAACACTGTCTGTTTCTCCTTTAGCTGTCCTGTGGATAACACCTACTATGCCTACGTCAGTGGCACCCATCCCTATGCCCGCTTCAGATTTCAGGCCTTCCAATTCCTGCGAGCCACAGAGTCGGTGTACATCCAGTGCAAGGTCCTGATATGCCTCGCCTCTGACAACAATTCCCGCTGCCGCCGTGGATGCTACAACCGTGCCGCCAGAGACGTGGGGTCAAAACACGACAGCCAAACTCTGGTCCTGGGTCCCATCCAACTCAAAGGTCTGTAGTCATCTACTTGGTTTTGGTAGGGATGTCATAACCTTAAGAAAACTGTACAATAAAACACAAGTCACTTTCTCTTTGACAGAACCAGAGAAACAGGAGGAAGAGACTCCTAAGCAGGAGAAGGCTTAACTTGATTCTGCGGCTTCAATCATCTTCACTGTTCTTTTTGTTCATTGTGACAATGAATCAGCACTTCTTTCCTTTCATCATTAACTGATTAAAAGCATCCTCAAAAGACAATATGTGTTTGTATATTTCATCATGACATACTCTCAAGTGAACTTTAAATATTTTAAACCCATGATAAAAATATCACTGTTATTAATTTCCGTACTTGAACACAAATAAGATGAAGAAAAAGGATGACAGAAGACACAGTGCAGTAAATTAGAAAACACTTTACTTATAAATTAGTAAGATTAATCCATCTCACAATGAAATGATTTGCCATCCCAGAGGGGGAGAATGATCGCCATCCACTGTTACCTATGAACCTATGACACAGAGAACATAAGGCAGTCATTACTGGATGCTCCCAGTACTGGTAAGCATGGCAACAAGGAGGTGGTCCTAGAAACAGTAACTATGTTCTTCCCGCATGTTGCTAAGCAACAAACAACAGTACCCAAGACAAAGAATAATCTTGCTGATGTAGCAGTCTCACTGCAACATTTGCTTTTTTGGACACTAAACATCTACCCACCGACTCAGAATACAATACTCAGTAAATATTCAGAAAAGCACTTTAAAGGATCCGTATGATAGATGGGGAATCTTTGTCTTATCACAAAGGCTAAAACTTGGCATCCCCTGTGCTACGTGGCAATTCTGAAAACGTGTTCACATGAGACACAAGACTTGGTGATTCTGTCCTAAACACTGGATATTAAAGTGACTTCATACAATATCAAAACATCAGAATGTGACAGGACGTGATTAAAAAGATATACCAAACCATTTAAACAAAAACAAGTGATGTGACCATGATGCTGGTCAAGGAAGGGCACTGTGTGAAGGAACTCCCGACGTCTACAACATGTAGTTTGACAAGTCAGATCACAAACCACAGTTACAAACGTTGGCCATCATTTACTGTGAATGCCATACATATATTCCAACGTTTCTTAGCAGCAATCTTGGAGCAGGATTTTGGCAAAAAAAATCATGGCTACCAAAAAATAACTACAAAGGCCCAAACTATTTTCTGAGGTTCCAGGCCCTTTACGTTAAGTAGAAACAGGATATTGTAATAATATCTATTAATATGTAAAGAAGTAACAGTCCTTTATATCTTGGACCAATTAAGGTGACTATGTCAGGCAAACACTAGTTGTTCCACTATTAGGAAATGTACCACAGGACATGGCCTTGGTCTCTAATCAATATAACCATTGCACTCAAATGTTCTTATAAACAACATTAATGACAACATGCCTTCATGTTTTCTGCCAAATTCAGAATTTTTGACCACATTATTTCATGCGATCTGATTCATTATAACCTTCAAGAAGCAACTCTATGGAAATGAGTTGCACTTCTTTTTTTTATGAACTTAAGCAACTCATTGAATAAAATGTTTTGTCCAAGAGAGTTGGACAAAGCCTTTTTAGAACATTATATTTGGGTTTTGAGGAACATAATTGGATTAGTCAAATCAGTTATAGAGTTCCAAACATTGCCCCTCATCTCTGAAGGGTTTGGATATTCAAACAAATGAGATCAAATCAAAGCTTACCGAGTGTGTCTGCTGCTGCTGAGTGAGGTGCTGAATGAGGTCCAGGCGGCTCGGTTCTATGGGCTCAGAACAGTCTCATAATACACACAAGCACACAGAAGGATTCACACTTGTATTTCATGATCTGCTCAGCAGTGCTTCTCAAACTTTTTTCAGTCATGTACCCCCTTTGAAACATTTTCTCAGCCAAGTACCCCCTGACCGACCCCGAAAATGTTTGATCAAAAAAGCCTATACAAATAATTCCAATATAGCAGTGGTTCTCAAAGTGGGGGGCGCTCCCCCCCTGGGGGGCGCAGAGGCATGCCAGGGGGCGCGCGAGAGACCAGGAGGAAAAATGGTTTTTACAAAAAAAAGATAAAAAACAAAAACAAAAAATTCATAAATTGAACAATTATTTATTCGAAAATAATATGATGCAGTACTATTACGTCTGGGTCTCTGTGTTTCATTAAAGCTTGGCTCTGTGTGTGTGTGAAACAAGCCATTTTGTGTGCGCGAGAGAGAGAGCGCACCGGTACCGGAGATCGTTGTTGTTAGCTTCTGGTGCTAGCGAGCTACGCTAACGGATATAAGGAGTTTTTTCAACAACAAAGTGGAGGAGAGCTCTCCTGTCAGACTGAGAGACTCAGTGAACTAAAGGACTCTCTCAGTGTTTAGATAGTTAACTTTAGTCTAAGTTATCTCAGTGGGTCTCAAACGTTTTGGTCACGATTAATGTAAACAATTATTTCCGAGGCACACGTTTATATGATCATTATAGTTATAAAAAAGTAAGAGAATAAATGAAAAACAGGTATGAAATACTATATGGCAGTAAAACAAGAATAAAGTTTAAAAGGGTGATTTGTAAAATATCCATAAAGAAAAAGTAAATCTGCTTACAGGTCTGTTTCATAGGTGTTGAGAGAGGTATCCATAGATCTCTTCATTTTGCTCTCAAAGTGCACCAGATGCTTTTAACTTCAATATTTAAAAATAAATCTTCCTGGGGGTCCACACACCACCTATAAAAATAGAACTTTACCCCTGCTTACACCTATATGCCGTGAGCTGATTGAGCCTTCATTGTAACTGTCACACTGTGTATATGCGTGTGGATTGTTGCAGTAGAAAATTCCTGAAAATACTGTAGCGACCGGTACATTAATGGGAAACCCTAAATGTTTGAGCACCCTCTATGAAACGTCAAGCTACCCCACAGCACCCCCAAAACAAATCTCTGGTGCCGCCACTGAGCCTGACTTGTGTTGGGGGGGCCCGACTTTTTTTTTTCTCCAAAGGGGGGGCCTAACAGAAAAAGTTTGAGAACCACTGCAATATAGTGATGTTCCCTCAGTGTGTGATTTATTAACTCCTTTACAACAAACTAAGGATATTTTCATTTTATGCATGAAAAAAGAAAACAAATTTTTCAATTTGAGTTTTTCAACTGAAGTAATATCTGTTTAACAAACCAATGAACAAAATGATATATTATGCAAAACTATAAAATACAATACACCAATTTGACATGTTTATATGAGGATCCCCTTGGTGGTTCTAGGAATATTTTATATAAAATTGTGTTTTCTATTTAACTTATTGTACTAAGATTATTTTTGTAATCATGCATGGTATTTTTTTAATTCTTTTTTCCATAAATCTCACGTACCCCCTGCAGTACCCCAACGTACCCCTAGGGGTCCGCGTACCCCCATTTGAGAATCACTGCGCTAAAGGATTCACACTTGTATTTCCGGATCCACACTTGTGTTTTTCAATGCACACACAAATGTGTTCCGTTTCATATACATGTAAATAAAATCCAAATACAGAAAAAAGTTTTACATATGTATTTTTGATCCACACATATTTGTTTTCCGTTTAAAACCTCTGAACCTGCAAACACAAACAGCTTTCTGTGCACGGATCGCTGTGCATTCGTGTGTGGGTTTTTTGAGACTCCCCTGACGGTCAGCCGATTCGTACTTGTAATTTTTTCTATCTATAGCCAATCAGATGTCTCCTCAATTCTAAGCCAATCACATGAGCGCGCCCCCACGAGGGTAGATTTCTTGCGTTCATGACGTAGCGCTTCATGTACGCATTTTGCGCAGTCCGGAGCTGACAGGTCCATGGAGCCTGCCTGCAGGCGCTAATCTCAGGACACCTCCACTCTCAGTACATTGCCACTTTCCGAACAGGAAATGCACGCAAATACAATCTTTTATATTATTAAGGTAAGTAGTTATACACATACCACTTCAATCTCATTAGTATGCATAGAAAGTGACAGGTCACACCTCTCCCTACTTATTAAGCCCCGCCCACTTCCGGCTAAACCCCGCCCACTTCCGGCTAAACCCCGCCCACTTCCACCGGAAGTCCCGCCCCCCATAAGCCCCGCCCCCTCCACCGGAAGTCCCGCCCCCACTTCCGGTTTTTCAAAATAAAATTAAAAAATATTTTAAAAATGATAAAAATAAAAATGCTGCCCCTACCGGTCACCCCCACTTCCGGTTTTTCAAAATAAAATTAAAAAATATTTTAAAAATGGCAGTATTGACTGCAACTTACAAATACTTGCAAATAACATGAAATATACAACCATATATTTTAAAAGTAATGTCTCAGCTCTAAAGAGCAAGGTCCCGCCACCTAACCACGTCCTGTGCCCCTGTATACAGCAGTATTGACTGTAACTTACAAATACTTGCAAATAACAAGAAATATACAACCATATATTTGTAAAAGTACTGTCAATCTCACTAACTCTCTCTCTCTCGCTCTCTGCTATTCTCTGCCGTGAAAAGTTTGGTGAACAGTCAAGACAGGTGTGGGGACCATAAAACCCCCAGACATCCTCTGCGGGACAAATGGTGGGGCGATGGGGAGGACACACACACACACACACACACACACACACACACACACACACACACACACACACACACACACCCCACCACTCACCCCTCATCCGTTAGGGTTAGATAAATAAGAGCCATTCGTCTTTCTCACTCTTCAATATTTTCTCAAGTCGAGAGAAATGGCCAAGAGACGTCTTGATATGGGTGTAATCTGCGAGACACCGCCACCTAGTCACTTCCTGTGCGCCTGTATACAGCAGTATTGACTGCAACTTACAAATACTTGCAAATAACATGAAATATACAACCATATATTTTAAAAGTAATGTCTCAGCTCTAAAGAGCAAGGTCCCGCCACCTAACCACTTCCTGTGCCCCTGTATACAGCAGTATTGACTGTAACTTACAAATACTTGCAAATAACAAGAAATATACAACCATATATTTTTTAAAGTACTGTCAATCTCACTAACTCTCTCTCTCTCTGCTATTCTCTGCCGTGAAAAGTTTGGTGAAACAGTCTGAAGACAAGCTAGGACACGTCATAAAACCCCCCCCCCCGACATCCTCTGCAGGCAAATGGTAGGGCGATGGGGAGGGGGGAACACACACACACACACACACACATTTAAATTCAGAGGATGAAAAAGCAGAAAACATAACTTGTTTTGTAAAACGGTCAGCACGTCAGTTTCAAGAAAGACGTTTGCATACATAAAAAAGTGTATCTTACAGTTCCTTTTGTGAGAGAATTACACACAAATCTGCAGAGTGTCACTAAAAAGTTGTAACACAGGGACTGACATTCTGTATGGGGTTTCACACGGACACAAAGTCTACTTCATTATCTACTTTGTCAGCTTTTATACACAAAAGTGTATCTTTCAGTAACTTTCTCAGAGAATTTAAGCATAAATCTGTCAAAGATTCTTAACGAAATCTACTTCATTATCTACTTTGTCAGCTTTTATACACAAAAGTGTATCTTTCAGTAACTTTCTCAGAGAATTTAAGCATAAATCTGTCAAAGATTCTTAACGAAATCTACTTCATTATCTACTTTTCAGCTTTTATACACAAAAGTGTATCCTTCAGTAACTTTCTCAGAGAATTTAAGCACGTCAGTTTCAAGAAAGACGACAATAATTAGTAGTTAGACATTTTGGAGAAATGTTCTCTGTCGTTCTTAATGCAAAAACAAATCATCTCTACTCCCTTTGGGTGAAGTCCAGGAATGTTCTCGGGGGGAGTGGACACTTGCTGTTACATGGCATAAAGCTTCTGCAGTGTGCCAATAAATGTATAGTTTCCCTAAAGCTCCATACATTTACACATATTGACTAATGACTCAGCACATGAGGGGTAAATACAAAACAAATCTAAATATCACCAATTATTCCAGAATGTGACTAGAATAGAGTCTAGAGAATGGACCCAGGCTTTGTCTTCAGCCATCAACTAAATAGGGGCGTGCTTTTTTTTTTTTAATCACCAGTATGTTACTCACCATTGAAGACAGTGTTGAGGGGGCAAGCAAAGTGTACTCAGCGGCAGATTGCATGGAAGCAGAAAGGCCTGGCTCAGACACCATGTCTCCAAAGGTTGACGGGGAACTTCCAACCAGTTCCATCACCTGTTTAGCTTGAGGGAATTTAAACACCATTAAAAATATGGATTACAGAAAAACAATATATGTAGTAAATCGGGTAATCATTAATAAGGGGAAAATGTGCACGTCTAACCTGAGTCTGGCATGAGCACTTGATCAATAAGGTGGATGACAATGTCCTTCTTGAGCACCATCTTGATGCCATTGACTGTTAAACTCTCGCCATCACAGCCTTGAAATCAAAGTAACGCTTCTAAAAACATATATTTTAGAAAAGTAATGTTAGTCATGTCAAGTTATCAAGACTGCTGTGTTTCATCGAAACAGTGTACAGAGCAGAAAGGGGAACATTTGTCGCCACATTAACATACCGACTCCTCTATCAGTTTTTGCATACATAAAAAGTGTATCTTACAGTTCCTTTTGTGAGAGAATTACACACAAATCTGCAGAGTGTCACTAAAAAGTTTTACACAGGGACTGACATTCTGTATGAGGGTTTCACACCTGAGCTGCTGGGGGGAGGGCGTTGAAAAGGGGGTGAGTATGTTTGGCTCTCTGGTGTGTTAAGAGTCACAGTCTTAAAGAAAAATCTGGTCAGAAAAAGTACTTAACTTTCTACCAGTTGTAAATTGTCTTACATGTAAAAAAAGTAAGAGACTTACTGTTTCCTTTGTGAGAGAATTACACATAAATCTGCAGAGTGTCTGTAAAAAGTCTCAAAATCACAAACTGCAGACGCCTCAAGGAGAGACTTGAAAAGATCCATGCCGAGTGGGGGGAGAAGAAGAAGACTAATAACCAGCAGTTGACTGAAGCCAGGGACTTTTTTCTTTAAAGTAAAATAAAAATGGGAAACTACTATGCAAAACGCTCTGTATATATTGATCAGAATGTAGTCAATACCCTTTTAATAAGTGTGGTGATGAGGACGATTGAAAACAGAACGAGTAGTGACCCCTGTGTAAACAGAATGGCTGAAGTTTGTAAACTAGAAGACATTTTGGCTATCGTGCGTTCTGGCAGTACTATCCCCGGTCATTGGGAAACGATTGTAAACGAAACATTTAAAGTGGTCCTGGAATCTTCATTTTCCGAAACATTCTGTAACATTATCTCAGAAATGAAACAAACATCAAAAGTGTATCATGTGCTATCAGTGTATGCTCTGTTTGTAGATGTAATGCATCTCTGTGCAGAAAGCAGCATACACATGAATATTCTGACTGAAGTGAAAAAACTCCATCACGATATCTCCAGTCATATGGGGAATTCTAAGCTGGAGACGGTCCTGCGGATGTTGCAATCAGTATAACTATTTGATTTTGGGTGTGAAAAATAAAAAAGTGTTTTTTACATTTAAAAACTGTTGTCTTCATTATAGCAAGGGGGAGCGTGTCTGATACATGTGTATTACAGTCCTTCTTTTTGTGTTTTTCAGTGTTTTTCTGTGTGTCTGTGTGACAAAGCACAAATCATTTCAAACAAACCCTGAATCAAATTTAGAGAGGACCATTAAGAGTCAGATTCTTAACAAAATCTACAGACACAAAGTACTTCATTATCTACTTTTCAGCCTTTATACACAAAAGTGTATCTTTCAGTATATTTTTGAGAGAATTTAAGCATAAATCTGCCAAATGTTTCAAAAACAGCCTTGTTTCACTGAAATAGCCTCAAAATCACAAACTGCCATTAAGAGTCAGATGCTTTTACGGAATCTAATAAAACAGAGTATTTTCTACAGATGACTCCTCCCACTCAACGCAATAAGTACCATCCCATTCAGCAAATCATATAAAACTAAGGACCCCCACTAAGACGACCGTTGAAAGTAGCCATGAATCTGAGAAAAACCAAGTCTGATATAGCCTCCCCTTATTATCACCAGGATAACGGATATGGGCTTAATGACTGGATGTTACAAAGTAAGGGGGAGGATGTTCCCGAAGAAGAGCCCTCCTCTATATCATATCCATGTAAGGTCTTTAGGACAAAAGAGGACCACGATAACATGACATATGAAGAATATCTTTCTTTAAAAGAGGGTATTATAGATAACCTTTATAGAAACAGTATATCTCATACCACTCGCCAAGATCGCAAACGACAATTAGCAGAAAAGAAAAGAAAAAGTAAAGAAAAACGAAGAAAAATGAAAAGGAGAAGAAAAATTAAAAGCAAACGCAGAATGCGAATGAAAAGAAAAGGACGGAAAACCAAAAAGACAAAACGAAGGAAGGTGAAAAGAAAAAGGAACAAAGTGAAGAAATGTAATGGTGTTGTTGAGTCATTACCGGATCATAATAATCTTATAGATCATCTACCGCTAACCGACTGCTGCGAATGTGTTGAACAAATACCAAAAGCAATGGCAGAGCTTTGCTTCAATATAATGAGAGAAAAAGCACGATACTGTGGAATTGCCCAAATTGGTGACAGTGCCAGAACATGCATTAAAAGACTGTTGGAGGATTTCTATTCTAGTATCGGTTGTCATTACATCGAGGGATATGCCAAAACGTGTGACGACATAGACAAAGCTTTTGAAGACAATTATATGGTACCTGTCCTTACAGCTAAACAAATCCTACGCCAGGTATTCAACAGACCACAAGAAGCACAAGAAGCTCCAGAAAGGATTACATTCAGAGCTAATAACGGTGAAACCGAAGAAGAAGCAAAGCAGATTATAATCGTTGCGGGTGAAAGGATAGAGAATTTGCATGTGATGTTAATGCATTTATCTGATATAAAAAATGCATTTGTTTACTTCCAAGAGACCCCTAAACATCTACTTGGGCAATGTGAATTGAACGATAAATCGATCACTGTCAATGAAACGCGGAGAGAAGCAGCAGTGCAAATCGTTAAGTCTATTACCTTGTATGCACTACGGCATTAACTTGGTAAAATGTAATGTGTTTTTATGAAAGTGTGTTGAATGTTGTGTTTTCAATTAAACAACCATTACAAAATGAAAATGTGTTTTATTTTTTTGCTCTCATATATAGTAATAGTATTGTAAACGAAACATTTATAATAAATCTTCGACAGGCTGCCACACAGCCTGCAGTCCGTCACCCCGACCCTCAGTATGTGCACTAAAGAATGGGCAAAGATTACGGCTTTTTTCGGTTTTCTAACCACCATTAGGCGTCTAAAAAAGAGTTGGTTTTACTGAGGCACCATTTTTTGCACGTAATGGATGTCCTGTGGTGCTGGTCAGTCAGAGTTGAATAGGCCTGCGTCAGGGGTTCACACCAAAAGCCATAAAGGAGTCTTTTGTCATTGATGAGCGAGGTCATCTCTCTCCTCCACTGGCCAATAAACTTTCACATTCTCCACTTTTTTATGATTTTGTTTAGCTCACGGACCCCAAACAAAAGTGCAAAGAATTGAATTAATCACAGGGAAATGAATAAAGGATTAATTTGCATTGATTTTTGCTCCACCACAAATGGAGTCATTTTCTTGACCATAAGGACCTGAGATGTGCACCAACCTGGTGACCAAATACAAGAAGCATCTGACCTATGTGCTGTCCAACAAGGGTTTCTCCACCAAGTACTAAGACATGTTTTGCAAGGGGATCAAATACTTATTTCCTCCACTATATTTGACTCTTCACTTGCTGTAACAAATATGCATTTCCTCTCTGTGGGACGAATAAGGGTATTCTGATAATTCCTCATACATACTCCTTTAAACCATTTTTTAAAAGTTAAGACATTCAATGGTAACCTTGTTAACAGAAGTGGCAATAACAGAGTGATATTGACTTTTAGTGATTTATTTATTATGCACTTTTTTCCTGCAGGTGTGGCCTCATCTCGCATAGCATTTTGGGCAGATGGATTTAGAGGCATTCAGGTTGTCCATCATCTCCAATGCCCTGACGCTCCGTGGCAGGGGGAGACGTGATGGCAGCTTATAGCAGCACTGGTTGATTATACTGTTGGACAACATATACACAAGTTTCAATTCAACATACCAAGTTGTATTGACATACTGTATGCACAACAGCGTTGTTTAGGCAATGAAAATCCTAGCCCTAAACCTGGGTCCTAAGCTTCTCCAATAATGCAACATACAATATACTCAAGACATAAAAAGATAAGTGAAAACACTTCACAGAGCTCAGGAGTTTTACAGCCTTATTGCCTGTGCGATAAACTTAAGCTGCACTCAATAAAGACATCATTAATAAAGTGTTGCTGTCATAGAACATACCTGGACACCAACACTGCACCTCGTCTGGGCTTTGGCTTACTAGCCTTCACCACCCTCTTGCTCACAGTCTTTCCTCTCCTGCTGAGCTCAGGCTTCTCCTCCTGTTCAATAGGCCGCTCTGCTCTAAAACCAAACATTTCGATTACATTTCTTGAGTTTTAGAAAACCTAATCTATAATTGGCACAGAGGGGGATTAATGAAACACTTACTCACCAAACTTATCAGACAAATCCTTGTCCTGTTTTATTTTCTCCTGCATTACAAGGGCATCAGATGCCCCAGGAAGCATGGACAGAGTGACTCCTGTGGGTTTTCTATCATCCTTGCTGCAGGCTTCACCTATAGGTTGAGGCTGCTGTGCATTCATGGACAATCCAGCCATGGCAGCTGATAATTTGTCCAACGTGTGATTACAACGAAACTCTTTTGACCTGTCCATATAGATGCGTAAAGCACAAACTGGACACAGCAAATTAGGCCGCTGTTCCTCAGAGGAACACAGCGGCGGAGGAAATGCCACAATGTCAATTGGGGTACATGATCCAACCACCTTAGGTATAAAGGCAGGGTTGGGCTTCAGCAACCCTCTCGTTTGCCCCGGGGCAAACTGAGTGCACGAAGGATGCACAGGCAATAAGGCTGTAAAACTCCTGAGCTCTGTGAAGTGTTTTCACTTATCTTTTTATGTCTTGAGTATATTGTATGTTGCATTATTGGAGAAGCTTAGGACCCAGGTTTAGGGCTAGGATTTTCATTGCCTAAACAACGCTGTTGTGCATACAGTATGTCAATACAACTTGGTATGTTGAATTGAAACTTGTGTATATGTTGTCCAACAGTATAATCAACCAGTGCTGCTATAAGCTGCCATCACGTCTCCCCCTGCCACGGAGCGTCAGGGCATTGGAGATGATGGACAACCTGAATGCCTCTAAATCCATCTGCCCAAAATGCTATGCGAGATGAGGCCACACCTGCAGGAAAAAAGTGCATAATAAATAAATCACTAAAAGTCAATATCACTCTGTTATTGCCACTTCTGTTAACAAGGTTACCATTGAATGTCTTAACTTTTAAAAAATGGTTTAAAGGAGTATGTATGAGGAATTATCAGAATACCCTTATTCGTCCCACAGAGAGGAAATGCATATTTGTTACAGCAAGTGAAGAGTCAAATATAGTGGAGGAAATAAGTATTTGATCCCCTTGCAAAACATGTCTTAGTACTTGGTGGAGAAACCCTTGTTGGACAGCACATAGGTCAGATGCTTCTTGTATTTGGTCACCAGGTTGGTGCACATCTCAGGTCCTTATGGTCAAGAAAATGACTCCATTTGTGGTGGAGCAAAAATCAATGCAAATTAATCCTTTATTCATTTCCCTGTGATTAATTCAATTCTTTGCACTTTTGTTTGGGGTCCGTGAGCTAAACAAAATCATAAAAAAGTGGAGAATGTGAAAGTTTATTGGCCAGTGGAGGAGAGAGATGACCTCGCTCATCAATGACAAAAGACTCCTTTATGGCTTTTGGTGTGAACCCCTGACGCAGGCCTATTCAACTCTGACTGACCAGCACCACAGGACATCCATTACGTGCAAAAAATGGTGCCTCAGTAAAACCAACTCTTTTTTAGACGCCTAATGGTGGTTAGAAAACCGAAAAAAGCCGTAATCTTTGCCCATTCTTTAGTGCACATACTGAGGGTCGGGGTGACGGACTGCAGGCTGTGTGGCAGCCTGTCGAAGATTTATTATAAATGTTTCGTTTACAATACTATTACTATATATGAGAGCAAAAAAATAAAACACATTTTCATTTTGTAATGGTTGTTTAATTGAAAACACAACATTCAACACACTTTCATAAAAACACATTACATTTTACCAAGTTAATGCCGTAGTGCATACAAGGTAATAGACTTAACGATTTGCACTGCTGCTTCTCTCCGCGTTTCATTGACAGTGATCGATTTATCGTTCAATTCACATTGCCCAAGTAGATGTTTAGGGGTCTCTTGGAAGTAAACAAATGCATTTTTTATATCAGATAAATGCATTAACATCACATGCAAATTCTCTATCCTTTCACCCGCAACGATTATAATCTGCTTTGCTTCTTCTTCGGTTTCACCGTTATTAGCTCTGAATGTAATCCTTTCTGGAGCTTCTTGTGCTTCTTGTGGTCTGTTGAATACCTGGCGTAGGATTTGTTTAGCTGTAAGGACAGGTACCATATAATTGTCTTCAAAAGCTTTGTCTATGTCGTCACACGTTTTGGCATATCCCTCGATGTAATGACAACCGATACTAGAATAGAAATCCTCCAACAGTCTTTTAATGCATGTTCTGGCACTGTCACCAATTTGGGCAATTCCACAGTATCGTGCTTTTTCTCTCATTATATTGAAGCAAAGCTCTGCCATTGCTTTTGGTATTTGTTCAACACATTCGCAGCAGTCGGTTAGCGGTAGATGATCTATAAGATTATTATGATCCGGTAATGACTCAACAACACCATTACATTTCTTCACTTTGTTCCTTTTTCTTTTCACCTTCCTTCGTTTTGTCTTTTTGGTTTTCCGTCCTTTTCTTTTCATTCGCATTCTGCGTTTGCTTTTAATTTTTCTTCTCCTTTTCATTTTTCTTCGTTTTTCTTTACTTTTTCTTTTCTTTTCTGCTAATTGTCGTTTGCGATCTTGGCGAGTGGTATGAGATATACTGTTTCTATAAAGGTTATCTATAATACCCTCTTTTAAAGAAAGATATTCTTCATATGTCATGTTATCGTGGTCCTCTTTTGTCCTAAAGACCTTACATGGATATGATATAGAGGAGGGCTCTTCTTCGGGAACATCCTCCCCCTTACTTTGTAACATCCAGTCATTAAGCCCATATCCGTTATCCTGGTGATAATAAGGGGAGGCTATATCAGACTTGGTTTTTCTCAGATTCATGGCTACTTTCAACGGTCGTCTTAGTGGGGGTCCTTAGTTTTATATGATTTGCTGAATGGGATGGTACTTATTGCGTTGAGTGGGAGGAGTCATCTGTAGAAAATACTCTGTTTTATTAGATTCCGTAAAAGCATCTGACTCTTAATGGCAGTTTGTGATTTTGAGGCTATTTCAGTGAAACAAGGCTGTTTTTGAAACATTTGGCAGATTTATGCTTAAATTCTCTCAAAAATATACTGAAAGATACACTTTTGTGTATAAAAGCTGAAAAGTAGATAATGAAGTACTTTGTGTCCGTAGATTTTGTTAAGAATCTGACTCTTAATGGTCCTCTCTAAATTTGATTCAGGGTTTGTTTGAAATGATTTGTGCTTTGTCACACAGACACACAGAAAAACACTGAAAAACACAAAAAGAAGGACTGTAATACACATGTATCAGACACGCTCCCCCTTGCTATAATGAAGACAACAGTTTTTAAATGTAAAAAACACTTTTTTATTTTTCACACCCAAAATCAAATAGTTATACTGATTGCAACATCCGCAGGACCGTCTCCAGCTTAGAATTCCCCATATGACTGGAGATATCGTGATGGAGTTTTTTCACTTCAGTCAGAATATTCATGTGTATGCTGCTTTCTGCACAGAGATGCATTACATCTACAAACAGAGCATACACTGATAGCACATGATACACTTTTGATGTTTGTTTCATTTCTGAGATAATGTTACAGAATGTTTCGGAAAATGAAGATTCCAGGACCACTTTAAATGTTTCGTTTACAATCGTTTCCCAATGACCGGGGATAGTACTGCCAGAACGCACGATAGCCAAAATGTCTTCTAGTTTACAAACTTCAGCCATTCTGTTTACACAGGGGTCACTACTCGTTCTGTTTTCAATCGTCCTCATCACCACACTTATTAAAAGGGTATTGACTACATTCTGATCAATATATACAGAGCGTTTTGCATAGTAGTTTCCCATTTTTATTTTACTTTAAAGAAAAAAGTCCCTGGCTTCAGTCAACTGCTGGTTATTAGTCTTCTTCTTCTCCCCCCACTCGGCATGGATCTTTTCAAGTCTCTCCTTGAGGCGTCTGCAGTTTGTGATTTTGAGACTTTTTACAGACACTCTGCAGATTTATGTGTAATTCTCTCACAAAGGAAACAGTAAGTCTCTTACTTTTTTTTATATGTAAGACAATTTACAACTGGTAGAAAGTTAAGTACTTTTTCTGACCAGATTTTTCTTTAAGACTGTGACTCTTAACACACCAGAGAGCCAAACATACTCACCCCCTTTTCAACGCCCTCCCCCCAGCAGCTCAGGTGTGAAACCCTCATACAGAATGTCAGTCCCTGTGTAAAACTTTTTAGTGACACTCTGCAGATTTGTGTGTAATTCTCTCACAAAAGGAACTGTAAGATACACTTTTTATGTATGCAAAAACTGATAGAGGAGTCGGTATGTTAATGTGGCGACAAATGTTCCCCTTTCTGCTCTGTACACTGTTTCGATGAAACACAGCAGTCTTGATAACTTGACATGACTAACATTACTTTTCTAAAATATATGTTTTTAGAAGCGTTACTTTGATTTCAAGGCTGTGATGGCGAGAGTTTAACAGTCAATGGCATCAAGATGGTGCTCAAGAAGGACATTGTCATCCACCTTATTGATCAAGTGCTCATGCCAGACTCAGGTTAGACGTGCACATTTTCCCCTTATTAATGATTACCCGATTTACTACATATATTGTTTTTCTGTAATCCATATTTTTAATGGTGTTTAAATTCCCTCAAGCTAAACAGGTGATGGAACTGGTTGGAAGTTCCCCGTCAACCTTTGGAGACATGGTGTCTGAGCCAGGCCTTTCTGCTTCCATGCAATCTGCCGCTGAGTACACTTTGCTTGCCCCCTCAACACTGTCTTCAATGGTGAGTAACATACTGGTGATTAAAAAAAAAAAAAGCACGCCCCTATTTAGTTGATGGCTGAAGACAAAGCCTGGGTCCATTCTCTAGACTCTATTCTAGTCACATTCTGGAATAATTGGTGATATTTAGATTTGTTTTGTATTTACCCCTCATGTGCTGAGTCATTAGTCAATATGTGTAAATGTATGGAGCTTTAGGGAAACTATACATTTATTGGCACACTGCAGAAGCTTTATGCCATGTAACAGCAAGTGTCCACTCCCCCCGAGAACATTCCTGGACTTCACCCAAAGGGAGTAGAGATGATTTGTTTTTGCATTAAGAACGACAGAGAACATTTCTCCAAAATGTCTAACTACTAATTATTGTCGTCTTTCTTGAAACTGACGTGCTTAAATTCTCTGAGAAAGTTACTGAAGGATACACTTTTGTGTATAAAAGCTGAAAAGTAGATAATGAAGTAGATTTCGTTAAGAATCTTTGACAGATTTATGCTTAAATTCTCTGAGAAAGTTACTGAAAGATACACTTTTGTGTATAAAAGCTGACAAAGTAGATAATGAAGTAGATTTCGTTAAGAATCTTTGACAGATTTATGCTTAAATTCTCTGAGAAAGTTACTGAAAGATACACTTTTGTGTATAAAAGCTGACAAAGTAGATAATGAAGTAGACT
The DNA here is from genome assembly GCF_902827175.1 of Gymnodraco acuticeps. NCBI lineage: Eukaryota > Metazoa > Chordata > Actinopteri > Perciformes > Bathydraconidae > Gymnodraco > Gymnodraco acuticeps. Next base: position 4,598,356 of record NW_022991180.1, read on the forward strand.
TTGTGTCCGTGTGAAACCCCATACAGAATGTCAGTCCCTGTGTTACAACTTTTTAGTGACACTCTGCAGATTTGTGTGTAATTCTCTCACAAAAGGAACTGTAAGATACACTTTTTTATGTATGCAAACGTCTTTCTTGAAACTGACGTGCTGACCGTTTTACAAAACAAGTTATGTTTTCTGCTTTTTCATCCTCTGAATTTAAATGTGTGTGTGTGTGTGTGTGTGTTCCCCCCTCCCCATCGCCCTACCATTTGCCTGCAGAGGATGTCGGGGGGGGGGGGTTTTATGACGTGTCCTAGCTTGTCTTCAGACTGTTTCACCAAACTTTTCACGGCAGAGAATAGCAGAGAGAGAGAGAGTTAGTGAGATTGACAGTACTTTAAAAAATATATGGTTGTATATTTCTTGTTATTTGCAAGTATTTGTAAGTTACAGTCAATACTGCTGTATACAGGGGCACAGGAAGTGGTTAGGTGGCGGGACCTTGCTCTTTAGAGCTGAGACATTACTTTTAAAATATATGGTTGTATATTTCATGTTATTTGCAAGTATTTGTAAGTTGCAGTCAATACTGCTGTATACAGGCGCACAGGAAGTGACTAGGTGGCGGTGTCTCGCAGATTACACCCATATCAAGACGTCTCTTGGCCATTTCTCTCGACTTGAGAAAATATTGAAGAGTGAGAAAGACGAATGGCTCTTATTTATCTAACCCTAACGGATGAGGGGTGAGTGGTGGGGTGTGTGTGTGTGTGTGTGTGTGTGTGTGTGTGTGTGTGTGTGTGTGTGTGTGTGTGTGTCCTCCCCATCGCCCCACCATTTGTCCCGCAGAGGATGTCTGGGGGTTTTATGGTCCCCACACCTGTCTTGACTGTTCACCAAACTTTTCACGGCAGAGAATAGCAGAGAGCGAGAGAGAGAGAGTTAGTGAGATTGACAGTACTTTTACAAATATATGGTTGTATATTTCTTGTTATTTGCAAGTATTTGTAAGTTACAGTCAATACTGCTGTATACAGGGGCACAGGACGTGGTTAGGTGGCGGGACCTTGCTCTTTAGAGCTGAGACATTACTTTTAAAATATATGGTTGTATATTTCATGTTATTTGCAAGTATTTGTAAGTTGCAGTCAATACTGCCATTTTTAAAATATTTTTTAATTTTATTTTGAAAAACCGGAAGTGGGGGTGACCGGTAGGGGCAGCATTTTTATTTTTATCATTTTTAAAATATTTTTTAATTTTATTTTGAAAAACCGGAAGTGGGGGCGGGACTTCCGGTGGAAGGGGCGGGGCTTATGGGGGGCGGGACTTCCGGTGGAAGTGGGCGGGGTTTAGCCGGAAGTGGGCGGGGTTTAGCCGGAAGTGGGCGGGGCTTAATAAGTAGGGAGAGGTGTGACCTGTCACTTTCTATGCATACTAATGAGATTGAAGTGGTATGTGTATAACTACTAAGGTACAGCGCCACTTTCCGAACCATTGATGAATGCTTGTGTACACAAAAACGGCAGGCAAAACCGTTTTAAATGTGTGTTTCTTGTGTTGCGAATACAGTTGCTTTATTTATGTCTGTATGAAGTTGTTGTGAGTGTGGAGGGAGCAGCTACAGGTTAGCTTAGCCTAATCGATCAGTGCACTACGAAGCCAGTGCTGGACAGTGAACTGTCAACGGGGGGAGGCCGCCGGTCATTATCGGCCGATATTCACTCTTAATAGTTTGATCGGTGCTCTCTATAAAGGCCGATCAGGAGAGCTGGATCTGATTGATATGGACATAAACGCGAGTGAAGTATAACCGGACGCGAGATAGATCAGATCCGCTGCTGAGTCTGACGGAGACACGCAGCTCTGCATGATCACCTGATGCTCCGCGGCCTCCGCCATCTGTTTAGCGAGCTGACCGGACTGCAAAATGCGTATATGAAGTGTCATGAACGCAATAAATCATACCCTCGTGGGGGTGCGCTCATGTGATTGGCTTAGAATGAAGGTGTCACGGTTGAGTGAAGGAAGCAGGACCCAAATGCAGATAACTCTGATAAACCTTTATTTCAAGGATAATGAAACTAATACAGACAAAACAGAACACTCACCGGTGAACTCAGTCACCAACAAAAGACGAACCAACACTGAACACAGGAAGAGACAAGACTAAATACAGGGAGGGGTAATCACAAGATGAGAAACAGCCGGGCAGGGGAGGAGAAACACAAGGACAACAGGTGAAGACAATCAGACACTAGGGCCACCAGGGTGGGTGGAGGGGGTCTGGAGGACGGGTTTTGGGCTGACAGCCCAGGAGCACAGCGGAGGGCCCGGAAGGGATCTCGGGCGGACGGCCCGGGGGCAAGGCAAAGTCCAAGGTGGGGGTCTCGGGCGGACGGCCCGGGGGCAAGGTAGAGTCCATGGAGGGGCGAAGACCACAGCGGGCAAACTCAGGGGGCCGAGCATGATGGCGAAGGCAGCGGCAGGAAGAGTCAGGGGGCCGATTATGAGGGCGAAGACTGTGGCACTCAGGGGGCCGGGCTCGCGGGCGAAGACCGCGGCTCTCAGGGGGCCGGGATCGGGGCCGGGATCGAGGCCGAAGACCGCGGCTCTCAGGGGGCCGGGCTCGAGGCCGAAGACCGCGGCACTCAGGGGGCCGGGCTCGAAGGCGAAGACCGCAGCTCTCAGGGGGCCGGGCTCGAAGGCGAAGACCAGACAGCTCCGGAGGCCGGGCAGGAAGGCGCTGACGGGACAGCTCCGGAGGCCGGGCAGGAAGGCACTGACGGGACAGCTCCGGAGGCCGGGCAGGACCCGGTGTCGGCCGGACAGGAACCAGAGCCGGTGGGACAGGCTTCGGCAATATCCCCCACGGAAGAGGACCAGGAGTTGGCAGGACCCCCGGCGAGACAGGTAACGGCGGGACCTCCAACGGAACAAGACATAGGATTGGCAGGACTCTCAGCGGAAGAGTAGACGGCGGGACCCCCAACGGGACAGGACACAGGGTTGGCAGGACCCCCGGCAGGAGAGTAGTCGGCGGGACCTCCAACGGCACAGGACATAGGGTTGGCAGAACCCCCGGCAGAAGAGTAGTCGGCGGGACCCCCAACGGGACAGGACATAGAGTTGGCAGGACCCCCAGCGGAACCTCCAACGGCACAGGACATAGGGTTGGCAGGACCCCCGGCAGAAGAGTAGTCGGCGGGGCCTCCAACGGCACAGGACATAAAGTTGGCAGGACGCCCAGCGGAACCTCCAACGGCCCAGGACATTGGGTAGGGACTTGAGAGGGAACTCAAGAGGAGACTCGAGAGGTGACTTGAGAGGGAACTCGAGAGGTGACTTGAGAGGGAACTCGAGAGGTGACTTGAGAGGGGACTGGAGAAGAGACTTGAGAGGGGACTGGAGAAGAGACTTGAGAGGGGACTCGAGAGGGAACTCGGGAGGTGACTCGAGAGGGAACTCGGGAGGTGACTTGAGAATTGTTTGGATTTATCCTTAATTAAAGTGAATTTATTTTATTTCAGTCAGTCATTTGTGTGTAGGCCTATGCAGGTGTGGGACATTCCAAATGTTCCAAAAGTGAGCACTCCACGAATGGACAACAGTTTGCCAGGGTAAAATAAAACATTGTCAACATATTATTTTGTGCCACAAGAAGCAGAATGTTTTAACAGTACAGTAGTTTGAATATATTTGTTGTTTACCTTTATCAGACCTCTCAGGCACCCACAACCAGCGTCTGATCGGGTAAGACTAATTACAAATGTAATTATACCATGTAGGTTTGAATTTGTGAACATGAAATCAATAAATACCTTTATGTGCACTTATTTCCTGGGTAAAAATAGGATGCAGCACCAACCCCATTCCAGGAAGAGGTCCAGTCTGCCCCGGGTCAGAACAACTTCTTTAGGTAAACGATGTTGACAGTTGCATCGTGACACAGTTGTTTGGTGTGTATCTTTATTTGTACATGTGTTTGTTTGTATAGCCTCCAATCACAGTGGGTAACATTGCCAGGAAGCAGAACAATTATACTTTCATACATTTCCAAATGACACCCACAACATCTGACATCTTAGTGAAGACGATACAAAAAACACCCACAAATATTTTTCAAAGATCAGATATTGTTTGTTTCATCCATTTCAAATGTTTACAAGGATTGTGCAGGAGTATGACAAAGTACTATTGTCAGTTTAGAACCAGATGTATTGAAAAAAAACAGGAAGAGGATCGACATCCTTTTGTAAATATGACGGTCATGCATATATTATGTATTTGAAAATAATTATTCAACTGTCTTCTCACTGCAGCAACTACACAAATGTGTATGCACTTATCATTATTGATAGCCAGTCTGAGCTAGAAGACAAAATGGAGCAACGGTGTTAATTGTTACTATTACCACTTAATTGTTCTATTCTATACCGTAAATCTTATTACTAGCTTCATCATTTAATATTACGATACATCACTTTGTCTTTCATAGCACAGAATACCTGACTGCGGCACACATTGTTGCAGAACTCTCTGCAAAAATAACAAATACATCTTGCAGCAGGTTCAATATTAATAGAGCCAATGTGTGGGATGGAGCAATCCGCGGCTTCAAAGGTGCCTCATTCGACCCCTCTCATGAGATGTCAGTTAAGTTCAATGATGATGAGGGACACACTGAGGATGGAGGGGACACTGGTGGTCCCAAGCGTGAGTTCCTGACCCTTCTTATGGAATGCCTGAGAATGCGAAGAAAACATCACGTCAGCAACTGTTTGTGCCCCATGGCGGTGTGACTTTCCCAACCGCTCACTGTCTCAAAATCTGATTCTAAATGTATAATGTTCTCTATAAAGATAGAACTAATACACAATTATGAATGTATAATATAAGCTGTTTTGTGTATTTAATCATGCATTGGTCTACAATTTAATGATGGCTTCTACATATTTCACATAAACAGACAATGAAAAAAATGTCTGCCAATTAGTATTCTAAACAGAGTAGTGTGTTGAATCCTTATTTCTTGCATTTGAAACCGATACAATAAAAAAAAGTGAACTTACTGTTGTGTTCAACTTCTGCCAAAAACTGTACATTTTTGCCACAGGAGCCACAGAACACTTGAACTGTCCCCAGATGATGGCCACAGAAAGGACAAAACATGGCAGCATGAAAAGACATACATTGATGTAGTAAATCCATTTAATCAAATCAATCAAAAACACATAGTCTAAATAGTGGTTAGCTAAATAAATAGAAAGATACATCATGTTTACCGTTGAATCTGTGTTTAGTCTCTCTCTCCTTGAATATCTTCTCTATATTTGTTCTTGAGCATGTCTAATGCACACTACTCTCCTGTCATTACTTTGTCCCTCTTCACATTTTGTTACTTCTCTCTCTCTCCTTCTCTCTCAATTCAATAGCTTTATTAGCATGACCACAGGCAATTGCTAAATCTCTGTATAGTTGCACCATCTATACACAAATACATACATATAAACAAACTGCTAAGAATTCAAATGTCCTTTTTCCGCGGTACTCACTATGGCCCGTGTTATTTGCCTGCACTTGATTTGTCATCTCTTTTAACAATGTTCTTCCCTCACTTTATCTTCTCTTCACGTGAAGCTCTCCTCTCCTCAGCTGGTGTAGTAGTTAGGCACGCTAACGCTAGCTATATAAATATGACGCTATATGTATAAAAACAAAACTTACCTTTGTGGTGACCACCTATTAATACACTGGGACATAATTCATACATGGAACTACAGTTGGGGCTATTGTTTCCACACGGACATATATGTGTTGTTATCTATATATGTTGTGTGCCCTCCTGGCTCTTTCTCTTGTCGTCCCGGGCTGCGACCCAACAACATCTACATTTCTGCTGCTCATTAAAGCAAGCTTTGTACCTCCATTGCACCGCCTCCGACTCCCTATCTCTCGGCACTACATTGGTGACCCCGACAGCGTCTTGGGAAGTTTCCGAGACGGACCCGAACACGGCAAAGGAAACCCAGGTTTCTTTCTCGAAATGCCGGGGATTTTTTGGAGTCTACCGTAGCTGCTACAGGCACGCGGACTGAGGCTCGGTGCGCGCCTCGTGGAATGGCTGAGGATGTTGCTCGCCATTCCCGCATCGGCCTTCCGACTACAGGGGGGACGATGCACGACCTGCTGGGTAGGGATGAACCCGATTGCTACCTCGTGGGGTTGTTTCTTCGGGGCGTGCGGCTGCACGTCCCAGCTGCGCTAGCTAACGACAACTAGCAGCTAACCACGTTGGCTAACTACGGCTAGCAGCTACCGGTGGCTGCCAGCTAACGGCAACAGCTAACGGCTATCGACCCTTTTGAGTTTTTGCTTTTTTTTTCTGGTGCCGGAGAGGAGGTTCGACCAGCCGGTTGACCTCAGGTGGACACTCTCACATTTTTCACGACCTCCACGGCGGTTCCAGACGCCACTCACGTTTTCATCGACGCCTGGGTGGTGCACTCCTGGACCCCGTCTCGCCTCGACGGTTTTGGACGTCGCCCATGCTGCCATTGGCCCGTGGGTGGCGCGCTTCGGAGCCTGTCTGGCCTCTCCTGCCTTCCGGGGATATCCAGACGCCACTCACGTTCATCGGCGCCTGGGTGGCGCACTCCTGGACCCCCTCTCGCCTCGACAGTTCCGGACGTCGCCCATGCTCCATCGGCCCATGGGTGCCGCGCTCCGGGATCCTGTCTGGCCTCTCCTGCTTCCCGGGGATGCCTCGACATCTGCTGAGGACTTCATGCCCGCCGCCGCGGCACGTCTGCCTGCGGCCGGGTTGCTCTCCTGCTTCCCGGGGATGCCTCGACGCCTGCCGAGGACTTCGTGCCCGCCGCCGTTGCACGTCTGCCTGCGGCCGGGTTGCGCTCCTTCCTCCCGAGGACTTCATGCCCGCCGCCGCTGTGCCCTCGCCTGCGGCCGGGCAGCGCTCCTTCCTGCTGGGGACCACCGGGTTGTTGACGCCCGTCGCGACTCAGCGACCCGGCTTTCACCGACTGGCGGGTGATGACTTCATTCGCCACGATGCCTACTGCGGCCCCCCTTCCGACGGCCCGTTCCATGGCCCGGTCCTCACCTGCGGCCCCACCCTCCTCGGCCCCTGTGGTGCTTCCTCCACGGACGCGAGGATTTTTTGCCATGTTTGAATTCTGGGGGGGCTTGTGTGGTGACCACCTATTAATACACTGGGACATAATTCATACATGGAACTACAGTTGGGGCTATTGTTTCCACACGGACATATATGTGTTGTTATCTATATATGTTGTGTGCCCTCCTGGCTCTTTCTCTTGTCGTCCCGGGCTGCGACCCAACAACATCTACATTTCTGCTGCTCATTAAAGCAAGCTTTGTACCTCCATTGCACTGCCTCCGACTCCCTATCTCTCGGCACTACACCTTCTTATATCTTTCTCCACTTAAAGGTGGGGTAGGTACGTTTGAGAAACCGGCTCGAGTCGAGATACACTTTTTTTTATATTCCATGGAATGCTCTTAACATCCCGATAGCAATGAATATCTCAAGTGCTTTGACAAAAAATCAATTAAAAAAATGTCATCTGTGGAGGCCGTGGTACTGTAAAAAACACGACCAATCATTTTAGCTGGCCCGGCTAAAATAACTGGATGGCCTACCTGCCTGTCAGCCTTCCATCTGTGCACAAACTTATCTCGTGCTCTCATTGGTCATGTGCGCGTTTGTGTGTGTTGGAGGAGGGGCTCTGTAAGGAAGTAGCAGATTTTTTCCGGTGTACCATATCTGCTCGGGGTACCATGGCCCTTTCTCATTTCATCAAATCCCCCTCCTCGACTCCTCGGTCCTCCGGTAGTGACCAGGACATACATTTTAGCGCGCCATGTTGAAGGACATCTCATTTCTCTAAATGCACTTCGAGGACCGAGCATCGAGCATCGAGGAGGCTCTCTGGAGGAGCTATAACCGAGGATACACTGATGGGTCCTCCACGGCTCCTTCGCGGATGCATTTCCGGCAACAGAGATGTTTCAAAGAGTCGTGACGCACGGCCGGACTTATCTCAGCCAATGACAGCTCTGCATGCATCCCCTGGATATTATTTTATTAACTGCTCTCATCGCAACGCGATGTTTACAGAGAGAACAGCTGTGAGGTCCGTGCAGAAAGCAGAGCAGTGTGTAAAATATATATCACTCAGTATAACAGGCCTACTCTCTTTATTTGCTGTAGTTTAGTAGATAACTACAAACAAAGAGTCGATATTTTTCTAAAACCATTTAGTGCTTCACATAATAAAATACACAACGGCTGTAGCCTGATGATGCTTTAGGAGCTGTAGGTGTGTGTGGTACAGTGTGTTGGTGTGTGTATGGTACAGTGCGTAGATACAGCGGACAGACAGGTCCCAGTTGGTTTGGTGTCCTCTGCTTACTTTTAATACTTGTAAATAAAACTTTTGGCCCGTAATTTACTTCCCTCATTGTAGCGACCAGAGAGGGGGGGGGGGGGATATATCCAGTCTCTGATAGTGTTACGTTATTATGAGAGTGCTCTGTTTGATTCTGAAATGGTATATATTTATATATATGTGTGTGTGTGTGTGTGTGTGTGTGTATGTATGTGTGTGTCCGCATCTGTAGCCTGTTATTGTCTCATTATACCGCACGGTGAATGAATTAAAAGTAAATATATAAGTCGTCATGAACACATCTGTCCATCAGACAGAGAGAGGGCTGCTGTGCCTCCTGTCATCATTAATGGACGTCTCTTTAAAATGACCGCTCAGAGGAGAGGAGTTCTCATTTCTCTAACCGCCTGCTGCTTCCCCTCCTCTCTCCTCGGTTCCCCTCCTCGACTCCTCCGTTCGCATCTCCTGTGGGCGGGACTAAGTCTTGAGGATAGGAGTCGAGGATAGGAGTCGAGGAGGGGAGTTAGAGAAATGAGAAAGGGCCCAGCTGTCCGTGCAGAAAGCAGAGCAGTGTGTATAATATATATCACTCAGTATAACAGGCCTACTCTCTTTATTTGCTTTAGTTTAGTAGATATCTACAAACAAAGAGTCGATATTTTTCTAAAACCATTCAGTGCTTCACATAATAAAATACACAACGGCTGTAGCCTGATGATGCTTTAGGAGCTGTAGGTGTGTGTGTAGCCTGATTATGTGTGTGTGTGGTACAGTGGCCCTTTCTCATTTAATCAAATCCCCTTCCTCGACTCCTCGGTACTCCGGTAGTGACCCGGAAATTAATTTTAGCGCGCCATGTTGAAGGACATCTCATTTCTCTAAATGCACTTCGAGGACCGAGCATCGAGCATCGAGGAGGCTCTCTGGAGGAGCTATAACCGAGGATACACTGATGGGTCCTCCACGGTCCTCCACGGCTCCTTCGTGGATGCATTTCCGGGAACAGAGATGTTTCAAAGAGTCGTGACCGTCGTGACGCACGGCCGGACTTATCTCAGCCAATGACAGCTCTGCATGCATCCCCTGGATATTATTTTATTAACTGCTCTCATCGCAACGCGATGTTTACAGAGAGAACAGCTGTGAGGTCCGTGCAGAAAGCAGAGCAGTGTGTAAAATATATATCACTCAGTAACAGGCCTACATTACTCTCTGTATTTGCTGTAGTTTAGTAGATATCTACAAACAAAGAGTCGATATTTTTCTAAAACCATTTAGTGCTTCACATAATAAAATACACAACGGCTGCAGCCTGATGATGCTTTAGGAGCTGTAGGTGTGTGTGGTACAGTGTGTTGGTGTGTGTGTTGTACAGTGTGTAGGTGTGTGTGGTACAGTGTGTAGGTGTGTGTGTTGTACAGTGTGTAAGTGTGTGTGTTGTACAGTGTGTAGATGCAGCGGACAGACAGGTCTCAGTTGGTTTGGTGTCCTCTGCTTACTTTTAATACTTGTAAATAAAACTTTTGGCCCGTAATTTACTTCCCTCATTGTAGCGACCAGAGAGGGGAGAGGGGGGGATATATATCCAGTCTCTGATAGTGTTACGTTATTATGAGAGTGCTCTGTTTGATTCTGAAATGGTATATATTTATATAAATATATATATATGTGTGTGTGTGTGTGTGTAGGTGTGTGTGTGTGTGTGTCCGCATCTGTAGCCTGTTATTGTCTCATTATACCGCACTGTGAATGAATTAAAAGTAAATATATAAGTGGTCATGAACACATCTGTCCATCAGACAGAGGGCTGCTGTGCCTCCTGTCATCATTAATGGACGTCTCTTTCAAATGACCGCTCAGAGGAGAGGAGTTCTCATTTCTCTAACCGCCTGCTGCTTCCCCTCCTCTCTCCTCGGCTTCCCTCCTCGACTCCTCCGTTCGCATCTCCTGTGGGCGGGACTAAGTCTCGAGGATAGGAGTCGAGGAGGGGAGTCGAGGAGGGGAGGGGAGTTAGAGAAATGAGAAAGGGCCCGTGTGTGCGTAGATGCAGCGGACGGATGCGACGGAAATACACCCGAGCAGATATGGGCCCTTTCTCATTTCTCTAACTCCCCTCCTCGACTCCTATCCTCGACTCCTATCCTCGAGACTTACTCCCGCCCACAGGAGATGCGAACGGAGGAGTCGAGGAGGGGAACCGAGGAGAGAGGAGGGGAAGCAGCAGGCGGTTAGAGAAATGAGAACTCCTCTCCTCTGAGCGGTCATTTTAAAGAGACGTCCATTAATGATGACAGGAGGCACAGCAGCCCTCTGTCTGATGGACAGATGTGTTCATGACGACTTATATATTTACTTTTAATTCATTCACCGTGCGGTATAATGAGACAATAACAGGCTACAGATGCGGACACACACATATACACATATATATATATATATATATATATATATATATAAATATATACCATTTCAGAATCAAACAGAGTACTCTCATAACACTATCAGAGACTGGATATATCCCCCCCCCCTCTCTGGTCGCTACAATGAGGGAAATAAATTACGGGCCAAAAGTTTTATTTACAAGTATTAAAACTAGTAAGCAGAGGACACCAAACCAACTGAGACCTGTCTGTCCGCTGCATCTACGCACTGTACAACACACACACACCTACACACTGTACCACACACACACCAACACACTGTACCACACACACCTACAGCTCCTAAAGCATATTATCAGGCTACAGCCGTTGTGTATTTTATTATGTGAAGCACTAAATGGTTTTAGAAAAATATCGACTCTTTGTTTGTAGTTATCTACTAAACTACAGCAAATAAAGAGAGTAGGCCTGTTATACTGAGTGATATATATTATACACACTGCTCTGCTTTCTGCACGGACCTCACAGCTGTTCTGTGCATCCACGAAGGAGCCGTGGAGGACCGTGGAGGACCCATCAGTGTATCCTCGGTTATAGCTCCTACAGAGAGCCTCCTCGACGCTCGATCCTCGGTCCTCGAAGTGCATTGAGAGAAATTAGATGTCCTTCAACATGGCGCGCTAAAATTCATTTCCGGGTCACTACCGGAGGACCGAGGAGTCGAGGAGTCGAGGAGGGGGATTTGATGAAATGAGAAAGGGCCATGGTACCCCGAGCAGATATGCAGTGGCGGTTCTATACCAATTTCACTGGGGGGGCCACTGGGGGGCCAGTTATTTTCTGAGGGGGAAACAATACATGCAGGACGAAAAAGAGAACTGGACAGTATGAAGTAATTGGGCATAAGAAAACAATGCAATACAGTTATTGGTATTTGTTTCAGTACACTTATTTATTTCAGATAGATCTTATAGTTATTACTGTTAGCTTCAGCTTAAGTTATAGTACCATCTTTGCACTAACATCATATTTATATAAAAATAAAGGCAATGAACAGTTACATCTCTACTTTACATAAGGGTGTCTGCATCCCAGGCTGTTGTTTCCTTCCCAAAATCTCACATTACAGCAACAAAATCTTGCGGTTTTTATCAAACCGATCAACAAGTTTACACAACAAGAGTACCAGAAAATATACATTTTTAAATCCACAGAAAAGGATTTAATGTAAAAGTCTACAAATCTTAAATGTTGACTTTAAATGAAATAAAATACATGCATATAGATAGAAAACATAGATTTCAGATGTATTATTTCCCATAAGCACAGACACGTAGGCTATTTAACAAACATGAAGACTGAATACAGAATGCACACCTGTTCTGCACGCGCACTAATCAGTTTCGTCTATTCCGTCACATTTCTAATAAATGTGATATCTGGAAAACAGACAGATTTACATATAAAAATAAAGGCAATGAACAGTTACATCTCTACTTTACATAAGGGTGTCTGCATCCCAGGCTGTAGTTTTCTTCCCAAAATGTCACATTACAGCAACAAAATCCTGCGGTTTTTGTGATTTTTGGCAAACCGATCAACAAATAAGTCAAGATTCAAAGCCTTTGACCTCCTTGACTCAATACTAAGCAGACCCAGATTGCTCAGTCTCTCATCAGTTATGGTGGATCTGAGAAAAGTTTTGACCAGCTTCAATGTAGAAAAACTACGCTCACAGGAAGCAGAACTGACTGGGATTGCGACTGTTATTTTGCAGAGTCTGAAGAGCTCAAAAAACACTTCTTTATAAGGCTCAATGAACTGAACAAGCTCCACTGTACTATCAGATCTCTGCATCCCAGTCTTTATTTTCCTATCTAACATTCTGCTGAACTGATGTAGCTCATGCCCCAAGTCCTCAATATTTGCATCATACAACTGAGCAAATGAAAACAGAGTTGTCTCCTTCAGAAATGCATCACTTTTGGGGTTAAGAGCTTGGATGCTATTCATCATGTCACAGTTTGTGTTTGAAAACTGTCTATCAAGCTCATTGAGCATCTGATCAATGACAGGGTAGAAAAGGGCTGTACGAAACCCGTGTGTATCTTGTTCTGTCTCTCTCTATCCAACAGTAGTCAGTACGAAGCTTTCAGCAAGTTTAGAGCTCAGTCGTTTTTGTCGTTTTGCTGCTGGCTGTATTGCGGTATCACATTGCTCAGAAATGTTCAACACTTCATTCCACAAGTTATCAAAAAATGACTCCTGCCTGAAGTCATTCAATGTCTGAACTAAAGATCCAACTAAATCCACAGCCTTTGAAAGGTCAGGGGATGAAGACTGTAACATGTCAGAGAGAAATGTTGTTTCTGCAAACACTTTACGGAGTGTTACAAGATGCACAATGAATTATAGATCCAACTGTGCCAGCAGACCACGTGCCTCAATAGATCTCTCACCATTGCGTTCTTGGGCTATGTCTTGCAGTACTCGCTTGAGGGCCGGTAATCTATCCATAATGGTAATGTTTCCATTATGCTACAATGATGGGGAGTTGTCTTTTCTCTTACTGTGCCACAGAACAACACAAACACTTGTATTTGTATTGTTATTATTTTTAAAGTAAAGTAACTTGTTACTAGTTACTTTTATAATTTAGTAACTAATAAAGTAACTTGTTACTTTTTTGAGAGCAGTAACTATAACTATTACTAGTTACTTTTTAAAAGTAACTTGCCCAACACTGGTAATAAATCATCATTTTTTCATTTTTAGGGGGGCCACAGGGGGGTCAGAGGCCAGTGTTAGGGGGCACTGGCCCCCCTGCCCCCCCCTAGAACCGCCCCTGCAGATATGGTACCGACACCGGCTGTGTATTTTCAAATTCTAGCGCACTTGAGCTGGTTTCTCCAAAATTACCTACCCCACCTTTAAATGAACTTTCTTTCCTCCCGATTTCCATCACTCTTGTTTGTTCTCTCTATGTCTGGTCATAGTCAATCTGTTCCACGTAGCGCGCTCCCTAGAGGCCTGGAGCACTTCGGGAATGTTTTTTTAAAAAAAATGTGTATTGGGATTTGTATGTGCTTTTGACTTTGGATATCGTTTTGGTATTTGCAGCGTTTTTCTGTTGCGTTTGTTTTCGGGGTTTGTGTGTTGTCTTTAGTTTGCATAATTTCTGTAAATGCAGCGTTTTTCTGTTGTATTTGTTTTCAGGGTTTGTTTGTTTTTCATTTAATTATTTGCAGGTGTTTCCTGCTTATGTATGCGTTTTGGGCCGTTGTTCCGCGTTTGCACCTGCCGGCCACCGTATTTATTCCATTTAAAACACAACAACTGATTGAATCATGACACATTTTATAGGCATTTGTTATACTTCATAAGCATCTGCAACTGAGAGAACACATCGGATTTGATGAACATGTACACATAAAAAAGTACTGTGTCTATTTATCGTCTGAAGCTGTTGTAAGTTCTAAAGATAATAAGCCCAACAAGTTCTAGTAAAAGTGAAAGCACCTCTCAGAGGTTCTTTATCGGCTGATAAACATGTTTATTAACCCTTGTGTTGTGTTCAAAAACTGTTACCGTTCATGGTGTTCGCGGGTACATTTTGACCCATGATTTATCTCAGTCCAAAACACACAAAAAGAATGACTATCATCCAATATTATTTTAACTACATCATAACTAACTTATAATGCATTCATAACCGTACAATCCTGTTGTAAATGTATTTGATGGCCCAAAAAAACATTACACCACATATTTAAGTAAAACATGTGATTCAATTCACTCCTTATATTTCCTATGGTGAAGACAGTGGATCATTACGTTATCTGACTATAATAGACTAATATTAAAACACAATCTCCCCCAAAAAAGTTTTAAATGATTGTTACAGTGGATGAAGGGGGTGGGGGTGGGGTGTCTAAAGTTAAAGATGCATTTTGATTGGGCCACATTTGAACCCGAGTCACCCACAACAATTCTGCTGATTTTTTGTCAAAATTGTCAAAATCAGTTTTTTTGTGTTTACATAGCTGTTGTGGAGGATATCATGAAGCCTTTTTCCGTTAAAAAAAACTAGAGCTTAGTTATTATATAATTTTAACATGAAACGGGTCACGGGAGACCCGAACACAACATAAGGGTTAAGCTGATTTCTAATATATTAGCTAATATTTAGCTAATGTTCCATATTAAAAGGCCACATCCGTGACTCAAATTAGGAAAATCCTGCACACACAGCTGATTCAACAGGACAGTGTTCACTGTTTTTTCTCACCAGAAAGAGAAACACTGGTTACGTTTAGTGTTGTACAGCCCGGTTTTATCCTTTTTAAACATTGTAAATTATTATAACGGGAAGTTATAGTCTATAAAGCAAAAATGAACGACTTTCTTGTAAGCTGACAATTTGACAGATAAGTATTCAAGGTCACTCAACTAACTGTTCACAATGTCAAACTGATAAAGAACATTCATGCTTCTTCTTCTTCTGTCTTCGTTTCAACCAATGACACATCGCTACTGTATGTTGCACGTTCACCATACAGTGTGTTTTTGTGTAGCAACTCATTGATACAAATATTAAGTCCAATATTCCCAATTTACCAAATAAACACATTAAAAAAATGTTTTTGTAGGTTTATACTTGAAGAATAAAATTGATGATCATAGATGAAAGCAAAGTATGAAATGGCTGTACATTTTAAAAGGTAATTTATCATATTTGATTTATACAACCACAAATATAATATATAACTAAATGAGATGTTTCATATTTTCATTTGTAATTTAGATACGCCTTATAATTGGATAATATATACAATCCAACCCATAAGAGATTAATACAATGTTGCATTAAACAAATGCAACATGATTTTAAAATGTTGACTTTCAGCAAATAAAAGGTATTTTTACTTTGTTCACCATGTTTGTTCAGCAAGTCAGCATGCTAACAATTGCCAATTCATTAACATTTGCTATTAATACAGCTAAGGCTTTCTGCTGAAATGATTTTCCAGAAAACATATGTAGATAAAGTTAAATTACTTGTGTTACATGTGTGCATGTAAAGGACAGGACAAATATACATTTCTGTAAAGATTTAACATAAATGAAACAACATCAATATTTTACTATCATTTTTATAAAAATGTTTTTAACATCTCCAGTTACAGTAAAATCAATGCAACTGATGCAGCAGGATTGGTGTAGTTACAAGAGTCAGTGACACATCTTCAGATGTTAGCTACACATGTAAGATCATACTTGATATTTTATTATCTGCCCATCTGTAAGTTCCCAAAGGCCCTTGTGAAGATGAACGTTTTTTCTAATGCAAACATCCTTAAACACATCCTGAAACCAAATGTGAACAATCTTTGTGTACGCTTCATGATAGTTAACTAAGTGCTGTTTTTCCCATGAATGAGTAATCAATCAGTATCACTGTTGTTGGTTTCAGGCATTTTATGGGTGCCACGTCAAGGTGTCTGCCTATATAAGCTGCAGTGTTCAGCATGTGAAGCAGGTTGGCAGGTAAAGGAATTCGCCATGTGGACTCTTGTGGTTCTTTGCAGCGTGATTGCCTCACTTGGAGTGCAAGGTATTGTGCATAATTTTCTTATTGTTGTTTGTGTCTCTTTGGTTTTGGATTAAGGGTTTATGGATGTTGTTAATCATTCCTTTGTTTTTCTCATCAGGTGCTGATCAGATCCAAAACAGTGAGGAAAAGAATCTGGCAACAGGTTCTCCAGGTAAAAAAATTAAATCAATAATTTAAAACAGGTAAAAAGGTTACCACCAAAATTAGCAGCATAATGTCAGATCATGGTTCTGATTTATACCTAAAAAATAACTGATTTATTATGTAGTTCTAAATAACTTGCAGGTACAAAGGTAACTGTTTACAAGGAGGATGACACTCTTCATGACACTAATGAAGCAGCAAAGTGTTGCTTTCCAAATCATTTAAGAATTAACTAGGCTACAAACTAAAAGCATTTTTAATGTTTAGTTTTTGTCTGTAGGAGAATGACACAGATCACATGTTATAACCCTTATGGTTCTCATACGTAAACAATGAAACATAACATTATGTTGAGAGCCTAACTGTGTGTTTTCAGTGATGGTGATTGTTCTGTCTGCTCTTTCCACAGATTCCTGCCTAAACAGCTGTGGCAACCATGTTGGAAACTGCTCTTGCTCTTCAAGCTGTGGAAGCAATGGGACCTGCTGTCCAGACTATTATGGTAAGCCCCTTATTGGAACTTTTATTTATAACATAGGTTTATTTATGTGTTTGCTTTTTGCTTGAGTTAGGATCTAAATACCTTTTCTATCACTGGGGTGAACCAGCAAAACAATCATTGATATATTTAATAAGAGAAAACAACAAATAGGGGTTTAGGTTCATAAGTATATATAAGTGTATGTGTTTACTCTATCTCACCATTGTCCTATCTCTACAAAACGTTTCATTTGTGATTTTTTATATTTACACTTTATATTAATATATTTATTTGTGTATATATTCAACTGTTTATACTTACCTTGTTTACATTTGTTGTCCTTGTTTTACCTGCAAAACAAAGACCTGTATTTCTTTGTTTGCACATTGATAGCAACAGAAATGAGGAGTCAAATTCCTTGCACACACATTGTGTGAATCTGATTCTGATACACTAACCAATCTAATATTTCTGCTTTACAGATTACTGCTCTTCTACAGCTGAACCAACAGCACGTACAGGTATTGTTCATTTCACTCAGGTAGTTTTATTTCAATTTTTTTTTAAAGTTATCACTCTTTAAAGTACATGTTGTTTCCCATAGCTCAGTCCTCATGTCGTTACAACTGCGGCTGGAACATGGGAACCTGTTCCTGCGCAAGCTCTTGTCAATACTATGGCAACTGTTGCCATGACTACAACTGTAAGTGCCAAGTCTAATAAATCAACGGGTAAACGACCTTTAGCAGCCGAGGAGAAATCAATCAATCAATCAATCAATCAATCAATCAATCAATCAATCAATCAATCAGTCACAACCAACTGAAATGATGTGCCGAGAATGACACATTTCCCCTTTTGTTTAAGAGCTATAGGTGTATTCCAGAAGTGTAAAGTACATTCAAAGAAGTATTAACTTAAGTCCGTATTTCGGGTACTTTCTTTTATTATCTTTTACTGTTTGTAAATGCCTTTGTCTGAATGTCTTTCATTTTTGTAAAGCACCTTGAATTGCCTTGTGTTGAAAGGTGCTATATAAATAAACTTGCCTTGCCTTGCCTTACTTTTCCTTCAATTGAGTATTTTTACAATATGCTGCTTTATACTTCTACTCCACTACGATTTGGGAGCTAATATTATACTGTTTACTCCATCACATTTATTTAGACAAAATCAGTTACTTTTCAGATTCAGGCTAAAACAAACTTTAAATAAACTAATATATAAAAATGATATATAATTATATGTTCATATATCCAACAGCAGAATAACTGAAAGTAGCTCCACTTTAACAGCTGTGATTAACACGTAAATGCATTAACACAAATAATCCAGTAATTTAATATATATGATTCGGGACACTACTACACACAGTAAATACTTTTGGATTTTGTACTTTTACTTAAGTAAGATTTTATATGCAGGACTTTAACTTCACTGTAGTATTTCTACTTTACTTAAGTACGATATATGACTACTTCTTACAACACTGGTGTTTTCTAATGAATTATGCAGTAAAACAAAGATTACAGTTTGTTATTCTCTCTCTTTCTCTCTATCTAGATTACTGCCCTGCAAGCACTACCCAGGACCCTTACGTGACACGTATGTACAACTCTTCAAGCTACTAAGAAAGAAAAAGAAAGACAGCCTTTTATTACAAAAGTTATTATCTCCAGCTACCAGTCCACACTCCAGACCCTACAGACTGAGCTACTGCCGCCTCTTTACTCACTTTTACCCATTTACCTTCAGCTATTTCATATGTAACATTTCCTTTATACTGTACTGTTAACGTCACTCTGTCTCTCCTACAGCTCGGCCCTCGTGTCGTTACAACTGTGGCCAACACATGGGAAGCTGCTCCTGCTCAAGCTCTTGTCAATACAATGGCAACTGCTGCTACGACTACTATTGTAAGTGCCTAGATTCACAAAGCTACTGAATTGTCATCCCAAGTTTCCATATAAATCGACTGTATTACAAACTTGCATAATTTCCTTTTAATATGATGTGTTACCTGTAGTAACAGGATGTTGGGGTAGGACACCATGGGGGATCTTTCTGTACCTTAAGCAAAACAGGAATCTATGAAGGAAGAGAAAAACTGTATAAATTTATTTGAAAGTACTAAAAAACTATTTAAATTCTACAGCTATTCCACCACCTGACAAGCCTTCTGATTGAGTATACTTGCAGCTTTACCACTCTTTGAATAAAGCCCTGACTAAAACAATTACCCTGAAACTCAACAACAAAACAACGGTATTAGTTGTTGGTGTTCAAAGTCTCAAGGGCATGAACATGACCCTTTTTAGCCTGTCCATACAGAAACATGACAATAATCTCCACTTAAAAAATATATCATGGGAAGCTGCACCTATTCAAGCTCTTGTGATTGGAATGGAAACTGTTGTAATGACTACTACTGTAAGTATCATGTCCCACACAATTGGTACAGTTTCTACACAAAAACTGAAACCCACGTTGTTTTTGTCAACAGCCTACTGCCAAGTCACAACTTACATGCCAACTACAGGTAGGACCCTTAGTGTGCAACATAAGCCTCTTGTACTGTATAGTTTTCTCCAATGACACTTATGTTATGTTCTTCACGGTCAGCATCGCCCTGTGGAGGCTCTCTGTACGGCTCTGGTTCCTTCTCCAGCCCGAACCATCCCAACAGCTACCACAATAACGCCTACTGTGTGTGGCAGCTCAGTGCTGCACACGACCAACGAATCTTCCTGTCGTTCGACTACCTGCAGTGAGTGAAGAAAACACTCCCTTTTGGAGAACATTCGTATATTAGCAGCTTTTCTGTCTTAATTTAACTTGTGGGGAATTTGGCACTCAATGTGTTATCATCAACTCATTATGCAAGTCAATAATTTGTGGCTGTCATCTTAAAAACAGATTGGAGAACTGCTGCGGCTGTGACTATATTAACGTCTACGATGGGCCGTCTGTTAACTCAAGATTTCTGGGTAAAGTGTGCTACGACAGTCTACAACAGAGTACTTTCAACTCCACCTCCAACTACATGACGGTGCTCTTCCAGACTGATGGCTCTGTGGTTGGTCGAGGGTTCAATGCTGACTTCATTAGCTCTCTGCCAGCAAGCTCAGGTACTGTTATGGTCGTTTAAAAAAAGAAATGTATTATGACATTATATTTGGGTGAAATGTTTCGTGTAGATTGACAAAGATGGCAAGGTTTTGGCATGATATAGTATATACACCAGGTTTACCATCTTCGTTTAAAATAACACAAGGTGCTACAACATACAAGTGAATCTGATGTTAAGGTCATTACCAGTATTTTATCAAATAAAAAGGAATGGGAAACAATTAAATGTACACCTAAGGATGGCGCTATATGGAAAGTAAAGGACCAAAGTTATTATATTTAATCTTGATGGGGACATGAATACAAGCACCAACTTTCATTGCATTCCGTGCAGTATATGTTAATGCATTTTATTTTAAACCACAAATGTGAACCTCAGGAAGAACGAGGGGATCACTGCAGTCAGAAGGTTCAACCTCTGGGGATCATGAACATCTGCACAAAAGTTCATACTAATCCTGTTAATTGTATTACATATATTTCAGCGGATAAACCAACCATGTGTAAAAGTAATTCAAACTGTCGTAAATATCCTGTGAAAACGATTATTTTGTCAGGTCGAGTGGACTGTTCCTCAGACAACATGAACATTGTGATCGAGAGGAGTTACCTCAACTCTCTCGGCTACGACGGCCAGAGTTTGTATCTGAATGACCAGTACTGCAGACCCCAGGTTTCCAGTTACCAGGTGGTCTTCAACTTCCCCATTAACACCTGTGGCAATGTTCGAAAGGTACACAACTTAGGCTCAGTTGCTTACTTAAAAATGAACAACATACATTACTTCCTGACTCAAATAACTGTCATAATTAGAGGCTCTTTTCCAATATCTTCTGTTTACCAGTTTGAGAATGGCAGCATTGTGTACACCAACTCTCTCCGAGCCTACGCCTCCACCTCTGGCGAGATCACCCGCCAGTCTCACTTTAAGATGAACGTGGGCTGTCGGATGGAGCCGGATTCAGTGTCCCAGATCATGTACGTTGTCCGTCACAATGATAACAGCAGCATTACCGGAACAGGCAGATTCAATACCAGCATGGCGCTCTACACATCCAATAACTTCTACCATCAGGTGTGTTAAAATAAATGAAATTCCTTCTGTAAATACCTAGTTACAAATCTGACGTTTTGCTTTTACACTCTTAGGTGACGGAGGTTCCATACATGGTGACGCTCAACCAGTACATGTATGTCCAAGTGGACCTGGGGAGGGGGGACAGCTCCCTGGTCCTCTATCTGGACACCTGTGTGACCTCACCATCGCCCCATGATTTCCAGAACAGATCTCACTACCTGGTCCGCAATGGGTGAGATGACAGTATGCTGTGTTTCAGTGAAGATTGAGTAAAACCTGCACTTTGTTCAAAGTACAGGCAGAGCTGTGTGATTTGTGACATTTGAAAATCAAGTGAAGTACATCAAACATCAGTAATGGAAAGTTACAGAACACAATTAGTAAATTATTTTTCTTTGATGTACTTTTCTTATACATTTCTGACAGAAATATTGTAACATGTAACACTTGATATGTCCATTGTTTGCAGAATGAGTAGATTTTTATACAAACAGTAAACATAAGTACAATTCTGAATGTAGGACTTTTCTTGCAATGGAATATTTTTGAATTGTGTGACTGGTCTATTTGATATAGAATCTAATATTTTCTTTAATCAGTTAAGTATTAAAATATAGAAATACTTACCGGACCTAGCTTTTTCTGATAACCGGACATAGTAATATTCTCCAGTAACACTGTCTGTTTCTCCTTTAGCTGTCCTGTGGATAACACCTACTATGCCTACGTCAGTGGCACCCATCCCTATGCCCGCTTCAGATTTCAGGCCTTCCAATTCCTGCGAGCCACAGAGTCGGTGTACATCCAGTGCAAGGTCCTGATATGCCTCGCCTCTGACAACAATTCCCGCTGCCGCCGTGGATGCTACAACCGCGCCGCCAGAGACGTGGGGTCAAAACACGACAGCCAAACTCTGGTCCTGGGTCCCATCCAACTCAAAGGTATGTAGTCATCTACTTGGTTTTGGTTGGGATGTCATAACCTTAAGAAAACTGTACAATAAAACACAAGTCACTTTCTCTTTGACAGAACCAGAGAAACAGGAGGAAGAGACTCCTAAGCAGGAGAAGGCTTAACTTGATTCTGCGGCTTCAATCATCTTCACTGTTCTTTTTGTTCATTGTGACAATGAATCAGCACTTCTTTCCTTTCATCATTAACTGATTAAAAGCATCCTCAAAAGACAATATGTGTTTGTATATTTCATCATGACATACTCTCAAGTGAACTTTAAATATTTAAACCCATGATAAAAATATCACTGTTATTAATTTCCGTACTTGAACACAAATAAGATGAAGAAAAAGGATGACAGAAGACACAGTGCAGTAAATTAGAAAACACTTTACTTATAAATTAGTAAGATTAATCCATCTCACAATGAAATGATTTGCCATCCAGAGGGGGAGAATGATCGCCATCCACTGTTACCTATGAACCTATGACACAGAGAACATAAGGCAGTCATTACTGGATGCTCCCAGTACTGGTAAGCATGGCAACAAGGAGGTGGTCCTAGAAACAGTAACTATGTTCTTCCCGCATGTTGCTAAGCAACAAACAACAGTACCCAAGACAAAGAATAATCTTGCTGATGTAGCAGTCTCACTGCAACATTTGCTTTTTTGGACACTAAACATCTACCCACCGACTCAGAATACAATACTCAGTAAATATTCAGAAAAGCACTTTAAAGGATCCGTATGATAGATGGGGAATCTTTGTCTTATCACAAAGGCTAAAACTTGGCAACCCCTGTGCTACGTGGCAATTCTGAAAACGTGTTCACATGAGACACAAGACTTGGTGATTCTGTCCTAAACACTGGATATTAAAGTGACTTCATACAATATCAAAACATCAGAATGTGACAGGATGTGATTTAAAAAGATATACCAAACCATTTAAACAAAAACAAGTGATTGTGACCATGATGCTGGTCAAGGAAGGGCACTGTGTGTGAAGGAACTCCCGACGTCTACAACATGTAGTTTGACAGTCAGATCACAAACCACAGTTACAAACGTTGGCCATCATTTACTGTGAATGCCATACATATATTCCAACGTTTCTTAGCAGCAATCTTGGAGCAGGATTTTGGCAAAAAAAATCATGGCTACCAAAAAATAACTACAAAGGCCCAAACTATTTTCTAAGGTTCCAGGCCCTTTACGTTAAGTAGAAACAGGATATTGTAATAATATCTATTAATATGTAAAGAAGTAACAGTCCTTTATATCTTGGACCAATTAAGGTGACTATGTCAGGCACTGCAAAGAAATAGAAGTAATGCACTATATAATGAAATAATTTTTTGATAACTCAAGGCCAATAGGTTCACTGCTGTGTCAATAATCAACCTTTAGAAATAGCTCCAGTAGGGTTGAGAATGTATTTTTATTTAGCTAAAAGGGACATGCTGTTAAAAGTGGAAGCCAATTTCATGTGTGATATCTTTTCCTATACCGAAAAGATCACACCTGTATTCGGTCCGTGTTTTAGCCATTTTACTCTAAATCCCAAACCTGGAACATGTTGACCATTTTTCTAAGGTAATTCATAAGGCTTTTTATGTCAGCTACCATAGTGTTGCATGGTATTGCATTGGAATTACATATGTGAAAGGTCACACAAGTTATGCATTTAAAAAACTCAAAAGGCAATTTCTTTTCACATGTATTAGGAATTTGGTCATCTATTACATAAAATATGATGAATTAGTTCAGCTAAATAGAGAATCTTTTTTTCTGATTTACAACAGTGTGTAAATGTAAATCCCTCCTTTACTACAAATACATTCTCAACCAGTGGAAAACACTGATCATCCCCTCATAATACACTTGAATGGGCACCTACAGGTATACAATCTGAATGTTGCCATTTTATAAGTACAACTTTCAAAGGCTAGGCTACATCAAGGCCAAGTCAAAGACCAATAAATAATATAACTATGGATTTAATAAAACAAGGCTGTCCAATAAAAGTTTTTTTTTGTTCCATCACTTGTGCTGCCCGCGGGCAAAGTGGCAGGCGAAGTCATACTTGCTCTTGCTCTTGTGGCCGCAGATGTTGCACTGGAATGGTTTCTCGTAGCCGTGGCAGCCCATGTGGATAGTGTAAAGGATGTTGTCGGGAAAGTAGATGTCACAGTGCTGGCAGTGATGCAGCATGTGGAGGTCCTGGAGTGGGACAGACAGGCCTGGGGCCGGCGTACTGGGTTGGCTGTTGGAGACACTGGGGGTACTGGTGCGCCCACTGTGCTCGCTGCAGGGTCCCCTCCCAGGGCTGCAGGTGATGTGGGGGGGGGCCCTGGGCTCTGGGGTGATTGGGGACGAGCAGGAGGCGTGGGCCATGCTGGCTGAGACAGCTACAGGAGCTGTGGCAGGGTGGGGCTGCTGGATGAGGAAAGGCTTCTCATCGACGATAGACTCTGCTCCTGGAGACATGGGGGGTTGATTCTGGGCCTGGGACTCTGAAGGGAGACTCGCCAACTGGCCTGCCAGGGTGGACAGCTGATTCAGAGGGTTTTCCATAACCATGTCTTGGTGATGGTGATTTGTGGAGTGCCCATCGTCGATTGTGCGACCCTGATTATCATACGACTCTTGGCGTAAGTGGGGCAGCTCATGGGAGAAGTCGTTCACATTGTCAGCTTTGTGCACCACCATAGAAGGGGGGCTGAAGTTGATGAGGAGCCGGCGGCCATAGCCCAGTGAGCTGGCTTTCTTCTGTAAAACACTCAGCATCTTCTTGTGGGAGAGTGAGCGCGCACCTTTCATTGGCAGCAGTTTGTGGCGTCGACGGCGATGGTGCGACAGGTTGCTACGGTCACTGCAGCGGAAAGAGCACAGCTCACACTTATAAGGCTTCTCGCCCGTGTGAGATCGCATGTGGGCCTCTAGGTGGCGCTCATAGGCCGAAGCAAATGGGCAGAGATGGCAGCGATGAGGTTTCTCTCCTGTTTGAAAGAGGAAAACAGACTTAATAACAAAACAATGTCAATGACATTCCCTGAAACTAAAGTATCATCACTTACCCGTGTGAATTCGGATGTGCTCAATGAGTCTCGCTGTGCCTCTGGTAGCATAGTTGCAGTAGCGGCACTTGAGCTTGCCATCATAGGTCCTCTCAAAACCATCCACTAGGATCCCTGAGCTGTCCTCCAGAGACATGTCCACTGAGGGGTGATCCAGTCCATTCTGACCGCAGTCTGCACAAGAACATAAGCAGGATCTTTTATAAAAATGAAATGTCACCCCTTACAACATCTAATTATATTCAACTATCTACTGAAAAAATATTTAGGATGGAATTCTTTTTTTTTTATGACCTCTATAACTGCTTTAGACTCAATCCTACAGCTATCACTCCTGTTGGTTGTAAAATAACATATCGTATTATACTTTAGTAACATTTGTGCATTAATGCATTGAAACACCGATTTATCACAGACTTATTGAAGGAATATGTAGATGACCATGCCTGATAACTAGATATTTGAAGTCAGATATCACATAATACGTATAGGCGCATCTGTCAGCTGCTGGTCTAGATACAACTGTATCAAATACCACCAAATCCAGACGAATAATACTGCTGAATATTGCAAAAATGTTAACAATAAAAGACATATCTGGTTACCTGGTGGCAGCTCGTCCGCCTCCTTGACGCCGCTGACAGAGCCTGATATCATGTTGACATGCTGGGTCTGCTGGCTCAGATACTCCTGGAAATCCTTCACAAAGTCAAGCGTGTCTGGCTTTTCTTCGCCCATTGAAAGAAAGTGATGAAAATACCCAACACTACAAACACGTATTGACTTTAATTACTGAAGATCGGAAGTGAATTGGCATGAGGTCCGAAAAATGTAGCTAAGACGTTATTTGAAAAAGTCACAGTATCACAATAGCTGAATTTTAAAGACCACATGCAGATATCTTGGTTAGATGAAGGCAGTTTTGTTTCTTTTGGTTTAGAAAGCCGTGTCGACTGTATCCAGACATACAGACATGATAATCCTGGAGATGTGTGATTGACAAGCAGGAAATCGGGGCGATCCAATGTCTGGTGGGTCGCTCCTACACACCGCTCCCCATCACCGTCATGTTGATACCAAAGATACGCTACCAGACAGCTAACGTTAGCTTATCTTTGAGAGAAAAGCATCTTTGTCAACAACAGTGCCGCTATCAAGTCGACACGGTCATTATTAACACAGACTGTACGCGTTTCAGTAAATCCCAATGAGTGCCACTTGTTTTATGAGGTTTTTCACCCGAGGTGCTTGCTTCAATTCACGCGAAAAGACAACCTGTTAATCAAAACAATAAGGCGGGGTGAAAGTTCATTTAGTGTGCGTCGGTGAAATCATTCCCGCCAAAAACTCGATGTAACTGCGAAGAAAGGTTCCTATCAGTAACGATCTTACTTGGGTTGACATAAAACAGTGATACAGTTGAATATATTGTATGAAACCCACAAAATATTATTATCCAATGCTTGTGAAGTGTACAATGAATCGACAACGAACTTACCTGCCGGTTTTCTGTGTCAGGAGACCGAATAAATCAATGTTAGTAGTCGTCAAGGCCTAAAAACGGGTCACAGTATGGGTAAGATACAGTTAGTTATAATTAACATAGTATTTTTTAAAACATAGACTTCAAGTTTTGGAATTGTATCAAGGCGTCGAGTTAAAGTAGGTTTAAACAATTGTAAGAAGCTGTGCTTTCCAAACGTCTACAAACAAACATTTGTTTGTTAGCTAAAACTCATCGGTTACAAATTAGATACTTTTAGCACCGCTGAAAGATACACTGTGTAATTGCCTTTCTGTTAAATATTGTGCAACTTTGTTACTCATTATTTTCAGAATTCATTCAACCAAGTCTGATGAATGCAAACATGTTGGTTGGTATCTGCTCTTTAAATGTAAGGATTTATTTCTGAAGGAACTTTTTTTTGGACAGCATAGGCCTATTGGGAATTGGTGATTTAAAGATTCATACTGTCATTGTTTGCATATACGAGCTCAGTGGTATTTTTTTCACAGACATATTGAATTGAAACACTGCTCTCTTACAAACTAATAAACTAATGAAGTTAACTTGATAGCATTTCTACTTACATCAGTGACATGACAGACTTTCAGATGTGCAGTTTGCAATTATGCACTAGTGGCAAATGAGGCACAACAATTGCATTACTTTCAAAAGCCATTGACTCATTCATGTTTTATCACAATCAATAATTTACAAGTAAGCGCTTGGGGAAGATCGCATTGCCGCATTTGTGTCAAAGTTGTAGGAAAACCATTGAGTTGAAAATGATAAACGACCGAGCTCTGGTATCTATTTACTTCGTTACACCTGCTATTGTCAGAGCAATGGTATTCCATCACTAATGTAGACAAGGTAATTATTTACTTTGTAACATGAGTCACATGTTTGCTGTTGAAAATCAATCTACCTAATAACTACACTTTATTCTGTGTAGTAATATTGGCATCTGTATGAGCTGTTTGTGTGTCCATTTAGATAATATCAACCATTTTAACTTACTTTTCTTTTACAGGTAAACTTGGTCCTGCATGAACACCTACTGCGGCCTGGCTTCATGTTCATGTGTGTACACTTCAACATCTGGACACTAGATGGCGCACATGACTCAGTGGTGAAACAGATAGGCTACTTCCCGTTCTGCCAGACACTGTTTTGAGGCTCCACATGATACAGGACACAAAGCTTAGACATGTAGGCTTGTACTGTTAATAGGGCTTTTTCTCTGACTTATCAAGGTTACCCAGATCGTGGCTATCACTGCACAGATATGGAGAGCTCAATGTACAGGAAGAGAGTCCCGTCTGTCAGCTGTCAGTCCCCGGGGACAGCATGTACAGGAGCGCTGGAAGACATGACAGTCGACCCCATCAGTTGAACCATGACCACAGTGAGCGGCCAATTACATCACCTTCTAACAGCCTGTCCAAACTAATGTTATTTTATTGCAATTTAATTATGCTCAGGTTTCAACCAGGGCCAGATCCTGTTGAATAATTTACACACAGCCACAATGATTTGTCGCATGGAAGAGACAAAGTGCACACTTCCCTGTGCTCTCTTATGTTTCAATAGTTTTGTTTTATGTTATATTATTAATCATTAATACAATATTCTTATGTTGTATTTCCAACTAAGCATTTCATGCAGTAAGAACTGATGAAGCTTTTATAATGAAGGGCAGATTTATTAAGACTTAATATACTTAAGGGGAATAATTGGTTAAATGTAATTCTGCATTAAAGACATGTCCACCACACACTATATTAAGCTGTTCTTTTAAAGGGCAGTGAGTATTTATTAATGAGACCGAGAGCAGGTAATACTCTAATAGGGCTTACTGAGGTTGGCATTTACACCCAATAATGTGTTGGTCACACTGATGGAAACCTGCATATAAATGGCTTCAGCTGTATTGAAACTGTAGCTGTAGTATATCAAACACACTAATCCAACATTTCTGTCTATGTTGACACAATTACTCATATACTTAACATTTTGTAAAGGCCTGACTTGAACTCAAAACCTTTACAAGACTAATCTAAATAATATGAGCGAGTTTGAATATACACACAGGCTCATGGAGAATGGGCTCTGGGACTACACCTGTCTTTGAGAAGGTTGCAGTGTTATCCACTTGCTCTGATTCATATTTAAAAGGCCTGAATGAAAAGGTTCCCTTCTCCTCTTAACCGCTTGATTTACCGGCTGTTTGTGGTTTAACGCCACACAAGACAATTGATTTGCTCCTCCTTTCTTGAAAGAAATTGGAATTTCATTTAGAGAAGGTCTTAAGCAGTTTTTAAAGACTTAGTGTCATTTGTTGGGCCTGCGTAAAAGCTGCATTAGAGATTACCCTCCTGGAAAAGCTTTTAATCCTAGACAAGTGCAGCCATAGTAACGGTAGACAGGAGCCTCTTGGAGGCAGAAAGGTGAAGGGGGACTTTGACAAGATGTATTCTTCTCCTACTGAGACTGTTTCTTTCTTGAGGTCTCCTGCTCCACGAGGAGCATTTGAAAAAGAACCAAGAGGTGGGGGATAGGATAAAGGAGGTATATATTAAGCTTTTCTTTCCTCTCACCACTTAATTTCCTTGCAGGCGCGCCTCGCGCCGTTGTAATGAATGTAATTGCCGCCTTTGATGAGAATGCTATTATCTGGATCACACTTTACATGGGCAAACAAGACTGCCCCTCCCTCTACCTCCACCTCCCATTTAACTCAGCAATGAAACCCCCCAATTATACAGGGAACAAGTGGCTTTTCATAAAGCCAGTGTGTCGCTCTTGATTGGTGAGGCTTGGAGCCAGCTACATGTGCACAAAGGATAGATTAGATTTGATATAGGCACACCAAAAACCCCATTTCCTTGATTAATTTCCTGCATGCCTCACAGAAAGGACCCACTCTCTCCCCGCTGAATTCTATCTCTCCTTTAAAGCACATTTTCATCTTTTGATAGATTTGGCAACTCAATGGACAAACAGACCTTTTATTGACCTAAGTTTGACCACAGCTGTCTGGGCTTCAGGAGGGAATAGCAGTGAGAAAGAGAAATGTTTCCCTTCAGTGTGGGAGGATGGGCTTATTTTTCTTATAAAAAGCTCAGTCTTTGTGGTGTTACTGCCCTCGCCCAGGATCAACTCACTTTTCATGCTGATCTTTTTGTGCTCTCATATCATTACCCTCAGCACACACCTATATACAGTCTATGGCACACACACACAAACACAGGTTGTTCGCTCATCCTCTCTGTGTCTTTCACACACCCACACACGGACACACAGAGGCACGCTAAACACCCATTTGATAATGGTGGCGAGCAGATATGATGGGACTTTATGAGGCGATGCGCGATAAAGCTGCTGTCACCTTAGGAAGTGTAAGTGTTCTTCTGACTGCCTTATTACCGTATTAAAGCACCACTCGACGCATCCACACACACCTCAGCTTGGCTCTGACAACTCGTCATGATTCTGTCCAATATTCCACCAGGCTGAAATATCGAGAACAATCAAATAGACTGTCACAAGTGACAAATTATACTATTACTCCTCAAAGATTGTCATCCTTGAAATGTATTCATAGCCATTTCTTCTTTATCGGTGAGTGATTACTCCTCTAAGCAAGCAATCCCCCAATGATAAATTGGTAATCAATTCATTTGACTATTATGCTTTGGGAATGGCTCCACGGGATTGGCAGCATTGGTCACTCTTATTCACATGCATATATATCCAAAACTAACACTCATAGTGCTGCTGGGCTTGATGGATACTGGCTGCCTGACCACCTGACTCTTAAAGGTTTATTCCATCAGAAACAGGTTGCCATCCGGGCCCAGTCATGGCAGTCAAAGAATTGGCCAATATCTTTGACTGAAGTGCCATTTTAGCTGTATTTATTTGATAGGCCTGCTACCAAAACCACGGGCCACAAATAAAGAAGATGGTATGGTAGCTTTTGACTGGCCAGCTCGCTGCCGACTCGAAATGAAGTGTCCAGTTGTGAGTTATCGTGGCCAAACGTCATTTGTACAGCCTGAAAAGTGGGGACATTTTTCTAGCTTGTCACTCTCTGGCTATAGCTCATTGTCCTGAATGATGCCTCTGAACGCACAGTTGCCCTAATACGAGCATTTCACTCTTACCGCAAGAGGGCCCATAATGGATTAGCCTGTCTATAGGAAGATAATATAGTGCGTCCACTGGCACATCTTTAAACACCAACGGGTCACAGGAGTATCAACTCTCCGCATGTCTGCTCACATCTAGTACTGATCGAGTTTTCAGCCGTATTTTCATGCTTCTGACTGAAACAAAACAAAGTTCCTTTTTTGGACTGCAATTTATGATTAGTTGTATGGATAAATCTGCCAATTAGTTTGTAGATTAATGTATCAATTAATTGTTTTGTCAAAATAGCCAAAAAGAATAAATTAAAGGATTTAAAACAAAAAATAACATATACAAATGCAAAGACATTTATAGTTACATTCACATAAAACATCCATCAAATCCTGCATGTTTGGCATTTTTGATTAAATGTTTTTTTCACATTTTATTTTCACCGGAAGTGACCTAAAATAAGATGTATGTAAAGAAAGCTGCTGAATTAATGATATGATACAGAACAACTACAGTCTATGTCAACAGTTTACAAATTGGCAAATATTGAATTGTGATTTTGTGTTTTAAATAGCAGAATCACAGACCTCCTGAAGGTAACAGGAACACAAAACTCCTTCATGTTCATACAAATATTTTGAAAAGGTACTGAATACAATTATTTTTTACAAAGCTAAACCATGTTCAAAGGGATGTTTTTAAAAAAAATTCTACACAAGTCAAAATCCCTATAATGTATCAATATCAGGAACAAACTGGTCTCAGTATTTCTTGGAGAGCTCACAGGTTAAACAACTCTAAATTAGCTGTAGTTTTGATCTGTGTATGGAGTAAAGAGGGGCCTGAACTGGACAGTGTTGTTAATGTGGGGGAAGTTTTAGATGAATGAGACTTCTCTGCCTTTTTGAGGGTATTGATCAAACCCAATCTGGCCAGGAACGGTTTGCTCCCCTGCTGTAATATTAATAATGTATCAACATCATGAACAAAACTGGTCCCAGTATTCCTCGGGGAGCTCACAGCACTAACAACTCTAGCACACTCTAAATTAGCTGTTGAGTTTTGATCTCTGTATGGATCTGTTGGAGTGGCTGTTGAGTCTGGGCAAAGAGCGCTCTGAATTGGACAGTTCTACTAATTTGAGGGAAGTTTTAGATTAGGCAACTGCCCTTTTTAAGGGTATTGATCCAATCCAATCTGGCTGGGAACGATTTCCCATGTTCCCCCTGCTGCGATATTAATGATTAGCAACAACATGAACACAACCGTTAGCTGTGTTCCTCGGGTCACCTACGGGATGAAAAACTCAAAGGTCCAAGAAATGTGAGGCCAATTAAAATCTGCTGTTTCATTTTGATCTCTGTATGGAACTGCTGGAATGACTATTGAGTCTAATAGACTGAAATGGATGGTGTTGCGAATGTGGGGGGAGTTTTAGATTCATGAGACACCTCAGTAGACTCACAGTTAATAATGAAACCACAAAGACCATAAACCCTTGCTGCCCTGCTGTTCTGTTTGTCCTTTTGAAGTTAGTGACATCACCAGAGGCCGTAACTGCAGATCCTGTTGATGTGTTTGAGTTTTATATGTTGATTTCAATGCAAGGAAATACACAATATTTCAATTTGTAAGTGTGATTCGACCTAGGGAACAACATTATTAAAGAGCATGGAGGTCTCCAACCACAGTAAAGCCAGTTGGGGACTCCCTGATATTCTTGTATATGCACATTAACAATAGTATAGTAACAAACATAGAAAATGAGTTTCAGCTTCATCCCCAGAAACGCAGCAGCCTCGGTTTGAAGCGGCTTCATCTCTCGCCCTCCTGCAGGCATCGTTAGCCAGACGATGATGGGAGCAACCAGGGCCATAATGGGAGGGTTGACTGACCCCTGACCCCCTATCGATCCGCTGGCTGTGTCCAGCTGGGCCTCCCCAAACCCAGTCAGCTGGAGAGGTGTTTAAAAGCTACCACCCTGGCTCCCATTCACTCCGCTACACACTCATTAATTACATCATTTACCTGTGACAGTGACAAACCTGCCCAGCCACGCCGTAGTTTATTAGGGTCACTGTACAAAGCCCAGGCCAAACCCAGATTAAAAGAGTGTGTGTGTGCGTCTGTGTGCAATGGGGAGTGAAAGACCCCATCTCTTACTGTATGGGATTATGAGTATAGATGCATGCTGCAAAGGGGAGTGTGACTGCTTTGTCCTGGCCTGTCGAGCTCCTTAGTGGAGAAGTTTATTTTGATTTATTTGATGTGTTGAAAGACAAAGATTACCAATTTTCTTGTACAGACAAGAATATGAGTATAGATTCCAGAAACACAGTGGGAGAAAAAATCACAAACAAAACCACCTGCAAAGTTTATCATTGTACACCTTGTAAAACACCTCTGAGGCAACGGCATTTGACATGTTTTTGGATGTAATATAAAATCTTGCGGATTTAGGACCGCTTTCTTTTTTATGTCTTCTCTGTTTTTACTTTCAACACCTATTTGCTGACTCAGTTCTTGGCCGGTCTTTGTTGTCTTTGCTGCTCAGGAGCAGCTGGATGTTTGTTGCCCGTTCACTCCTCAAGTTGTGTTGCTGCCTTTGCACGGCCTCTTTATTCTGCAGGTGTCTCTGTTCTACATCCACCTAAAATCCCCCCCGTTCCTGTGCCTTCACCCCTCGATCGTTTCCCCTCTTTCTGCTTCCCCTCCCTTTTCTCTTTACTGTAACCCTCAACACAATAAAATACCTCTGGTTTCCTCTTGCCATACCTTTCCCACTACACACTGGTATTTCAATCTCGACTCAATCGAGAAGGCTGACCTGCAGATATAAAGAATTGGCTTTAAGGCTTTGGAAATGGAACTAAATCTGCTGCAGGTCACACTGGGGGAAAATAAGCGGCAAATGTAAGTAAGCATGAAATAGTTTTTCATAAATAATCCAAATGACAGCAGGCTTTCTAATGGTGCCAGGGGGCTGTAAAAGAATATGTTGCCAATTTCTTCCCTATTAAAGTGAAATAGAAAGCCAAATACATAACAGTGCTGACGGAAAAGTTGCATACCTGGGCCCGTTCGAGTGGAGATTGAGGACACATTTGGGTGTTAGAGGTAGTTGTAGTTGGAGGAAAGGTGGGGGATTGATTGCTAGCCTTACAGTGGAGGTCTTTCCGCTGCAGGAAAAAGAATGCCCCTTCCTCACATCAGATCAATTGGTCAATAACTGCCCCTTTTTCCTGCGTGTGCACAGGAAGGCAGCTCCCATCTGTCTCTGTGCAATGTTGATTTGATTTGCACTTATGATTTTACAAATAATCAATGCTCCATGTCATCAGAGAGGGAAAGGAAACCAGAAACAATGAAAGAAGTAAGAATATTAATAGGAATGCCATTGACAGAAAAGAAAGTTCCAGAACATCCCTGCATGATTTAGAAAAGTCAAAAAAAAGAGAAGAATCATTGTTTAGTAGGGATCCAAATACTTAACCATTGAAGGAAGTATTCATATTCTTTACTAATATAACAATATATGTTTTCTATTGCAATGTACTATACCTATGTAGATAAGGATTATTGGCAAAATGTTAATTT
Source organism: Gymnodraco acuticeps (assembly GCF_902827175.1). Lineage (NCBI taxonomy): Eukaryota > Metazoa > Chordata > Actinopteri > Perciformes > Bathydraconidae > Gymnodraco > Gymnodraco acuticeps. Next base: position 4,632,880 of record NW_022991180.1, read on the forward strand.
TCTATTTTAAGTAAAAAAGGTACTCCCTGTAAATTAAATAAATGCTTTGATTTTCACACTAGAATAATCTGAATATTATTGCTTGTGTGTGTGTGTGTGTGTGTGTGTGTGTGTGTGTGTGTGTGTGTGTGTGTGTGTGTGTGTGGAAGTCCCCTTGAGTCAGAATCTGTTATTTATTGCTATTAAATGGTTAATTTTCCCTGGTGCCCTGAGGACCTTGGGGTGCGGTAAGATGTGTGGAATATAGCGTTGTCAGGGCTCAGTGTGAATGCTTGATGTATTAGGAGAGCAGAGCCATTAGGAAATGATGCTGGTGCCTCGTATGTTTTCTATTTTTACTTAAACTGAAAGAAAATGATGATATCCCTCAGATGAATGTTATTTAATTTTATGATTGGATAGCATTTGATTTAGCTTCCAGGTTCCATTTATGTTATATTCATGTTCTGTCCAGACAGGGCCCCTACTTATCAACCTGTTTTAAGCTTAAGTGAATAGCCTACTTGCAAGCTGAAGAATTAAAGTTGCTTTGACTTGAATATACTTTTAAATGTAAGAGTGCTCTTAACAACGGTCAAGAAAGGATCTTAAATGGCTGCATTACAGGGACACATTTCATCATGTACCTCCTGAGACATATGTTCTGGACTGAGTGTAACACATTGGTAATTATGGTGTTCAGAACAGGGTAGTCTGACTGAATTATAGTGTTCCTTCTTTTTGAAAGGCTGTCTGACTTTTCTTTATTTCATGTGTTGATTGCTAATGGATATATAAAGGGTTTCAGATTGTTACTGAACTGAAGGAAGAAAATAGTTATCTTTCACTGAACACTTGTTATCAAGAAGCACAGTGGAGCAGATGTTAATCTAGTCTATTTCTGCTCTGTGCATAATCACACAACCACTTGAGATGTTCTGTTAAATGTGCCTCTAACGCTTAACAGGATCAACTTGGAGAGAACAGACCTCTACCAAGGCCAAATGTTCTCTAAAGTGAGCAATAATGCTTGTATCCACTTCTTCTTCACAAAATGAATGACCTAGCACCAATTTTCCCCGAAAGTGTGCCAGTTTTTCTGTAATCCTGCTGATAAAATAGACAAACTAACAAAAGAACGGAACCAAAACATAACCTTCTTGGCCGAGGTAATGAGTCTAGTTCTTCACACTCTGCGAATAACATGTGTATGTCTTTGTATGTGTGTGTCTCTGTGTGTGCCTCTCTTGTCACTCTGCTCAAGTTTCCTCTAATTAGACGGTCCTGACAGCTGCTGTAAGAGGCATACTAATCAGCTGACAGTAATAGCACTCTTTACCACCCTGCGACACAAAAGACGGAGAAATGAGACCAAACAAACACCAATTACTGTCCGTCATGAGGAGGGGAGCAATCATGTTTGGGCACTCTTTGTGATCATTCGCTCCTTGTTACACTCGCAGACCAAACAAGAGGGTCAGCGGAGTTGTGTCCACGGGGAAGATCCAAGTATTAGTGTCAAATAGGAAACACACCATTTTTGTTCTGTGACTTGCAGTGTGAGACTCTGTTGAGTTAAATAGTCTTGTTCCTGTTCTGTTTTGGGGCATTTCCTTTGTTGTCTTCTTCAATTTGGGAGTATTTTGAACACCGTTAGTCCGATAGCTGCAGGGGTTCTGGTAAGCCAGTGGAAAAACAGAAACAGCTTAAGTGCTATTAGTTTTGATTGGTAAGTAATGTGCCCTGAATTCATTAGCCGATCTATTGATCTATCAGTAATCAATGTTGTCCCATTTCTAACCCATGAGCTGAATCTCAATCCATTTCCTGAACTGTCGCAGACGGGACAAAACATTGACCTCAGACCTTCACATGCTGTAGTCTGACGATAAGATCTGGTTCCTTTTTAATGTAGAGTTGTGTCACATTGTAGTGGAGCGCACACATCAGTCTCATCCGATACGGGCCGCTTCAGAGACTGTCTGCTGCCCGTGGATGCACCCCGTCTGGTTCCCACAAACTCTGATCGGCTCGTGGGGGTCTAAGGTAACACTTTCTCATCCCTTCAGGGTCACATCCTTGATACCAACAGCTCCTTTAATTATGCAGTGATGCAGAGAGATCAGCTGTCGATGTGGATGTAGACAAGATAATATGGTGACACCGAGTGTGCATTACACTAGTGTCCTGGGTCAAGGCTCTGGGTCTGTAGCCAAGCTCTTAAGAGGACAGTACAGTCGGTTAACCTTCTAAGAATGCTTGAAATTCTCTCTGTTCGGGTTGAAATTTCACATTCTTTGATTTAAATGTATTTAATTTCAGATTAAAAATTCATAGTTACCGACCTTTTACTTGTTTTGAAAACACCATTGTTCAGATGCACTTCAGTCTACGATTGAGTTCAAACAGTCTAAAAGTAAACCTGTGTAAGAACTGATTCGAACACTGCATTCACACACACAGGAACAAAGTAGTGAACAGTCTCTGGCCCTTCAGAAATATCATAGAAATATTACTCAGACGTTCTTTTTGTTGATAATAACCGTTTCACAGTACGGGATAACGTCGTTTAAGTCCTTTTTTTACCTTGTGGTCCATGTTGTACAAGTTGTATCTGCTTATGAAGCCTGTTTGCGTTCTGCCTGGACATTGCGAACATTTTCTTAGACTTTCTGAACTTTTTCTTGTTGTGGTGCTAAGCAACTTTTGAGTCTCTGCAGCTCAGAGTAAATAGTAGCCTGTCCCTGTCCCAGCATTGAGTTATCACACCATAATTCAGTAAGGGTTTAACCAGGCAGAGCTGCCAACGGGGCTCTCAGCTACCAGTAAGGGGAGCTCCACTACTAAAACCTACTGATTTGTTCCCTGGCCATCATGATTCAGTATAGTCAGTTTAGTTTGAAACATTTGGTGTTAAAGATGTATTTGTGCATATACCCAAAACTACTCATTGATTTATGTCAAGGTACAGTACAATAAGATACAGAATGATCTGGCAAACGTATGTAAACAAATATTGCATACAAAAAAGATTGTACTTAGACAAATAATAGAACATTTAGGTAAACATGCTTTTATTGCCAGGTTAAATGAGAAGATTGATACCACAAATGTATCTGTACAGTAAATATGTAGCTTAAACCAGTAGAAATGTAGCATAGCATAGCATAAAGCAGCCAACAGAAGTCCAGTGCATCTGAATACAATTTGAATATTTGTCTTTGCACAAAGTAAAGCTACAATATTAACTATGTAAATTGCACATTTTGTTTGAGTTTTGGATAGAAGCATGCAGGCAATAAGCCCAAGCTTCCTGTCTTTATGCTAAGCCTCCTTGCTGCTAGCACAATCCACATCTCTACCGTGAAAACGCTAGTGCTATATCGGCAATTATGAGAATAAGTGTATTTACCAACATTTCAAACTATTCCTTTAATATTTGTTTGCGCTGATGAATTTTCATGAATGAATTATGTGATTAATAAGTCATGAAACAAATAGTACCTCCTTTTTCTTTCACTACATATTTGGTTGAATGGGTCGCCCGGGTCACATTTAGATATTGTTAAGTGGCTCTGAATAGCTCCCTTGGTTTCACAGTTCCAAATGACCCGCGATAATCAGGTCATTAAAATGAGCCCATTCTCCATATCTGACACACTTCCACTCCCGCCTCATCTGAATAACAAATCAGCTGTGGAGTGCTTCCTCAAACAGAAAAGGGAAAAAAAATAAAAGAGGGAAAACTGACTTTCTCTTTATTTTCAGGTTAACCTTATCTCTATATTCAGGAGCAAAGATGGTAAAGAAAAAGCTAGAGGGGGGTAAAAGGTCCTGTCAAAAGTGCCAGTGCCTGTGTGAAAGTACCCGGTTTTCTTAATTCATCCCTTAGGACCGGATAAGTCTATCAATCTGTTAAATTGGAAAGCCATTAGGTGCCCTGGTTTATGTGTTTCAAGCTGTTAACTAGAGGCTGATTGATTGTTGTTCCTTTGATGGGATATGCTGATCTAATCTCACTGTGTGCACGTTTGCAATAAATTACACAATTCATTTCCCCCATTTAGAGGGGGGTGTATCACACCTCGAGGCATGCCTACGCTCTGCAGGCAAAGAGCAGGGAACCTATTTTATGGTGCCATTTAGCCAGCAAGCTTTCAGCAATCCCAGCCTTCTTTCCAACCCCCCTCCCTTGCCCTCTACCCCTCCAAAAAATCGAAGCATAATCAAGGTGTATGTTTAGAAAATTTATTGTTATAATTTCCCCCATAATCTCTTCCATTTTCCGGGAGCCGTGCTGACATAGATCATCATCTAAAAAGAGAAAATGGATAGCAGTTTAAAATTTATCGGTCTTTGATTCTCAATTATACGTGTTTATGACTTCATCTGTCTTCAGTGACTTCAACCTTTTCCATTATGGTGGAATATTATTTGTACGGAATCCATTAAATTCACAAGGCAGGACTCTAATGGTGGGGCTGCAGCGATTTGCAGAGGGAAAAGTTTTGAAAGGTTGGCTTTAGGAAAAGCGTGGCTGTTATGACACAAGAAATTGCTTTATTGATGGTCTGCTCTGCTGCCTGTGCATTTGGCCATTTGTTACCCGGCCCATATCTATATCTCAGACTGACACTGATGAGAACTTTTTCTGTTGCCCTCTCCAGATTACCGACTTGTAATGACACATACAGGCAGGTTGGGTAAAAGCTGAAGATCCACGGCAGAGTATCTGAAGGTACAGACGCTGGATATTGAGGCTGGGTTCCTGGAGGGCTCGGACCATGCTGCTCATAATAGAGAAAAAAAGGTACATCGCTCCTGTGACTGCTCCCATCCAAACCATACAGAGGTCATCATCTCTGCTGAGTAACAATAAAGGAAGAGAAAGAGGGATAACATGTGGATACGATCAGGACAGGAGAGATATAAAGGAGAATGCACTTCTTATATGCCTATATCTAAAAGGTACATGCTCAGTTATGATGTTTCTCAAAGTGACCATGAGGGGAAATTACAGCAAGACTACCGTACATTTGCCAGAAAATCTGTCATTCTCCTCCTTAAATACATGTTGTTTCCTGTTTACACAGGAAGTAACAAGATTCCCTGTAGTCAAGTGTCCGCTGAAGTGTTCCAACCTGAATGACATTGAGCTCCTTCGACTGGCTGGTGCAAAGGGCCGACTAAAAGCTAATCAGGCTGTAATTCAAGATTCGCCCAGCCACTTACAATCAATACTCGCACAATCCCAATTAAAGCTTGCCGGGTCAATGGAGGGCCACCAATTCCTTTACAAGTTAAATGCAATACTTAAATCTAAAGCAATCTCAGTGTGGCCTTCAATGGTTTAATGGCTCGTGCCAACAGGAGTGTCCAGTTAAAAGTGCAAGAAGGATACAGCGTGGACAGGTTATAGTGATTGATACTTCCTTACCCCACAAATACGTGCACACTTTTTAAATATCATATTAAATGCAAGATCTTACTTGGAAAGTTAGCATTTTTACGAGTGGATGAAGTATCTGAATACTTTATTCAGTACTACATTTGCATAGCTTTAGCTACTAGCTACTCTGAGGATTCAATTTTTCTTTTCAAAAGCATACATTTTTGTAACTTGATGTATTCTTTTTTTATATACTTACATTTTGTTAAAAATAAGTTATATTCAACTACTATGTGAGCTACTTTCATATCATGTACAAAACATATCAATAAAATGACTACTTTTACTGTTGAGATCTTAAGTGCATTTTTTTTCAATAATGCCTACTTACCTTTACTAATAATAATAGTAATAGGGTATTATTTGAATACTTCTAACAGATCTGAATACTACTCCTTAGACCTCACTGTCAACACCTCCACGCCACCCATTTTTCCCATTTTCCCTCCAGTTTTCTCCCTCCTGAGCTTTTGCCATTGCATCCATGTCTTCTATCACAATTTTGACCAACAGAAAGGAATTCTCACAAGATATCAAAACAAAAATCTATATTTAATATGGGAGCAATTACAAAGCGAAGTTGGCTGCACAGGGCCGTTGTCACCCGAGCGCGTGTTTTTCATCAAATAGGTCATTAGACGATGATGGATGTAAACCTATAAAGTATCTAAACTGGACCTTTTAACAAACCACGAGCAACACTATCATTTCTCTAATAGAACCTGCTGACCGTGTCATTCCCTCCTGCCATTTGTCATTTTTCCTTGTGAAATAATCAATATCTGGGCGCTTTGAAATAAATAATATAAAAGTCATAGTAACCTACCCGAGGAGCAACAAAAATAGACTTATGGAGCATTCAGAAGGCCGATGTGGCTTCTGGGCAAGGTCCACTGCATGTTTCTAATCAATGCATAATATTAGATTTTTGTATCACAGGGTTTTAGTTTGTACAGTTTATTTTCAGGGTTAGCATCAGCTGTGGTTTTTAACCCCTGTTATGGAGTGCTAAAGCATTGCGGTAAATTATTATTTGTCGCGTAAACCTTAACAATCTATTGGACTTCTCAAACACACAACCTAGGGATGAAGTAAATATTACAATAGTCACTTTTGTCCAAGTGTTAAAATGATAATGGAGAGGAGGGTAGCGATATCTGCATTTGATGCACTACTTTAGTCATATAGACCTTCAGCTGGCTTCAGCTTCTCACTGTGTTTGAATTCCTACAGTTAATCCACCAGAGCCCACCGTCATTCTTTTGAAACATTATGATTTCAATTATTAAGATTATTCACAGTAATCTTAATTTTGACGACAGGAGCAATATATTTTGTCTTTATTTACAATTCATTTTATGCTGCTTTGCTGACATATTTAGCAATGTTTATATGTGTAGTAAATCCAATCCAATCCATTTTATTTCTATAGCACATTTAAAAACAACAGAGTTGAACAAAGTGTTGTACATCAATAACTGTATAAAAACATAGTATAAATACATCAAAACAGATGGGACATGAAACAAATGTAAAACACGAGACAATGAAACCAGATCAGAAGCCACAGACTGAGAAACTTTCCTACATGATGTAAAAACAATACAAAACACTAGTAAGATAAAAAGACCTAGTAAAGGTCGTCAATGATTATAATACTGTGTACATTGTGATGTACATACTCAAAACTCATAAACAGGCTGCAAAACAGCCACCTTTTTTCTTTTTGCACCATGTGATACATTTTTTAAATAATATTGTTCAATTGTATATATCAGATCTCACATGAAGTAAACACCTTAAACACAATAATAATTCTGGGGTCAAATAATTGTGAAAAGTATCAGATATGTAAAAATTAGGAAGTCAACTAATCTTGACTTCCCAATATTAGTTCAGGAAGTCAAGCACTTCTAAATGAATAAGGATCCAATACAAACTGTCCGGAATAATTAGCGGTAGTTTATTTTCTGGTACAGTAGTTGTGGAGCATAGAAGAATATAAATACTACAATAATGTAAGTGACATTGTGATGTATTATGATTAAAATCTTCATATCAAGATTCTAAGGCACTGTTCATATTCGCAAATAAGTGTCAAACACATTTGGGTAGATTCTTTGCATGTTATTCTAATAGAATATCTGTTATAAGACACACATTTTGCACCTCAGTCTGAGGGTGCCATCAAATACCTGTGATGATGAGTGTGTAAGGAAAGGTGATAATTACATCACAGTAAGAGGATATGTCCACTAATGCAGCTCACTAAATGAATGACACACGTTAATTACATGTGGCTGCTAATGCAACCTTTACCTTGTCACTGACACCCTCTATTATGACTGCATATCCTATGGCTAATTAACGTTTTTGGGTAACAGGTGATGATGTTTCATAACTGAAATGTGTACATCGCCATTAGGTAACCAATGTGAAGACTGTTGTATTGGACATGGCTGCTGTATTTAAAAAATACCAGTTAATGTATTTTGGACTCACAAAAGCATTTTTTTGGTATCACTTTGGAGGCCATTGCGTTTACTTGCATGCACTTCCTGTAGACTTACTTAAAATCTAGTGGTTTCTTTAGTACGACCGGTTTAGCTTCCAAATGTGATTCCCAAAAACGTAAAAGTATGATATTTGTGTCCCCACACCATGATAAGTACAAGCATTCTCAACGCACACTGTGAACACTTTAATCACACACGTGCAGTTCCCTCTTGAGACCCACAGAGGTCGCTGTCTCCCCGTCCTTCTTCCACAGAAGCTTCCAACCAAAGGGCTGTTTTTTTTTTACAAGTCAATTAATATCAATGAGTGAATATACATAGCACATTTACAAAGAGTGCAATCTAAGGGATGAATTAGCCAAATCGATTAGGGAGGAATAAATGACTGTGCGACCCGCTGTCGGTGTGGAAGTGGCCCTTGTTGAAAATCAATGAATTAGAAATATGAATCTAATCGCCCATTGGTGACGCATGGAGTATAGCTGCAGTCTGAGCTCAGGCCTTTTTTCTCATTTTGTGTCTAGAAGTCTTAAGAAGAAAAGTATTTTGGGAGTATTTGATGGTTAGAGTTTTGGTATGATGAGCCTACACTTATGTTTGATTTAATTTAGTCAAGTTACAGTAGGATACATATGAAAGTCTGCAGAAGAAAGGGTGAGTTTTTTTACAAAAAAAATAGCACTGAAAACCAAGACTTTTGTGCTATTTTTGTTTAGTTAATACTTAATTGTATTATGAGTTTGCATGGCAGTGGGATCTTGTCTGAATGGACCCACTATTTAAAAACATTACATTTGGGCCTTGGCTAATCAATGCAAATGTTAACCATATACAGGCTATTCTTTTTTTCTTTTTCTAAACATAACATTTGGGCTCATTTTAAATATACTACTATCACAACTCATATCATGTGTTCATAAATAGCCAATTAAAATACAAATAATCAACCAGGCACCTGCTGCCTGAGTGAAAGTGGTTTTAAAAATGTATCGCTAACTCTTTTTTAACTACTATTTTTAACCTGGAATTTGAGTAACTCCGTAGTCGGTCTGTAATGTTTAGTTGTTTGATGAGGCGCTTATCCCAAACCTTTCTTTTTGGCGCTAACAGCCCTGTGTTCATTTGCTGCTAATTGGACTGTATGAGACCAATAACAGGCGAGCACACACAGCCTGCAGCCACAGCACAGGGGGAGGACTCTCTCTCTCTCTCTCTCTCTCTCTCTCTCTCTCTCTCTCTCTCTCTCTCTCTCTCTCTCTCTCTCTCTCTCTCTCTCTCTCTCTCTCTCTCTCTCTCTCTCTCTCTCTCCACACCGTCTTTCCCTTAATCCCATTTGCCATTGTACATGCCCAATCGCCTATACTTTCCGCATTTAACTTGGATGACATTTTTATTTCATCATTAGCATCAGACGCCAGACTGACTGACACGGTGGACCCAGTTTGCGTTTTACGAAAGAGCCCGGAGTGAGACATCTCCATGTTTCTACATTATTTTTTTCTCGCTAAAACATTGTATTTGATAATTGTTCCAGCCTAGAAGGACGCGTGTTTTGACGCTATTTGACGAATAAAACAGGGACTCCTCGCAGCCTGGATATCGACATAAGTCAGCCTTGCGTTTTTCTCTTTTGATTCCTGCTTCCGTGGTCCTCTGCGTTCAGACCACAAACACAGCGATGCCAGAGACAACGCAAGAGACGTGCGCTTCGGCCAAGGACTCTCCTTTCTTTATTAAGAACCTGCTGAACTGTGATAGCAAACCGTCCAAACCCAAGCCCGTACTGGCTGCCTCTAAGGTGGCCTTGGAGGGAGGATTTTCCCTTTCCCAGGTCGGAGACTTCAACTTTCCCCGCTTCGACCTGTCCGCACAGAGGTTCAGTCTGCCGGCTCACTACCTGGAGCGCACCTCGGCGTGGTGGTACCCTTACGCACTCAGCCAATCTGCCCACCTACACAGAGCCGAAGGTAAATACAAAACTTTATTCCTCATATTTTGTAGACTCACTTATGTGCAAGTCATTTTCTCACTTTTAACCATTCAATTATGTTTTGATGTTAGAGTTTAGTCTCTTAGGACAAACTTAATTACTTTAAAAAAACAAACAATTCCAACAAGTTTTGTGACACATACAATTGTGTCAGATTACAGTTATTTCACTTCCCTCTAAGAACTGTTCTCGATAAAGGGGAATTTGTTGGTTTTGTTGATGTGAAAATAATATGACGTGCATTGAATTACCTCACCAGTGGGTAAAGTGAGTTGACGCGCTGTCCTTTATGAAGGCCTATTTTGTTATGCCACGATGCGGGATAATAGATCAATAAAGTGACACACTGTGCATAAAATGAAGCAGACATCGTCAAATCATCGGATGAGGGTGACGATGCGCAGCGTGCTTTTGATTTGTCTATTGGCGCTCACTGCGAACATCTTACCCCAGAGGCTTATTGGTCACTGACAGAGTTTTTACCTGCTTCTTTCTGGGATTTATTCACCAGGGAATTAAAACACCCTGATATTGGCACTAGCATGCCTTCATGCAAAGAACACACATCATTTTAAAAATAAAAGCTTGTTCAATTATGAGCGTGATTGTACTTTGATTTGTTCAAATAAAGCAGACCAGATAGAGATTTCAAATATTTCATTTCTATTAAAAAGTATATTTTAAATAATAATTTAAATGTATTTGAACACTGTGTTGTCAGTGACCTCTTGTAATACAAAATGGTTTACGTTTATGTGACAAGCATAAACATATTTTCTGGCACCATTTATAACCACTTAGATGCAAAGACCACAAGCTGTCCAGTATCAATTATTTGATCAAATCCCACCAGGACCCATGTTAATGACCATCTCCCCGTCTCTTTATTTCAGTCCTAAACAAACTCGGAGCCAGAGACTGCTCTCCCACCTCGGGCACGGACAGAGACTCGCCGGACCTGGTTCTAAAATCCGAGCCGGATGTCAAAGACGACGACGACGATGAGAGTGAGCACAACAACAACAAAAGTGGCGACGAGATAATCCTGGAGGAGAGCGACACGGAGGAAGCCAAAAAAGACGAGCTGGAGGAGTGGAAGAAGAGAGACGACGACAAGAAGCCGTGCCGTAAGAAGAAGACGCGCACGGTGTTTTCCCGGAGCCAGGTGTTCCAGTTGGAGTCCACCTTCGACATGAAGCGGTACCTGAGCAGCTCGGAACGGGCCGGCCTGGCCGCGTCTCTGCACCTGACGGAGACCCAGGTGAAGATCTGGTTCCAGAACAGGAGGAACAAGTGGAAGAGGCAGCTGGCCGCGGAGCTGGAGGCCGCCAACTTGAGCCACGCGGCGGCGCAGAGGATAGTCCGTGTGCCCATCCTGTACCACGAGAACTCGGTCTCAGAGAGCGGGGCTGGCGTGCCCGTGAGCCAGCCGCTGCTCACCTTCCCGCACCCCGGGGTCTACTACTCCCATCCCATGCTCACCTCCATGCCGCTGCTCAGACCGGTCTGAAAAGACAAGCGTTTTCAAAATCAACCGAAAAGTTAAAAAAAAAAAAAAATACTAATATTTTTCTACTGACTGAATGAAGAAAATCACAAAGTAAAGAGAAACTGTCAGGCCTATATGGACCTTTTTCTTGGAAAATACATTGTGTCATTTTCCAAAAGGGTACCGTTTACACGTGATTCGACAACTCAAATCCCATAATTAATATTATTATTATTATTAAATATCACCTCAGGAGTCCACCTGCTTACACTGCCTGCAGCCTGATGAGTGTTCTTTTTATTTTTTCACTATAGTTTTTGAACATGACTTCGGGACAGGCCAACTCTACAACTGTAACCATTTATTTTTGTTGTTTACAAAAAAATAATGGTGGCCAAGAGGCGACTGATTTGTTTTCAGCTGACAAAATTATATTCTACTTTTACATTTTCAGAACTCATTACATGGTGATGTGCAATACACTGATGGTCTGAATGAATGAATCCACAAAACATGTCTTATCATCTTTTCACTTTGGGTATTGATGAGGCTTTGTTGTAATTTCCTTTTTTTTGGGTTCCTTTTTTAAATCGCTTGACGGGGACAATCAAGACACTGTCAACTGTAAAATACCCATGTAGTTCTATGTTTAGTGATTCTCACTCTTGTTCCCTTTACATGGACCAACTTTCAAGCACAAGTGTGAGCTCCAAATGTCTTTTAATCTACTTTGTGTTTTTGAACAGGAGTGGACAAATATCGACTACACTGATGTAAAAAATATGTAAATGTATATATTTAATGAGGCCCGAGGAGAGGAGCTGCCACTTCTCCTTTGTACAGTAAAAACGTTTTGATATTGTATTGCTGAACCATGTTGTGAAATAAATGGAGAATATTCCTTACATTTTAGGTTATATTGTGACTTCTGTGGATCCAGCAGAGAAGAATGGAGTCACTCTATAATCATATTTTAAATAGTTTTGTCACCAGAGAATTCAACATTTTCTCACGAAATGATGTCCTAAGACAATTCGTTTTTATAAAAAAAAAATCAAATTCAATTCATTTACGTCATTATAATATACACATTGAAAACCACACTTGTTTGAGCAGCCATAGGTTTCTATAATCATCTTGGTGTTATGCACTTTAAAACGTAATTTTACATAAAAAGTGTCTCGGTCAATTAGATGCGTAATTGCCACCATTCCTACAATTATGGGTGATGTAGTCAGAAGAGGACATTAAACACTGAGCTGCTGTCTTTAAAAAAACAAATTATCTCCCTCTCTGATGGCCGTGTGTGTGTTGTCTTGGTTCAGTGTGAGGTGGAAGGTGAATGTTGTCAGGATATATGCAAGTATCTCTACCTTATTATTCAAGTGTTTGATGCTTCCATTTAACTGTTATTTAATTCAAATTGTATTATTTTCATTTCATTTCAAGCACTTTCTGAAATTCGTTAGATTTTGTGACGAATTCATGAAAACCGTCTCCTTACAGAAATCCCTTGTGGTGTGGGCAAATTATTTCAGGATATAAAAAACATGTTTGTCGCTGGACACGTGATCTGTTTGAGCGAACACAGTGTTGTAAATAGCAACACAATAAATGAAATAATGCAGTTTAAGGTTGAAAAAAACTTTAATAATAATACATTTACATAATTATGTTCGTTTTCATGCAAACTGGCTCTAACATTTTTTTAAATAAGTAATAACCTCTGAGCGAATAGGAAGACTTTAATTGCTTCAAACTCGTCCCACGATATTGCATAATTTGAGAAAATAAATGTGCACTCAAATAGGCTGCCTTCCTAAAGTGATGGTACATTTAAAAGAAGGAACAGTTTCAGAATCACATCCATACAGTATTATAGACTGGATCAAGTTATACGTGCCGATACTCAACCAGATCCTGGACATGTTTTGTTATAAGTAACTTTATTTACTGTTATTGCATTAAGTATTTATGTTATTTAACTTTTTACGGAAGTTCATTTTTGATGAAAGTGCAGGTGAACTCACTGCTCATGCCTTCTTTAACCTGGGCACAGTAAATGTTAATGATCAATAATAATCAATAATAAAAAATAACCAAGATGGATAGTATTTTAATTAAAGTGTTAACATTTCATTACGTGTTTGATTCCGAGTAAAAAAACACCCCCAGACTTTGATAGTGGGACAGAGTCCAGGTGGACACTTTGACATCTGCAGAGAAACAGAATATTTTAATTAAATTCCAACACTAACACAACGACACAGATTAATTCCCCTGTAGTGTGCTGGTAGGGAAACTATTGACAGCTTCGTTTGAGGACACTTGAATGAATTACCCTGCATAAATACATCTAATAACAAGCTGCACTTGGTTGGCCCAAACATAAAAACATTTAAGAAAAAAGTTGAAATTCAAAATATAACAGATTATGATGTACATCATTTTACATTAACTTTTCCTCAAAGGTCATTTTTGGTTTTCATTTGCAGGCTAACACTTATTGAAAATGAATCAGTCTGCTATAAACTCTATATGATGACCTCATCAAGAGACAAAGGGTTCATTCAAATATCGTCAGATTACCCAAGTATTGACGCCTATACCACGCACACTCAACACGGCCCCATTACCGCAAATTAATAGATTGCTATGGCATTATTCCTCTGGCACATATCGATCCGTAAACGTCTGCATCATATTGCGTCAAGTAAGAGCAACGTTCACGTGCTGCAGCGTATGACCTTGATTTGCGCGCATAAATTGAAAAAATTACCACTCGATAATATCCATTTGTGCGACATCTGCATGCAAAGCAGTGAGGGGAGCGGGGTCAAAATCAGATAAAGTACATTTGTGGGAACGGGGGCAAGCGCACGTTACCGGGTACTGCGTTCAGTGTGTTACATTAAAATGGAGAGCTGAATGGGTAATTTTAAGCTCTATCGTGGGTTTTAGTGCCAGTTTGGAAACACACAAGTGGCCCGACCACCTTGCGTAACGCTAGCCTCTGTAGCCACTGGCATCCTCTCTCATGTGTTGGACAAAAGAGACAAAGACAGTTTGAGATTTTAACAGTTTTAGTTTTGTATAAAGTCATACAACAACAACAAAAATACCATGGGTGGGTTTTTCTTTTTTAGTGACAGAATTTGTTTCAGTAGTTAAAATGTTATTAAATTACATTATGAGAAAACAAAATGCATTCTAGCTAGCGAGGCTAACACAATGCTAACATACAATTGTATTATCATTATAAACTCGTCTTTTGGAGGGGGGGGGGGGGGCACAGAGGGGTCAAAGCTCATTGTTACAGGGGCATGGCCAGAGTTGCCCCCCAACCCCCATTAGAACCGCCCATGCTATTAAAGTTAGTCAGAGGAATGTATAAAGCATCAATTTCGAGAAATAAAATTGGCTTTGTCATAGGCCCAAGGAACCATTTCTGTCAGAGGTTCAAGAAGTTAGTTTGTCTGATGTCCTTGAAGGTTTTTGGTAAGGTTTCCTTCCAAGATTGAGATTTTTTTTTACAAATCACCAAAAAGTAAACATCCTCATTGATTGCTTCAGCAAAATGGGCCAAAGGTGAACAGGTGCACATATTCCCATGAAACCACCTCTTGTTCTTGTGCTTCAACAAATGCATCCTGTTACAGATACTAGCAGATTTGGACAATCAGAGGCCAAACACAAGTGATGTGACGCGTCAGAGTTGGTGTGTTGGAACAACTCTTTTGACACTTCTTGAAGAGGAAATCTCGTTTTAAACCCATCCCATTTGCTTTGCTGATTGAATGCGAGCATCAGATTTTGATCAAAGTTCTATTAAGTGAAACATAGGTTGCGGGGCACCGTCTGATTGGAACAGTTTAAATTTTAATTGTGTTTTTAATTTGACATATAGTTGCTGTGAAGAATGACACTGAAACGCCGAGGGGCGGTCGATTTTCTTAATTTCTCCCCGAGGAATTGATGAGTCTATCAGGGCAGTAGATTGGAAAGCCATTAAAACTCAATGGTTAGGTTGTTAATTGGAACTTGATGGATAGGAGCCCGTGGATAGGCTGTACTGATCCAATCTTCCTGACTTTGTGTTTTCCAATAAATTACCCAGTTCATTTCCACACTCAGATTACATAAATTGTACACCTCCAGGGCTCGGCTGTGCTTGCGTTTACAACTCTCTCTCTCCCCCTCTCTCTCTCTGCACACATACACACGTGTGCGCGCACGGACGCACACAAACGCCTCCTGAAAAAAGAGCAGGCCCAGCTTTCCTGAATGAAAATCGAAACGTAATCAACGTTTATACTTAGAAAATTTATTGATATCATTTTCTCTGGTAATTTTCTTATTCTAGAGTTGGACACGCCATATATCATAATACACACGTGTAAAGGGTCTTTGTTTAATATTTATCGAAGCTTGATTCCCGGATCAAAGCGCCTCATAACTTCATCTGTCTTTCTCAGACCTTTCTCTGCTGCTAAATATCTTGTTCTGTTATTGCGGTAGGGCGGCCATACAATAGAGCACGAACTTAGGCCCGCTGCTCGCCGTTTGGGCCTCTCCAGACTCCGGTGTGAAGAGGACACACGAGTAAGATACGAACATTTCATATACTAACACTGATCTGGCCTGCACGACTGGCCTTAAACGCCAACTCTGACACAAAAACTGCGTGTAATTCATTATGTGCAGCACAATAGCAGCCTGTTATGTCCACTATCTCTGTGATGAACTAATCTCACTTTGCAAAAGTCGTCTGAAAGTGATGAAGGCGGCACCACTGACAAAGGTCTTTGTTTGAAAAGAGCGGCATATAAAATAAACCCATTTCACTGTCATTGCAGATTTCACGCCTTATGTGTAACCACCATAAATCCAGCATCCGCCCTGACTGCCCTCATATATTTGCCCCCCTTCAGTAAAGCCTCCACTGCGAAAGCGTTTTGTTAAGATCGTTTAGCAGCTGCTGGCCCCGCTGCCATGTCGACGATATTTACGCGTGGATCCAGATGCTTCCGTCTGGCTGCTATGAGGCAGAATCTGATGTCAACATCCTCCTCAGCCTACTTCTTCTCCCTCTTCCAGCCTGGCTTTAACACCGAATGTCGGTTGTGTGGCTACCGGGAAGGCCGCTGACATGATGATTAAAGCTGACCATTTGTAATGTGTCTGGGGCTCCCTTACAAAGCAGTAAAAGAGGGATAATGTGCCCGAACCGCCAGCTCAAGCCCTGCAGCTGTCCCACAGCCAGACACAACCAGAGCGGCAGGCACACACACACGCGCGCGCACACGCGCGCGCACACGCGCGCGCACACACACACACACACACACACACACACACACACACACACACACACACACACACACACACACACACACACACACGTGCATGGGTGGTGGAGGTGGGAGGAGATGGGATGCGCGCCCCCCTCCGCTCACATACGCGTGCGCGCACTCAGCCCCCACCACCTCCAATCAATTAGTCAATCAATTAGCCGGCCTCCACTCCACGCGCGGTCATCACGAGGCAGATTAGCTCAGTAATGATCAAATTAATTCTTAATCGCTGATAATGGACGCTGAATGAGTTTATTATTTTCAGGAAAAATTAGTTGGGCCTCTGTATTAGTTCCAAGGCTGTACGTAGGTTTTTACCGTCAGCCAGGACAATTTAGCATGCATAGGATGATCAAAAGCTCCTGCATGAGGTCATCCTCAGTTGACTGAAGCGTTTCCTGGTTGTACAGGTTGATTGAAGGATTATAGACACATTGTCTTTTTTATTGATCAGATAAAAAACGAAAGAAATACATTACACAAAATACATTGTTCTGCTTCTATAAATGGGACATATGACTATGATTGAAAGAAATATTTTTTGAAAAAAAACCCCAAAACTTACATTTATAATTATATTTTCATAAATCTCAACATCAATATACCAGATCCCACGACAATTCAGTCCAACATTTAGAATCCTTTTAAATTCATAAACGCAGGTTTTATTTAGCCTAACTTAAAACAATATTATCCAGTGATCCCACATTGTGTATGCTTTTTAATATGCACAATGCAGAAATGAGCACTCTGACTCTCTCGCTCTCCTCATCCCGTCTCAAGACCTTGACAGGAGTTTGAAATTTCCGGGCTTATGTTGAAGGCTGCCATTGGCCCAGGAGGAGCTTACCTACATGCAAATGAAGCAACGAAACCTTGCTGCCTCTGGTCCAGAGCGTGAGGAGGAGGACCAGGAATACACTCACATTCCCCGAGCTCTAGAAAAAACACCTTCAACTCCTTCAATGTTAAAACTCCACAATTAAACCTGCCAGAGGGGGGGAAAAACAGAAGACAAAAACCGCTTTCGTAATTTCTACGCACCAATCGTGTAGATACCGATAACGGAATACAAGGGGCAGACAGATTCAGGCAATACCTCAATACTGTTATGAAGCGAGAATGAGTGTCGCAGAAGACAGCGGGAGCAAGTGCTCGTCGGGCCCGATTTCCAGCTTTACCATCCAGTCTATTTTAGGGACGCCGTCCGATGCTCCGCGCTCCGGGAACAAGGAGCTCTCCAAGGGGCCGCTGCCTCCGCCGCGGAGGCGCTCTCTGTCGGTGTCCTCCGAGGAGTGCAGCGGCGGGGAGGACTCCGCGGACTGCTTCTGCTCCGACACGGGTCACAGCGAGCCGTGCACCACGCACCGAGCCCACAACTTCTGTTTAGGTGAGTAATGTTTTACTATTTACAGTACACTTTTTAATTATTAACTTAAAAAGGGAACTACCTATTCAACATAATTTAAATGTCATGACACGCTGCATGCACTTATAAAATACGTTAGGCTACTTATTAAAAGGGCATGACAATAGGCCTACATTAGTTTATCTTTTTTCTTTTTATAAACAAGCCTCCTGTTTCCAATTTTTTTTGCACTTCAGCTAGGCTACAATTTCACAAGCCCGTGTTTGTGACTGTCACACTCATGCAGCTCATCCTCTGCCACTTGTTTGTTGTGTGCACACTATCATCGCAGCAGCGGAAGAGTGAAAGGTCGAATAATTATCCCTCTGTCTTTCCTCTCATTTCAAATTTAATTGAGGCTGCTAATTGATGAAACATGTTTCTAAAATGGCTGCACTACACGTCGTCAATTGAGCGTTAAATAGAGCGGGATTGTATTAATAGCTGACTGTATACACCGAGCGTCCTCATGCTGAATTGTTTATTTAAAAAGTCACCGGCTTTCAGCTGTCGATTTAGGAAGTCAGAGTTCACACTTGACGAACTCTCAAACTGAGTATGCTGGGGAAATAAGTGATTTTTGTTTTTTTCAATCGTGTTTTTAAATAAATATGTATTTCTCGGTTATGATATCAACCACCACCTTCTCCTCGCGCTTATAGGTCCCGCTAAAGGACTTCTGTCTGGGAATGAGGGGCTCGCGCGCCGGCCGCACCTGCCCAAGCCTCTGCGGCAGGACTATAAGGAGGAGCAGGAGAGACCGTGCCACCAAATGTCCCCTCTGTCAGAGGAGAGACACACGGACGGGGCTGACAAGCAGGGCAACTCGACCAAGAAGAAGACGCGCACGGTGTTTTCCCGGAGTCAGGTGTACCAGCTGGAGTCCACCTTCGACATGAAGCGGTACCTGAGCAGCTCGGAGAGGGCCTGCTTAGCCTCCAGCCTGCAGCTGACCGAGACTCAGGTCAAGACGTGGTTTCAGAACAGGAGGAACAAATGGAAACGGCAGCTATCAGCTGAACTGGAGGCGGCGAACATGGCCCACGCCTCGGCACAGACACTAGTGGGGATGCCGCTGGTTTTCAGAGATAACTCCTTACTGCGTGTTCCGGTTCCCCGGTCTATCGCCTTCCCGACGCCCCTTTATTACCCGGGGAGCGGCCTGGCAGGGTTACCTTTATACAACCTGTACAACAAGATTGAGTACTGAAAGACTCTTTGTTCACCACTGCAGTAAATTACAAACAAAACAACATTCTTATAAGTGTCTCCACATAACCCCTGTATATTAATTGTATCACTTTATTTGTTAAGGAAATTCTTATTATGCAGCGTCTCACATGAAAGCAACCAAGCTTCCCTAAATGTATAAAATACACCATGTGTATAATTAATTACAATCTTGTTTGTACTTTTATTTTCTTCTTCTGCTTTAACTGATTAAATAATGGAGTTTAACATTCATATCACATTCAAGAAAAAATAGATACCACATAAAAATGCTTTTACACTGTTTTTATTCAGAATTTGTTCATCACATATATTGCAAAGCATCAGTCTTTTTATTTCACCTGAAAGGAAAAATATAATTATTCCATTTGAGGAAAAATATCGTTGTTTCTATTGTAATTTAGACCTTCAATAATAATCTTCTCATTCAATAAATTTTTCTATTTCAGTGAAAATTGAGCTTGCTTGGTTTCATTTCTTGTAATGTTTAGTGTAATTTAATGTAACTATTGACAACGTTAGATGTTTAATACAGAAGGGAAACACAAACTAATGTATAATAGGTGTTTTTTGTAATATAACTATGATCTCAGATATAATCAGAAATGAAAGTCAGTTTCTTTTTCTTGTAGAGCTGCACTAATTTTCAACTAGGATGTTAACAGAGGCACTTCAAACTAAAACACCTCTGCTTTAATCATGACTCAAGTGAGGAAAAAACGTGTAATACTCTGGTGTCAATATGACATTTCTGTTTAAACAGCCGTTTACATTGACTCACATATTTTACCTTATACTTGCTATTATTAAATCAAATATTATGTTGTAAGCTTCTTGACAGGTGCATTGTAATTGTATCTGTGAATACAGTGTGAAATGTGATGCATTGTTTTCCTTTTTCAAGCCTCACACTATAGCTTTCATATTTGTTTGATTCTTAAGTAAGCCAACAAGCAGAATATATCAAGTGGTGTTGTGAACTGCAGATTACGATATAATGCAACAATTTTAAAGCCATACTTTCAGATTCATTTTGAATTTATAAATACAGCTCTCCACTGCTTCACTGAGGCAGGTTAAACTGAGCAAGATGCCTTGTAGAGTGACCACATTCAGAGGTAAATAAGAAGTAGATGCATTGCAGGGTCGAGAAGAGATGCACACCCTCACAGGCCAATCCTGCCTCTGGGCTGGATCTGCTCTCATTTGAAGTCTGCCTCCTGTGGCTCTCTAGCATCAGGCCTTGGAAGGGGAAACATAATAAAGAGGCATATTGTCAAAGTGCAAGACTTGTGCCGTCATTAATCGAAGCTGTTCTCTTGTTTCCATCTGTGAAATGAAATACTGTATCGGTTACACTTACCATACAAACTATGCCTTTTTATTTCAGAAGCTAGTTTACATTTTCAAAGGTCCAGCTCACATTAAAGTGCAATTTACGGTTTCATAACAATTTAATATATGGAAATACTAAACACAAGCCTGGAGAGAATCGCTCACTCCCAAATGCCCATGTGGTTGATGGGGAGCGATAAAACCGTGTCATTTGCCAGCTTTTCTTGGGTGTCACATCATGTGCAGGGACCACCAACACTCAGCCAAACCCTGCTACCCATCCCACCGTGTGTGCTAATGGCTACATTACCTAGCAGAATCATGACTAGCCAGGCTCTGCTGCCCTGCAGATTATGCCTGACCCAATTTCTGCAACAGCCGCCCTGTGTTTCTGGGAAAATGGATAGCGTTAGACAACAGCAGTGATTTATGGGTAACTCCAGCACCAACGAAGAGGTGAGGCGCAGGGGATGAATTTGTGACAGATAAGAGAGGGAGAGAAAAGAGAGATAGAGAGAGGGATGGGGGGCCGTAACACTTATGAAAAGGAGCAATAGCTTTGGTTGAATGAAGCTGTTTATTAGTTTCCAAGTGGTCATTATGTCATCAGGTGTGACGGCAATGCGCTCCTCTTTTGGATGGATGTTTGCACCCCACTGACTTGTGGGAAATCTGCATGACCTGTCACCTGAGGTTGTTTGATTTACAGGACAAGGAGAGAGAGAGATGTGTGGAGATGCGGTGATGAGCAAAGGGGAGAATAAGCGAAAGAGAGGAATCGGTGGAGGAGGGGGTTCGATGTAACTATGTATCACTGCAATGGCAGGTGTGAATTACACATTTTAATAGCAGGGCAATGAAAATGATTTGAAGTGGTTTAAACTGCAAAGAGACAGCGACTGGCATGGTGATGAAGATTTGTTGAGATGATGTGTTGTGCCTTAGGATTCATCAAACCTGCCTGCTAAGGTGAAAAGCAAGTGTAATTCACTCTGAGGTATAATTTATGATGGGAGTAATGGAAACTGTGGGCTACACAGTGTGGAGAGGCAGAGACAGAGAGCACAGGGCAAATTGATTCTCAGGATAGTTTTTAGAGCATATTTACAGGATCGTAATGAATTATACTAAAACCCCTGGATAACACTTATTTTACACCTTGAGATAAAATGATGAAAACTAACTTAATAGAAACCCCATTAAATTTAAACCGGCTGCATAAACATTTCTTTTTTTTATATTTATAAATCTCTTCTAATATTTGAAGATCTCTTTTTCTTCATCATTTCTTTGTATGAGGGCTTTTCAACTGCCTAACATATTTACAGCTATTTGATTAAAGAGGGCATGTGTGGCTTCTTATTAGAGTGGAGGGTTATGAAGAATAACACCACGAGCAGATGCACAGCCTCGGGTCTGCCTCAAGACAAGAGTTTTAAAAGCGATCGCAATGCATTAAGCCAGACAACTCTCAAGACCTGTTTGCTCCCTAAATGAATTTGAGGGGAGCGTAACAAGGTTTTTGAGGCAGGCCCTGTCATCCGCTGGCTTTACCAGCTTCTGTATTTATGGGTTAATGGTTAAAAAGGAGAGCTGGACCAGAAGTGATTTTTCATGATTCTGTTTTATATCAACTGGAAATGAAGGAGCTGAAGGGAAATTGTGTTTGTCCCCCCCTCCCCAGCCCCTACTCCTTCTCCTTAACAGCAGTGCATATACTGAACCGGGATAAGCCAATATATAAAGTATATTCAATAAAATATGGTAAATAATAGATTGCAAATGATTTGGTCAAAACACATGGATATACCAAGCTTTTACCAGAAATGGATTTCCAATTTTATTTCAGTCTTTAATCAATGTTCTTATTCTTATGGCTTATTTTGAGATGTTTATAATGGAAGTTCAAAAACAAGAAACTCTGTAATTGTAACTCCCCAAGAACAATATTTAACCAAAAGTCTAGATAAGGGCTGAAATGCATATGCTTCATTGTTAAATTACTAACCTTTTCTTGAAGTGGCCGTTTTGGAGTGCCATTCGCTGTCCAATATGCATCAAACTATTACAGGCTGCAGTACAGCGGAGATAACTCGACTATTACTCTAGAGATAAGTCCATTAGCATTACCTTTGACACAATAATGGATGTGAGATACAATTCTCTGCTCTCCATTTTGTATTTGTAAGGATAATAGGGGGATTATCTTGAAGGCCTTATGCTACACACTGAAGAGTGAGACCACACTGAGGAGAGAGAGCTCTGCAACAGTTGTTTTCACATCCTCCCCTCCCTCAGCCCTCCCCTCTGCTCCAAGACCCTCTCAGAGAGCGGCAGGGAAGATAAAGCATGTCATTATTCTATTAAAGACCTACAATTTTTGTAATGGGACTTGCAGCGGTCGGCAGAAGTGCAGGCAGCTTCTTCAATATCCTGGACATTATTTGCTCGTTTAGTTAAATGATGTTTCTAATTCCCTCATAATTACTTGTAATGAGGCTGTCTCCCTCGTTTTGATGCGGCAACATCTTAATACAGCATGGCATTCTTTTTTAGGGATAATTACCTCTCATGAGGCCGGGCAGCAAGGCTGGGGTTTGTTGTGCGCTGCACACGTGGCAAATTGGCTTGTTTCCTGCCATCTTGTCTTCCTGCAAATTGGTAAATTAAGTTTCTCGGCTGGAGCATTAGAACTGTTACGTTTGCTTTCTCGGGTCCTTCAAATGATTGGCTTCACTGACAGAGAGATGGCTGTGTATTCTGTGTTTTGTCTTATTAACCTTGTAGACTGTTTATCTACAGAGTATACAGTAAATGTTAGGGGGGCTGAATGTTAGAGCATTACAGAACACATCTTAAAGTAAGGGCAATTATTTAAACTTGTATTCCAGATCAGAGCTACTAAAAAAAATACAGATTCATAAAATGACATTATTTTTAACAAAAGTAAAAAAACAGCGAACTAAAACTATATTTGAATGTAATTTACTTCAATTATTAGATGCACAAATAAGGTTGATTTATTGTAGTGAATTATGCAGGTCAGGTCATTTTCTAACCGGCTATTAGAAGGAGCGACTTGAAAGTGGATTTTCGTCATGCTTCAAAAACATAGAAACATTACTGTTTTGAAATGAACTGAGTATTGACTTTGGCCAAACGAAATGAAGGAACATTTAGCTCATTTATTGTAGTGTAATAGATAACAGTAGTACAATAAAACACTGCCACTGTGTCAACAAAGTCAGTGGAGGACCAGCAAGTATTTTCTTAATCGTAATGATAACAAAAACTATTTCTTTATATTTAAAAGTTCAGAAATCTTTCAACGGATTTCCCCTCTCCTGTTTCCCTTCAGCAGCAGAGTGTCTGTGCTGTCCCTCTGAAATGATCCAGCTGCCGTACTCCAACCGCAGCCGTCGCAGGGTTGGCTGAGGGGGTTTTATTTCTAAGTGCTGATGTGTCGCAGACAGTTTGGCTCTACAAGGGCCTGTTATACGCCGATTAAAGAGAGGGAAGGAGTGCTCCCGCAGGGCCGTCTTGTACATTTACCCTGACCACAAAAAGGTCTAACGTTTACGCCCCGGTGCTGACATGACCTTCAAACAAGGTCCCACTGCTGCCTGGGTGGATACTGGAACTGTCTGGAGGAGACCTGCAGTGAAACTAACAGACAGACAGGAAGACATCATATCTTTTATATCAGGAATTACCAGTCTGCCATATCCTGTGAAGTTAGGAGATATGGCTTTTATTGGGAAATACAGGAAAGGATAGTTATTTTTCGCACTTATAAGGCTGAATGTGATTGTGATTTCCCAAAAGCTTTTGTCAGTTTCATTGAATGTTGGAACATGATATAATAAGTATATTTTCTCCATTAAAATCACCTAGCTTGAACAAACTGACAACCACAAAGGGCCACTAAATAATTAATTACCAAATCCAGTCAGTCATCCAATGGTGGGAGACAAACACATCACTTGCTATTGTTTTTATTAGTGAGAGCACAGACAGAATCTCAAGTGATCCTCTTGTCTTTGCTGGGTCAGTGATCTGTTTGTTATGAGATTTGATATCGAGTTCTTGGTAATATGGAGAGTTGGGATCTCTTTGTAAGGACCAAGTGGTCTCTTTCAGCTGCAGGGGTCTGGTGTATAGAGAGATGATATGTCACTTCACTCTGAGACTGACGGCTGACCACATAGCCTGCAGCGCAGCAGCACAATGAAAGCAGCACACTATCACCTGACAGCTAATTAGGGATCACTCCCCTGGAAGGGAATACATTCTCTTTGAGGGAATGAGAGAAAGAAAGCAAGAGGTCACCAAAATCCGTGTGATGTGTCAGTCAAAGCCACAAGCCACCTGCGATTTCTTACAGCAATATGTTTGGTTATCACTGTAGTAAATTGTTAATGTTGGTAGTACAAATCTGACGACCTGACATCAGTTAAAATAGGAAGCTTTTGTTTTTTGTCTATAGTTACCCACAGGAGTGAACTAAAATACAAACAAATCATATCTCAATATTAATTCAGTCCTTTTTAAATCTTACAGATCAGAAACACCAATAGTCCCCAATAGTTAATGCCACTGTGCCGACATGTGTGCGAAATGACTGTGTGTGTGTGTGTGGTGTGTGTGTGTGTGTGTGTGTATATATATATGCCTATCCAGCACAGTCTAAGTCTTTGGTTTGTACAGGAGACCTGGGATTTCTTTGAAAACACATTTGTAACCATTAGTTGAGTGTTGGGTTTCATGTGCAGAGTGCATCCTCTGACTGGTGTCAGAGTTTCTACGAGGCACTGCAGCAGCCTCTCTTGGAGGGACAGTGCTGAGAGGAGGAGGAGGATGGAGGTGCTGGTGGTTGAGGAGGAGGAGGGGGAGCACTGGAGCCTAGGCGTCCCACCAACAATGCATCCCGGCAGCCAGAGTGTAACCTGATCCCCCCCCTCTGGCCCTGGTGTGGCCCGCCACAGCGCACTCCCTCTTGGTCCCCTTTGCACCCCCAAGATGCTTTTAAAGGGATTTGGTCAGCGAGAAAACAGTTCTTCAAAAAGAAGCGTCGTCACATTAGAAAGTAATTAGCCTGGCCTGAGGCCAAGGATCCCCTGACCTGACTAATTCTGCACCCTTAAACTATCCGTCTCGGTGCGAGGCGGCTGGTGAGGCACGTTCTCGGTGTACTGGGGAGGAGGATTTTTTGGCAGGGGAGATTCCCATGGTCCTGCAGGTGAGCAAACCCTACAGAGGTCACCAGGAAAGGTTACTGGGTAATCCATCTGAGTAACGGTCTGCAGGAAGATTCGAAAGATGTCTCACAATACACGTACAGGTGACTGTTGAACCCAACTTTAGTCCAGATTTAAGTGAACAGGGCAAATTATAAAACAGAATAACAGTTGGCAAATATATAACACTACTTACATGTTTTGCAATTACAAAACCAAGATAGATTTGTTCAAAACAAACATTTGGGCTGTAGATACGGTATACATCTTAAGCTCATAGGGATGCAGACCACCACATTGCTTTTGCAGATCAATGCAAAGAAACCATTTCAGCACTTGGCCACCTGTTCCTCTGAGCCTGCAGGCCCACTGGCCACAACCTTTCCTCTCACTATTAGACAAACTAATCTGATTGGGAAAAAGATGGAGCTGGGGAGGGGCAGAAACTTACAAACCACATGCTGCAGGGTAGGACTCGACACCGCCAGTCCTCTCTTCCAATGTCTCTGATGGTTTAAGAGCTATGTAGCCTTCAGCATTATCAGGCTAACACACAGTGGGAGGTAGCGTGAAAGAGACAAAAGAGAAAACATGTGAGAATCCCAATGGAATACACAAACACATAGGTTTCAAGCTATTTCAAATTCCCAATTGTATACATTTACAAGATTGTGTTTTCATCCATGTTTCTGACCACATCAACCTTTTCGATGCATAATGATCCTGTAGACTTCTTTATAATCGATATAGTGCGGTAAAGAAGACTCACTCCGAAAAGACGTGAGTACTGATGTGGTGAGGAATTGGAGAGTGGGAAGGAAAACATACACTTGTTAAACCAGCAGGATCCAGAAAAGGCACTGAGCAATTGGCCAATTAGGAAGTGGTGCATCATGTCAAACTCATTTGCAAAGGGAAGGCTTAACCCTTAGGGTTCGAAGGTCGGGATCAAAGGGTGTCCCCCATGGGATCGCACAGAGATCCTTGAAGAAACGCTGATCCCTAGCTTTTGTAAAGGAATCTTCTAATTACAATAAATCTCCACTGCAAGGTAAAGACAGCAGTGCTTGGTACAGTGGCTATATGATAGCTCTGGCCCGAGGGCCTGCAGTAGCCTATAGATGTCTGGATAGAAGACTAGCAGATAGTGGTTGCCACTAGGGTAGTGGCCTCTCATTTGCTCAGGTCAGAGCCTTAGAGAGTGATCACAGCTTTGACGGCTCAGGCTGACCAGCACCTCAGAGCCTTTATAGCCTCTGGTGTGTAACCGGGTCTTTGACCTTGCCCACAGATTAGTATCAGTATCAGTATTAGTACTGGATTTACCTCCTCTATTCTTAGCCCTCTTTCTTTGATTGTCTTGTTTTCTCACAAAGGCGTGTCACGGTTGGGTTTCTTTGAAAAGATCACCGCTGTTCAAGTGAGGTGTTAGCCTTTTACTAGGAACTTTTGTAACTGGCTTAATTTTGCACTCTGATCTCTTTGGTAAAACATTTTAGACTTTTGAAAAGTGCATTAGATTCGTTTTTATAACTTTTTAATTTGTGTTTAGAAAATCATCTGCACATTAATAATTGTTGATTGAGTAAAATAATTTTCTTTATAAGGTAAAACCAGTAGCAACTTGTGGGAAAGTGCTTTCAAAGGCTGCCTCTTGAGAGGAAAGCAAGATACTGTATATGCAGTGTAGTTTGAACAATTGCCCTTACCTATAAAAAGGAAGATTTCCACCTTGTTGGATGAAAGTTAGTGTACAGAAAACGCTTTTCCCCTCACGCTTTCATGACAAGAAAACTTCATATGAAGGCCATGGAGAAAACTCGGATTGTATGTTCAACAGTGTTTTCCCTCAACATATTGAATCTCGCTTGCAGAACAACCCTCTTTGTTCCAGCACTAAGTAAAGCTGTATGACACTCTCTGTGCTTCTCAGCGGTCTCTACTGTTGGCCAAAGGGGGAGGAGAGAGGAAAAGGAGGGGAGACTAGTAGTTTGTCCTTCCTGCAATTAGCATTCACGGTTAGCTAAGCAGAACTAATGCAGCGAATCTCTGAGTTTCACGTTACCTGTCCTCCACCGCCGGAGTACCTGCAGGCCAGATTAAACTGTAGCAAGATGACAAACCCCCTCCTATGTATCCGTTACAGGCCTTTTATTATTAGCGGTGTTATTGGTAATGCCCTATCAATGGCCACGACAAAAACTAAGGAGGCTAAGGAGGACTTCTAAAAAACAGGATACCGCATGGGTGTGGTATTGATACTGTAACTTTGAAAACAAACAGAGCGAGAATTACGCCTGCATTAGTGTGGTATTGTTTGGCAGCGCTGACGGAAGGCATAACTCCCAGCGGCACATTTTGATCTGACCCGTTTTAAGTGATGGGCTTCCCATGACAACAGTTAGCGCTGTCACATGTCAACAAAAGAGATATCTGCCCTCGAGCATCTCTCCCTTATTGACTTCATTCATATTTCATGTACCCACATATTTTTTTAGCCAACCAATAAAAGGTTGTCTTCATTCAAATGTTCTGTGCCTCAATTTAAAATCATACTTTTGTGTCTAGCGGGGTCATATCCAGTATGTTCTTCAACATCTAGGTCAAGACTGAATGATCTCATGCCTCCCTTTTCAACTGGGGCCGGATCAGTATGTGGGCTCACCGTGTCACCATTATGGGATGTGGATGAAACTGCAATGACCTCATGAGTGTTAAGTGACACAACGACATGGCCACTTAGTAGTCCTTGTCATGCAGTCACAAGAAAACACCGCACTGTGGTTTCCAGCTCTTTAGGTTCTTGTTGGTGATTGTAATGCTTTGTCACAGACATACCAATATATTAATTGGATTCATAATTATGAACAGGTAAGTAAATGATATGGTACTTCAGTCATGTAAAACAAAGGACAATCTATTTCTTCCATTATTTACATGCTAATTTGTTGTGTTTGTCCTCAGCTAATCATTATCAGTTCTCTGAAGTGTTGTCTTATCAGTTACAAACAGGTACAAGCAGCGAAAGTGCTCCCGATTGATCCACTAAAGACTCCCACAGTGATGAGGCCACTGTCTAGTCACACAAAGCCCAAGGAAGACACTGCTCTGAATCAATAAGTCTTACTGCTGTGACACTGGCGCTGCTAAAGCCTACACTTCTAGTAGCTCATAACTGTGAATATGAGCAGTGTGAGAAATCATTGAAATAGAAGTGAAACAATACAGCTGCATTGATGATTTTAATTGCACAGGCTGTTTTCAAGAGATTTGAAACCGGCTGTAACCGCTGGAAACATATTTAGTACATTTAGAAAATCCGTCTGGATTGTGAAATTTGTACTTCATTTTTTACACCTCTGCTTGAACATGCAAATAAAGATTTTTCTCACAAATGTATCTCTGTATGCTCTAAAGCAATTCTGCTATCAGCTATCGTAAGAGGCTAAAATATCTGTTTTAAGAAAAAAAAGTGTTTGCAATCAATGCTTGGTAATTTCTGGAAAAGGTAGAGGCACATTGTACCATAGTGTTAGAGGACCTTTAATTCAATTAATGTTGTATGTCAGTTTTAATCTACATGGTTTTAGCACACAATTGATAATGTCGCTGGACAGCCAGGCTCCGAAAAATACAGCTATTAGCAAAAGGATTTTAAAAAGGGGAATATCATTGCACTGCAGTGTATTAGTTTAGTTTAAATCAAAGCCAAACTGAATCGTCTTAGCTAAACAGATATTTTGACAGGTATTAGTATTTCAGGAATATATTTCAGCTTTAAATCAAGACTGAGGTACAACTCAAAGTGCTCTAATATTTCTGTTTGTATCACCCTGTATCCTTGTTGAACCACAGCTACTTGCCTCTACTTGATGTCCAATCTAAATAAAAAGATTGTAATATAATAAAGGACCCATAGTCCCTACTTATGCAGTACTTATTGAGTGGAACATTGAGATTTATATAATCCTCTCAATGAGAGAGAAAAGGAGAGAAAGAGAGTTTCTCTATGATTGCGAGGGAGGTTTAAGGTTACCGACTAATTTCCCAGTCGTTACCTGTCGACAGCGCCACATCCGGTCTCCTCAGTGTTTTTCAACAGGGAACAGTACAATCTGTTATACTGTAGTGATCATCAGCTCTTCCTCGACCAATGATTACCAGTAATTACCTGTTTTTCTCTCCCTCCCTCCCTCCCTCCACCCCCCTCCCTCTCTCTCTCTCTCTCTCGCTCTCTCTTTCTCTTCCCCTTTCTCCCTTGAGCTATTACCCTAACTGGCTGTTGTGGAGCAAAGAGGAGGTGTGTAGAGAACAAGGCAGGCTTTTATGGACTCCCCACCAGCGCCACTCCACACCGCTCCATTTTGAAATTATCGGGTCCCCTTGCTTTTGAAGTCTCTGTAAGCGCACCCTCCTATTTACGAGATGGCTATGTACTTAAAGGTCACAGATTGATCAAGAGGTCCTAAAGATGGCCTTTTCCCTGAAAGCACTGCAATACTGTGGCTTCCACAGGCCACATCTGTGGGAGAAAGAGGGAAAATAAAATGCATCACTCCCCCAAAGTCAGGCATATTCAGACTTTAATGCACAATTCCATTTACCCTGGAAAATGCTACAATTGAGAATGGAATTGACAATGAGCACAGCGATTTATCACGGCTCTTTTGTCCATTTCTGTTGGCTCTGGCTTAAGCATATTTTACTTACTGATTACCCACAGGTCAGTTTATGAATGTGTCAGAGTCTAACTTTGTTTGAACATGAGACCTTCAATACATTGTTTTGTCCATTTCGAATAAATACAGTTGACACACACACAACTGCATCTGCTGGAATAAAACAACAACCAACCAGATGTTTTAAGAGATAGAGGTTATAATAAAGGCCCCAGTGACAGTATGTTTATTTACTTTTGTGTGTATATTTGTACTTTCAAAATAAATCTTCTAATTTTGAATAAAATTAAAAAGGCACAAAAAAATATGTATATACTTTTACCTAAATGTATGGCAGGTTACTATCTACCACTAAAGCACACCATAACTTATAAAAGATAATTTTCTACATTTTATTGATATATTTTTCTTTTAACAAGACACACATCACACATGACATCACTCCATTGTTTTGTTTGTGATAAGTTTTGTAATCAGTATTGCTTTCAGTTTTCAGATTTTTTCCAGAGGTTTTACTGCTTTTTACTGAGTGAATAAATTGTGATAACATTGGATCAAATTGAGAATGTCCAGCATTGTGTCATTAAAGTGAAAAAATAAAACAGTTTCTCTTTCCCACGTTTCAGTTATTGAGTGAGGGCACAACATTAGAATTGTGCAAGACGTGATGACTTGTGTCACAATATTATAAGCATAAATATCCACAAATATTAATAATCCTCAAGTTAGAAAAAACATTAACCCAGTGTGTAATTTAATCCAGGACTAGTACATGACAAATAATACTACCCCTTTATACTGTTCCGTTCCACATTAAAATGTTTAATCATTTGAATCAAAGCCTAATAATGTAGTTTTGCAAATATAGGCTAGTGCTTTATAATTTCACCTAAGCTTGTTTTTATTATGACATGAAATATAAAACATGTTAAATATTGTTGTATTGCCTTATTAGGATACCATGTTCTAGTTATAATGAGAATGTAATATTTGTTCAAAGGGTAGGTGAATCAGACGGCAAGATCCTTTCTTTTCAACAAATATGAGTGGAATACTGAACGGGGACTGATTGCCTGTATTCAGATGGATATTTGTTTAACTAATGTAATCCCCTGAATCAAAGCGTTTGTCTTAGACTTACTCTCTCTGAACAACAATGTGTCAGCCTCAAACAAAGCTGTACCAAACCACGCCGGCTTCATTCATCATAGGGTCCCAAACTAAACTCGCTCTGTTATTATTATTGATAGTCAGTGCCTTCAGCCCGTCTTATTTATTAGCAAACTGGGGATGAATGGGAGACTGCCAGACGGCGCATGCGAG
The DNA here is from genome assembly GCF_902827175.1 of Gymnodraco acuticeps. Classification (NCBI taxonomy): domain Eukaryota; kingdom Metazoa; phylum Chordata; class Actinopteri; order Perciformes; family Bathydraconidae; genus Gymnodraco; species Gymnodraco acuticeps. The sequence goes on from NW_022991180.1 coordinate 4,664,866, forward strand.
GCCAATTTGACCCTTTGTTTTAAAAATATGCACACTGTGAACACCAAGACGGGCAACTTGGCAGCAGCACAGACTGAGAAATTGTATTGATTTGTATTGACTCGCCAATAATATGAAGCACGTCACATTTGACAACACTATAAGAAGAGGGGTCAGAGCGCCAGGACTAATGAAACAGTTTTGAGAGGGGGAGAGCGGAGAGATGGATGTTGTTTTCCACAACATTAGCCTTGCAAATAGCTGCCAGAGAGCAGCGATGCCTCACACCACACACACACCCTGACACACACCCTCCCTGTCAACTCTGGCAACTTCCTGATGGTTGACATTAACACCAAGCTAAAAATCTCAAAGCATTAAAAAATACCTGTACTCGATGCAGGGAGCTAAGATGAAGTAATATATTTACAAATAAATGAAAATCGTATTAACATCACAACAGCGCTCGTGGCAAAACACTGGGTGATTTGAAAAGTGTCCCCTCCTGTCTGCTACTGGGGATGACAGATGAGGTGAGGACGATGTGAAGGGATTGGTGTGGAGCAGGGGTGGTGTTGGGGTGTTGGGAGCCAGAGTTAAATCTCTCCAAAATGAGTAATCTTACATAATAATATCCTCATGTGTCTTGATAAGAGCAAACCCTGAACAAGCCGACAGCATCCGTCAGCGCGGTCTATGAAAACTCACTAACAACCTTATGGATCCTGAAGGCAGCTATTGCCCCGGAAAATATGCTCTGTGAACCTCTAATTTGGCAGCTATATCTTCTTTAACGACACCATTACCAGTGGCTATCACCATAACCGCATCCACAGCAACAATCCTCACAAAACCCATAATGTGAAACCAGGCTAAGATGGCTCCCGTGGACTCTTATTGGAGCGCTGCTGTGCTGTTACACACATGAACAGGCTACAAACCACACAACCACAAGCGTTAAATGCTCTCTACTGACTACATTAGCTTTCTGCTATTGTTTTAACTGGGAAGCCATTAACTGACTTGGTCAATAGGTGGGATGGAGAGCCAGTCTGCGAGGTGTTTATAGGTCCCGAGAGTCATGGCGGGGGTGAGAGGGCACAACAGAGCCCATCTATCCAAACTCAATGACCTGACAGATCCTCCACTAACGGCTCACACTTCAATCAATTATTGATAAGATAAAAGAGTACTGCTTTTACCCATAACTACAGATAGGATGTGCCCGTATAGCTCCATGTTTGTTTGAGAGTATGTGTTTGAATGTGCAACCGTGTAGGTGTGTGCTAATCAGACAAACCGAATGTGCTCCCTTTTTATTTTTTAACACGCTGTGCGGAAAGAAGCCGCGGATCGGTAAATGGCTCCCCTCGCTAATCATCTCTGCTGTAGCGAGGGAAAAAGGGAGAGATAAATGTTTGAGTGGAGAGGTTGAGGGCGTCTCTTTCAGACCTGCCCCTACTGTCTGCGAATAAAAGCCTGAAAAGGAGCCACAACGACAGGCTAGAAGTGAGTCCAACTGGGCTTTGAAAACGCTGCCTCTTCTCCAGGCCTTGGTGCTAATGCATCTGACTCAAAGGCTTTAAGCCGGCGAGAGAGAGAGAGTGGCGGGAAGAAAGAAAAAGAGAGAGAAAAGGGTAGAGAGACAGAGGACTGGTGCTACAGAGGACAAAGAGCTCCAAGGTGTGCACTCGCTATTCAGTAATTGGTAAAAGAAGCTTCATTTCTTCCAGTGATTTCCTGTCTTTTTACCGTCTCTGACAATCCTGATGCTTTTAATAGGGGTATGAGTAGGGGCTATTCTGTGCGCCCACACCCCCCTCCTCCCCCCCGAACACCAACCTGTCTGGCTGCTCAGCTCGACCACCCCTCCTGTCTCCTTCTCTCCTCACAAAATGGAAAAAGAAAAAAACCATTAACCATATTCTTTCTGTCGTTCTCTCTCTTTGAATACCTCAAACCCCTTTAGCTTTAATCATTTCTGGATCAGGCTCAGTCCAAATAAGCCAAGCCATTTTCTGCACTCAATTACTCCCTTAACAGCATCAAAAAGAGAAAGGATTCAGGTATAGTGAGGAGAGAAAGAGGGTGAGAGGGAGAAAATTGTGAAGCATCTTCATCCGCCGAAATGCTTTGAATGCTTTGAAAGGCTTTCTTTTTTTAATGAAAAACCAGTAATAAGAGATGGTTCTGACTATAACAAAATGTTTACTGTCTGTTCGCTGGCTGTGAGCTCTTCACTCTCCCTAGATAAATCGTTGGAGAGGGAAGGGGTGAATAAAGGCTTGAAGAAATGGGCCTTCCGAAATTACTACATTTTCACCGAAGCCTGCTTTCATTACCAAGGAAAATATATCTGAAGATACTTCACTCCGAAAGGTATTTTAATAATACATGACGTTTTTCTCATAACTACTCTTAACCTTTAAATACAATGCATTTTGGATGAATGCCGCTGCCACGACTTGGTGTTCGGATAATGAGACGCCTGACTCTTATTTACTTGTCTGCGTGAGCTACAGAAGGTTTCACACCTCGCACTGTCTGGCTCCTATGAGACATGTGTTCACTGCAAGCCGGTCCAAACTGTAATATTCTCTGATGGGCATAAGGGCAATGCCATCCAACGCTTTCTGGATATTTTATCAAATGTATGCAGAAAGTGCATTTAAATAGGTTGCTCTTTTTCATAGAGTAGCACTCAATCCATAAGCACGGGCTCCGGGCTTGTAAATGCTGCCCTGTTTTTCCTCATTGCCCAAATTGCCCACATTGTTCTAAACGCCCGCCAGTAGATACAAATCAAGTATGAAATGTGTGAACACCAACAGAGGTCAATAAAGCATGTCCACAGTAATATAATGTGATTGATTTTTCTCTGCAGCTCTTTCCATACGGGATTCTGCTGTGTGCACATTGCCGATGATTACACAAAAACTGCTGATGGTTAATCATAATGGCTCAGGGTGAGCACTTTACTTTGGTGCTCCCTCCTTCTCATACCCTGCGCTCATTTCCCCTCTTAGCCAGCCGATGGTCAGTAAGGTCACAGTGACACGCATGCATCCCAAAACGAGTGGAAGCCACTGTTTGGATGCCGCACCAAGAGCCTCTACTGGCATCGGTATAGTTTCTCTCTACAGTCTCATTATATCAGTAGTGCTACAGTGGGTGTCGGGGTCGAACACAGAGCGAAGGGTGGTTGCTTCTCTAGGGTCCTCAACAGAGAAATAATATCTTTGCCTGCCAGAGGAATGCAAACAGTAAACAGAGAAAGTAAACAGGTAGATGTGAACCTCTTGTGTTGCAATAAATATTCAGGTCTGGACTGCGGAAGGAACAATTCCATGAAGTGTCCACATATTCTGATTGAAGCTTTCATGCTCTGCATAAATAAATCCAAGAGCATGTTATTCTTGCCAAGAGCGTTGTATTGTCATTAGAACATTTTGAAATCTTCTATATTATTTCATATTATTTATGGAGGCAATAACTTGTCTGTGTTGCTAAAAAAATATCTGCTACAAAAGTCCTTCACCTAATGAAGGCGAATAACAAAAAGCATGTCGTTGAGTAAAGACATCTTGTATTGTGGACTCTAATAGGTTACTTTTGGCATCAAAGTGGGCAAAGAGAAGTCATGCATTTGGGCTTTGAAAAGAAAAAGGCATCTGCAATGTCCCTACAAAGCACCTTTTAAAAACATACTCAAATTATAACTCTGCTCTTTGCTAAGATGATCATTTACAGCACATGAACAAAGCTGCCCGCTAACTAGGATGTTAATTAAATCTAGATGCCTTTTAATGCATTTAAACACCCACTTTATATTTTCCACTTTTCATCTGTCCACAACACATTTAGACTATTCCCTTATTATCCTCTTTAAAGAAGACAAATCTGTGCCAAATGAATGTTCACAGAAAAGAACAGAAGCTTTGACTCTTAATGGGCACGTTAGCTCAGCAAAGTCGCTAATGGACGATGCTAATTAACACAAGCTTGGAAGGCCTCACAAAGGAAGTGGATCAATATGTGACGCGGCCCGCTCCGCTCATTCATAGATGTTGGATGATGACATTCGCTCGAAACATGGCACTAGACAAGAGTGCATTGTAGGGGTAGGATGGTGGTAGGAAACGGGGAGGATGAGGACCAAGAGTGTTCTTTTCTTTCATATCCGATGCGTGTTGGCTCAGAAAATACCTAATGCTTTCATAAAGACAGACAACAGGCGAGGGGAAGAGCAATGTGTGCTGGTGGATAAAGGAAAACAAGAGGGCCTCAGTGTCATTGAGTCTGGTTGTACTGGAGGGTTAACAGGTAGTTCCTGGAGACGAAAGTGGTAGAACTACTGTGGAAGAAAAGTCAGTGTACTACAAAATGCTTCATGAAAATGTAACTTGTGAGGAGTGATTCAATGACTACCACAACACAGTTGTTTATATGACTATGATTACAAGTAATCAAAGCGTCAATCATTGTATCATCATAATCAACGACTGCGAGGTTAACTACTAGTACAATTAAAAGTTACCTTTTTGATTGCAAATTTGATTAGGCCATCGGTGTTTTGTGATTTTGCATTTTATTGCGGTAAAGTTGAGCTTTTTTGAAAGAAAACCATTTGCTTATTTATGTGAATTCATTTAAATGAATGAGCAGGCACTAATGTCAATGTGAACACAGCCATCCCATCAATGTTTAAAATTGTAATTGAGATTTAATTCACTGACAATTCTGTAATGACGCATCTGTTTGAGTACATTTAAAAAAACAATGCTGTTGATAAACACTAACAGTGTGGTGCCTTTGACAGGAATATAATAGTAACCAGCAATCACTAGTATAGTTTGTTACTGTAGCATAAGTAAAAACCTTTATTTTAGCAAACCAAAACGTTGTATCGATAAACACTTCCATTCAGACCCAACACAAAGATGTTTAATAGTCTGTTAGGTTGGTTATTTCTTAATCACAATGAATCCGTTTCAAATGGCTTAGCTGCAAAACCATGTGACTTTATATGCATTTGGTTTTTCGAACATAATTATCTTTGATAGTAGTAATCTCATCTTTAATTTTAACCAAAAAATATGCAAAGTACAGGTAAATAAGAGCTCTTCAATAGTATGTTATGAGGTCGAACAGAACAAAGCTTGTTGGGTAACTCTGTGCCATTGTAATCTGTAATACTAGTTCCAAAGCCAGAACCTTGGTACTGTAGGTGTGGCACGGGCATACAGCCAAAACAGGCAAGTGAACATTCAAACTCAAACTTCTGAACAGGTAACAGGATCCCCCACAACTTTGGAGGTAATTTGGACACAGCGTGGCACACTTTCTTTGGTGCAATATCCTGCTTTGGACCCCTCCTCCTTCCTTCTCCTCCCCGGAGAGACCCATTGATCCGCTGTCTGGTGAGCACTGTGTCTCCAGTATCAGGATAATTCCAGGAGGGATTGGTTTTCCCTTGTTACCTTGTAGTTGGGAGCCCTGTTCCTGCCCCTTCCTAATTCTCCCTGCCTTCACTTCCCAATGGCACTGGGCACGACCGGCAGACAAGGGTCTCTTTGTCCCGCGTTTCAGGCAGGAAATGGAAGAGATGTAGCTGAAAGGTCTGAAGATGCGTCTCTTCCTCTATCAACACCAGGAATTAAATAATAACATCTCTAATATGCTCCATATAAAGGCATGCTATTGTATGTTTTCATCGTGAAAATACAGGCTTTATTTAATACTCCCTAACATGATTCTGGTTTTCTTTTATGTGCATATTCATTACGCTCTTTGTTGAAAATAACTATATCTCCATCCATAATGTCCATCCACTTTTTACTGATTTAAAAAACTTGACCCTCTTCCTTTTTTTTTCTATATTTGCTGCCTTTAAAAGTAATATTGGCCAATGCTTAAATGAACAGAAAACATGCTAATTTGACATTGTCGTTGATGTTAAAATGTAAACATATACCATTTAAAATACTTTGTTTATCACAACTGGTTTATCCAACCAAATTATAATTTGTACTCTTGAGGTAGCATGTATGAGCACAAACACTGCAATCATAAAACAACCTTTCTTATTATTCAACTAAATGAGAATGTAGGCTGTCTGTGACACTGGACATCTCTTTCATGCAGCCTGCTTCCCTCTTGCCTGAAATAATGCCACGAGAGCTGCCTCTACAAAAGTTCCCGGCACACAGGCAGTTCTTATTTTCCTTTCATTGTCCATGCCGGACAAGGCAAACAAGCAAACAAGGCTCGAGAGCGCTTCATTTCATTTCCATATAGATGAAAAGTGCGCGATGAAATAAGCAAGTGTCCATTTGTACACAAGGCACAATGGTTTTCATCTTGATGCTTCCGTATTGTTCGAAGTGCTCAATGAATTACCTGAACAAAACACTCAATGGGATGATATTACCTGCATTGTAATTCTAAAAAGGGTACTAATAGATTTTGCCAGTGTCCGAGCACTTGAGATGTGAAAGAGGTTAACGCAACATGGGAGCCGAGATGATAGTGTCCCTCTTCAATCTTATTCTCACCAGATGTCATTATTATCACTAAGCCACACTTGTGACAACATCCTGTATCTTTTGGGTCTTGTTATGTTTATATGAACAACCTTAGCTGAATTCTGAATCGAGCATATTGTAAAACTTCACAGACTGTTTATACCCAGCATTCAGGATATCTGTACGACCACAGGTAACCTTTTACAGCAGTATACACCTCAGAAAACAGCTAATAATGTGTGGTTTGTACCTTGCTTGACACAGATGTACATACATTATAAACATCAGTTTAATAAAAAAAAGAAATTGCACAAAATATTGCAACAATTTGAGACTACCATCCCAAGACAAAACAAGCCTGTATCTTGTCGGTCAAAGGACAAATCAGAACAAGTTGTTAATATTGTAACAATGTCAACCGAGGTTCCTTTACCCAAACAAAGTGGCACATATCAACCACTCAAACTTCATTTGTTAAGCAACTTTGATACACGTTTTTGCAGTTCAAAGTGATTTTTAAACTGACTGACTGTGTGGGAAAATATGACGGAGGAGAAATAAAAGAAAAGACAATGAGATTACGACTATTTAACAATTTGAGATCAATGCACAACATGAAATTATAACCCTAACAATGTAGGTGCCTAAACCTAACTATGCCTTAATTACCAAAAAAAACAATATTTGCATTTCTCCAAAAGTGATTTGTAATGGCTTTGATAGTCACGGATAAATGACGCCATGTGGTGCTGGATCAGAAAATGCTTGTATGTGTTGTTAAAAAGGGCGATGACAAAGGTGTATACATTTGAGGGTCTTGTATGTCTGAGACATAGCAACTAAAGTTCTAATGTAGTGGTATAAACAGTGACATTTGAGGCCTGAGTGGTGGATACATTTGCAAATATCCAATAGAGTAGAATAATGCAACCAAATAAGCACTTAACCAAAAACATTGGTGTACATCTTGATGATGATGATTCTCAATCCGAAGAAAAAGGCTGACTATTATCTATGAAAGGCATCTTTAATCTGAAAAAGTTCAGAGTACAGGAACCTATACGGAGCACTGACAGATGCAATGATCAAGGTTTATATTCCTTTGATCTGGACAACCCCAGTTCTTTACCAAACCTCTCAAGACCAGTTCCCGGGATTACACACATCAGCATCTCTCATCTTCTGATGAAAAAGCTTGTGCGGTACACACAGCTAAACAATATTTCACTCCCAGGTTCCAGGTCCCATTTGAAGAGATCACATCGGGACATGAAAGCATTCTTTTTTCCTTATATCCAACCCCACTCATGTTTGCCTGAAGCGTCGATCCTCTGATGGTGGTAAATGAGTTAGCGACAATCCAAGTCTTGGGTTAATGGAGTAGTGAGCTGTTAATGCTGCTCGAGTGGTTGTAACAAAGCACTGAAGAGACATAAAACGCAGAAATCGAAAAAAACACCATACTGTCTTAGACATGTCGGGTGATTGGAGATAAGCACAGACAACACATTTGCAAGATACTAGGAACTGAAGAAAGCCAACCTGCGCTTCATCCATTACGACCGAACCCTAAACGTACTTTGGTTTTAGGATCCGAATGTTAACAACAGTTGTTAGTCAGTTGTCATGATTATTGTGGCAATGTCTAATTAAGCATGCCGGATAAATTATGCTAATGTCACCGTTGAATAACTTTTCTCCTCTCATAAGAGGTTAGTTGTTTTTAATCTCGCCCAATTAGCACATTAAACACAAAGTGCTACAGAACCGAGCAGCACAGGAGCAAATGAGCCCACCAATCTAATTGGGAATTAATGAATGCTTTAAAGTGCTAGCAGCCAGTGCAATTGTAATTCAAAACAAGAGAAAATTAATCACAATAATTTCTGGGAGAGAAAGTTAGCATTAACATAATTGAAGCAGAGAGGATAAAAAGGCCATGGCAGCGTTGGGGAGCTTGACTAATCAGTAATCCACCATGGAGGAAATTGTTTGTTATTCCAATTAATTATCCACTGTACTTAATCACCTAAATTGCAACCGAAAACAATTTTTATCTTTTTCACTAGCTTTCATATCACAGAAGATAAACTGTCCAAAGGTTGTTGTGGGTGGGTGGGAGATAGGTCACTGAAATGGCTGCCAAAGGAGTTTTGGTTGTAACAAACCCCTGTTTAAGCAGCAAGCTTTAGGTTTGGAGTACTTTTCTCATTTGCTTCCTTCAAAGAGTTACTGCTTCTCACCATTGTATTGGGTAAGAGACCCATTTTTACACCCCTGGTTCATGAATAAATGGCTTGAAAAATTGGAAATCATTGGCAGTGATACAGTCTGCTGTATATCTTTGTGTTTTACAGTCCCATTGTAGGTATGATAGTCCTGTACAAGTAGAAACATTTATCCTGGACATGGGCATGATTGTAATGATGTTGGGAGAGAATGTATCTGTTGCTTTCAGAGCATCTGTTGCCAATGCAGGCGCAATGGCATTAGCAGCAAAAAGCCATGGAACATTAACCGCTCCCAACAGAACTTCCAGATGGATTTTGTTCTAATGGCATCATTATACGCTAAATTAAAAGGCGAGTAAATGGAAGTGAAAAAATTTAAATGACTGAAAAAAAATCTCTCAAGCTTGAGCTGTCTTTAGTGGAGGGCCTCCGACAGAGAGATTGGGAGCTGAGCCACGCAATGAATGTTAATCATACGCATATATAAAATAGTAATGAAGGAATGAATAGTACAGTAGGGTGGCAGTACACATTACACTCTGTTATGTTTAACGCACCAGCTGAGACTGAAATGGCTGCTTTGCAGATGATGCGTTCAGCTTACATCTCACTTGTTAACTCTTGAAGAGATTACTAAAGCTAATGTGATGATTTGTATGTAATAATACCCCGTATGATGGTTGACATTGGCTACTGTTTCTCAATGTAAAGTAATGACCATATTTATTGAAAGTTAACTTTTATTTGTATTCAAATTATTATAATTGTTTTAAATCAAAACCTGATATATTTAAACTAGGGCTGTCAAACGATTAACATTTTTAATCAGATTAATCACAGCTTAAAAATGTATTAATCATGATTAATCACCATTCGAACTATGTCCAAAATATGCCATTTCTTTATGTATATTGTCGTGGGAATGGAAAGATAAATGAAAGAAGGCGGATATATCCATTTAACATACAGTAGCCTATGTATGTATGTTTATTATAACATTGTTCTGTGTGTCAAAATGAAAGACAGCCCACACACCTATCTTTCATCAAACCGTGGGGTCTTATTTCATTACATGTTGATTTCCATCAACACGGGGGGGGGGGGGGGCTAGTGGAGTACTTCGTGACCACAGAGTGTGAACGCTGTGATCAGCTGTTTTAGCGCAGTTCTCCAGTGAAGGGGGCGGAGTCTCCCTCCGCAGCCGGTTGGCGTAGTATTGGCACAATTCCGTTGTACAGGCCGATGTTAACAGCAGCCCTGTCTGTGCACACGGAGACCGACTCTGTCGTCCGGTGATCTAACCGCCTTCTGGAAAAGCTTCACAAGTACCTCGGTACGCAAATGCGCTTTGTGACACAAGTGACGGTACGCATTTCAGATTACGCACATAACCTGCGTACCAGTTATGTGCACCCCTGTACTACAGCAAAAGTATTCTCCGTCGGGACTTCCTGCAACAACACCACGCCGTTATCTTGATTCTGATTGGCCAGAAGACATTATCAAAGATGTTCTATTAGAAGACGATCACTACGTGACAAAAGTTTTCAAAACCGTTTCTGGTCTTCGATATTTCCAGACAAGTGGCTACTGAAATCAATCTTACTAACTGCTCTCTGTGCAATTTACTCCGCGAGTTGGTGGACTTTATTTTGCTTCCTTTAACATCATTTTTCATGGTGGGGCTAAGCCATTTCTTGGTATGGGTGTAGCCTACCCCAGCCATACCCTGGCGCTGCCACTGGTGGGATGTATGGGGCGGGCCATTCTGCACATGCGTTAAATGCGTTAAATATTTTAACGCAATTAATTCAAAAAATTAATTACCGCCGTTAACGCGATAATTTTGACAGCATTAATTTAAACGTATTGAAGCTGTAACCTTTCTTTTAGCTTCAAAATTAGCTTATGTGTTTAATAAAGGTAACAAAATATAATTATTTGCCTTGTTATTATACCGAATAAGGAAATGCTCTAGGGCAGGGGTGCCCAACCAGTCGATCGCGATCGACCGGTCGATCGCGGCGAGATTCCCAGTCGATCGCGAGATGTGTCTAAAAATAGAACAACAATATTCTGTTTTATCGTTAATGTCCTGTAACATAATCTTCCTGTGCCAGAATAATGCACTTGAACGCATCAAAGCTTTGTGATTGGCCGGCGTGACCCCATGTGTCGGGGCGTGGCTGGTGAGCAGTGGGCAGTGTGCACTAGTTCGCTTACGTTGTCCGTATCAACAGGAGTGACAGTCCGCACACACACAAGACCGCAATTATGGCAGAAGCAAAACATATATAATTTTCACTCCGAGTGGGAGGATGATTATTTTTGTATCTATTCCAATTCAAAGTCCATCTGTCTCATCTGCAATGAGAGCGTGGCTTTATCGAAGAAGGGTAATTTAGGAGCGGCATTTCAAAACAGTGCACAAACGCTACGAGACGGAATTCCCTCCTAATTCTGCCCTACGCTCCTAAAAGGGGAGGGGCCTGAAAGGACAGCTAAATGCACAGCAGTCCATTTTCACCAGGCCCAACAACAAGAGCAAGGCTGCTACCAGAGCATCTTATCGCATCAGTCACGTTCTTGCGTAACACATGAAGTCTTTCAAAGACGGCGAAGTTGTGAAAGAAGCATTCATGGAGGCTGCCGATGCGTAATAAAAATAACAGTACGCATTTCAACAGGTTTTTGATATAATAAAAACTCAAGTTAGATACCGTTATTAATCTGCTGTAAGTTTTAGTTTGTTTGAACTTATTCATTATAATTATTGTACAAAATGGTATAAGAATGCAAACTTAAATTGATTATAGTCTATTATCAATTCAGGTTAAGAAACTAGTGTTGCTTGCATCCTATTTTAAAAAGGCATTTATTTTTATACTCTACTAAAATGCAACAAAAAAGGGTTTGATTCTATTAAAAAAAAACTGCTGCCACAGTGTTGCAGCAGATTCCTGAGTAGCTTCAGATCTGAGTTGTCTTATTAGTAAGCCTAATTTATACTTTTGTAGCAACACTATTTTTATATAATGGCAAAGAAAGGGTTCAGAGTATTTTCTTTTTTTCCTGTGTCATATGTGGCAGCACTGTTCAATGTTTCTTGAAAACATTACCCACTGTAGTATGTGACGTGTGAATAAACTCCAACTCTGTATCAACAACACTATTGTGTAACTTCAGTTAAATACTTGTATGTGTGTAGATTAGAAAGAGGTAAGATAAAGGATCTGCAGTATTTTATGAAGTATTAATCGTACAAAGGTCAGTTTTATACAAGTAGAAGTGTGTATTTACCTGGTAGTAGGCTGTCAGTAATGGCTACGCCTCTCTATTTGGACTGGTAGATCTCGGCAGACTGGCAACTTTAAAAGTAGCTCTCGGTTCAAAAAAGGTTGGGCACCCCTGCTCTAATGGATAACAGATTTCCATTTGCTGGCTTAAAAAAAAGAAGAAATGTACAATATGTCACTCTAAAAAAAAAACTCGTAAAAAAACCCTTAAATTAAAGTAAAATACTTTAACTCAAATAAAGTGAATAAGCCATTAATTTACGGGAATTGTCCTTAAAGATTTTACAGGAAAACACTGTAATTTTACAGATTTATCCTCTCTTTTTACAGTCAATAACCTTTAATAAAAGTACAGCACTAATACTTCTACGGGCAAAAAACCCGTAAAAAAACGGTCAAATGACTGGCAGCAGCGGCTGCCAAACAAAAACCATAAAATTAAAGTAAAAATACTTTAACTGAAATAAAGTGCAAAAGCAATTAGTATACATAAATTGTCCTTAAAGATTTTAGAGGAAACTTTCCTCTCCTTTCAAAATCCATTGTCTTAAAATGTTACATTCAAATACCTTAAATAAAGTTCTGATGAGAAAAACAGTTTTTTTGGTCCTGATGGAGAGAGGTTCTGGTCCTGATGGAGAGAGGTTCTGGTCCTGATGGAGAGAGGTGTTGGTCCTGATGGAGAGAGGTTCTGGTCCTGATGGAGAGAGGTGTTGGTCCTGATGAAGAGAGGTTCTGGTCCTGATGGAGAGAGGTTCTGGTCCTGATGGAGAGAGGTTTTGGTCCTGATGGAGAGAGGTTCTGGTCCTGATGGAGAGAGGTTTTGGTCCTGATGGAGGGAGGTTCTGGTCCTGATGGAGAGAGGTTTTGGTCCTGATGGAGCGCAGCCTCCTGCCAGAGGGGAGGGGGGTGTACAGTTTGTTTCCAGGGTGGGAGGGGTCGGCCACTATCTTCCCTGCCCGCCTCAGGGTCCTGGAGGCGTGCAGGTTGTGGAGGGATGGCAGATTGCAGCCGATCACTTTCTCTGCAGAGCAGATGACAGGCTGCAGCCTGCCCTTATCCTTGGCAGTGGCTGCGGCGTACCAGATGGTGATGGAGGAGGTGAGGATGGACTCCATGATGGAGGTGTAGAAGTTCACCATCGTCGTATTTGGCAGGTTGAATTTCTTCAGCTGCCTCAGGAAGAACATCCTCTGCTGGGCTTTTTTGATGAGGGAGCAGATGTTCTGCTCCCATTTGAGGTCCTGGGCGATGATGGTGCCCAGGAAGCGGAAAGACTCCACAGCAGTTACTGGGGAGTCACACAGAGTGATGGGGGCGGGTGGGGCTGCATTCTTCCTAAAGTCCACAACCATCTCCACTGTCTTGAGAGCGTTGAGCTCCAGGTGGTTTTCCCCACACCAGGTCACCAGATGGTCCATCTCCCACCTGTAGGCAGACCCCCCCACCAGAGATGAGTCCAATGAGCGTGGTGTCGTCTGCACTTCAGGAGCTTGACAGACTGGTGACTGGAGGTGCAGCTGTTGGTGTACAGGGAGAAGAGCAGAGGGGAAAGAACACAGCCTTGAGGGGAACCGGTGCTGATGGTCCGGGGGTCGGAGACGTATTTCCCCAGCCTCACATGCTGCTTCCTGTCAGACAGGAAGTCTGTGATCCACCTGCAGGTGGAGTCGGGCACGTGCAGCTGCGAGAGCTTGTCCTGCAGCAGAGCTGGGATGATGGTGTGGAAGGCAGAGCTGAAGTCCACAAACAGGATCCTGGCGTAGGTTCCTGCTGTGTCCAGGTGCTGGAGGAGGAAGTGAAGTGATAACTATTAGTAAACCATAATGATGGATGTTATCATCAGCAGCTGCCAATAGATCCCTTAAATCTTGTATGATGGACCTTTTTTCACACACACACACACACACACACACACACACACACACACACACACACACACACACACTATTGAGAGCATCCCTAGGGCATTGATTATTTCATACGTTTAGAAGGGGGGAACATAGTCTAACAACAGTTAGCTTTTGTTAATTTTACCTCGAGCCAAACTTGTGAGACTTGTTTCTGAAATCCCTTTCTCTTAAAGTGAATAAATAAAAAACAAACAATGGAGCTTACACTAAAACTAACCACTGGATTGCTTGTCTAACATGACCTAGTCCATAAATGAGGTAAGTGTGGGAACAATCAAACGCACCCTCCAAGGCACTGCGTGTTAGCGAAGTACAACTGGGATTTCGAAGAGGTAGATATGCTTGGTCAATTCTTAATAAAAAAGAAAAACCAACTAATTGAGCACTTGAGTTTTCATTAGCAGCACCTAGCTACAGCTGCGGAGCTTCGGTCAATACCACTAACAGTCTATTTCCTTAAAATTGTACATATCGCTGAATCTATATTTTCATCTTCAGGTGATGAAATCTGCATAATGTCCCTGTAACGGAGGTGATCTCTGGGCCCATAGATCTCGGCCTCCGTTACGGGTAATATAGCACTAAAAACATTACACAGGAAGCATGGGAATATATGTAATTTATGTAACTAGTTTGTCTATCTCTGTTTCCTGGTTTTATTCTGAAAAGTGTTCCCCTTTCCCCATGTCTGTTGCTGATTGGGTGCACCTGGTGCCCTGTGTTGTCTCCTCCCCCCCACCTGTGTCTAATTGCTCCCCCCTCACCTGTGTCTTGTTAGTCTGTGTGTATTTAGGTGCGGTTTTCTTGTTAGGCTAGTAGTGTGTGTGAGATCCTTGTGGTGGCTGGTGACTGTGCTCACGTGAACAGCAGATTGAGGCTGGGTTATATGTTTGTGAGTAATAAATGCCCACACCGGGTTGTATTTTGGAAGTTCTGCCTCTGCCTCCTTGCTTGGTCTGGGCCGCTCAATTGTCAGCTTCACAGTCCCTGTACAATAAGATTTGAGTATTTTGTAATCCAGTGAGGAAATTCAAGACAAGTCAATATTGATTGATTAAACAACACTAAATAAAATGTTAGTGTTTTCTTCAAACTCAGACTCTCTGCTGCGGCTGTACCTCAAAGACAAAACAATTGTCTGATGATCTTTGTTGAACAAGGTCTGATTGTCCTGTACATGTAGCCTACAATGTGGGGTATTTTTTAAATACTTTACTAAACCACATTTAATCTTATGTTAGACACAAGTTAGTTATTACTCACATATCAAAGTCTTTTCATCTGCAAGATGGAAGAATAGCTGGGTGCTGCTTGGAGAGACTGATGAGAGGGACACAGGCTGGCGTCAGCAGCTTTCCACACAAAGCCATCACATCATAGTCCTCTGTCAAAAGAACATCACAGCTGTCATGTTAACCCTTTGTTACAGAACATACAACCAACATGTCAAAAGTGACCCGAATTAGTTTTAATTGTAAATATCTTTGCAATAAATTACTTTAACCATTCAGGATTCCAGGTATTCCTCAATTAACCTGTTTTGGATCAACACCAAGTCTAATTTTTATTTCTTACTTTTTGAATAAAAATCATGTTTGTATCACTACACTTCTAAGGGACAACATGGGTCAAACATTACCCGTATTCTTTTGCTATGTTATTTCATGCATGGCTGAGTGTTTATTTACTATACATTTTCAAAAATAATTATTTTAGCAGTGATTTGGACCAAGCATGTATGATGTAGTAATACAAAAAGTATTTTGGTTCACACAGTGTGACATTAGCTAGTCATGTTAGCTTGTAATATATAGAGCAGAGCTAACTAGCAAGTTAGCCGAACATTAGCGGTTAGCTGTTTATGCAATGCTAGCTGTTGGCTACTGAACATTAACAAACTGGATTCCGCTGTAAGAAAGCTGTGAAACTTTACATTAAACTTGGCGACAACACTGTGACACCCCGCTGCATGTTTATGTGTAAGGGCCCTTCTCACTTCGGTTAAATGGATTCCTTGCGTCTCTCACTTGCGTCGTTTTCCTGTGACTAGTCCCTCCCACCAGGGAAGCATGGAGAGACGCAAGGAAACCACGGCTGCTTCTCAGGTCGATTAAATGAAATCCTTGCTTCCCTCACTTGCGTCGTTTCCCTGCGTTTAGTCCCTCCCACCAGGGAAGCATGGAGGGACGCAAGGAAACCACGAGAAGCAGGGAAATGAGTTTAAAGAGCAATGGGACGTCCTTTCCTCCGGAGCGTCACGTGAAGCGACGTCCGTTTGTGATGACGCTGCACAGCTGTTCGTCTGGCAGCAGCCAGCTCTGTACCCGTTATTTCCACAAACACCCCCGCCTCTGTTAGTGCACATTTACTGACATAAACATTAGTATCATCTGTTGTAGATCCAAATACATGAAATAAAATAAAGATAAACGCCATTCTTAAAATGTATAAACGAACAATAGTTAGATTAATATTGATTAGAGTGCACAATAGAAATAAAATAATTGAGAGAAGAAAAAGAGATATGTTATCTATCAAAACCCAGTTAGATTAACATTCATTGGATTGCACACTTTGTGTGTTTGTGTGGATATGTAGCACATTAACATTGTAATAGCACTTAATGACTGACTGAATGGAAATGACAATAAATGAAACTGTAAAACGAAAAAAGCGATCCTGAAAATGTTTCCAATAATGATTTTTGACCACTTTTGTTCAGATCACATATTTGTAACTAAATGATACATGAATTGAAACAAAACACGGTATAAACTGAGGAGTGAGTCCCGTGAGGTTCATGTATTTTCTTCACTTCGCTGGGGTATTGCTCTCATGTCAAGAAGCATCAGAACAGTGCATGCACTGCCTCGTCCAATCAGTGAGCGATACACAGTAAGGGGGCGGGGTGAGTATCTGAGGATTTCATCGGAGGATGGTCTGGTGGTTCCTCGGTTATCGCTCCTCCATTATCGCTCCTCGCTCCTCGATCCTCCGGCAGAAATAAGAGCCATGGGACGGTACTCAAGATGGCGCAGGCAAATCAACTTCCGGTGAGACCGAGGACCGAGGAGCGAGGAAATGAAAATTGTCGACCTGAGAAGCAGCCCACGAGAAGCAGGGAAATGAGTGTCCCGATCCGTCCCCCTGCCCGATCGGTACTGCGCATGTGCGAGATGGTCCGCCATATTGGACAACTCCGGACGGCAACCCAAGATGGACACTTGACACAGTGGCTTTTAGCAAAGCTCAAAAAGAAAACTCGAGAGAAATGAGTTATTTTTATTACAACGTGACTTCACTATTATTTAACAACTCTTTTTATTGGGTTCTTTTATTTGGGGTTAAGTACATTGTCAGAATAAGTGAGAAATTGATTTAACTTCTGTTAGACAGCTATCATACTGAATACATATTTACTGTGAATGTATGCAAAAATGTATGGCATATGGCTGTCCAACAGAAGTTACATTCATTTCTCACTTATTCTGACATCCATGATTGGGACGCTACTCAAGATGGCGCAGACAAATCAACTTCCGGTGAGACCGAGACCGAGGAGCGAGGAAATGAAAAATAAGAGAAGTGAGAAGGGCCCTAATTCTCCCGTGTTGGAGACGAGAGGGTGACGCGGCAGCACTGCAATAAACTGTAAACTAACGTTAGCTGCCACATGTTAAGCCAGGTTTCCCTGGCGCAACATCTTGCAAGAAACAGCATCTCAGGGCTTCTTAACATTTAACAACCTATTAATGATGCATACCCACTTAACGGGAAGAAACTCAGCTAACTAGAAGAAGAAACGTAACCTTAAATAAAAAATACAACATTCACAAACTAAGGATTATCTAAATACATGTTTAACTCCATTATAGTTGCAGGACTCACCAGATCTCAAGTCTTCTGTTCTTTGTTGACGTCCCGATGCTCATATTTAACGTGTAGATGTACAACGATCCCGATATTAATTAGGGGTGCACCGAATGGGAAATTCTTGGCCGAAACCGATACCGAAAATAGGAAACAGTTGGCCGAAAACCGAATGCCGAAAGGCCGAAAATTATTAATAGAAATATATATATATAATGTATACATTTTTTACCAATGTTGTTCAGCTACCTGATTATGGAAATAGACATGATTATGGCAAAACTTAACTTAAATAATAATCACTATTATGGGTCCATAAAACATTTATTCAGCACTTTTGAATGCATACAGTACATTTATATATGTCATGTATTATTGCTAAAAAACATTATATCGCAGTCTTAGTGTCGCCAACTAGTTTCTAATATGCAAAGACAACAAATGCGTCTATGATGTATTTTCGATCAGACGAGATCTCTCTCCCCCGTCTGTGTGCGAGGGGGCGGGGCAGTTTACACACACGCAGCTGCTACATGCAGCGGAGCACACTGCGGATATGGCGGAGAGAACGCGCTCCGAGGTGTGGTTAAACTTTACCCGTCTCGATGTGGAGAATACTTGTTACCATAAGTGCAATAAGAGTTTAGCATGTAAGCACGAGCAATTTGTCTAAACATTTAGCAAAAGTGCACCGCATGCAGACGGAGGAATGTACCGGGTTCGACCGTCTTTCTAGCAGCTCTGTAGCCCCATCCACGAGTAACGTTTCCACGTCAGGTGTTATGTATGCTAGCAGCAACACACGGAGTTAACTCCATGATACAAACATGGGTTAATGATTAGAGGAAACTGAGTTATTTAGTTTGTTAAAATTTCAGCTATTCTGTTTACAGTCTGTCATCAGATTATTTAATACGATTTGTTAAAGGCTCAGGGCAATCTCGATGACAAAGGTCAATGTTCCCCCCCCCCTGTGAGCCAGCCGCGAGCATGGTCGCCGCGTCTTTATTACGTCATCACAACAACACGTTAGGTTACCAACGTAAGCCTGTTCTGACATTCGGTGATATTTTTTCGGTGCTAAAACCCTTTCGGCCGAAAGCCGAAAGGGCCTTTTTAACCATTTTCGGCTGATAATTTTCGGTGGCCGAATATTCGGTGCATCCCTAATATTAATCCATAAACTCCTGCAGTAGATTTACAGATAGCTGTAGCTCTTGTTGGAGAGGAGGAGACCCGCTCAAACTGACGTGGACGTTTCAAATGTGAACGACAGGCGAGGACAGTTCTCATTGGCAGGTTTCTTCGATTACGTTTATATTAACCAATCAGGAGTGTTGTGGACTCATTCCAAACATGCCTGACTTGTCTGCCGTGTTATGGCTGAATTCTATTTCAAGTGCCGTAGTGGCTGTCGGCCAGAATCCGAAAACCATACATTGTAAAACTAAGGTTTATTACCAATAATTGTATTGACCAATGGAAGAAAAAAAACCCACAGCAACAGAACACATAAATAAAACAAGGATAACTGTGACTTATTGTTGAGTAAATAACAGTGTGTTTTAAACCTTGGTCCTCCCTGCAGAGATTTCTCCACTTTCTATGATTTTTATTTTTTTAAATGATATTGTCAACTGCAGATGTTTACAATACAGTAAGTTAGGAATTTAATAAAAACATATTTATTTACTTTTGTTTCAACATTGGATATTTTGTGTTTGTAGTGGATTCAATCGAATATTGAGAAAATGATTTATGTAAAAATGTTTAACTTACATTTTACGTTTTTTTATTTGACGCTTTTTTTTACAGTTTTATGTTTACCTTAAAATTACAAAGAAATATCTTATAGTCTTATAATAGTAATAGACTTTTATATTACGAGTCACATATTTAATTACAGATAATACTTTTTATTTTACGTACATCTGCATGTATTTTCTGAAAGTGCAAAAATACTTTAAATATTATATAGTACATTTACTGTAAAAAAAAGAAGAAATAAACGTTATTTGTTGTTATTGTCAAAATACTTAAAATAATGTTTTGGGTTGTTAATTTATAGTTAATATCTGTCATTTTACAGGATTTTGCAAGTTATTTAAAAAAATATGATAATTACTATAAAAATGTACAGTTATTTCCTGTAAAATTACGATCTTTTTTACCGTACATAGTGACATTGGCCTACTTATGTTTAGTCAGGTCCAACTTTGTAATTATTGAACAAATAATTGTAAAACTCGAGTAGCATAAATTCAAATAGCTTTACCCTTTGAAATGTTTGACCAATTAATAAATTAATCTGTGTGATAGTACTGTCAACACCAATCATAGATATAGAACATACTGTACAAGCATGCCGAGTCAATTGTCTTCAGGACACCAAACAGAACTTAAGGGATAATGTCTTTCAAAGTTTTCAACATAGTCTCACTCACTTTCTTCTAGTGACCCACACTGACAGTGCTGCATAGTCCACAGAAACATGAATGCAACTGTGAGCGGAGACGTGGGGTCACCTGGGGTCCTGACCCTGACTGAGACCTTCTGACCCGTGTCTGGGCCTCGACAGACACTCGTGGCCTTAACCTTTACCCTTGGACAAGCTGTTGTGTCCGAAACCATCTCTGAACTCCCTGCTTAAGGTCTGCTCCTCCACTGGATCGATCTAACACAAGGAATGAACTTCAGTGAGGAAAGAGCAAGGTCATCGGCATACAGGTCATCAGATGTTACGTCTTGTCTCATTTTCTTATTTGGAGAATTCATTCTCTTCAGCTGAACACTTCCTCTTTTCAACTCTTAAAGGGCAAGTTGTTGGTTGAGAGACATATAATTACATCAAGCAACACCTGATTTATTTGCTTTCATGCTATCATCGTATTTCTTTGTTAAAATTGCTCTCCAAAAAGAAATTCAACAGAAGTAATTGAGGCTGTGTTTTACACTGGAGGTACAGTGTGCTGTTTTGCTGTGGGAAGGGTCGGCAGCACTCACTGTTGTGAAGAGGTATGAAAGAGAGGGAGTTTGAGCTGCTACCCTCTGACCCGATAATTAAAAAGCAGAGATTCGACAAAACGCTATTATCAAAACAACTCTCCTAAACCCATTCAACATGACTTATTTCCTGAACACATAACAGCTAATGTAACTGAGCAACCCTCTGGGTAATGATTGCTACTAATGTGCATATTGTCTACATTTAGCATGTTTTTTCTAATTGTGTGGGTCACTTTTTACTCAGCACTCACATGAGGCAATGACTGCTATCATTCCCTCTTTATCTCTCCCAATAGGCACATTTCAGGTTTAGTTTTTTCCCTGAACCTTGCATTACAACTCCGCTGCCACTAACATTAATGTGAATTTAACTTTTATGTCAAAGATAATATTTGAAATTATTTCGCCTTACCTCCTGCTCCTCATCCTCTTTTTATTGTCCTTCTACTATGTTTGTCCGCCTTTACAAAAGCTTCATCAGAGAGTCCAAGCCATCACGGTAATTGGACCCATTTATTTCAAAGGTACATTTAATGGTGTCTCTTATTTTTTAGCAGCGTGCTGAGGATTTAAGTAGATCACAATGCCCCCTTTCTCATGGTTGTATTTTCTTAATTTTAGAGGTGGTCAATTATTGAATTATTTTCACTTTTTCTTTCATCTGCAACAGACAATACATTTTCCGAAACCTCTTTAGTTAATGATGGAGGTGGCAGTAGGTGTCCATGTGAGTGTGTGTGTGTGTGTGCCCTGTATAAGCATGCAAACTCAAGTCTGTATTTGTGCATTTCAAGTGTCTTAATGTATTGTGTGTATATACTGTAAATATGTAGTTTTCTTATGCAGGTCTGTACTGTATTTAATGCATTTTATGTTTTTATCTTGTGCCTTTACGTTTACGTGTGTGTGTGTTGAAAGGGCATTTCCATATCTACTGTTCCCACTGCAGCAGAGGGGGGTCGTGCCAGACACCCCTCAATCCTTTTATTACACACCAAAAACATCAAAAGCAACGTAAGCAACCAAGGTGGAGAGAAATTACTTTGTGTGTGATTTCTCTGCCTCGGACTCTCATGTCAGCTCTCCCCTTTATGTCAGTAATTGCGGGTGATTATTTTAACTGTGAAAAGGGTAGCAGGTAATAGAGGCTGATTAAATCCAATGGACAGCAGCCCAGACAACCCTTAAGACACAGCCGTGTAATAATAGTGAGAGCCAGCATCACCTACACAGCCCGTCCACTCACCTTATTTTCAGTGACATGAGGCCAGATGAAATTTAATGCATTTATTGTGGTGTTGGTCCCTATATTGACAGCTGTAAACAGTTGTGGTTAAATGTAATCTTGCAGCCCTGCTACGGTTCTCTATGGCATAGCTTATATTTCAGTGACAGAATGTGCTGGCGTACTCTAAAATGAAAAGAATGCGCTCACACAGACACACACACATGTACAAGGAGATGATAGACTATCATTTGGCAACCACAGACTGACACAACAGGGATTAGTGTCAGTGCCGATACCTTTCTTTCAAAAAACCTAATATGAAAACTATCACTGCCAAGAAGCATGAACTCCTCATTTTTCATTCCTAAACAAGACACCTTGTAATCTCAACTCCAGATATCCAGTTGAAAGGCCTGTTGGAACAAGTGTAATACGGTCATAATAGATAGCCAAAAAGCACCTTTATGCAAGTTGCCTCTGATGTGCTAACTTATGATTAGCACATAATCATAAGTTTATCTTATTTAGGGGTAACGTTTACCTGACAGATTACACAGCGGGAAATGTGTCACTGTTTACATGTTTAGTTAATGTAACGTGCTGTAAGAGTATGGAAAACATTTTCGCTTTACACTGCAGATAATGTGATTCATTAATGACAAGAGATTAATGATGTTTGTGAGTTTAGTTTTATGTATTCTTTTTATTTTGGCAGAGTTCATTGAATCAAAATAAAAAAGTAAAGTGTTTTGTGTGAAGCTTCAAATTTGGAAAAGTGCACATTTTAGTTTGAATGGTCAGTTGACATGCTTTACTGTATTGTTGGATACAGGGCTTAACACAGATTGTAACTTCCTCCAAAAGTCCCTCTCAATGTTCAGTTTCCTTTCCTGCATAAGTATCCAAAACCTAAAGGCTGAACCCAGTTAGTTTTATCTAAGCTCTGACTCGTCACATCTCTAACGCAAAAGTTTTACACCAAGAACAGTGACATTTCCGTCATCTAGCCTGGAGTTATTTCCGAGGCGTGGGTGACTATTTATTTCGAAAAACTCTCCAGAAATTAAATCACACACTGAGTTTGGAATGAATTCTAAATGTGATCTTTATTGATGAACAGGGCTGGTTGAAACGGCCATGAGCACAAAGAAGTCAGTCTGTTGGTGGTTCCAAGGCTGATATAAATCACATCTCCTCTATGCTATTAACTTTTGGAGCTATAGGGAGGTTAGGAGGGAGGCTGCGACAGGACCATCCCCTACAGAGACCCTTGGTGGATGGGGGACTTTACACCCAAGTAAACAACTCTCCCTGCCCCGAGGGCAGCACCAACAATAGCACATCCATTACAAAGAGTAGAAAGAAAGAGGGTGGGAAGCAAGGAAGAAAAGAAACAACAAACATTTATTTACTGTCGCTGGTGTCACTTTTTCAGCCATTTTTATCATGATTTACGATTGGCTCAGAAAAGCTTGAGGTGAACTGATTGGGTCAGGTACATTTAAGAAAGAGGTATTGGTCCTGGTGTGAAAGCAGAAGTATAAAGGGCTGTAATAAACAAAAGAATAAGAGATTAAACTAAACATCATATTACATGACAAATTGTGAAAAGTCGCTTTGTCAAAATCTTGCAGCACTAGGATACAATAAACAGGAGGGAAAAATGCTCTCTAATATCCCAGGTATTACCTAGAAAGTAAAGACTGCATCATAAACACCTACTAACCACAAATATATGCGCTTTTACAACAACATCTAACCACAACTATCATTACAGAGAGGGAAAAGCCATCTTGGAAACAAAGTTCTCGTTATTTTAACAAAACCCCACAGAATTCCTCAAACACAAGTCTTCTCTTTCAAAAAAGGAGAGGCACCTGTCATCTCCTCCGGCTCATGTGAGCTGTGAATTATGTCTCGCCTCCTGTGGGTTTTACGATAATGGGAGTCTGATTATTTTAACTGCTGCTGTCCAACGACCACCTTTGCCTGACAAACTCACATTCCAGAAATGTCTGTACATATACCACAACTTCTCTGAATAGCTAAAAAACCACGGTGATATTACATGACAAAACATGGATTAGTCATTATGTATTCCTTTGCCTGAATGAGTAGGGGACACAAAAACTATACAAGACAACCATGTACATACATTCAGAAACTAACAATAACGTTCTACTGACGCTTCTTCCCTTTTTAATAAAAAGGACTTTGATCTTTTCGTCATGCTTGGCGGAGATGTAGTTGTGTCTGGTGGCACAGAGCATGTCTGGGATTGGGTTCAGTAAAAGGTAACCAAGTCTTCCAGCTATGAATTCACCTGGATAAAATGACCTGATGCAGCATGTCTCATCTCTGCCTTCAAAGACCAAAGGAATCTTTTTTTATATAAGTTTAAAATGATCTGTAGATCAGGACTCTGGATTTAAATGTACTTTTGTCTTTTAAATGTGTTTCTCAAATATTTTCTGTAAGAAAATATAACACTTGATTGTTTTACATTATTTCACAATGTATTCTTGTACACTATTGTATCTGTTTTATTGTGTTGCACTGTTGGAGGAGCCTGTGACCTAAGATGGTAATCGACATAACTACACTTTAGCTATGTACGAAGGACAATAAAAGCCTTGAATCTTGAATATTCTTTTACAGACAGGAGTGTAGATGTTTTTTTTTTTTGTATCTTAATCTTCTTCACTGTTTCATTTAAAAGCATGTGTAGACATATAAGAAGGTGTGCTTATTTAAAAATGTAATGATTAAGTAAGAATCCTTATTGGATAATCAAAAGATGCCTGCCCCTATGATTTCACTCGATTATTTCTAGATCATGTCAACGGTATTAGAGAGCAAATTCCATTGCCTGTTTTATACAGTAATGACAAGGCATTCACTTGGGGTCTCAACTGATTCCTGTTTGCTCTGTTAGAAAAGTGCTTTGTTGTACATTCATTTATTCAGCAGAACATATAGTAATTGTTTAGATTATAACAGGGGTTGTCCTCTTTTGTCTCAGTTACAGAAAGGAACTTTTTTTATTTAAGATTCATCTAATAACAAAAAAATCTCCTGGACAACTCAAAATCATCTCTTTCGGATAGTTGCAGAGTCTATTTTGTTGCTTTTATTTTCTTTGTGCACCCACAATAAAACTGTCATCAGTCTTTATTTTCAACCTTGTGTTGCTACAGCTTTTACATTAATCTGTTCATTTAATTATTTTTCAGACACAACACCAGTATGTAAAATACCCATTAGAATGACATTAAAAGGGCTTAATTGAAATTCAAGATAATAGAGTAAAGATAACTTTTCTTTCAATATTTTTTTCATTTTTGACGCCTGAAGAAAATTGATCTATGAGCTAAAGTTGCAGAGAGGATTGGAGAAGTAAAGGCAGAATGGCAGTGGGGAGAAAAGGAATGGAAAGAAGAGGTACAGCAAGTGATTATTGAGAAGACAAAGACCCTGCTGTCTTGGCCCTGACAGCACCCTCTACATCAGGTGCCCCCCATCCCTCCCTCCAAGCTCACCATCCAATTCCATCCAGACAAGGGAATTTCCTCCGACCCAGCACCCATCCATTTATCCCTCCATTCTTCCCATTTCCCCCCAACGAGTAGAAATAATAACACACAACAAAACAACAACCGACAAGTTTGCCGTCGCTCATTTCTTCAACCTCGCATCCAAATCTCAGCTCTTCAGGATGACAGTTCTTTTGATCAGACCTCTCCAGTCGGTCCCAATGGGTGGAAAGAGATATGTCTGAAAGACGCAAAGAATGTAACTGGCAGGTTTTGGTGTGGTCTAGCCATTCTGTCTGCCAGCAAATTCCGCACAGTGCGGGCCAACAGTCGAGACGCCGGCGTTAACGCAAGTATTCGGTGTCGCAGACAAAGCTGGTTTTGCATTACATTAGATTAATCAGACACTTTGAGACAACCGGCCAACTCACAATAGAATTACAGATGAAGCGCTTGCTTATAGAGGTTTACATTCTTAAGATAAGCAAGGACAGGAGTTGTTGACTGTGTGCCTAAACATTGTCTGGGTCGCTTCCAAGGGACATGAACTTGATGGCAGATTACTCTATTACCTGTGGATTTCCCCATGCCTTCAATCACAGCTTGGCTGTTGTTATTGAATAAGATGTTTGTGAGGCGTGAGTCACATGAGAAAGAATTTTGACTCAAACACAAAGTTTAAAAGGTGAAAGCAGAAAGCCATTCAGTAGCGACAGTCAACGGCACAGGCGAACATGTGGTTCTTCATCACTCAGCATGAGGCTAGATGTAGACAGATGTATGCATACTATGGAGTCACATTTCTGCTCTGTTAATAGACTTCTTTGAGACAAGATTGTTGTAAAAATGCATATCTTCTGTGGTAATGCTTGAGACCATCTAATTGTGGATAATTGCATATTGTTCAGGAATAAACAAGTTTTTGTTGGAATGTATTTGCAACAGATCGGTTTACAAATACAGTGTTTTGTACAATGATGTCTTGATATAAGACTTTTTGATGATGTAGATTTGTTTGTTCTGGTTCATGTTGGACAATGTGCTGTTGCTGCACTTTCTGTCCTGCAGATAATCTTTGCAACAACAAATACAAATGTTACAAGCTATGAAAAAAACTGTGCTAGACTTCTTCAAAAACACAAAACCCTGGTGACATCGTACTAGGATTACTGCCATGAGGTATTTTTTTTAATACCACCGCGGTTAAGATTCCAAGCGAGCTAAGGCTGTACTACAAGGTGGAGTTATAACACTGCAGACTCAAGAGAATTGCCACTTGTGCGTCAAAGAACATCCTGAACAAGCCCAGCTTTTTTTATTAGCTACCAACAATTGTGATCGCAGTTCTTTTAATTCAATTGAGCCAAAACTTTTTTAAATGTCAGCCAGAAAAACTATGTTGCCTTACAATTGATAGTATTGAAGTGCAGACATGTCTTTGTTTGTTGCAGATGAAAGACTTAAGTCACTGCCAAGTTCCCACGGCAGTTTCAAGCCCCGGCACTTCGGCAATCACCTGATCATCGCAACTACACTACGCAAAAGAAGAAGAGAAAAGCACCTGCTAGCAAAAGTGAGCCGACTCTCGAGTCAAGAAAACAAACCAGTGGAAACACGACAGTGTGTCAGATTAAAAAAAAGTAAAATGTTTGAGATGCTTGGTCAATAAACAGAAAGAACGTTTTTGCTTCACATTATGACATAACAGAGAAGTTGACCTTTGTGATATCAAATGTCATCAATTTACATTTAAATACAGTTGGGCACTGTAGTTTTCATTAAACTGATATCATAGTGTATTATTTAAGTATCATTTTCAGCTGCAGACTTAGTGTACTGGTGAGTAATGTGAGGCGGCAGGATGGTGTAAAGCATCAACTCAAAATAAACGACTTTACTCATGTTCCTGGTATTGAAGGACAATGTCTCTCCACGCTACAGTGTGACTCACTGATGTGTTTTAATAGTTTTTGGACAACAATGGAGGTGTTTGGCACAGAGGAATGAGCTTTACCCGGCTTTGGCTACACAGGAAATACTTGTTAATAGGATCAATTCATTGTTGGTTTTGGTCTTTTTGGGGGATTTGTTGACAATAAGAAAAGCATACAATCTCACCGCAATGATCCTTTAAGTAAAAAGGGTTACAAAGATCACTCCAGTGTAATGCAGCTGAGCCACAGGCATTGTGGAGGTAAAATAAAGTGTTAAAGAAAAATAGCGCATTGGGATATCTTTCCCTGCCAGGAGTTGGGGACCCTCGGGGCGCAGACATTGCACAAAAGAGTTTTAGCTCACACTTGTGACCCAGTGAGCTATGTGCCCCGCAGCGTGTAACACAAAGGGAACAACACAGATGATTCTACACATGCTCCTGTCCTGCTTTTTCAACACTTGTACTCTCTGTCTCTGTCACCCTGTGCTACTTAGTGACATCAACCTCTGGCACACTGACAGCCAAGTCGAGGTTTCCATTTACAGAGCAACAGCGAACATCCAAGAGGTCTTCTTAACTTACTTTAAAGAGTTTACAGGTTCTGATTAGTACGACTCATGATGGTGTCTACAGTAAGAGACAAAGTGTCATGATCAGTTCTGCTGCAATCGACAAATAGAGCCTTTAGTTGACAGACAGATGCTTTCCAGTTCAAGGGGATTTCTTGAACAGCGGTGTCACTTTCTTCTACTCTGAATTGAGTTTCAATTGTACCAATGGACAATACAATGATCTCGGGAGATATGGCGATAAGAGGTCGGGACCTGAAACTGAACCCATGAGCATAGAGTTTCAGGCTTAGGTAATCTTTCACTTTATTTTCATCCTCCACACCCAAACAAATTCATCTCTGGATCACTTCCACAATGTCTTAAATGCTTCCTCAACATTACCTGATTTGATTGCCAGTTAATAAGCAATGCAGGCAATGACAGGATAACAGTTAACGTATGAGTGAATGCTCAGATTGTAGAGAAATAACACAGACGGTAGTTGGACTGACAATTGAACTGGCACTGAGTAATGACACATACTTTGTGTGTGCTGGGGGATATGTCATCACCTGCATGTTTGCCATTCAATCCACACAGCCTTTTGCTTGTTAATTTACACAATAGCTGAACATGAGCATGCATGGGGCCGCAGTTTTACCTGGAGCCAACAGTGCCGAGTTACAAGTGAACCCAGGTTGGAAAGGTAAAGCCACACAGTTCTTAGAAGCAGATAGTTCAAGGAAGGAAATATGTGTGTTATGAAGTCAATGTATTATAACATCTAAGGTATGTAGTATGACATTAAAGTTGAATTTCAGTCCATCAGGGTTAAAATCTGCAGGTAATGTTACAGAGAAAGGCGGATATGTCACAAAGAAGTGCCCAGAAATGCACTTTATAATTTTAATATCATCATGTATGATGTATAACAACATTACACTGTGTGATATGGACACTGTGTTTTTCCCCTCAAGGCTTTTGTCTGATTTTGGGAAAGACACTGTCTTAATTTAATCCAGGTTTGGGAATTCCCAGAGTATTTATGGCTATCATTACCGTCTGGGCTGTGTTGTGTGATGAGCTACCTGATGCAACCAGACAAACAGAGAGCCTGCACTGACAGCATTAAGGAAACTGAATGAGGCACACACATGGGTGGGCTTTACGTGTACTCACACACAAGCGCACTAACACACACAGATTTATACATTTTTGTCAGGCTAAAGCACTCGTAGTCCACATTCTACTGCATTGTTTGGTCAAAAGCCATCCACTCCATCCCACACCTGCTCTGCACCACGACTTAGCATGGAGAGCACTGCAAGTCTCTCCACAAACATCTGTTTTCAGCAAAAGCCCCATTAGATGTGTAACGTGCTGTTTGGTGACATGCACCCTTTGGCTTAATCACCAGATTTGCAAAGTTATGACCTCAATCACCGATTCCAACTTTAAAATAGCTCTGCCTTCAGCCCGACTTGGCTAACAGGAAACCATTAAAGCACCACCAATTACCATTCCCATCCATCCACACGGTCCCTATTTTATTTTAATCCGTTTAAGTGCATTTTCTACGCAAGGTTAAAATATGAATCCCCGCCGCCCCCTCCTCTCCTCGACGAGGCAGGGTTTTTCTGGCTTACTTGAGAGCACAATTTACGACTGATTTAATTTAGCCTCCGCAAACATTTCTAATGACATTAGGCCCGGTGCATATACTGACTGCCTCTCCCTCTTATTCCATTAACTCCTAAATCAGGTTTAAAGACCATACTGATGCTGGATGCTATTATGGGTGATTATCAAAACAACAGACAATGGGGCAAAGTGTTTACTAACTGGTTTAGCCATAATTTTGCGTAACCAGGACAGATGGGAACACTACAAATTACAAATCAATCTCTTAAATAATGAAGGACCTCACAGTGTGCTCACTCGGTCACGTTTTTGTCGCACGCAACATCACAACATGTACAGTTTGTACCATTTTCACCTACATTTTGACTGATTGATTAAACAACCCATACATAATGATCCTGGTTTAACTTTGTGCAGATGAGTACAACAAAATAACACCCTTTTTTGAACTGATCTCAAAACAAGCTAAATGATAGACCTTGCTCAGCTGTTATTCATTCATGAACAAAACCTGAAGTGCTCTCTTAGATCACGCCTATTCAGCTTGTTTGACAAGGACTAATGACGGCCGTCCATCTGCATACATGCTTACAGCTGTCTCCCATCCTCATCCAGGTAATGATTGTGTTATTAACCCTGAACCCTTTTTCAAATTGTTATTAACTGCTGAGGGAGAGAATGAGACTCAAACTGTCTCCGCTCACCTGCCACCGAAGCAGCACTGAGGATGGTTTGATCCCGGCTGGCTATCAGTCATTGTCAAAGACAGAGCTAGAGAGGGATCACATATACACACACAGACCTCTAATCATTTTTTTTGTACTCAATGTTTTGGTGAAATCTTGATTTCAGGATGTCATATTTGCTCACATCAATAATAATACACAAGTCATCTAAATGCTTCACTTGGTACAACTCCTATCAAGTCTGCATTGATGTTTTTTCTGCATAATGGTCCAACACTGTCATGCTTGTGCTTGTTATCATTTGCTATGATCCCTTAGGCTATATCCCAGCTGTTGAACAAGATTTCCCTGTTGCGTAACTGATTTAGTCACATGCTGTTTAGGGTAGATGTATATTTCCATGTATTTCACATCCAAAATTGAACAGACAACCTCGTACCAATAAGTCTGTCAACTAGAAACAAGGTAAAAAGCTATTGCAATATACATCTAAGGGTTTTTATTCTAATATCAGAGAGAGAGAGACACAAACCCAGCAGAATACTGTGTTGATTGTGCCTGAGGATCTGAAAGGTTAGAGTTGAGGTGTACAGCCGCAGGTTGGACAGGACCTTGTGGCCTTTCCCAGTGATATATATGCTAATACCCTCCATTCACTCCACTTCACTCCCTTTATTCCCCCAATTAAAGCAAACGCCAGTGAAACTGTAATTAAGCCGTGTCCAGGCAAAAGACTGCCTGCTGCTTTTAATGAAGCCCCATTGATTCTCCCTTTATTTGCTATTGGTCTCCCTATAACATCCACAGGCCTGATATAAACACAAGTTAAAAGTGCAGCTCTTCCCATCCAGGCTGTACATTGTACTGGACTGTTTAATTAAAAAACAAGTCGATTGCTCTAAGCACATACAGCATTATGGAGAGTTTCATGTGTAAGTTGTTCCCCTTTTGCTCTAGTATGTGTGCAAATGTGGCTGTGTGTGTGTGTGTGTGTGTGTGTGTGTGTGTGTGTGTGTGTGTGTGTGTGTGTGTGTGTGTGTGTGTATGTGTGTGTGTGTGGCTGCAAATCACCATCCAGCTGGTCTTTGGGCTAATGAGTAGAACTACTGCTCCCCTCTCACAAATCTGAATGACTGAGAGCTATACAAGTTTCCAAACAAAAGCAAGGCAGACTAGTATTTGTGAAACAGAGATGACCTCGTGTAATCAATACCTTACAGTTTAAAAAAATGCCGAAACCAATTAGCCAGATTGAGCTCTTGCTGAGGGCAAAATTGGTCTGATCCGAAGTCCAATGTGAGCACAATTAAAGTTAAAAGGTTTGGTCAGGCGGGAGAGCAGAGTCAAACTGTCAATTGACTAGAATCACAGCTGGAGATACTCTGATACGGCAAATGTGTAACAGTACCTTTACATTTAAAGAAACACAATCTGTAATAAAAAAAAGGAAAAGATTTTGGCAGCTAACAGTGAGAAATAAACGTTTTGTTGCTATTGATGCCGATGGCATAGTAGTTGTGAAACTAGCAGCTTAAACCTGAAATACACAAATGTGGCTAATGCTCTGTAATCACTGTAGTAGTTTAAATGCAAATACAAATTTATGAAGTGTTTATTTTGTGTAGTAAAGTGGACAAGGCTTGTGGCAGTGCCAACATTTTCAAGATCACAATTACAATAGAATTACAAATTAAAGCAGTAATGAAACCCTTTCCTTTAGTGTGGGACTATATTGATATGAAAAAACATAGAACAAAATATACATGACTGTTTTTTCAATATCTATCAA
Source organism: Gymnodraco acuticeps (assembly GCF_902827175.1). Lineage (NCBI taxonomy): Eukaryota > Metazoa > Chordata > Actinopteri > Perciformes > Bathydraconidae > Gymnodraco > Gymnodraco acuticeps. The sequence goes on from NW_022991180.1 coordinate 4,697,049, forward strand.
CGAGACATTGCTTCTTCTTTTTTTAACCTTTCACATGAGAGCCTTTTGTTGCAGCAGGTACTTGTGTCAACTTGACTGGAAAGCTGTAAGTGTAAGACAGGTGTCACGGTGAACTTTGGGCTTAATTTGAATCTCTTCACGCCACGGGAATATAAGTGAATTTGAGGATTCATTTGAAGAACTTGCTCACGCCTAATGAGTCATTCAAGTCCTGGTGTTGAACAAATGGAAATAATAGTTTTTTAACAAAGATATTCACAAAATGTTATGTTTGCTTGTTGGTTCAGGAGAAATGCGTATGCAGGCACATGTAAAAAAAGCCAAAGCATTGGTTGTTATAAATTACTTAACTTATAACCAGCATTGCAATTAAAAGGTTTGGTAACTATGCAACTTTATTGGATTCAGGAACTTTCAAAATTCCCATTATTTACTGCAAATTCTGTGACATTACAGACTTTAAATATTTTCCATTGAAAACTTGCCCCAAGCATTTTGGCTGCCAGTGTACAGCTGTGTTAGTGAGTGAAAGCATGTACAGCTCCTCATAGAGGCCGGACTAAAACGTGAATGAGCTTCACAAAGCAGCAATTCTTACTGGCAATAACTAGCCATAGCTTTTTTGATTGTGTGATAATAAATTGTATCTAACTTGAGACCATTTACTTCTAACTTGCAGTCCATTAAATTGAGTCCGACTTCAGGACATATTCAGCTCTCATACTTGTTAATATGTAAATACAGTTGTTTGTTGGCATACCCAGGTGTGTTTTATATTGCCTCAAAATAAATTATCACTTACAGTAACTGTTACAAAGCAGCTTATGTGTAATCATTATTTCAGTGTTGTAAATGTGTGATGTTGATTTTACTTTATAGCTGCCATCACTTCAAACATTTGTATATGCAAATCACTCATACATGTTTTCACAAACAGTGTACACTGCATGCCTTTATCTATGGTGCGTCCTGCTGCATTCAGTAACAGTCAGAATCATAATGAATACCTTTCTGATGTATGACAGAATCAGTTGTTTCAGAAAATGTCCCCAAACGGACCAACATTTTGACAAATGCCCTGTTATATTTTAAAATGTTGTCTTTCACTACAGATAGAGGAACAAATACAAGTAGGACTATGTACTAGAGCCAAACATATGCAGAGAAAGGTAGTAACAGGTTTAGGAGTATTCAACAAAAAGTTTGAGAGTAGATCAGATTAACAGTCAATGTTGTTCTTCTTTTCCCTGAGCAAGTCACTTTAACATAGGGCTGCTCGATTTTGGCAAAAATCATAATCTCGATTATTTGGGTCAATCATTGATATCACGATTATTAAAAACGATTATCCATTTACTTTGAAAACATCAATTTATTGGAGAACATTTTTTTTAACAGTATGTTTTGAACAGTTGATTACCCTGAACTTTAAGTATAACTGAAAAACCAATATATTTTTTTTAGTAATAATAATAATAAAAAAATTATCGTTTTATTTCGATTACGTTGTTTTCGTAATCTTTGCAAGCCATAATCGTAATTGCGATACAAATACGATTAATTGAGCAGCCCTACTTTAACAATGAGTTATTATTTGAAGCATGAACCCCAAAGGTAAACCCTTAAACCTTAACAAAGTAGTTTTTCAACCCAAACCACAACGTTCCCATCATTAACCAAGTCGTTTTTCCTTAAGACCTTAACAAATGCTGTGTAGGATATTGTTTTCAATGACAACAGATTGTCCAAAAATGGCAACAGATCAGAAAATGCATTCCAATTTAGGATTTGATAGAAGATACACAAACACATTTAGTCAAATATAAGTGACCATGGTATACACCGCACAACTTATTGCTGTGGTAGCTCACTGAAGCCCTCTCAAGTACAGACCTTGCAGGCAAATTACTTTACAAATCTAAGGACCACTCTCAATTTCGACTTATTTTTCTCTGCTTGCACAAAAGTAATGAAGTGTGAATGTGGAAGATACATGCTCAGAGTGCTTTCACCATTATTTTTCCTCTATTTTTTATTCAGTCAACTGGCATGTTAACGAGGCCAATATTAAAAACACATTTCTCAATACGCCGGCCTGTGTGTAGCATTGTAATGGGTATCACATCAGAATTGAAGGCACATTAGTTTAAATGCAGTGCAGAAGCTTCTTGCTCATGCCTCCTATGCCTGAAATATGGACTGAAATTACCCCAAACGAATATCACCCTCTAATGGATTAATAGCAGGATTTGATAAAAAGCTATTATGAAGAGTAAACCAACAACAAAGAAAGATCGGGATGGTGGAGGGAGAGAGACAAAAACCAGATTGGTGCACCAAGCTTAATGGTTTTCCACCTGGGGAAAGAGTAATTTAAACACGTATATTGTGGTCTTATTGAGCACATTTTGTCTCGCTCACCACAGAAAATGGCTCCAGCCTTTTTTCTTTTACCTTGATTAACAAAAGAAACATACAAAAGGAACAGATTTTTTTAAAAGCTGGCATTATATCTACACCATCAACAAGCCCCCGTTCTCCCCTCCTTTTCCGCCATTTCCCTAGCCCCTTGTCTCCCCTTTCTCTTCACTAAGTAACCACTCTCGTTATATAATTAAAAGCACAAGTAGTTAATGTAACTGTTGTCCTGCAAGCCTGTCTTCCTTTACAACACAGTAAACTGATTTGGGTGCTAGCCAATGTAAAGAATAGGCAGAAATAACAAGCTTAATCCAAATGCAAACCTCGGGAGACAGATATGAAATGCATTTTCAATAACAAGAGGCTGATAATGTACTTTTGTTTCTCTGCAAACATCCCCTCCTCTGCTGTTTTATCCTCCTTCCCTCCTTTTATCCTCCCTAACAGATCTTCCGATAAATTAACTGCTTTTTAGTTTGCAGCTCCGGTCCCCATTAATCCATATAGGGGGAAAGTGTAGTCAAGTTACACTAGAGAAAAGAGAACTGGTACATTTTAGCGCTGCAATTAAGGCCCATTAGTCTTGGCTTTAATTAGAAGGCTGGAGCGTTGATATTTCAAGTGCTGGTTTGTGCTGGTGTTGTGTTTCCCCGCTGCGTCGCTCGTCTCCGTCCTGGAGTAGGAGTCTGTCTGGCGCGCGTGTCGTTTTATGCATTTGTAGCCCTCTTTCTATTCTGATGCTGTAACTGTTTAAAGTTCAGACTTTAGTCTGCCTGTCATTTCAAAAAGCAGACAGATAACATATCTAATAAAGGGAGAAGACAAAGAAAAACAAAAGTGTGAAGGAAGGTTACAAATGTGGTGCAATAGAATAAATTAAATGTGTCTATGTGCGAAATAAAAAACTGTAGCAGAGGTAAAGAGATCCGGAGGGTGAGATAGAAAAAGTGAGTGAGAGATGAGTGAGGAGTTAAAACCTGAAGCCTCAAAGTCAAATTGATCTGCTTGAGGTGCCACATTTAATTGTTAGCCAACAGACAGACATGACATCTTAGCTCCGCTGCTCTCTCCCCGGCCACATTAGCCGACCGCACCGCTTCATGTTCACAGAGTGGAGGCAGACTGTCTGGAGGAGGAGCAACACTCTCCATCCTGACTCATCACTGACTCTCAGCCCACAACAGGAAAGGTCACAGCAGACCAAAATCATGGGGTGGAATTGACATTTCTCCCTTGGTTTATATGGCAGATTGTCAAATTTATATATAAAGATGTAAAATCTTATCGTACAAATTAAAGGCGAAAAATGCATAGCCACCCTTCTACACGATAAAAGAGCATGTAGCGTTTAAATTAAAAAACATGGGCAGGATGTTTCCACTCAGATACTCTGTCCTGAAACTCCCACCACTCCACTCGTTCACTTTGCCAGGAATAGTTTATTAAAAACAACTGAGCTCATTATATCCAATTAAGTCGTGATTCATCTGTCTAGATAAACAAGCGGTGGCATGGCATTAATGTGATAAACAGTCTGTTTAGACTGCAATACGCACCTGTTAGCCAAGTGCACACACACACACACACACACACACACACACACACACACACACACACACACACACACACACACACACACACACACACACACACACACACACACACACACACACACACACACACACACACACACACACACACACACACACACACACACACACACACACACACACACACACACACACACACACATACACATATACACACAGTAAAACAGACCCATTTACCTTTGAGAAGAGAAGCTAAAACAAAATGACTTTTAAAAAATGATCATGATGACACTTTTCAATAAATACTACAAATGAATAACAGCTCTATTAATGTATCTGCTGTGTTTGGTTGTCAGTTAAACAACTGACTGTAAATAATAACTTGTTTCAAATAGGTGATTATAAGAGAATCATACATTATGGTGTCTTATATCTCAGCTGCATAGGCTGTAAAACATAGAGGCAACATGCATATTATAATTAAGCATGAGTTACATTGTGAAGGCCAAATGTTTTTTAAATTAAGTAATAAAGACAGTTATGTATTTTATCTGCAGCTACAGTACATTAATATTCATATATAGTAGCAGATTTCTTTGAACATAACTTGTTCTAAGTGAAGCTGCTGTATTTCATTAAAGAGATATCCTTAAATATAGTTAATTAATTAATTAATATTAATTATGTTAATTAATATTAATTAACTGAAACGAGCTCGCTACTTCTTTGTTATAAATTAACTTCAATATTAATCTCTTTAAGCTCTCGTTATACATTGCTATTTATTACCAGCAGGGTTACATTACATTAGTGGTCAATAATGAAATAATAATTCCTTCTTTCGTCCTTACACTTGGATTAATCAACGCAAATGCCAAACTCTGAATAATTAAACTCACTATGAGTTGGTAACACACAATAAAAGTATGAAGCAGTCCTTTCAGAGCGGTTTTGTATATGACGTCTCGCCACACCGCAGAACCTGTTCGGTAACTGTAACAGAAGTTATTAGATCCTGCCTTCAAACAAAACATCTGTAACCTTTCCTGATTACAACATACCCTTGACACTTCTCTATCGCCCCATGCAAAACTATTTTCCCATAGAGGTTTTATCTTTCCTCTGAATATGTTGTACAATCTAATCAGACTTCAAACCGGCCCCCAGCAGTCGGCTGTCAGTGGTTCACGGACCTGTCGTGGCCCTCATGTTGACAGGCCGAGAGGAGGCCCCGGGGGATGAGGGAACCCAAACAACAAGAATCTATGGTGTCTCGGTGTGTGTGTGTGTGTGTGTGTGTGTGTGTGTGTGTGTGTGTGTGTGTGTGTGTGTGTGTGTGTGTGTGTGTGTGTGTGTGTGTGTGTGTGTGTGTGTGTGTGTGTGTGTGTGTGTGTGTGTGTGTGTGTGTGTGTGTGTGTGTGTTGTGTGTGTGTGTACGAGTGTGTGTGTTTTCAAACCAATGCAAAAAAAAAAGGCTTGGTATAATGAAAGAGAAAACTAGTGAAGACAGTCTTAACATTGTTGAAGGACAACTGACCGTAAGGAATATATTTCCTCACTAATAATTAGTGCGAAGATTTTGATTACCGCACAACTGTTTCATATGTCATTTAATATGGCTGTGTGAAGAAAAAAAAGTGTCAAGAGTCAGGTGTGTCCATTTTTCAGCGGGTGAATCTTTGGCAGCTCTGAGCGAGGCTGAGACCAGAGCTGCTTCATGTCTCTGTCTGTTTACAGGGCAAGCAAATCAAAGATGCGTCTCATTTCAGAGGCTGTAAAAGTGCGCCTGGGGATGGATCAGGTGTCTCTGATACACCCAATCCTCCCCAAGCAGCCTCTACTTACAGGCTACCAATCCATGTATCCTCCAAATGAACACTGCAAACAAGCAGTATAATTAAGTGTTCTATGGAATAAAGCGTGCTATCTTTTCAAGTAATCTTAAAAATGGCCTCCCCGGTCATCATGACAGGATAATCTGCTTGTGCTTGTTTGAAGAGTGTTGCATTCCTGGCTTATTACAATCTCCACTGAATACAGCGAACACCAATTTTGATTTTCTCACGGTGAATATTGTGAAATCATAATCGACTGAACCTGGAAGATTTCCGGGTTTACCAGCTATGACATTTTAAACTACAGGAGCACAAACAGGGCATATCAGTTTATCATATGCAACTCTATTAGTCCTTTTAGTGCATCAGAGCTATGGGCTTTTCCCCCTCATTCTATAGAGGGAAGACAACAAAAATCAATGGAGGTTTTCTGTTGAGTTTCCCTTTCAATATTTTGTTTCTTGTGGTGTATTTGTTTCCTGAGTGGTCACAAATAAAGCCCATCTAATCGAAACATCAATTTATTATCTGAACGTGCTCGTTCAAAGAAAAAAAAGAAAAATGGTCTTTACTGGAAATTTCACAGCCTCACATCCGCTGCAGTGGGCCCCGCAAGCTGCCTGAAATAAAATATGACTTATTGTTTCCAATGCACTTTGGCTCATCAAACTTCTCTAGGATTTAATTGTGTTGGCAGAAAGTGAAGGAGCTGTTAGTTTGTCTTTAGTTTGAGTGATTTAAAGATGCGTTGGATGAGACAGTAGGGCTAACATCTCCTGACATTTATCCCTCCTGGTTTTCATTTCCAGCCCTCCTGCTAAACATGGCAGGGTGGGAAACAGCAGCATGGACAGGTCCATTACAGACAGCCGAAAGGCCTCCATTTACAAATATTTTTTTGTAAATACCATATCGTGTTCTTAACACAGCAGTTCCCCTGGGCTGTGCAAACAGCCCGGTGAGAGTATGGGTGGATGTCAGTATTGGGGACTGTATCGAACAGCAAGCATCTGGAGGCTGGAGGTGTCTGTCCCATGTTCATGAGGCCAGAGAGGCTCCATGGAGAACGTCCTGGGGGATCCTGCCTTCTGCTGCTTTGAGAGATTAAGAGACGCAAGTGAGGCCTCTTCTACACACACACACACACACACACACACACACACCACACACACACACACACACACACACACACACACACACACACACACACACACACACACACACACACACACACACACACACACACACACACACACACACACACACACACACACACACACACACACACACACACACACACACACACACACACACACACACACACACACACACACACACACACACACACACACACACACACACACACGGCTCCTTTTCTCTCCATCCTTTCCTCCCCCTTCTCAATACATACATGGACACACATGGTCTCACACACACACACACACACACACAGCCACACACTCCCCCTCCTGATTAGCTCATAATGGACGACTGATGTCCCCGAGACCCTCAGGACCTCCCTGGGGAGCCGTCCAACTCTGACCCCTATCTCCAACCAGCACTCCGCCTTCTTAAAACACACTAAATAATCTTTCATTTGACAGGGGCTTGAATGAAATTCAGCTTAGAGCCGCATCATTTGCCCTAGACCATAGAATATTGATAAATGAATCATTGTCGTGCTACACCCCCACCCATTGCTTTTTTCACCGATGGAAGGAAGGAGATGCATATTGTTCTGGTCAGATCATCAGATTATTACTTATTATATCATTTGGGGCCATAATTAAGTTGCTGCTGCCTCATATGTTCATGGAGAATCCAAGGGCCTTTTTGAATGATTCTTGGCTGTACAGTAACATGCGTGTGTCACCAGCTCAGGGTAAAATACTTGAATATCAGTTAAAATGCTGAAGTAACTCCAGCACATTCCATGTTGTAATTATCCACAAAAGGCAAATAAACATGCACTCTTAAAGCCTGTGCGATTGGGCCCGTGCCACCATGGAGACAACATCCGGCAGATTCATCAGAGCAGGCAATTAATCACCTCACTCTAAAATAAACAAAACAGGGATCCTAAACATGCACCTATTAAATCCGCAAGCGGGGCTGGATGGCTGCTTTTAGATGCGACGTTTACACGTAATTATCTTCTTATATAATTAAGTGCATTCAGTTAACAAGCATCTTGCTAACGGGCCACATTGCTTACCCAAACGAGCGGCGGGCAGCCCAGAACGCTGAGTGAGTGAGTAATTAGAGCTCAGCATGCCGGTGTTAATGGAAGTGATCTAAAAAAAATCATCTCTAGAGCCAGAGGGAGGGAGGGAGCGAAGGAAAGGAAAGGGGGAAAAGATCAGCAAAGGTGAGGCAGAAAGGAAGCTTCAGGATTTATGAATATTAATAGATTGGGTGTAGTCATTGAATTCTTGGTTTGATGACCCCAAATTTCAACACCAGTGAAATGAATATCACTCAACGTGAAGCTACATTTTTGCAATTATGTTGTAATACTCTGCACCAACTACTTCAGGATGAGCAAACATGCTGAACCTTAACACTTGAACTCGAATTGCAGTAAAAACAAATAGACTGCTGATGGCTTTAGCTTCATTTACTTCTTGAAAATAAAGTGCTGAAAAGCATGACCTAAGAGGAAGACTAAGAAGAAAACTAAGCCACAGTCGATATGGGTATTTTGGGAAACACCATTTTTCCCTTTTTTCTGAACAACGTTGTTTCCGAGAAGTCACATACATTGTTTTCCCAATCACTTTATGGTGACAGACGTAATATGTACAACAAATAAAAAGCTGTAATATGTGAATTAGTGAGTTTCAGGGTGCCGGTACAGTAGGTGCTTTTTTTCTATTTCTATAGACAGAGCCAGCATGGTGTTTTCCCCTATGCTAAGCTAATCATCCCCAGCATTATAATCAATGACAAATATGAGAGCCGTATTGATCATCTCATGATACATTTGGCATGAAAACCCAAAATTAATATTTTTCGCAGTGTTGAGCTATTTCTCTGAGAAATTAAGTGACGGAGAAGTGCGTTCTCCACGAGCTGTTATCGCGATACAGCCATTCAAAAATAAACAATGGTGACTTACGAGTGTTTTTCACTGATGTGAGCGCTAACACATGCGACACCCAGGTCCTCCCTCTGTTCAACTTTGCTTTGATTACATACTGCAAAGCAATGAGCTCATCCAGCCCGGGGCAATATGGAGGACAAGAGAGTGAACTTTGTCACACTCTACTCTGATATATCACTTACTTATCCGTCTAGGAGAGAAATGTATGGACATGTTAGAATCCAGGTGTATGACTGATTAACAAGACCCTACATAGTTGAAGATTTCTGTAGAATACAAATGGGGGATTTTAGATGTGTAGAAGCCAGGGAATATGTTTTCTATTGTCTCATTGGAACTCTTAATTGCGTTAACAGATTAAAAGCATGCTTCTTGAATATTTCATTTTAACATCTGTATACTGAAGAGCGATTTGCGCTCCCTAAGATCTTAAAAACTCCAAACAGTCTCTCCAGTTCTTAGCCTGCAGCTCCACATCTCAACAATGGAAAAACACCCTTTACTTGTCATGTCAATCCTCCCAGTGCTCAACCCCACCACATAACCTCCTAATTCCACACATAAAACCCCAAATACCCCTCAAAGTCAACACCACGGTTCGGGTTAATATTCAAGAGTAACCAGGTGGAACCCACAATACAACCGGGCCGGCTAGGGTTCAAAGAGCCGCGCTGAACGGCTGCCAAAACTCCTCACACTGCGCCGATTGCAGCGGCTTATAGTGAAATTATGATACAAACTATCCAGCAAGTGAGTAAGGAATATCAGGTCCCTTTGTCCCGGTGCTTTCTATTGAGTTCAATAAACACTTATGGACTCTAAAGGACTCAAGCTCAAGAAGGGACAATGGCTCCCTTCAGAACTCAACACCAGACCTTTAACAATACAAAAATACTCTATCCTCCAAAGACTAATTGATGTTATTTGCCTTTTGATAAGTCAGAGGTAGGCAGATGTAATAAAGAATATACGCACTGCTTTTGATGTCCGTAACCGGAGAAACTGGAGTACAAAGAAGGAAGGACAACAACAATTCTCAGCTTTTGGTTCTTATCACCGAAGCTGTGATCATTTGTGTTTTCAGGGCAACAAGAGTGTAATCTGACTAAGGACATACTTTAAAAAGGGAATCGCCGCTGTGTGCTTATAGGACTTGGAACCGCCGTCCACTGGCCTGTGAGCATATTGGTTATTGATATTCTCTCTCTGTGTCACACACACTGCATCTGGCCTCCGAACACAACGGCTGAAAAAGCCCTCAGAGCCAGAGTGAAACAAATACATTTGCACTTTTTTCTTTGGCAGCAGGAGCTGGCAGGTGAAATCGGTGGCTGTGTAGCGTGATGACTTGGCTGCAGTGCCATCTGCTGGTGATAGAGTTCGGGATTCATGCTTTTGCTAAAGAAGTTTCAGATTTTCAATGCTGAAATAGTGCATATGCCATCAGGGACTAAAAGGGAGGGGGTAGAGATATGGGAATGACAAAAGGATATAAACTTTAGTAAACTGCTCGCCCTCCAGGGAACCAGTGTAGTTTAAACTTCACCACAATACATGGGGACCTGCAACACAAAGCACCATTTAAAAAGGCCTTTCACTGCGGATGACAAGTCTAATTGAGCCCAGTGATGCACCTGGCAGTGAAAAGTAGTCTTTCAGTCATGTGACCCCCCCACTTACACAATTCATGCTCTGTCTATGCATAATACAACATGAATCCCTCAAAAAAGAAAAAAACACCCAAATGTGGCTTCATAGGAAGACTGATGACATATTCCTTCTGATAAACAAATCATAAAAAATTAAAAGGGAAAGACTCAAGCCACTGCCATTTATTAAATTTCCTTTTTTTGTAGTATCTTTATTATCTCTCGGTCAAAAGGATTACGAATGTTCTACTCAGCGTGCAAAGACCTGCAATACATCAATGAGCACCACAATGAAATGGGATGTTAAGGCTGTGATGACATCATATAGCAAGCCTCGGGGACAAATATAGATCATGTTTATCTTCAACAGATGATTCATTTGTGACATGGTAAAGAGATCTCCACTGACTGTACAATCAACTGATCTCCTGTCGGACGATCAACTCCAATGCTGCCATGGTTAGTTTAAAAAAGTCCAAAATTCAGCTTTGAATGTTGCTTTCTTTTCTAATATTTTAAATAGATGTTTGCACATGTTCTGTCTCGGGTTGTTGGCGAGACAAAATTGTGCATTGATTAACAATCAAACAACCAAGCTGAGAAAATAGATTATTTTGAAACTTAAACTACAAAAATAGATGAGGGACAAAAACAAAAGCTATAATGCAATCTTTCTTTTACCTCCGTTTTTTTTCACATCATGCCTCCCTCCTCATCCCCCAAACCCTTGGGAAGCAGCACTCCAAGGTCTTTCATTTGAGCTTGTATTATGCCCATGTATCTCTGCTCATTTTTCATCCGCATTGCATTAAGTATTGATATTGATTTCTTGTAAATGGTGGCGAAATGGATGGCTCGCACTTTTTTGTGTTATTGTTCTGCAGCACTTGTAGGTAATTTATTATGGCTGAAGGTCCGGTGAGGCCTCCCAGTTCTGTGCCCCTCCTCCTGATGGAGCGTGCCACCTGACTAACAAAACACAACAAGCACTGAAAGGCCACTCATGAGGAGAATGAAGCATGGAGAAGGTGTGCATGCACACTAGCACCAGCGTGCATGCGCATTGTATCCCTCTCACCCTCAGCAACACATTCATGGTCCACCATAAGCCAGCACACATAAGAGGGTCCCTTGGAAAACACACTGCAATAAACTGAAAACCGCTAACTTTAAAGGCATTTCTCAATCTTATCATGAGAGTTGTGCAGTGGGCAACTATTTTATTTCTCCTTTCCTACTATTTTTGAATATTATTCTTTTTAGTGCTGTAGCAGCACTTGTACTGAAATCCATTCCCAGTTTTGTGACAAAGCGTGGCCTTCTTGACAAACTGGAGTGGTTTACTTGCATTGTCATCCTGGCCAATTTCTTTTCCCTGCTGCCGCGGCCCCAGCAGTCTATTTGCATTTCAATAGCCTCTCTGTCTGCCTCTATATTGCCTGATATTATGTCTGCCTTGTATGAATTTGAATTCAATGTCTGCATCTGCTGTTCCACTCCCAAGCAGTCCTCGTAAAAGGTGAAATAAGACTTGCAAGCAAAAGGCATTGATGGTGTGTGATGATGTAAACCAAGACAAACCCATTATGTGGGCTTGTGTATGAATCCCTTTAATAAAAAATCTGTTTACATGCATGTTCTGTTTTTGTATAAAACTGCAACAGAGCCACCCCATTATATAAGATGATTGTGTGATTTCCATGATCCTTAATAGAACTGTTATTACCCCCACACCAACCATTAAGAATGTAAGTTGCAATGTACAGGATATGCTCACAATACAGAGAGTAAGATCTGCGCTGAGGTAAAGAAAAAAGGCGCTGCGGTAAAACCGATACGTCCCGTTTACCGTCTCACCACAAACAGCAGCATTTGGCCACAAACCCTGGCTGGTGCCACAGAGTCGGACACCATTGGTCACATGACCCCCACCAGAGTCCCACAGAGGTCCCTCAGGTATCCCAGAATCCCCTCCTCTCTTTCTCTCCCTCTCTCTCGCTCTCCTACAGCATCAGATATATGGGATGTGAGAAGGCCACAGGCAGCTGCTCTGAGAGCCAGGAGGATTGACTGGAATTTCTGCTTTTAAAATATAAAAAACACCAATGGCTGATTCATCTCCTTTCATGGGATATTAGGAGGATGATGTTGAGAGGAAAATATCAGTCGAGCAGCACATCCTGTGCTCCCTCTAGATAATTGTGTTTTAAATTTCACCTAGGGACGACAGTGCTAAAACCAATCATTTTTCCCACAAAAAAATATTTTTTTGTTGTACTCTGATAATATTCTTATTATCTGATATTCAAATAAAACTCTACCCATGGTTCATTTTTAGAGAAAGGCATGTTTCCGCCCCTCCTCTTAATGTTAACCTCTGCCAAATGTAGCTTCTGTTCAGAAACAATTAATGCCAACCAGTGTTCGGGTGCGCAGGCAGGCTAACAGCTGTGTTTGGGCCACTTGTTGTGCCTCCAGCACAGATAATTACAGCAATCCAAAAGCGAAGCAGCCGCTCGGGGAGTTTAATAATGTACAAGTAGTCGCTATCTCTTTATAGATCATGTTACTGCAGCACTCACTGACGTGTAATTTAGATCAATCAAAAAAGATGGCAGGGCTATGAAACCAGTGCCTTTGATAATAGTTGGCAGGTAGTAGTCACCCCCTGTTGTCGAAGCATCTGATATAAAAGGCTTCATTCCGCCCTCCATCAAGGGGCCTGGTGTGCTAGGATGTGTAACCCAGGCAACAGATACATAAAGCATTATGGGACTTGATTTAATTTGTCTAAATGGGAGCTGGAGTATCTTGGTTCTCAGTTTGAATATCCCTGTTAACCACCACTACAATATAATGGGCCCCTCAACTTGGGAGCTGCTGATTGTGTCCTGCTGGTATAGGAGGCGTTCCACTATATGCTGTTTTCTGACTGTGTGTGTATGTGTATGTGCAAGCATTCTGCAGGCACACTGCCACAAACAGATACATACACACAGCATGATAGCATATTTATACATGTAAAAAGAGAACGTTGGTACAATCAACCATTTACCAAACTTAAATCTTGGCAAATGTCTCACTTGGCAGCAAATATAGCCATAGAGTAGAAGTGTGAATATGCTTTAATGGTCCTGGCAGGGCTTTGTTTTCTTGAAGTTCCCACTAGCTGCCTTAACATAGTTTGGGGTCAATCATTGAACTCGAAGCCACAGCTTAATTCAGCATTATTTAGATGTATTTGTACAAAAGTCACTATAGGTAACGCATTGTGCGGTGAACACCTTTGCTGGATTTGATACATTGTGTATTTTCATACCTCCCTGGTTCGACCCATTTTGGAAAAACTATTTGAGCCAAGACAAGTTAACCGGTAATACCTGGGTATCATTTCCCTCCTTTGCATGGGACTCTCCTTGCCTTTGGCTTGTTTTAAACTATCAGAACAGTTCATGTAGCTTCCTCTCCTTGTCCTACTTCCAACTTCCCCCTCTTCTCCCTCCTCCCTTGCTTTCAACCCACGGGTCTTTGTTTTAAATGGCAATTCATCCCATTCGTCCGCTCAGCCACATTAAACATCAATTTCCTCACCGAGCACACATTACGACCCAATAGAAGAAATAAAATCTCAGCCATTTATTGTGCAACTCCCTCCTCCCTTTTCTGGCACCGCTATCCACCACTGGCACCCTCATCAAATCAGCCTACATCCAACAACACGAGAGCAGCTACACAACAAAGCCGATGCCATTCGACTTCCTCTTAAGTCGTTTTATACTTACTGCAAAACAGTAACGATTTCAAGGGCCTTTGAATTCCGGGTTTATAAAACATGCATGAGGTGTTCAGTAAACAATGCCCAATGGTCTTATTCCTTTTAAATAAAACTATTTCCATGAGATGTAAGAGAGACTTTAATATTGCCTTAAATATTAAAAGAGAGGACTGAGCCTCATACATTTTTCATTTATTGGGCCCGCGTGTAAGGAGTCATCAATCTCAAAAGAAATTACTGACATTTTCATTTCAAATAAAAAAGGGTACACTTTATCCAGCGGTAATAGGGATTGCCACTCTTACACAGGGAGCATTAAATGGCTTCTGGAGTGCAGAAAATGAGAAAATCTTCTTTTTTTGTCTCAGAACAGATTGTGGTTTTTAACCTTGTGAAGCAAACATGCATGAAATTGCTAAATAAAATGCAACATATTACCCTGCTAACACTCCTTTTTTCAGGGGGAATGCAGTTCATTACAAATCAATAATAGTCTACCTTAACAAGTGCATATTCCCGTTTTCCAACAAGCCCTGACTCACTGAAGTAATAACCACCTGGTTGTTTTGCTGCTCGTAGATATTGATATCCCGTGACATAAATTCATTGTTTGATGTCATTGCTGTTATGATATATTGTTATAAATGTCTCCATCATTACAGCGGCTCTTAGCCTGTTTGCCTTTAGGCTAGCGGTTTGTAATTACTGCACAATAAACAAATGGTTTGGGTAATGGACGGGAAAAGGGTCTGGGGCCTACAGGCACTGAGAGGATTATGGGGAAGGTGTCCCACTTTTCACCCCCAAAAACCCCTCAACCCTCACTACAAGGCCTGTCCCACGTCCCACCACAACTCCCATATGGAATCACCCCGGCTGAATTATTAATCACTGAGCGGTGTTGATATATCATCAACCGTGTACATACATTGCAGAGGGGGAAATAAGGCTTACAGTAGGCCAGGATTTATAACAAAAGCTTGACATATGCTGCTAATTCACCTTGACACCGCTGTCACTTCCTGCTCGGTGAAAAATCGTCCGACAAAAGAAGAGTTTGTATTCTGCCTCACTGCCAGGCACTTCCCGACGCACACTGCTCCACCCATAATGGATGAATATTTGTTTATAATTTCTGTACACAAGTCTGGTTGTCAGTCCCCTGCTCACCCCGCGCGCTGCTGTCTCATTTGCATAGGTAGATTGAGACGCCGCGAGCGTAACGAGGTCGGCCTGCGTGTTGGTGATGGAGGACGCTGATGAATAGACCTCTCTCCCCATCATGGCACCTTTGTAAATGTTTGATTAGTTTTGAATGGATTACTGTTAGATTATCGGGTTTGGGGCCCAAACCTAGACATGGCTCTGCTACTCGGAGACAGTCCCTTACGGGTGTCCCGTGACAGAGCGGTGGCTGCGTGTTGACAAAGAGCAATAAGGGAGGAGGGCGAAGGCCATGCTTGTTTATATGAAGTTGTCAAAATGTTTGATCATTTTGTTCCTCACCATTGTTAGACCTAATATTTGGAAAACCTTTGTAAAATAAATGGCTGAAGCATTGTGAGGTTAGAGTTGACACAGTATAGAAAGACAGAAATAAAAAGACTTATAGGAATGATCTGAGTTTTTCAATCTGCAAACTTTTATTGAGTCTTATTCAATACTCTAAAAGCTTCCTTGTTCCATTGCTCTCATATTGGCTCGGCATTCCAGGGATATTTAACGGGTTGGTGGGAATCTCACCGTCAGACAGCCATAAATTTCCTGCGGCTGCTGTAAGACGCTCTTATATTGCTTGTGTGGCAATCAGACTGGTGATTATATGGGTAATGAAACATGTGCCTCCTCCCGGTGTCTGCCCCTGTCTCTTCCCATCTCTTTTTCTAACTTTTCTTTCTCTCGCTGGTTAAAGCCAGTGATGGATGGGGCGTAACTATTAGAGGGAGCAGTAACCCATCCGTTCCAGGGCCTATTATGCACAGTTGAATGCTGGGTAAAGGGGGTATGAGCCGTGGAACAGTGACACTGTAGCATGGCTGCCTCACAGGTTAACGCCAACCCCGCCGCCCACCCCTGACGCCCCCCCCGCTCCAATCCGTTTGCTCGAAAAACCTGTCTTGATAGCGCCGCTGCCATCATTGTGCTCCCACTCTCTCAATCTGTTTAGCTTCCTGTTGTGACCTTTCATACAGTCAAATATATTAGCGAGTGGTGCACTCTCATTAAAACAGTGCATTAACAAAAAGACTCTTTGGAGTCTTTCCAGCTGAAGGAACTGAAAGCTAATAGCCGTGGGCAGTTGGGGAAACTTAACTCATGAATCAGGGCGCTAATGCCAGAGCAGCAAGCCTGGAGCGCTGTAAGCGTATGGCACAATCTCCCTCGCCTCCCCCTTCACTCTCCCTCTCCCTTCCTTGATCTCCTTCATTTTCCTTAGTGACTCCTTTTCCCTCTCTAGCTGCTACTTATCTCTGATATTCACTATCACCGCTATGTTCACATTCCACTTCTGTCTGACACATTTATTCTTTTCTCTCACTCTTTTACTCGATCATCCTTCCCCTGTCCTGCTTTCTTATTTGTTCATTTCATTCTCTGTTCATTTCATTCTCCGTTCTCCTGTTGTATTGTATTTCGTTGGTGCCATCATTTCTACTTTCTGCCTCCCTGCTTACAGTTCTCTCCCCTGAGCCCCCCCAAACTCTTTATCCTCTCTTATTGTTTTCAAAGAGGGGAAAATAAAAAAAAGTATAGAGAGCTAAAGAGAAATGAAGATCGAGGAAAGAAAGACAGAGCTAGTATACGAGAGAGAGGGAGAAGACCAAAGGAGGAGAGACTAAAAGCTCATTACTTTCCCCTTGATGGGAGAAAATGAGTGAGGGGGCAATAATAAAGCTTGAATTTTTCAATACTGTTAAAAATGGGGCTCTGACAGCTCACCGCCAGTGCAAGGGACAGGCGCCGACAACGCATGGTGAGCCACCGAATTAGCAATACCATACATCATAAAATCTAATTAAATCAAGGAGCAGAATCAAATTAGTTTTCTGTGACTCAAACCACCCGCCAAAAGGGCTCTATTAAATGAACTGTAGAGAGGGAATTAAATAATTCACAGTGAGGGATTTTGCATTTATACAAAAATTGTGCACTTAATTGTCCGTGCTATATTACAGATTTGGCCTTATGTTAACAATGAGCCTAAAGCACACTTACTTGTGCGCACTGGGCACACATTAGGGCCTACATGGTCGACAAGGCTTCAAACTAAGGGGATATTAGAGTAACCATTGGCTCAATAGCACTAGTATAGTACAGCATAGGGGTCTAGAGCATGCAAGGGGTATACTGATTATACTTTAATGTGTTAGAATGAAAGACAGTAGCGTTGAAAATAGTGTGAAACAGGGATTTAGATGTGAATATTAGTCAAGATATTACATGTGATGCTTCAAAACTTGTGTTGGGATCTCCAATGTGATGGACTTATTGAGAAATCTACAGGTAGACCATTACACTAAACATGTCAGATGAAGTTCTGTCATGAAAATGGAGCACTTTTGTTACAGCGCTGTGTGAGCGTTCAACCATTGCAGCTATTCTCTTCGTCTCTAACACCTTTTTTTCCAATCTCTCCATCTCCCGCGCTTCCCTCCCTGGCATCAAAACAGCACAACTTTATTATAGTTGCTGTCAATACAGTAATAATAAAAGAACGCGGAGGGGAGAGACTACCATATTACACTTTTAACGAGAATATAGCAGATGCACATTGAGTGAATATTGAGTTTTAAAACTTGTCGGCATGTGATTTGTGGCCTTGTCAGTACAAATATTTTTCAATGTCAAGGCAGCAAGAAGGGGCTGTCACTTCGGCGGTCAGCTGGGACGGGGGGAGGCAAAACACAATGATCTGGCCCTTAATGGAGAACCGCTGGGACTGGCATGGAGGTGATAAAGCACTGTTTAGTTTGCGGCTGCCATATTTCTGCTTGGGGACGCTATTATAAAACACAGTGTTATTTTGTCAGATTTCAATCATGAGGCAGGGTATTTGTCACCTGCTGTCACTTTGTTGGGGCAAGTCAGCCTGACAGTGAAATATGACCTGTCCCAGCCCAACCCCCTGCTCTGGAGAAGACCTGAGTTTTCAGTAGTCTAAAGGTAAAACAAACAAAAAATTGGTATAATAATTTGCTCCAATTCCTTGTCTCCTTATTTGAGAGGCGAAAAATGTCATACAAATCACATCCACACAACATAATCATCATTTTTTACACTTTTCTCTTCTTTCTCTATCATTATCCAGTTATCCCTTCCGTATTTCCACTTGTGTTATTTTTCAATTCAGTTATCCAGTCGCGGGGAGCCATCTTTTAGAGTAATCACAGGGCTTGGCGCATCTTTGTTCAGCAGGAGTGACAGAGTCAAGTATCCTCATAGAGTTAGCCCCAGGGAGCCATGGTTTAATTCCCTCCAATAAAAAGTGCTTTTAAGGTGGGCTTTATTCACGTATGACCTTATTGTGCTTTTGTATAGGCTGGGTATTAAGGTAATTATAGTGTTCGCCCTTTCTTAACATCCCCTGTTGATAACAAGAGGTCACAAACGTCCAATCAGACACAGGAACATCCAGGTGTGGGTCAAAATCAAAGGCCCCTCTGCTCTTGAAGACATACCACAATTTCTATCTTTAGAGCATTTGTTTATTGCTAATCCCTTTTGCAACATTTTGTGGTCTAACAACACCTTTCTTAATACTTCAGGGAATGCATTCATTTATGTTTGAGTACGGATCAAAGCATGATTTAATTATGTTCAAGCACGCAGTTCAGTGACATATGATGAACATTATGCCTCTGCACGCTTATCCCTGACAGATCCCATGTAGAATGCCATTTCATTTGCTATTTCATTTTCCCTTTCAGCGGTTACATCTTCTATGTCTGAAATGTACAGGAAAACAAGAACGTTTGTAGACAAGAACTGCGATTTGCTTATTGACATTGAAGTCTGCTATTCAGTTCACTGTACATGTCGGCTACTCAGACACCCCTCGGTAACTTCATTTTCCAATAATATCAGTTTTATTTCCTTGTCGCCCTTGTGTTTGAACGTCATGGCCTCTACCCAAACACAGAACATCTGTAATTCCCAATATTTAAATGGACTGCTCACATGCAACATTACTTGAGACTGTTAGTAAATGCTGTTGAAAACTAACTATCAACCAATATAAAAACATGCAAATAGAATTTGATAGTTAACACTGGCTTCTGTTGGTTGAGAGACAGGGGTGACATTGTGTACTTTCCAAGCCCCTGAAAAAAGCTGTTTTATTTCCTTGCTCTCTCTGCATGCTGTCTATGTTGGAACGTTTGACAAACCGCTTTTGTGAATTAACCGAAATATGTAAAGCGTGAAAAACCTTTTCCTTGTTGCCTGCTTTTCATTTCTTTCTGCATTTCTATTCCTTCATGCATTACTGGATAAGGATCAGACTAAGCACATGTCATGTAACCCCATGCACTGACATGTGTGACACAGTGCAAAGCACATACACATGAAGAAGAGCTCACACATAAGCAAACACATAACAACCATTAGCTTTGGCTGACACGATAGCCATTAGCACACTGTTTCTAGTTGTCTGTGTTCCATTCCCAAAGAAGAATAATTTACATAATGTGTGTTTTCCCAAATCGGTGTGAACAACCAGCACTCTGTGTAGGTTTCCTGCTGGCAAATGTTTCAAACTGACCCTGGGAAACGGTCCATTCGCAAACGATACGCAGTCACATCCATAATGGGCCTTTTACTTGTTTTTGTGAATATGTGTGTGTCCGTAAGCATGCAAATGTACGATTGAGAGTGTGTGTATGAGCAAGTGCACACTTAAGCATTCCTGTGTGTGTCTGCGTGCGTCTACAGCTGATGACTCTGTGCCAGCCGGACGGCTTTTATACGTATTAATATTAATATGTGCCTGAGCTGAAGCCCATCACATCCCTGCCCCCTGGTGAAGAGTGTCCAAGGGCGGCCATTATCATCCCATTCTGACTGTCAGCGAACCTGGAGGAAAGTAAGGTAGGCATGTGGATTACCATGGCGGGGTCAAACAGTCAGGCCAATGCGGCTCAAATCACCAGTATTGTGGAAGATTCTGTAAAATGTGCTTGGATGACGTCCATCTATTTTTACTGCAATTCCAAATGAAACGCATTCCCTTATAGATACAAGCGTAAGGCCTACACACTGCCTTACACACACATTAACATGCTCTGAAAAATGCACACCTGCCCTGATATACACACACTTACATAAAAAAGGTATACCATATGTGTGCTGTAATAAAAAAGAAATCCCTTCATATTGATGTTTATAAGGCACCTTACCATGTATAATCTATGACAAGTACTATTCTTTTCAGACTAAGTTGGTGTCTTGGTCCCGAGGGCAGTATTGATGATAATGTTAACCATGTCCCATAAAATCAATCAATCAATGGAATATTAAATGTATATGTCTGGGAGGTTGTCAGTGGAGCGCTCAGGGGTGAATCTCCAATAGCCTGTCAAGGTTTATTGCCCTTTATGGGGGATCCACCAATGCACTGTTTCTGTGAAAATACACCTGTACAGTATATCAAAGAGGCTGTGACATCAGAGCTACAGACAGAAAGTGAAGACAACCAAACACTCCCCCATCTCCCTCTTTTTTCCTCTCTCTTCTATACACACGGACAGATACGCACCCCACCACTACACACCAAAATAGATGAATTTTGCTCCAACAAAGGCAGTATGGTAATTAAATGTAAGATAAGGCCATTCAGAATGCCCAAGACTGTGCCAGGCAAATATCCTGATCAGCTTAAAATCAACCAAGTGGGACAGAATAACAAAAATCCAAATTGGTTGGTCTAGATCAGCTTGATATGGCTTTCAATATAATACACAACAATGGCCAAAATGAATAGGAATCAAATTACAAGAGCTGTGATATGGCGTGAAACTGCATGGGGGAATTCAAGCACAATCACTTTTCAATGTGGCTTCCAATATTGCAGCCAATCCTCGCACGATTCATATCCGATCACAAATAATGTTTATCACCCTCATATCTCTCTCCCTAATGGAAAAGGCCTAGTGTTGGGGTTTAAGGAGTGCATTCATTTTTAATGAGGTCTGGGCATTGGCCAGAATGAAATGAACAGGCAGAGAGTTTTGGGCCACAGTCTAGCAGCGGCTGGCAGTAAAAGGTCGATCCATTCCTTCTCATTTGACCAGGTTATGTGCGGCTATAAGTTGACAAGTTGTTTATTACATCCAAGCAGCATTTCACTATAATGTAACAGAACTCTTTGGAAAAAGGCGCTAAAGCTGAGTAGATCTTAAAGAAGATTTTTTTTTTCATGCAGGAACTTTCAAAGGCTTGAGCGAGGATAAAAAAGATGAAATACTTCAACAAAAGGCAAAATAGTGTTTTTTTATAGTTAAGAAAAGCCTTGGATGTTACTATGCCTTTCTCTATGTGTCAAATATAATCTGTGCTTATATAATGATATATTATACATGTTCAGCTGATTTTCAACTAACAAAATGATGTACTTCATGTACTGTGCTGAAAAATAAAGCTGTATCACTTGAGCCTTGTAATTCTCTACAGTGTTTATGAGTCAAAAGGACTGTCACATTTCATGTGAAATAAGCTCTTACACAGGAGAAGACACTCATATTTAATATCTAATTCTGGAGGAGATGTATTTCCTGCTTCCCCAGGAAGCATGATTGGTGTGTGACTGCGTGTCGTGACGAGATCACTTGGCGGGGCTGAGGATAAAATGTCGCTTAGGATAATGTGATTGCCCTTAAGGTACAAGGAGGTGAATTATATTCCCTGATTTATAATCTGAAAATTAAAGACTCACTCATTTTCTAATTTAATTCCACCTTCAATGGAACAATGTTCACTCTGAGCCAAATTGGCGAATAATGTTACTAATTCAGATGCAGATGTAATTTCTATTCGGGGGGCTGCGGCGCATGGTGATGAACGAGTCCCGGATGGATCGTTGCCACTCCTATCTCCCCGTCTCGACAATTCCCCAGCAGTTGTGATAATAACCTGAGCAATAAAGGAGGGAGAAGCAGTGCTACCCTCTTCCACTCTTCATACCCCAAGTCATCTGATACTTCATCTAATAGTATTTCTGTCCTTTCCTGTGTCACTCCGTCTTAAAAAGGCAGCTGACATTGTGCTCTTCCACACAGGAAAACAGTCTATGCCGAATGTTATCGATATAAAACTGCATTAACACGAAGACTCTTAATAACCTGCATAATTACTGCTGCCTTCTGCAATACAAAAAAGTCATTGCAATAAATCTGCTGTTAAAACTTGATTGAATGCAGGGTAAATGTCAAGGTAATTATGAGGCGGTGAGGGTTAAAAGCAACGTTAAATCCTCCCGCAGAGTGGTGACATTCAAGCGAAGCAGGAAGAGATAGCGAGGGAGTCGGGAGGTGAGCGACGGAGAGAGGGCTGAGTTTGTAAATGTATCAACCAATACGAATCCAACGCTTCTCACTTGTCACTGCCCTTAAATTTATGGCATGCACCATTTGAGATATGACCTCTGTATGACTGGTATCTTCCTGCACGCTAATGGTTCCATTAAGGACAGAATTCATCATGTAAAACATCATAATGACACAAACACATTCAATCTGCACATGTGAGTGTTGAATTGCAGATTCCTGAATGTAGCCATTTCTATGCTAGCTCACTTGACCTGGCTAGGGAACATTCAACCTCACCACAAAACTCTCTCCAATCCCAAGGTGCAGGAGGTCACCAAATAAACATAAAAGGGGACAAAAGGAAATGTGAACACCTAGTTATTTACCCGTTTTGCAGCCTACGTGCTATACTGGGGATTAGCAAGGAAGTCTGCTGCCTGCGTTCATTCATCTCAGCGTCAAGCAGCCATACAAGTATTTAGCAGAGTGGCTGGCAGGGGTCAGGTCATTTACTCACCGCTCAGTCTTGGTGAGTAGCTTAAGGGGTCGGGTGACGGGGGGTTGGCAGCACAGCTGAGAGATTGTGGGTGCTGTGTCGTGTGCCTCCTCTTCAGAGCCTAATGATCTGCCGAGCATAATGACCCCAAGACGACGGGGCCCCTACAAGCCCTGACTAGGCCTCCTCCAGCCCCTGCTCACACTCACTCACTTCAGAAACAATGTGAAAGAAAGGCTTTTTTTTTTCTTGCCGTTTTGTTCTCCCCCTCTGCTATCAACCCAAAGCCACTGTACAAGCCAAGGCTCTATGACAAAAAGCCAATAGAGTTAGCTGCCAAGGCTTGGAGCTCTGAGAGGGATAACTGGCGCAGAAGGTTAAAGCAACAATGTGCTCAGCCCCATTGAGCTGACTCTTCTGTGTGTGCGTGTGTGTGTGTGTGTGTGTGTGTGTGTGTGTGTGTGTGGGGGTGTGTGTGTGTGTGTGTGTGTGTGTGTGTGTGTGTGTGTGTGTGTGTGTGTGTGTGTGTGTGTCTGTGTGTGTGTGTGTGCTCAAACTCAGTGTGAATATGAGGTGTCAAGGGTTGTTAAAATGTATATGCTCTGATGCATCTCAAAGAACACCTGTTCACTTGTGTTTTCTGCAGCTACCCAAATAATGAGGACCTCATTTGATTTCAATCAAACCTTAGTTATGACTTTTAGAGTTTAGGAGTAACTCAATGCATGCATTGTGTAGAATTAAAATAGGTGAAGGGTAAAGCACACACGCAGGCTTTGTAATTGCCTCAGTAGAAATGCTAATGTTATGCTTTTTTCATTTTGAAATGGTGAATAAAATGCGGCCATTTGACAGACTGTGAAGTGAAAAGCAAATGTCTGGATTTTCAGATTGCAAATGGCTTTCTCTCGCAGGTAACAATTTCAAGGCTACTGCTTTTCCAGGGAAGGGACACAGCTAAATGAAAGGTGTGATATCCCCTCTCTGCAAACCATAATGGTGCCTTGTTTGAAAATGACAGGTGTACGAATGAGGCCCTCTCTTTTCCTAAGTACGGCAAAGCGTGGTCATTCACTCTGCTTTGTTTTTAGCGTAATAGCCCCATTTACAAAATGTCGGTGAAATTAATGTGGGACAAACGCGGCGGTAACCGAGCCAACTAATTTTTGCTCATTCAACTTGAATTATTAATAGGTGAGAAATATACCATATGCTTTCAGAGGAACGGCATACATTCATTTTATACAGAATTGCTGCTGTTTTGTGAAAAGTATAAGTAGCTTAACTGCTCTTTTCAAAAGGGGTGACTTATATGGAGGCCGTAATGATGTATAAATCAGCCCGTGTAATTACGCTCCCAGCTGCTGCCTTGGGCCGGGCTGAAACTATAGGCCCTCAGCAACAAGACTGGAGCCTTCATCACCTGAATCCCTTTTAATCAAGCAGCACTAGTTTTCTCTCTTCAGATCACATTATTATGAGTTATGAGAGAGAGGGTGTGGGGAGAGACAGAGCGAGTGTATAGAGTGTACAGAGCTGTATGCACTTATATGTGTGAGTGCATTATTATATAAGTGTGTGTGGAAGTGTGTGTGCGTGGTTTAACTGTGCCTATATGTGTGAATCTGTCACATTTATCTGTTTTTTCCTATACTACTACAAGCAACCTTTTGTACATATTTCCTTTGTCCGAAAAATATAAAAGAACAAGTTGATTGAAAAACAACATATATCAGTGCTGGTAACTTGATATTCTGTCACTTACTCTAACGCTTCATCACTCTGCTTGCATGCACAGTGTGGTCATTACAGGTTTAGTGTAGGATTTAGCTGAGAAGTACCACCATGTGGTTTTGTCTTGGTGAAGAGATGGGGCACCACCTAGTGCACACTCACAGCCACAGCTTCCTTTCACTGACATTTGTTTTACATTTAAACACAATATATTAAATATAGATACCTGCGAGAACTTCAGCTCTCACTTTTTTACTGTAGTAAAATGTTGTTTTTGAGCTTGTGGCTTTGATGTGAGCCTTTTCCCTCTTTGTGCTGTGCCTTTGCTATAGATGATGGAGTGGGTTTTATATGTATATTTAAGAAAAGAAACCCTCCAAAATGAGCTACTTCTTCGTCTCCCCACCTGAAATTCAAAAGTATAGAAAGGGCTTTAATTGGGAATTGGGCATTTTGTGAAATAATGTTTAACAATTAGATTAGGAAACAATGTGGAAGCGGTCGTGATGTTCAGGAATACAGTATGTTCGATGTCTTTGTTTGCATGACGTTCTATCTTTGAAAAGCCATATTCTTTGCATATACTGTACGAGCTCCATTTGTTTGGCAAAGAAGGAGAGAGAAATATGCAAAGCACTGTGGTCACAATGGCATGGAATAAATGGCACTGGAGAACAACAGAGGCCAGCCAATGACTAACTGTAAATGTACAACAATGTGTATTTTAATGAGGTTAGGTAAATGTTATTTTAATTTGAAATGTGGAGACTGGAAATCTTTCAGTAACCTTTTGTTGTGTGTCACACTGCATCAGTTATCATTTACATGTGTATCTTGTTCTGAGGTCAGTCTAGTTCATGCAAATCATTTATTTATAACCACGACACATATTGACTGTCATTGTTCTAGTGATTGGAAACAATGTTTGAGTTAGCGAGTAAATATCAAGAATCGTATGAGGACGCCGAGTTTGAACCATTATTAGCGACTTACAAGTGTCCATCTTAATGACTCCAACAGGCCTATTTACATATAATTCAGGATTTATATTCAATTATTTACTTATTTGGAGGAAGTAAACTATTTAATATGAATAAACACACAACCACAACATCTACCACAAGGCAAACTAATGATGAATAGCATCCACACGTGTCCCTTTCCTTCAAAATACGGATGTTTGTAACAAAGGTGGACATCGTAGTAATGAGCAGAGTGAAACCATATTGGGATTAATGAATGAGCGCCTCCTTGTTAATTGTCACATCAAACAAACAGGTCCTAATTGGCAAAGGTTCCAGCTTGGTGCTAAGTGTGTGTGAGGCGCAGAGTGGGCGCTGCCTCTAGATCGCTCTCTTTGTCTGCTTTCATTAGTTGGTCAAGCCCCTACATTAAGAAGCCCACAGTGAGTCGTGTTTTCTTTGGTGGGTAATGAAACACACACCTGCTACTCTCAGCCAATGAATAGAAACTTGAATCTAATATCACCGTCATGTGGCTTCTATTAGTGTTCACAATGCCTGTGTTTTGTGTTGATTTTATGTTCGCCTGTGTTGCAGTGTCCACTGGCTTATTTCTCAATTTTTGCAGCAGTTTTAAGAAAATAAAAGGCGGAAATGAGAGATTTATAGTTATAGAGGAGAATGAAAAAGCAAACAGGAATGAAAAAGATTTGAAGGGATGAAACTTACTTTCAAGCAAAGAGGTCAGTCTTGGGTTCAACTTCTCTCACAATCTGCAGTGTATCCTCGGTGACCTGCAGCTGCCTGAGGGAAAATAACATTGAAACAAACCATGAGTCATATTTAAGATTTCACATCAGATACATTCTTTACATTTCACAACAAATTATAGTCATTGATTGTGGTATACAACTGCAAGAAGATGGCACAATGCGTTTTTAAAAAAAAGGATATTTGAATATGCCTTCAAATACTCTGAAATGTAGTGAACTAGTGATAAACTATTAAAATTAGATTGCTTATATTTACTTTGCCAATCTCTATACATGCACACACTCACAAGCAAACACACACACACAAACATGCTGCTCCATCTTGAAATGCTAATTTATGATTAGCATCATTATGCAGAGGTGTAATTTCACAAAAGCCTTCCCACAGTGGTGCACAAAAGACTCATTCACCACCAGAGCTGCTCTGTGTGGGGAAGAATTATGGCACGCAGATGAATTCATTCATGTGGGAAAGGATTTATTCGATAATTATAGACCTTCACAGTTTTAATGCCACTTAATGAGGAGCTTGCATAGTGTGATTCCTACTTGGCCTGACGAATGAATGTTGGTTTTTATTCTGGTGGTTTTTGTTTTGCTCTCTGCAACATCTGTTAGCCTTTCTATGCTCAGAGCTAGCAGAGGCAGTGCTTGTGGGGTCCGATTTTCCTCTCTATGGATTCTACAATAAGTTACATTGAGTACACAATTAACTAAGAGCCTGGAGGTCAGTCATATCAATATTATTACAACAGTAGTAATACAAAAAGAAATACCACTACTCCCATTTTACATAGATTACTATCATATACACTTAGTATTCTAAAAGTAATTATTAACATTTTTAAATAACGAAATGAACGATTTTACAAAAAAAACGTTGTTAATTTACACCTGACATTATGTGCTTTGTTTATTTCTGGTAGCAGCTGGTGATAAACTCAGACTCATGCATCACCCAGTTCAAGGCCGTCGCTCTGACAGCAATGTTTACCATAACGCCAGTCTTAATGCCTCAAAGCCATGTTGTTGTGAAGAGGTAATTAAGTTGCCAAAGTTTAATTGCTCAATCACCAGCAGTTAACAAAGAGGCGTCATCGGCCCCCCTATACTTTCCACGTACTATATTTATAATGGCTAACAATTACAGCAAGGGCCCTTTAGCTGGGGTAGCACTAGTAAAAGCTGCTGGCACTAATTAAAAGCTATAATCACTCCACCCACAGCAGTTATTAGTAGCAAATTATGGGTCAGTTGAAGGGCTCGCAGTTATATGCATTAAGATAAATAACGCTGCTGCTTGTGGCAAGTGCAGCAAATGAATGAGTAGCATACGTACCTCTACTTCTAACCATAATTCGTTCTATGACTTTTATTCTTAGGTGTTTTCAAAAGTGTCACTTTATTTAAACAGATGTTGTTTGCTGTTTTTAACATGAACAACATTTGTGTACAGGTTGCGTTAGCTGGAACAAAACTACAGAGATACTCTTAGTCACGTTTGACTGCTGCAGATAAAACAAAAATATACATATATGATAAAGGTAACATCAATTCTTTATTCACGTTGGCTCAGTTTAACCATTAAAATAGTTTAATTGACCATCGCACACCAACCCATTTTGTCGAGCACTTTCTCAGTGTTGATGGCCATGCTTGCAGATCAATG
This sequence comes from Gymnodraco acuticeps, assembly GCF_902827175.1. Taxonomy (NCBI): domain Eukaryota; kingdom Metazoa; phylum Chordata; class Actinopteri; order Perciformes; family Bathydraconidae; genus Gymnodraco; species Gymnodraco acuticeps. The sequence goes on from NW_022991180.1 coordinate 4,725,538, forward strand.
CGTTTCTTTTGCAGCCGAACTATGCTTCACAAACTCTCTAATTGCAGCATTGCTATGCAGAGTGGACTATCACCCCTTTCTCCATATCGCCCCCTCATCCCATCTATTCCTTTCTCTCCTTGTCTTGCTGTCAGTCTCTCTCTCTGCCTTTCTGCCTCGTCCTGTTCGGTTGCTTGGCCAGGCCCGCTGGAATGCTGCATCTCTTTGATCACGTCTTCATTATCGGTGACTCTGTGATACTCGGCTGTCTGAGGCTATGGGGGCTATCTGAGGGAGAAGCGTGGCCTCCATGTGCAAGAGGCCTCTCCACACAAGACTGAACAATTGCCAGGCATCCCGCCCCCATTAATGAGAAGCATCCCCATCCACTGCGGTCCCCAGGCAGGCTCCACCAGGTGGAATGCTCGGCCCCTGTCACTCACAGCATTGCTGAGGGCTATTAGCAATTCATTAAGTGACGGACTGACCGCCTAGCTGTATCAATTAGGAGATAGTTGATATGTCTGTTATTGTCAGCCTCTGCTTGAGATTGCGCTGCTATTCATTCAATGTCTGCTTTTGGTTTTGTGTTGAGGCAGAACTGATGCATTTGTAGTTTCTGTGTGCTTGTGTGTGGTCTTGGCATGGCAATGGTGGTCAATAAGCTTAAGATTATAAAGACTCAACTAATGAAAGGATACATACTGATCAACAGATTGGAACACATTAATCTCTTTGCAGCATCGATTAAATGCATGTATTAATATTTTTAAAACAAAGGACAGTTTTTTGTTTTGGTTCATGAAGTTATTACAAAAAAAGGAAAAAAGGAAAATTGTTGCCATCTGGAGGTAAAATGAAGTATTGTCAGAATCAAATGTATTTGACATCTTACGAACATCAGTTACTTTTGATGCAGGTAAACTATAGTTGTAGTTTAATCTCAAACTGCCTTTGTTTTATTAAATTCACAACTCTCTCTCTGTAACTGTCATTTCAGGTAAACAGGTAGTTTGGGCTTTCCATAGTACCAACTGGCAACCGAAGGGCAGTGAATCGGTTATTTTATGTATTCATGAATGAACAGGAACAAGAAATAAACAGCAAGTATGCCAACATCAAAAGCAATTGCTGTTAATATTTTAACAAGGTGTAATACAGTATAAATCAAATTTGTTTAACAGCCAACATGCTTGTGGGCCCGCCTGGGCTAATATATAAAATGTCCCCATAGAGTTGACCGTTGTTTGGCGTCAGCTATAGGCAAATCTCAGGCAAATTCCCCTTGTTGTTCAAAAACTCTATTCCTCATTTCACAATATGCTTTGAGATAAGAGCATCCTTCTTTGCATGGATATCTGATCAGTCCATATGTAGATTCAAACTGAGATGACCTCCATCACTGTTGTCACATAATAAAGAAGCGCTTGATGAAAAAAAAGGATACAAGCATTGAAAGTAGCTGTGCACATGTATATTGACACACCTAGGCCTTATTTGCATTCAAAACAGCGGTTCAGTCTCATTATAGTCAGAGTTGACATCCCCTCCCTTTTATCCTCCTTTCTGTGACATTCAGCTTTGGCTGTGCTTTCAGTGTCACACCAAACATGGCTGTGACAGGGTATATGCAGGAATCCTGAAGTCTAATGTACCTGGACCTTTTAAGACCTTTTTTAAGACCCTTTCCATACATTTTAAGACCTCATCGCCACTTGGAGTTTTAACCGGTTACATTGGCGACACACTTTACCTCACATTTACTATATACAGTATTGATTGTCCTTCCTCCTTATTTTCCAACCATTTGGACGCAAACTTGCATTTCCCCATAACGATGTTGTTTAACAACCGGAGTAAACGGATCAAGCCGTGAGCGTGCGATGTCCTGTTCAGATGACGTCAAATCCAACGGGATGCCATAAATAAACTACACAGAATCACACTACACACAAAAGTAATGGCGTTAAACTTGGAATATAGGATATGTGCTGAATGTTATGTTCTTGATTGTGTGTTTCCTTTGCCCCCTGGCTGATTTAAAAAAGAAATTGCTCCACATGTTAAATACATTTGTAATTTAAATTTTAAGTGTGAACACCTGTCCCCATAAAAAAAATGAAGTTCAACTATCTTTGTTATTTAATGCATGGAAAGCAGTCATTATCAATCTACTGGTAAAATATACTTGTACATCTTGTGAGTGTACATTCAAATAAATAATAGTAGTAATAGTAACATGTTTAAAAATAGTTATACAATCCTTTGCAATCCAAAAAAGTATGCAGATAAAGCTTGTCATACCTCATTGGGTTCAGTCTGCAGTGTAAAACCACTTGGGTATGGTGACAACAGAACACAATCAAAAACTGCATTCTGATCAGAACGATAAAGGAAAAAGCAACAAAAGACATGCTGATGATAATAATGCCAATTATCACATTTTGCTCAGGGGTCAGAGGCAGCAGCATTAAACCAAGTCACCATTACATGATGAATGGCTGAACAAAACTCTTTTCTCTCCTGTGAAATTGTTTGGAGGCCATTAGCAATGCAGTGTAATGCCAATGATTGACGTTGCTGTCTACTTAGCATTGACAAGAGATGTGTGTGTGTATGGGGAAGGGTGAGAAGGCTGCTGGGGGGGGGGGGCAGTGCAGGGGATTGATCGGGGTCTGCGTTGTTGCCAAACGGGGGGCGAGGGTGTATTGGCGCGTAGACAATGAGCCTCGGCCAGCGCTGAAAGGCCCATTCTGCGGATCCCTGTTAGCTGTCTATTATCCACGGTCTCCAGGGGGCTGCTAAATAGAGGGCATGTGTTAGGCAGACATTTATCATGTAATTACAGCACTAGGATCCGTTTCTGATGGTGTGTGATGATTACTAATAATTACTGTGCATTTCACGCCTCCAAAGGGCCCAGATGGGGTCCCAGGGCGTCAATACAATGGAAGGGAGGAGGGCAGGGGGGAAAAAGAGGTCTGAGGGGGGAAAATGGAAGGAAATGGAAAGACAGATGAAGAGAAAGTGAGGAGCGATAGTGTCTCGTCGTAACCATTTAGAGGTGCTCATTAGCTAAATGAATTGAACCATATGTGTCCAATTCCTAATTAACTACACGAATGAAAAAAGAGCAAAGGAAAATAAAGGAAGGGAAACAGAAAACAAAACCAATTGAACACATATGTATTATTGTGTTGTTTTACACATACTCTCAAAATGAAAATATTTCTTAGACTTTTTTTATCCACTTTAAAATGTTCCACCTAAATAGGCATGTACTGTATATGTATATGCTGAATCTTTACATACAGAAAAGACCAGGAAATAGGCAATATATTCCTTTTCAAATGCCAGAAGACAAGTATGCCTTTATGTTTTTATAGGGTAAAGATTATGGGATCTCTAGAAATGTACAAGAAATCCAATCAAACAGTAAACTAAGCAACAAAAGTAGAGGTAACAACACAGTTTGATATGTGCTTTCCAGTAGGCGCCCACCTATAACCGTGTCGCTTAGTTTCATAAGCAGTATACACATTTACACTGCACAAAAATAATAGCAAGGTTTCCTGTGGCTTGATTTGTGGTTCCATGACTGATATACGATGGTACTCAAAATGTTTCATAGCTATAGCAGGGACTAAACGAATGGGCTGAGACCGGGGTTTAAATAAAAAAGAGAAACACCCTCTTGTGAAAGCAGCCATCTTGCCTCTGTCAAAGTGGGGGAATGAGTCTGTGCGATATTGGAACCAATGCCAGTGAAATACAGTGGCTCACTGTTATATTTCTGCCCTCTACAGGAATCCGGATAAATCAAGGAGGTCAAGCTGCCACTGCTATGATGTAGTAAGGAAGCATAGGGATGGGTTATGCCGTAGTGTGTGTGTGTGTGTGTGTGTGTGTGTGTGTGTGTGTGTGTGTGTGTGTGTGTGTGTGTGTGTGTGTGTGTGTGTGTGTGTGTGTGTGTGTGTGTGTGTGTGTGTGTGTGTGTGTGTGTGTGTGTGTGCACAAGCGTTGAGTAGCTGTGCATCACTGAGACCTGCAGCCATGAACTGAAAAGGACAGATCAACAGCGCCAGTACGCCATTTCCCTGAATGCTGCAGTCAAGTTTCCATTCTCTGAGCAACCTTTAGGGTTCATTTTACCTGAAGCCCCCTGTGCCCCCCATAAATACTCACATTAACCTGAACAACAAAATGAGGGGGTCCTGTTTATGTCCATTCAGGGGGCCCCTAGTAAAAACTACAAGGTCTCCACCTGGTCAAGGTGAGCTCAAATGAAACCCATTGACAAGCAGGGTTTTACCTGCAGCACAAAAGCCATCCAAATCAATATGGGTGGGGAGGGGAGAGGTGGGGGTGTAGGGGGGGTCGATTGGGGAAGATGAGGACAGTGCTGTTTAATAGAAACAAATTGCTCTCCACTTCCCAGTGACACAGATAGCAGACCATTTGTGCCTGCTGGCCTTTGTAGGGAACAACAGAAAGGAAATGTACTCATCCTGGCCGGGGATAAAGTTCGGGCTTTTTGTTACACGCCAGTTACCTTAGCCTCTGTGCCCACCCCCTTGAACAAGCACAGCGGTTAAGTAGTTCAGGTGCCTGCTACATTCTGTTAGATTAAAGGTCCTTGCTTCTGGCCCGAGTTGAATTGCCTCAGCTGGAGTTGAAGGGAGAGGAGGGTGGGGAGGGGGGCTGCAAAGTTGTAGAACCATGGCACATGAATGGACATCTTGTGCGTGCTCAGAGAGGCGAAACGCTTTGGGACAGCCGGACGGCCCCTCTCTACACCAAGAACCTGAAAGAAAGTCTGTAGGGTGGGTTGGTGAGGATGTGTGGAGAGGAAGGGGGGGGGGGGGGGGGGGTAGCCCAGCCCCTACTCACTCTTTTGCTCACTCTATATCTTCACATTTTCCCCCGGTTAGTGGAAAGCCGTAATTTGTTTGCAACAAGGAGCAGCACAGGTGGGTAGGATCTGAAAGGCCTTTTTGAAAGCTTGAAACACACATACTGTTGCCCCTATGGAACATGGACCTAAGGAAAATGGACACAATGCACACAGGACATGAAGGAGGGGTCTATGTAACTGTGCGCCAATGTGCACCTGTGCTAGCCATTCACTTATACAGAGCGGCAATGGATTCAGGGTTCGGAGAGGAGTGGGTTGAACCCCTGAGGACATAGAACAAAAGGTGATTGACATCTGACACACTGCAGGTTTAACTTACACACCAGATATTGATTGGCAGTTGTGTGTTTGATTCCTCTAGATTATACAGCTGTGTTCAGAGACAGCCCTGAATGGATTAATGTTTGATTTTTAAAGATAAGATCTATTGATTGGGTCGTGTGCACTGTAAGGGTGTGTAAACACTAAACAGTCAGTTATTAAAATCTCCGTCTCCATGTCACATACAATGTTCTGTTATTCTCTTTCTACAGCCATGTCTCTCAGATCAAGCAGAGATTGGTCAAGCAGAAATGCAAAACAGTGTCTGAGCATGTTTGACTTCCACAAACTCATTCCCAAGGTACGGGGTCAAGTACAAGAGTCAAAGGTGAAGTCTGCCCCACAGGTTTAGGTTCCAGTCTGTGGGGAAATACTAACACAAAAACATGAGTGTGCATGGGAAAGAGTTGTCTTAATGATCCTAGAAATTACGTCCTGAGCTTTATGCTGGGTTCAATTGAACTTAAGTCTCATGTTCAAATGCAGTGAGTCACACCATAATGATTAAATATACAGATATTTAAATGCTTTGACTTCTACCAATCTCCAAACTCTGTGATAATCAAATGCACAAAAACATCCCTTTTGGATGATTAGATCACGTGACAGGATTGCTAGAAGGTCAGGGTGCCGTATCACTTTATAGAACAAACCACATGCCTCTGTCTGTGTGACATGAAGTAAATGTTCAGTAATCCACATCTTAATCTTGTGCCGCGCTCAGCGCAGCTTAAAGAAACTGATACTCCTGTGACTACTTTAGCGGCTGATTGTGTTACCTTTACAATTCGGCTTCCCCTCCTTCCTGTTTTGTACCCTTGGAATGCCCCGATAAAAGTATCCCCACTGTGGCTTTCCACCTGCACAGAGGAGGATATGGCAGTGGTCTGGGGTCAGAATTAATATGCAGCCCCATGGGGAATACACACAATATCACCCTCTTACACAGGTAAAAAGGTAATATTGATGAAATTAGACGATTATTTTGGAAAATACCATTAAGTGAATACCTGTGAAGTGTAGCGCTTAGCAGCTAAGGAAACATATCTCCTTCAGAAGCTGGTGGAAACCAAAACCAGAACTAAAAAAGGAGAAAAATAATAAATGTATGTCAGTGAGGCAGAAAACACTATTCCAAATGTTAATATTGCAAGTCAACACTATTCAAAAAGTGAAACAGGAGGCCCTGTGATTTTGATGGTATATTTCGATATGATGCTGTGAAATATATTAATAGGCTTTTAGTGACTGGCTGTAAAAATGTAAATACATAACCCATATTGGTTATTAGGACTGTTATGAAAATCCATGTTGACCTAGTCAGTTGATACAAATAAATTACAATCTGAAATTAATATTTGTTCTAATACATTATTATACCAATAAAGTGTTATGCATGGTTTGTATGGATCTGTTATTCCATTATGTTTATTTATTGTGTTCCTTTCTGTAAAGCACTTTGAATTGCCTTGGTGTCTGAAAATGTTCTATATAAATAAACGTACCTTACCTTATAACGTCCAATCATGAATCATTTAAAAGAAAGTGAGAAAACACAAGTGTTTAGACATCTGTTAAGCTTTCTTTAAAACATACTATAGAAATCATGCGTTTTGTTTTGAAGTCTAGAACATGTTTTATGTTACTTTCTATACAATAACAAGGTTTCATATGCAAAGACTGTGGTTGTGGTTGTCAGCAGACGGTAACATATTTCTTTTCTTCCTCTAAGTTCTGTTTCACTCTGTGCAGGGGGGAGGCAATTTATCTGTCATGGCTTCTAAAAGAGGCAGCTCACTTTGCTGCCCCCCCCCCGCCCCCATTACACTGACAGCAGCCTTATTACCCACAAGGGAAACCGACCGCCACATGAATTTGGCCACTGTTCACCTCTGGGGCCAGGGCAAGACTCTTTTTACAATAGCGCCAATGACGATGAGATTTTCTTTTCAGTTATTAATTTGATAAATATATTAATTATGACCTGGGGATGACAGTCAAATCAGATTGTCAGGCGCCCAGTCGTGGGCCCCCACCCTCCACTTTGGTGATAAGTTCTCTCAGGTTTCTATAGCTGTCATCCATTGGGCTTGGACTTCTTATCAGCACTGGGTCCATTCTAGGGATAATTTCCTGTGTGTCGTAATTAAATGGTGGCTCTCTCATGGCGAGCGACTCCCATTTTAAAGCAGGAACCTCTTAATGTTTGTTTTTGTGGGGATTATCTAGGGTGGGGCACACCGTTGATGGGGTCAACATGATGACAGTTTGATACGTCTATGGTGCTTTCTGTACCTCTTTTAGAATAGTTCATATGCCAAAAAAGGGAAGTACAATGAAAAAAGATGAATTTGACAGCCCTATTTAGTCAATCATTATGCTGACATTTTGGACAGGACAATGGTGTATTGAAAGTTGAAGTTTGTAGAATATTTTCTATTTGCCTTGATCTTTTTTCTAAATGGATACAGGGAGCCACATATCAAAAGGTGACTGCTTTTGAAATAGCCCTCTACCTTGCAATATTGTTGGCAAAGTACCTCTTTCGAAAAAGTTGCCTTCTTTATTGTAATCAGATTTTTATTTTTTCTAAAGGAACAACAGTGTTTAAAACCCGATGGACGGTCGAGAAAGTCCAAGACATCCAGTGTCTGCTGGGTCACACCAGTGTGTCTGGACAAAGATGGGTTCACTGCAGAAAGGTTGTTGGTATAAGCAATGATGGAAAGCCCAACAATTAAATGTGCCAGTCTGTTTGACTGAACCAAAGGAAGCCATTTGAGGGGAAAGCAAACCCAATGGCCAAGGAAGTAATGCAAGACGAACTGCTGTCAAGGGACTGGGGGAACCACTTAAGAATAAGACAAGGTGGCAAGAGGAAGTACTGGAACCAGTCAAGAGCTGGTCAGGTGCTGGAGAGTGACTGGTGCAATGAGCAGGAGGAACAAAATATATACACAATAATCAAGCTCAGAAAACTGGTTTATGGCCCCAAGTATGATCTCACACCTAAGGGTTCATCATCAACGTTACCTAAACAAATATTTAACCAAAGTTGCTTGATGATGAGCCAAGATTTGTCCCCAACAGATTCACTGGAAATGTGAAGTCTGATATCAGGTTTCTCAGACATTGGGGTGTTTAGAAACATGGGAAGAGGACTGAAGAAGATTGAGATACAAGAACCCTGGCATAAGGCCAGAAGGTGTTTTGATAATCAGTTATCGCCTCATGGTACGTTACATACTACCTTGCTGAAATAGAGTCCAGAGCCTCTTTCAAGAAGCGATTGAAGGGCCATCTACTAATAACCATGTACCCTTGTGAGCTGTGAACCCTAATTGAATTTGATCACATATTTTGTACTGGTGGGTGTCTTGTGCACTCATCCTTGGCTGAGATTGATATTGAAAGTGGATGACATTGTTGATGATGTTGGAGATTGTTGATGATATTGGTGATGTTGTTAATGTTGTTAATGATGTCAGGACTTATGTCCTGAATGTTGTTGTATTATTGTTGTATTGTTTTAAGTGTCAGACCCCAGGAAGAGTAGCTTTTGTCAAGAGCAAAAGCTAATGGGGATCCTTAATAAACATAAACATACATAGATAATTTTTTTCTGACCTTGAAAGTGTCCTGTTGTGCTCAATTCTTGAAAAGTCTTAAGTATGAACAATGAATTGCTCTTTTAAAAAGGTTCACGGTTCTTTATTGTCAAACTAACATAGCTACAGAGTAATTATGTCGTTGAAAATCTTAGGTCACAGGCTTCTCCAACAATGCAACATCTACCATTATTGTATGTGTGACAGAATGGTCTAAAAATGACAATAATATCGTATTTTACAATTATTTCTGCAACAATATATCGGCAAACAAACACAGTTACTCTGAGTCACCATCCTAATTCAAATTTCAGACTGTGTGGGGTCTATTTTTGGACTGATTCTCCTGTAACCACATCAGTTACTGGCAACAGGACCCAAAGAGACACACAATGACTCACACTGGTGAGTAAACCAGGACATCACTAAAGGACCAAAACGTATAGAGGGAAAGGATGATTATGGCATCAGAAAGAAATATAACAAAAATATTTATAAAAGAGAATTCATAAAGTAAATAAAAGGGGGAATACTATATAAAACATGATTTATCTACTCATATTAGAACTAAATACTCCTATATTTGAACAATTTAGACAAAGAAGCCCCACGGCCAGGTTTTATAAAAAACTCAACAACAAACCATTCCTGATACACACGTAGGAAGCAGGTATGAGATGCAGTGCTAGTGGAAAGGGAGATGTGAGGCTGAGCTTCCCATGTAAAGCGGCGCGCTGCTGGAAGCATCACATCTTCCCCCGTGCCACTGGGCCTTGTCTGACAGCCGTCTGGACTTTAAAAAGGGGTGATAACTTAATTTCTACTCATGTCAACACTGCTGCAGGGGCCAAGAGGAAACTGTGGGCCTATTGTGTGTCTGTCATATCATCCTGCATTTTGTGGCCCCAAGAATGAAAAATATTTAAGTGGCTTTGATGTCCTGGATCTTGTTGAACTGCTCTGATGGTCTGAAAGCATTTGAGTTTCCTTGCTGCTCATCTACCTTGGGTCCTTGTAAATGGTCAGAAATTATTTGTGGGTGGAAATGCGCTGCTTGCTTGTTGTGTTAAACTTTCAGGACGACTTTCAAACAGCCAACAATAATGCCACGTATCCTAGCTGAAGCAAACACAAGTGCAGGGCTTACACTGGAACAACCCTGAGCTTGAGGGCGTTGACAGCAGCTTCTATCTGCCAATCTCCCTGTGGATATTGTTGCAGTACTGGCAGACAGACAGCCAGGGCTTGTGGGCTGACAGATCCTCTCTGTCAGCAGGTTATCATTTCCAATTAAACCCTTTCATCTAAACGTACAGTCAACTCCTTGGCAAGCCAAAAAAATGACCTGAATAAGACGTTATTAGTCTATTTCAACAGGTCCCCATTTTTTCAACCTCCACTCTGTAACTGGGGAGGGGGGTTGGGCAATCTTTTAAAGCATTACGGTTCTAGATTCTTCAGCTATCTTGATGCAAATAGCTCAGAACTTCAGCCGTCTGCGGTGGTCACGTTCTGTTTAGAGATAAACTTTCAAAATTGCGCTGGATTGACACACCGGCATGTCCTCTCTAACATGTGTACCAGCACAAGGGCCTTTTTGTCTTAGCTTTGTTCTGTCAGGGCCCACTGTGGACAGCGCTGTTCCTATCCACTATGCAGGAGACACAAAGGAATGCACGCGGAGCTCAGTAACTGTCTGTTGAAAAAGGCCTCACAACGTCTCATTTCCTTTAATAAGATGGCCTCTAAGGCATCCGGATGGACCAACTAAATACAGATTAACCCCTCAGCATCATCAGCAGTCACTCAATCAACATGACTGACTCACTCGTGCATTGGTGTGTGTGTGAAAGCATACTTAAAAACCCACAACTTGCACTACTTGAGAATATACTGTCTGCAGTCTTGAAAATACTGACATTTTCAAAAGGGCATTTATATATGGTTTAGCAGTAGAGTTCATGAGCACTTAATGTGTCCATGTCACCAAAAGACAACTTGGTTAAAGAAATGCCTCAACTGGAAGTGATCTAAAACCCAGTTTTTAATATACATTATCATTGAAGGCCATATTATTCCTTATTTCAAGATTACACTTAAGTGAAATGTATTTAACCTTCATTAATATCAAGATGGTATCAGTGCATAATATTTTGGGAAGCCAAACCACAGCAATAGACAAATAAAGCAGCTCTATATTATATATTCACCATACGAGAACAAAAATATTCGTCATCAACTTTTTTAAGATTCTTGCTTGCTAGAATATTTTTCGAAAAGGCAACTAGTGACTAAGGTCAGATAACTCCAGTCTCTTGCTCTAAAGTCAGACTTGCTACACATACATCTCCCCACACCAACACACAAGGTGACTATTGCCACACTATTCAAAAGGACCAACTACTTCCTGTATAGAAACGGAAAATTGGCATGTCATCTAATACGTGAGATGCAAATTCCTATAGGACACATTTAGAAGGTCCCAAACACAATAGCTTCTGATATCCAATCAGCTTCAGGGCAAAACAAGCTGCAGTGCCGTTCGGCTATAACCTATACACTAACCTGTGTAGATCCTGGCCAACGGCTTTGGCATGTGAGTTTGCTTTGCGCTTCGTCTAGTTTTACAAAGAGGGGTTTTAAGTGCAACTCAATTCACAATTTCCTCTTTTAGCTCTACAGTGAGATACACTCTCCGAAATGTAGCCCCACTGACCCACACCAACTTCCTGCTCAAAGACACAAAAGTGTACACTATGAAAGCAGTCAGGAATCCAGATAAGTAAAGAATTAAACCCAATTTCATTGACCCCTTTCCTTCTGCTTAATCTGCTTTAATCAGACAATGATACTTTATTTATCGAGAGCAGGGGTAGAGTGGTCCATTGGTGGGATGGAGAGGTTGCACTTTTAAGCATTTAGAATCATTCAGAAAGTAATCCTTGCAGAGAAAGGAAAGTTGAGAAAGGGAAAGAAAGTGTAAACAGGAAAAGAAAAGGTAATAAAGGGGGGAGACTGAGAGGAGGAATGGAGGAAGGAGAGAGAGATTGAGCAAAACAGAGGGAGTGTTATCGGGGCACCTGTACCCGACGTAAAGAAACACCTTCAGAAATACTAGGATAATCCTCTTAGTTTTAATGGTTTTGAAATGCTATGAAAGATTAGGTAAACAGCGCATTTGATTAATGGGAAAAGAAGTCAATTGGCCATGGAGCGTGAAGTAGCACACAATGCTTCTTTCATTGCAGTGCTGCTGAGAGCAGAGATGCTCACAGGGTTGTCTTGGCACGAACACAATTGTGTTCATCTCTCCCGAGGAGAGTGAGCAGTCTCAAACTTTTTCAAGATGTGGAAACTTGAGTGTGCATGAGGAAGAATTAATGTGCAGAAATGCACACACGGAGAAGTTTAAGGGGATAAGGAAATGGAAGGAGGGTGATTTGGATTGATACAATTCCGGTTTGGATAACAGGACATCATTTGATGCTAAATACTTGACTTACTCATCCCTGAAAGTCTGTAATAACACTCATGAAAAACTGGATCTCTGCAGCCTCCCCTCCTGATGCCGCTCTCTTTCCTCTCTGCAGGTAAAGGTCAGCTAGTCCAGGTGCTTGCCCTCCACTTGACTCCTTTCCAGCAGACTGTGGCTAAAGCAGAATCTGCAGTGACCCATTCTAACTCAATGTCATCTATGCATGATCAAATCCCCCCAAAACAGCTTAGCTGTGCCGAGCCAAGGCCTCGGGTCTAGGGCATTAGTCATATGGCAGTCAGAACAGTGGAGGAGGGGACGGGCAGATTAGACTGAGAAGCTCAAAGTGTTCGTCATCTGTAAGGTCTTGAGGAGAAACCAGAAACGGTTGATGCAACTCACTTAATCCAAACACTAAATAAAATGTGGTAACCCTACATCAGTTTGTATTTAGCACACTGTTATACAGTATGTGTATATCCTGTATTATCATTGGACCAAAATCAAACATCGCCAGACAAGAATGTGATTATTGGACTATTCAAACATGTATGCCAATGTTTGTGAAATACTGTCTTTCAAAAATATCCTCTGGTCTGGTAAGAGAATCAGAAACAGGTTTATTATCAGGTAGGTTGACACATACGAGGAATTTGACTCGGTGTTGTGGTGCATACATAAAAGTAAAACTAAATGTAAAACACAGATAGAAAACTATTTAAAGAAAACTATAATAACATTAAAAAATATAGTAAAATATAGCAGTATTTACATTGAAATAGAGACAGACTGTGGTACATTTTATGAAAAGTAAAAACGTTTGGCATATTAGTATCACAAAGAGCCAAACTCCCCTAAGGCCTAAGAATGTGTTATGGTTGGACTAAGTGCCTTTTTTTTTTACTAAACTGTTTAGCCTCTTGCTTTTTTTTTGTCTGTGTCTTGCTTCATGTTTGTCCTTAAATACCACACACACACACACACACACACACACACACACACACACACACACACACACACACACACACACACACACACACACACACACACACACACACACACACACACACACACACTTACTTTAAGGTCACTCTTTCAAGGTCACAATGCCTGTTTGAGAATGTATTTGAGTCGGAAGCAGGTTAATTGCTGAACACAGTCAACAAGGTATTTAGTTTGGTTTTTTTGGGACTCTTGACCTCGACCCATGGCACATTCTTTACTGACTCCAAGGGATCAGAACCAAAAGTTAACCACGAAAAGCCAGTAGTGCATTAACTACTTATTGACTTTGACAAGTGATTTGTCTAATTGAGTGCGTTTAAAAGAGGAGACAGCTCAATATTATAACCGCTTCTTCAATGCTCATATGTGGAAGAAATGTTTATTTTTCCTACATACATCAAATGCTAACAATTAAACAGCTATGACTCAACAAGCCTCCGGATACCGGAGAATCCACAGTGTATACTAATCCCTCTCCATAGCCAGAGGCAGCACAAGCAGCATAAGCTCTCCTGTCCTCCCTGCTATCACCTCTCCATTTGCTGCCATGCCATCCCTACGGCGCTTTCAGCCACTCTCCTTCTCTTTCTCCTTTCCTCTCTTTCCATCCGCTAATCCTCTTTAAGGACATTACCTGCTAATATATCCAGTCAGAAGGTATAAAAGCCCAGCTATCTCTGCACTGCCATCGGCAGCACGCTAAATAGGCCATTAATGGGGAAAGGCAAATGGGGATATCGTGGTTTTGACCCCTAATACCAATCAGATCCTGGTCTAGCCGAGTGACTGTCTGAGGTGGAGCATGTGTCGGGTCACAAGGAGCCGAGGGAGAGGAAGGGGATGACGGTAAAAGAGCCAAAGTGTGGTTGGCCTTCAGTGTATGAGACCAAAAGATTGAATGCTTTCTGCGACATTTCTTTTGAGGGGTTTGTTAAAAGCACATAGGTTTCAAACACAGGCGATGAGGGACTAGCACCAGAGCCAACATTCTTTTTAAAACTATTTAAAAATCACAATTTTATTTACACCAACATCCTAGATGTCAAAGCCAAATAGGGCAAATTCAGACACTGGTGCCCCCACATGGCAAAGAGTGTCTACTGTTAGAACAATCTTAACTTCAATATAAAGCAGTCATGTTAGTTAGCTGCATATGGAACACATAGTCCATCTGTGATACATGTATTCAAACAAATAAATAGAGATACATATTAAAAGGGTAAAATATTAGTAAAACCATCTCTCTTTAGACTGAAGTCCTTATTAAGTAAGTGTTAAGTAAGAAAGTGGATTTTGCTCTGACTCTTTATATTATATATACACTGTTATTATATTTTCACAAGTATGAAAAACACAGTAGGAGTTTTACTCCCTGCAGTGCTCGTTAGATAGAAAGTTTAGAGCAGAAACATAAGCCAGTAACAAAGTTGTTATTGAACAGTTTTGCCACCGTTTGAGAAAAACAAACAAACAAGAGGTTGTTCTCTGTTCCTGCTCATAGCCGGTTAACCTGCAGACCTCCCTGACCTGTCGGTGTCGTTGACTTGGCCCCGAGGCAGGGCAGCTGTTCATTTAACTGGTAATTGAGTGCCACTGACATCACTTTAATGAGACAGCACTAATGAGTGCTGACAGCTCAGACAGCACACAGCCATCAGCTCACCTCCAGCAGGTTCAGCTGGCCCAGAGTACAGAGAGCAGAGAGTGCCCTCCTCTGGTTAACACAGGAAATGACCACTACAAGGACCAGATGTGCTTCAACAAATACATTCCCCCTGTCATGTCCTGTCTTTGTAATCTGTTCATATCAAGTGTTAGGTAGAGGGATGTTGCATTTTAATGATCACATGTGGAAATCAATAATTGTAATCATTATGAAAACAATTAAATAGCCATAACCTCAATAGTTGAGTATAATAATTATTTAGCTACTTATTAACAATTTGAATTAAATCAAATGAAATTGTTGCATTTATTATTAACTACAACATCTCTTAAAGTTAATATTTAAAAGCAGTTATTTATTGCACATCTTTTCACATCCACTAGAGGGAAGCATCATATCAAAAGTCTTTAGCTGGTTCAATACTACATAAAGATTAAAACGACATGACAAATTCATTTGTTACAGTTTCTGCCAACATGAAAGGCTGATATCTGTATTTCTGTCACATAATATGGAACTGAGAGAATTGAGAAAGTAGTAAAAACATGATTTTAAGCTTTTTCTCCTGCTGTCAGCGTGTCCTAAAAAAGCTGCATGTGAGTGTAATGAAATGTAGCAGCGGCAGTCAACACTGAGAGGGGAGCAAGGGACAGACAGATCCCCCCCCCCACCCACAGACAGTGGGTTGTAATTATTGGAGCCACTGCCACAATGGTTCAGGAGATAGAGCTGGTCTAATCAGACAGTAGGCTCCTCCAGTCAGCATGTCAAGTATCAAAATACTGAACCCCAAATTGATCCCAAAGGCACAGCCAGCCCTGTGAGGATGAGGATTAGATACAGCTCAAAGGGACCTTGTACATGTTGGCAAGTGGTGTAAAAGAGCTTTAAGTGAACCAAGCGAAGGGATTGCAGTGACTTCCTTCCACCACGCTGAGGCCTAAAACTGAGATTTCAATGAGGTGTGATGAGTCAGTGAACCAGCAACAGCCATTCGTTCAAATGTATTCTCACGCTTCCTTCATGACTTTTTGGTATTCAATGTTCAGAGGCAAGGAAGATACTGAGTTGAGATGCAACCAGGGGCGGACTGGGACTAAAAAGCCCGGGCGACCGGCCCAACTCGGTACCGCTAGTCAATTGTCAACGGAGGGGGGGGGGGGGGGGGGGGGGCTAGTGTTTTTAAAGCAGAGGTCAATCATTTGTACGGCCCTCGGAGGATGTTGGAAAATTGAAATGGCCATTTTCCCCACCCCTGGTCTAAGTACTAGCTGAATACGAATACGTCCCATTAGGTTATCCTCTTTCCCCTCTTAATCCCATTCATTCTAGTGCTGTGTAGACTATTACACATCAACAAATGAAGAACGCAAACTATTTTATTCCTTAAAGTGTACAGTACAACCAAGCCCAAACAGAGCAGAACATTTGCCTCTCACAAGACTGTTTGTGCCGTCACCTAGCTGGGAAAATAAACGGCGATGACAGGTGATGGATTTAAGTCATTTATAGCCTAATGGTTTGGCCGACTTAAAGGAAGTGGAGCATATAATAAGCCTTGTTATCGGAGATATAGTAACCCCCTGGGGAGGGCAGCCAGCTCAGCCAGGGATAGAAAGGTTGATGTGTTAATTTAAGGGTCAGAAGTCAGTCCAGTTTTTCTGAGGTGTTTTATTTTAATGTAAGTTTGAAATTGACAATTTACACCTACATTATAAAAGCTTGGGCTCAGACAAGCTAAATTATACATTAGAATAATATAGTATGTGTGTTCATTATTAAAAAGGGACCCATAGAGAGCAACTGATTAAGTTGCAATACAAAATGAATAACCTTGTTTGTGTGCTGCTACTACTACTAGTTTGACTTCACAGACTATGCATACAACATAACTGAAATGCAGAAACATTGGCTACTTGCATGCTTAAGATGTATCTGTTGCTCCTCTGAGTCACCAGATCAACGTATGAAAGCATGAATCATGACACGGACGAGCAGATGGGCCAAGTATGTGAGAACGGGGGACCTTGTTCTACAGAAGTGAGACGGCTGTCCAAGCACTAAACAAACAAAGAATAATGTGAAAAGACAGCCTCTGAAATTGTGCACGAGCCAGTTGGGGATGCAGCCAGGCGTGTGTTTATTCAGCCACAGGCACGAGTCATCTATTGCTAGCAATTCCCTGCATCATGAACACTGTACGCAGTATTTGCTTTAACACGCTCATGAGGATGTGTGTCTAACTTGTTCCTTTTACAAATCAGGAGATACAGATATATTGTCATTGAAGAAAATAATTCCCACAATAATCTAAGTTTAGGGACCCACACATAAACACCATTATAGAAGCAATAATGTGAGAATAAATGTCAGTTTCAGGAAAATGAAGCACATACACAAGCATTTAATGACCGAACACACATGAAGGTCCTGACGTGCAGGATGACCTCTCACTCCCACTTCATTAAACTAAATAACTACATTGAGTTGCTTACTGTCATGCTTGTGTACAGCAATGTCACACTCATTACCAGAAAAAGGACAGCAAAGCAGATGGGCAAACACGATTAACTGAGCCTGGAATCGCTGCGCGAATGTATGTACAGCCAAGATACAACCAGCAATTTGAGGCTCAGCCAACAGAAAAAGACACAGCCTTCAGATCTACAGTAAATACAAGATGAAAGTTATTTTGTATATAATGAGAAGACCACAGAGTGTAGGAAGTAAGCTGTTTACATGTATATAAGAGTGATTCTGTAAAAGGAAGAAAAACCCACATAAAGTACCAGAACTAGGATATTGCTTTGTTTGCAGAACTTGCAACTGATAACAACTTGATTGTGAGATCAGGCTCAAATTGTTAAACAACTTTATGCTGCTTGTCCTTATGCTTGTTATCCCTGAACCATGGAAAAGTGAACCCTCTCCCATGTCAATGTTTAAGGAACAAACACAAACAGCCTTGCTTTCAGCTCGACCTCTATTTTCAGTTTATTCAAACAGTTTTGAAAAGGCTTTATAATACAAAACAAGGTTGAGGTGTCATCTCTCTTCTACAACGTTTACAGTACCAGCTGCTGTTTTCAACTAAAATATTCAAATTCTAATGTCGTGAATAAAAAGTTAGCAACTATAGAAGATAAACATAGTGGAAGATGTAGGAGCTAGAGTAAGATATTTTTCAGGTGCTGATGGTGCCCACAACACGCTAAAAAGGAGACATACATTCATCATCAAATCACCTGAAACACGGCCCCATATGAATGACAAAGTTCCTTAATGTTTGCTACATGAAGGTAAAAAAAGGCAATGTTTTTCCCACGTTCACAAAAAACAAATGTATGGGGGGAAAAAGTTAATCGGAAAGGTTCTGCTGCCACCAAGCATCAAAATAATTCTAATTCAGTCTGAATAAGACTGAATTAGTTAATAGAAAATCCCTCGACAACTTCAAATCCCCAGGGTAAAAGGGCCAAACATTTGCCAGACCATAGTGAACTGTTTTCAAATGTATCACTTTAGATATTAGATGCACTGCTCAAAATGTACTACTGGAAATGAATACACAGAGGTTGCACATAAATAGAGATGTATCACCATAGCAAACAGCCAGCAGCACATGGCCTGCATGCATAAACCATAACTGCCAATAATTCATATTCATCGTTGAATTGAATATGAACCGCAAAAGCAGAAGTCAGCAGAAGCCAAAAACAGCCCAAACTAGCTCACTGGCATCCCTTAGCAACAAACACATGTACTGAGCCAGAAAGCAATATGTCATTATCAATGAATGAAAGCTACGCAGCACAGCAGCATACACTTAGCAAACAATAGTTTATAATCTAGTTTAATTTTCCTAATCTTTCAAGTGGAACAGTTATAAAAATTGTTTGTTTTTTAAGTGTATAAATTCATTTAAAATAGAATTTCTGGAAATGTAAATAATTAAAACATGCAAAGTAGTGTCTGCAGAGCCTTTTGGAGGATTATACATATGGCTGTGTGTGTCTGTAACCTTTCACCTCATTAACTCAAAGTCGGAGAGCAAATTAAGTTGAACTTTATACTATCTATGGGAGGACTGCAGAGACTCAACGATGTGTAAAAAAAACCAAACACCCAATGTAGTTTCCCTGTTCCTTTACTTTGTGGAAAGGGCAGAAGTAAAAGGGCCTCTCTCTCTGGAATTAATTAGAAAATCTGCACAGCCATTATTGGCAATTTGTCATTACTGACAATTTATAGGATGGCTAGACAGCTGCACACGTGACCACTGTTACAACAGATAGACTGGTTTCTCTTGTACTAGTAGCCGGACCGAGAATAAATCTCTTTCCATCAAACACTATAGATCATATCCATGATTTCGTCCTAGAACTAATCTGAGACCAATCACTTTTTGCATATGAGTAATTTTAACTTTCATCTTTTCCTGGTGGTACCATTGGGCATGTTAATTGAAATATTTGGAGCTGAAAATGAATAGTGGTCTGTGACAGTGGTAAATGAGTCTATCCTGTATTTGAAGTAAGGTGGGAGCTTTTTAACTAATGTAATGCTCATATACCTCAGTCTTCACTAAAAGTCTTGTTTTGTGATTTCAGTTTTGTTTAGCACCATCTACTAACATAGAACATTACAGTGATTACAGGACTAAAACAAATGACTTACTGCTGCTCCCATCAGCAAGGTGATCAACAGACTCCGTCTCAGACATGACACCTGATCTGGAACAAATACAAAATGCTTTTATCTATATGGCAATTCCCAGTAAATGTACAACACTATTCACTGCTTGCTTGACAAACAGTCTGGCAAAGAAATGTATGCATCCTCTGGCATCTTGTTTGTTGTTGTGGGTTTTTTTAATTGAGAAAAGTATTTTAGCAGCGTTTTCACTGAACAGCACAGTTACTGAAACCACTGAAGCTCGATTTGCTATTGCACACAGGGCATGTCTAAAAGTGGGAATCATATTATCTTTAAAGAGCAGAGTCATATGAAGTATGCTTCGAGCATCACACTTTAGAATTGTTTAGCTATCAGGAAGGATACTCTGAAGGATGAATGTGCAACAGAGCCATATGATTTTTTATTATCTGTGGCATAGATGTTACTACGGAGCCCCCCTGGTGACATTGGTGAGAAAAATATTAATACGTGGCCACGTATTAATAATGCGTGGCCACAAATTAGTTATTATGTTCCCACGCATTAGTAATTCGTGGGAACACAATAATTATTACGCAATAACTAAATCCAGATAGTCTATAGAAACTATAGGTTACTTACGTAACCCCAGTTCTCAGAGTAACATGAAGTGAGATGTCTCACTATGGGATGCGCCTCATCGCGGAGCAAACAGAAGCATCAATCTCATTAGGCCAATCCTGATTGGCTGGTGATCTTGACGTCAACGTCAGGGAATCACCCCCTATAAGTAGCTTGCGCCACGACGCATGCGTCATTCAAAATAAGCACCTCTTCTCGCTTCACCATAGCAAGGAGGGCCGTCTGGTGAGACATCTCACTTCATGTTACTCTGAGAACTGGGGTTACGTAAGTAACCTGTAGTTCTCATTCATAACACTCCATTCGATGTCTCACTATGGGAAATTGTAGCTCCCGTATTGCCAGATGAGCTTATCTAGAAAATCACCAACCAACCAGAACTTAACAGGTAGAGTCCCGACTCAACAAGGTGCCCAGCACTGCTCACTGAGCGGAGACGTCTAGCCTGTAAAAGCGGACAAAAGTGAGCGGCGAGGACCAGCTCGCCGCTGCACAGATGTCTTGGATGGAAACACCCTTGAACAAAGCCCAGGATGTAGCCAGGCCCCGAGTCGAGTGAGCCCGCAGACCCGAAGGTACTTGCAAACTCTGACTCGTATAGGCCAAAGCAATTGCCTCCACAATCCAGTGGGAGAGCCGTTGCTTAGTAACAGGCTTGCCCTTGTGAGGGTTAGCTCAGGACACAAAGAGTTGGTCATTAAGACGAAGCTCCTTTGATCTGTCCGTGCGTAAAGCACGGACTGGACACAACAGATCCTGCTGCTGTTCCCCGGAGGAAACCAGCGGCGGAGGAAATGCCTCAATGTCAATTGGGGTACACGAACCAACCACCTTTGGTGTATAGGCAGGGTTGGGCTTCAACAACACTCTCGTTTGCCCTGGGGCGAACTGAGTGCATGAAGGATGTACAGACAGCGCATGAATATCACTGACCCGCTTGGCGGATGCCAGGGCCAGTAACAGCACTGTCTTGAGTGACAGATGTTTCATGTCAGCTCCTTCCAGGGGTTCAAATGGGGTCATTCTGAGCCCAAGAGAGAAGGCAGAAAGCGTTTTAGGGTGGGGAACCCCGCTAAAAGCTCCGGGTGATTTACGTGCGCCCGCTGGAGGTCTCTGCTCCAGAGACCCCTCACCGGGCGACCTTCGTAAATACCCTATCAGCCTGTCAGACATGCATCCGTGGTGACCACCTTCCGTGAAAGGACAGCACCCGTAGGCGCGCCCCGTACTAGAAAAGTCGGGTGCGGCCAGTGGCGTAGTGTCACTACGCATTTCATAATAACCAATACTCTCCGCACGCCGTGGCGCGCGGGGTTTCGTTTTATTATGAGACCCATGTTGAGCAGGTGCTTTACGAGGACATTTGTCTGCGTAATCTGACTCTGCTCGGCGGGCATTATAGATAAAACCCTCCTTTCTAGGAGAGAGAATATGGGTTGACTCTCCCCGGGCTTGTGAATACAGATAGCCCGAGAAGCGAGGGGGGGTGACGGTGACTTGGAGTCTGTAGCTCCGTGTAACTGTCTTCTCCCGCTGTATGCTCCTTAGAGCCAGCTGAGATGTCACATCTCTTCCCCTCTGAGTCTCTATTTGTTGTGTTATGGGGCCCTCCAGTGTCTGAGCACTGTGGTGCCCCATTTCGACAATCCCCACCGACACAGCGCATGCGTGTGGCGGTGGTGCCCTTATGGCTCCAGCCGGCACTGCGCATGACGGTGGTGCCATCACAACCCCAGCCGGCACTGCGCATGCGTGTGACGGTGGTGCCTTTACAGCTCAAGCCGGCACTGCGCATGCGCGTGACGGTGGTGCCTTCACGACCCCAGCCGGCACTGCGCATGCGCGTGACGGTGGTGCCTTTACAGCTCCAGCCGGCACTGCGCATGTGCGTGACGGTGGTGCCTTCACAGCTCCAGCCGGCACTGCGCATGCGCGTGACGGTGGTGCCTTTACAGCCCCAGCCGGCACTGCGCATGCGCGTGACGGTGGTGCCTTCACGACCCCAGCCGGCACTGCGCATGCGCGTGACGGTGGTGCCTTCACGACCCCAGCCGGCACTGCGCATGCGCGTGACGGTGGTGCCTTCACGACCCCAGCCGGCACTGCGCATGCGCGTGACGGTGGTGCCTTTACAGCCCCAACCGGCACTGCGCATGCGCGTGACGGTGGTGCCTTCACAGACCCGTCAATTGTCCGCCCTTTGAGAGAGGCCGTAGCTGCTCTCAGAAGGGGAACAGTTGACGGACTGTTTATTGTTTTTCTTTTCATTTGTTCGAGCTGCGCCCTTGGCTCGAAGCCTGGATGCGTCAGCGGAAAATGTTTTATGACAGAAAAATCAATAAGTGTGTGACATGTGTTTATGCGGACTTGAGGATGGTGTTGAGGCATCTCTCGAGGCGGCGGGAACACATTTAGAGCTGGGGAACCGTAGACTTCCAGCTCTGTCACAGAGGGGAGAAGGAGGGGCTGTCACGCCGCTCGCTTCTTCTTCCTCGACTGCTGGCCAAAATTCTGGGTTGGCTGCGCCTGGGCTGCAGCCGGAACCAGAGATTTTCTAGGCCAGCTCGCCCTCGTCCCCTGCCTGGGCTGGGGACTCGGGGCGGACTGCGACCTCTGCGTTTTCGGTATTTTGAACCAAGCAGGGTTCGGGGCAGCTTGGACGAAGGGCTGCCGCTGCGAAGGCAGCGGCTGGGCCCTTCGAGGGAGGCAGAGGTGGAGGGCCTCGTCCTCCTTCTTTTTCGACTCGCATCTCCTCTGCATGGAGGCAAGAGCGGAGCCGAAAATCCCCTCGGGAACGATGGGCATGTCAAGCACATCCTCCTTTTCCCGGTCTGGGAGGTTGGTGAGGTTGAGCCATCTAGCTCTTTCCTGCACCACCATGATCCCCATTGTTTTGCCCGTGGCCTGGACGGCGCAGCGTTGGACACAGAGACAAATATCTGTGACCGCGGCCAACTCGTCCAGAACGGCCGGTCCAGGATTACTCAACATATCCTCACAGAGCTCCGCTTGGTATGCGGTTAGCAGTGAGGAAACGTTCAGAGCCCTGGCGGACAACGCTGCGGCTCTGTAGGACCGTTCAGTCATGGTCGACTGGAAACGGTCCACCTTCGCTGGCAGCGTGGGGTTCCTGCTTGGTGACGGGCCCATCCTCGGTAGGAGGTGGGCTGCCACCAGCAGTTCCATCGGCGGTATGCGGAGCAGGCCGAGCCTCTCCATACCGTCACAGTCTAGGGAGGAGGCACCCTGGATTGGGGCCTTGTTCCTAAAGGGTCGGTCCCTCCACGAGACCGACACCTCATCCAACATCTCCGGGAAGACCGGGAGGAGTTGCCTCCTTGTCCTCGTTGCTTGGGGAGAATGTTTCCCCTCATAACGGGACCTGGCGGTCTCCTTGGCCATTTCGGGCCACGGGATATCTAGCCTGGACACGCGGCCTGCAGGTCCATGCTCAGACAGGGCGAAGCTGGTGTGCTATCGCCCGGGAGAGCAGCCATCGCTCCCAGCTTTGCCGTTTGAGCCGATGACATGAAGATATCTTCTTCTTGCTCATCCGAATCAGACAGGAGGGACTCAGAGGTGTCCTCTTCGTCCTCCATGTAGTCTAATTCCAGGACATCCTCCGCCGGCGAGACCATGGTGAGGTCTCGCCGGGAGCTCCCGCCTGGTGAGGCGTGGGGCTCCGTTCCCGCGTCTCTTGCCGCCACCGGGTCCCGGCCTGACACAGCGTGGGATCCCGGTTCCGCAGCTGCCGCTGTTAGTGAGCCCCAGACCGACACAGTGAGGGGCTCAGTCTCTGCGGCGGACGCCCCCGTGTCTTGATTGCCAAACGGCGAATCAGTGGACATGAGGGAGTCCTGTTCCAACAAGCTAGCTTGGTGTGCTAGCCGTTGGTGGAGGCTCTTTCGGGTGAAACGGGCACAATGCCCGCACGAGCCGGGGTTGTCGATAGCCTCCTGGGCGTGTTCCAGCCCGAGGCAGGACGAGCAGACCCGGTGTGAGTCTGTGCCTGCTATCTTCAACCCGCAGCCGCATGACCGAGCCTCCGAGTCCCTGACTCCTCTGGTGTGAGGGGGAGAGGCGTCCATCTTGTTCGCCTCGTGGCGTGGAGAGGACCCGCTCGTAACAGGTACGTCGTTGAGAGAAAAGTGTTACCAACCCGTCCTTAATCCGGAGAAAAAGGGACGGTGTGGGTCCTTTGTTCTCAAAGAATATTGACTGGTGTGTCAATATACTTATAATCCTTTTCTCCTCCGTGAGAGAGAAAAAGAAAAGCGTCCTCGCTACCGTGGTGTCGGTAGTAAGGGGAAGCTAGCAACAGGTGCGTAGCTAGCTTGAGAAAAATCAAAACCTTACCTTACTTTCCGGGGAAAGAAACGGCGAGGTCGATTTTAATACTAACTGGCGTTAGTATTACCGTCTTCTTGCGAAGCAGAAGGAGTAGCCGGCGAGCGCCCGTCGACCGAAATGTTTTGGATTTGGGTTCAGTCTGTGGACTGTTAAGCTTGTCCGGCTACTGTAGAGATGTGCTCTGAAGCGAGAAGAGGTGTTTGAATGACGCATGCGTCGTGGCGCAAGCTACTTATAGGGGGTGATTCCCTGACGTTGACGTCAAGATCACCAGCCAATCAGGATTGGCGTAATGAGATTGATGCTTCTGTTTGCTCCACGATGAGGCGCATCCCATAGTGAGACATCTGAGACACAGTGTGCATCTGGACCCGGTAACGACATTACCTATTGACGCAGCAACCACTGTAAGTTATATTCTTGTTTAATTAGACTTCTCTGTTTCATTTATTCGACTCTGTATAAATTGTTATTGTAGCTTTAACGGCTAAATCGCGTTTGAGAGATTTTAAATCTCAGATCTGCTCAGGCGAAACCTGCTTTACAGGTCTCAGCACTCAAGCCTGCATTAATATAGGCACGGCCAGTCTACTGATAGCGTGAAGTACAACCGCGTGACTCAGTCATTTTGTACCTTAAAAAGCATTTAAATAGCGCATTTAAAATCTGATGAACTCAGTGTGCATCTGGACCCGGTAACGACATTACCTATTGACGCAGCAACCACTGTAATTTATATTCTTGTTTAATTAGACTTCTCTGTTTCATTTATTCGACTCTGTATAAATTGTTATTGTAGCTTTAACGGCTAAATCGCGTTTGAGAGATTTTAAATCTCAGATCTGCTCAGGCGAAACCTGCTTTACAGGTCTCAGCACTCAAGCCTGCATTAATATAGGCACGGCCAGTCTATTGTCGCCCATTAGCTGTAGATAGTTAACTAATTAGAGGGCCGTGGCCCTACAGCTGTGTGAACTGAGCAATCAGGCGTCCATTTTTGGGTAGCTCTTTCCTGGAGCGTCAGCTTCAGCGTCAGACAGCCGAAGACCGACAAAGACATTGGAGTCCTGCGGGAGTAAGACCGACAAAGACATTGGAGTCCTGCGGGAGGCAAAGAGGGAGGCAAAGAGGAGGCAAATCCTACTCTGATTGAGCTGGTGTCTTATTTATCTTTTCTTTAGTTTTCTAGCCCCTCATGCTATAATCATGTGTATTTTCTCCATTCCTGTTCATGTGTCTTCTCGCAATTATCACTGGCCCCGTGTATCTCCTAATCGATATAACCGGCCTGCTCTCGTCTATCCCACGTGCTCCACTGAGATCCAACATCTAGTTTCAGGTGGCCTGTGGAACTGCCAGTCAGCTGTTCCTAAGGCTGACTTCATCTCTGGCTACGCCTCCCTGCAGTCTCTGGATTTCCTTGCTCTCACTGAGACCTGGATTACTCCATCCAACACATCCACCCCAGCAGCTCTCTCCACTGCATATTCCTTCTCCCATACACCCAGACCCACTGGCAGAGGAGGTGGCACTGGTCTCCTGCTATCTCCCAAATGGAGCTTTTCCCTCTTCAAGCTACCTAACTTCACTCCTTCCACCTTTGAATTCCATGCCGTCACAGTAACCCATCCTATACAGTTAACCATTGTTGTTCTCTACCGTCCACCAGGCGCCTTGGGGGACTTCTTGGAGGAATTAGATAATCTCCTCTCACTCATCCCTGAAACTGGCCCTCCCGCTGTACTTCTCGGAGACTTCAACCTCCAGACGGGGAAGATAGACGAACTAACATCTCTGTTAACCGCCTTTGCTTTCTCACTGTCTCCGTCCCCACCGACTCATAAAGCTGGCAATGTCCTTGATCTCATATTCTCAAGGAACTGCTCTACTTCTAACCTCTCTGTAAACCCGCTCCACACATCCGATCACTTCTTCATTTCATTCTCTCTATCCCTTTCCAAACATAACAAACTAATCTCTTCCCATCCTGCACTTGTCCGCCGTAACCTTCGCTCCCTCTCCCCCCCTACCTTTGCCTCGTCGGTGCTCTCAGCCCTCCCTTCCTCTGATTCGTTCCATCTCCTGCCTCCAAACTCTGCTGCAGAAACTCTCCTCTCTACTCTCTCATCCACTCTGGACTCGCTCTGTCCTCTCACATCTCGGCAGGCTCGTCAGTCCCCTCCTGCTCCCTGGCTAAATGATGCACTGCGTGCTAATAGAACCGTCCTTAGGGCAGCAGAGCGGAAATGGTGGAAATCCAAACACCGTGACGACCTCCTAACCTATCAAGCTCTCCTCTCCTCTTTCTCTGCTTCGATCTCTCAGGCAAAAAGCACTTTCTTTCAAGATAAGATCCAATCTTCCTATTCCAATCCTAAAAAACTATTTTCCATCTTCTCCACCCTCTTGGACCCTCCAAAAGCCCCTCCCCTATGGGGGTTATTCCCTATCTTTATTCAAGAGCGTGGTATTTAAATTTGAGAGCATACTTTATGTATTTATTTCCCTCAAACCCTGTCCTCACACTCAAATAGTGCCTGCTTGCACTTAGATGTGCTCTGCTTGTGCTCAAACTGTACGCTTGCACTCAGATCTTTTGCTGCTTACAGATTTGTTCTGCTCTCAGATTTATTCTGTGCGCGCTCGAAACTTTTGTGCAACAATCCTGTCAAAATCCCTCAACCAATAGGAGGCCAGGTGTCCTTGCGGGTGCGTTCGCTTTACTTATTACAGCGTCCCGTATAACTCTTTAGTTCTCATGAACCAAGTACAGATCGCGTTCACACCGGAATAAATCCCTGGGGGTGGATTAGGCAAATGAAGCCGCTGACGTCACTTCTTCTGCTTTGGGTTTACTGGCAGGCCGCAAACCACTTCACGGCGCCCAAAGTCCCCGGCCGGAAGTCCCCGGAGTTGGGGACTGGCTTCACTAAGCTGCTGGGACTCCCAGCAGCTTCTACTGAAGCCTTCCGAGTAAATCGCCAGAACGCCGACACCTCCTCATCTCCACCGCTCCCATGTTTTATTTTGTGTTGCCATAAATTAGTCTCTCTGCGTTTCTGCGCTGGGCTAATGCTAATAATGCTAATGCGAGGATAATAAAATGGCGGCTTCACAAAACTTTTTGGGAGTTTTACGGGGCGTGGTTTGCAATCCGCCCAGCCAATCAGAAATATAGCTCTTTTCTCACAAGAGAGCCGCACGAAAGTCCCTGCTAAAAAAGGTTCTCATGAACTAATTTTAGTACCGGCTCTTTTTGGTGTGAACGCGACAAAAGAGTTCTCATGAACTAAGTTCTCATGAACCTTTGTGGGAAAAGTACTGCGGTGTGAATGCGCCTAATGTAATGTCTCCAGTTTGGAGGACAGCACGTATTGGCTTTTTTTGATCAAAATGTGATTGTAGTTCGTTGTCAACCTTACCACGGTACTTAGGAGACGTCATTTGTGTCTGAACAACGTTTTGTTCATGAGTTATTGATCCGTGAAATCTGAATCTGCCAATATCGTTCCAACTTTACTCGACTTGTTGTCACTCAGTCATCGGTTTCTATAGACTATCTGGATTTAGTTATTGCGTAATAATTATTGTGTTCCCACGAATTACTAATGCGTGGGAACATAACTAATTCGTGGCCACGCATTATTAATTTGTGGCCACGCATTATAAACTCGTGGCCACGCATTATTAATACGTGGCCACGTATTAATATTTTTCTCACCAATGTCACCAGGGGGGCTCCGTACAATGTAATACAGTGATGATCCCTTATTGTTAAACGCTAGGATTGGGTGTGGAAACCCTGAAAACTACACTTATTGACATACTGAGCCATTTCACATTTCCCACACAGGTGATGAATCTTCTGTGCACATACCTTTTCTCCTTATCGTGGAGTCAGACGCTGGCCAGCTCCATGTCTGTATGCGCAAATTAGCTAGCGGTTTGGCTAGCCGGCATGTTTACGAAACTTCACCACGTTGTGTGAACGTGCGACGTAATCTTGTCAGAAAGACGCTTAAACTCCTGAGTCTATTGTTGAACAGCAGGCTAGCATCCCTTCCGACAAACACGTGTGTGGCGTCTTTTTGACAAGCAGTTAGCCATTTCCCCCCGGAGAAGCACTAGTTTAATCTGAGACTGTTAGCTATGGTTTGGTTGAACAATATCCTCGCGTTGAGATGTTAAATCTCACATTTTCATAAAAAGGCAGTATTTTAAATGTGTGTTGAAGATAATACACTTTGTTCAGAGTGAACTCACTAACTATCTTATTTTAAACAAACACTTACACTCGTGCAAATCAGCCAATCAAGACACCGGCATCACCGGTCAAATTGGGTACAGATGTCTTCTACGCTTTCATTGCGGATGCGCAGTTCTTCCACATTGACATTGCAGCGTCCTCTTGAGCGCGTTAAAAACAACGTTTAGACACTTGTCGTGGTAAGCGTAAAGTAATACAGACGGTTTAGAGCATGGTGGTTACTTTATTCAGGCTTGTACTTTCCATGTCATTTCGTAGTAGCATCACCAGTCGTGTCCACATCCGGTCTCATCATCCTGTTAGCTCTATCACAATAAAAGCATAACAGCTAACACCCTTTATACAGTCTATGCTAACACCACATCTCCCTTTCTTAAGAAAACAGAACAGACTGTCACATGTATATACTGTGACTCAGAAAATGCAAAATCAGGTGATAAACTGAAAACTCTGCAAGAACCTCAGAACATGTCATCACACTTATTTCTGCACAATCACATAGCTATTTACTCAAAAATAGAACATTGCACTCTTAAGGCTTCTCATGAAAAATAACAAAAACAACCACTGAGTCAGGCAATAACTTTGTGAGCATAAGTGATCTAAACATCAAAACACAAAATGATTCAACATTCTTCCCTTTTCACATCATCTTTTTTTTCACATTCATTGTCTCCCCCCCCCCCCCAGTTCACAAGTCCAGTTTGTGAGGTTTTACCACCACTCTGCCATACCTAGTGGTAGGGCCGTGTGTGTGTGTGTGTACGGACAGGTGTGTGCCCCTTGGGAGTCTGTGTTGGTGACTCAGGGCGTTCTGGAGAACCCAGTGTAGGCTCACCTGGTTGGGGTGGTGTGCTGGGTGTTGGAGTGTGAGGTGTGTGTGGTACAGTCTCTGGAAAAGGGACAAGATGGTGTCTGTTCCGCCTGATGGTGCCTGAAGGCCCGTCCACTATGTAGGATCGTGGAGCTGAGTGCAACGAAACCACTGTGCCTTGAGACTTTGTATCTGTAATCCACACTGGCTGACCTGGTGTGAGCTGACTTAGGCAAGGCAAGGCAAGGCAAGGCAAGGCAAGGCAAGGCAAGGCAAGGCAAGGCAAGGCAAGGCAAGGCAAGGCAAGGCAAGGCAAGGCAAGGCAAGGCAAGGCAAGGCAAGGCAAGGCAAGGCAAGGCAAGGCAAGGCAAGGCAAGGCAAGGCAAGGCAAGGCAAGGCATAGGCAAGGCAATTTATATAGCACTTTTCAACACAAGGCAATTCAAAGTGCTTTACAAAAAATGAAAGAGATTAAGAAAATGGCATTTAAAATCAGTCATTAAAAAGAAAAACTAATAAAATAAACATTAAAAGAAAAAATACATGGATAAAAGTTACAGTGCAGTCAATTAAACATTAAAAGAAAAAAAAGTACATGGATAAAAGTTACAGTGCAGTCTAAGATATGAATAGTTCAATTAAAAGCAGCGACAAAAAGAAAAGTCTTCAGCATGGATTTAAAAGTAGTCAGAGTTGTAGCGGACCTGCAGGTTTCTGGGAGTTTGTTCCAGATATTTGGAGCATAATAACTGAACGCTGCTTTACCATGTTTAGTTCTGACTCTGGGGACAGTAAGCTGACCAGTCCCTGAAGACCTGAGAGATCTGGATGGTTCATAATTTAGCAGGAGGTCAGAAATGTATTTTGGGCCTAAACCATTCAGTGCTTTATAAACCAGCAGCAGTATTTTGAAATCTATTCTTTGACACACAGGAAGCCAGTGTAAAGACTTCAGAACTGGAGTGATGTGATCCACTTTCTTAGTGTTAGTGAGGACTCGAGCAGCAGCGTTCTGAATTAGCTGCAGCTTTCTAATAGATTTTTTAGTGAGACCTGTGAAGGACACCATTGCAGTAGTCGAGTCTACTGAAGATAAAAGCATGGACAAGTTTTTCCAAATCCTGCTGTGACATTAGTCTTTTAATCCTAGATATATTCTTTAGGTGATAGTAGGCTGATTTAGTAACAGTTTTAATGTGACTGTTGAAACTCAGGTCAGAGTCCATGACTACACCTAGATTTCTGGCTTTATCTGTTGTTTTGAACATTGCACTGAAGCTCAGCGCTAACTTTTATACGTTCTGACTTGGCTCCAAAAACCATTACCTCAGTTTTATCTTTGTTTAATTGGAGAAAGTTCTGACACATCCAGTCATTGATTTGTTCAATGCACTTACTCAGTGTTTGAATTGGAGCATAGTCTCCTGGTGAAATTGTTACGTAAATGTGTGTGTCATCTGCATAGCTATGGTAACTTATTTTGTTGTTCTTCATTATCTGAGCCAGTGGTAGCATGTAGATGTTAAAGAGAAGAGGCCCCAAGATGGAGCCTTGAGGAACCCCACATGTCATATTTGTCAACTCAGATGTGTATTTACCTATAGAAACAAAGTTGTTTCTGTCCTTTAAGTAGGATTCAAACCAATTTAGAACTGTTTCCGAAAGTCCCACCCAGTTTTCCAGTCGGTCTAGTATTATGCTGTGGTCAACAGTGTCAAACGCAGCACTGAGATCTAATAATACTAACACTGAAGTTCTGCCACTGTCTGTGTTTAAGTGGATGTCATTAAAGACCTTTACAAGAGCAGTCTCAGTGCTGTGGTTTGGACGAAAGCCTGACTGGAACACATCAAAACAGTTATTTAAATGCAAGAAATTACTCAACTGTTGAAAAACAACTTTTTCAATGATTTTACCTAGAAATGGCAGGTTTGATATGGGCCTGTAATTGTTCATTACTGAAGCATCTAGATTATTCTTTTTTAAGAGCGGTTTAATGACTGCAGTTTTCAGGGCCTGTGGAAAAATACCTGAGTGAAGAGATTTGTTTACTATATGAAGTAGATCTGAGGCCATGCAAGGCAAAACATCTTTGAAAAATCCTGTTGGAATAATATCAAGGCAGCAAGAGGAGGATTTCAGAAGTTGAATAATGTCCTCTAGGTTTTATCATTAATCTGATGGAATTGTGTCATGATGTCTGAATTGATGTTAAGTGGAGATAGGGACAACACATTTGCTGTTCCTGATGCAGAGGCACTGACTGCTTGTCTGATTTTCTGAATTTTGTCAGTGAAAAAGGAGGCAAAATCATTGCACGCCCTGGTGGATAGAAATTCAGAGGCTACTGACACTGGGGGGTTAGTTAGTCTGTCGACGGTAGCAAACAAGGTTTTTGTTTTTGGTAATGATGTCAGAGAAGAACGATTGTCGTGCGTTTTTCAATTCCAAATTATAAAGGCCAAGTCTCTCTTTATAGATTTCAAAGTGGACCTGGAGATTTGTTTTTCGCCACCTGCGTTCAGCTTTTCGACATTCTCTTTTTTCTGTTTTCACGGTCATGGCCTTTCTCCATGGAGATATTTTCTTGCCAGACACTTCCTTTAACCTAGTTGGAGCAATGGCATCTATAACATTTTTAATTTTTGAATTAAAATGATCTACTAGCTCATTTACTGAGATGTTGGCAGGGGCAAGTGTGGAAGAAAAATTCTGAGTAAACATTTCCCTAGTATTTTCAGTTAAACATCGCTTTGTGGTTACCTCTTTTTGAACATTTTTGTGAACAGAAATAGAGCTCTCAAAGAAAACACAGGAATGGTCAGAGAGTGCAACATCAGTCACCACAACCTTAGAGATATTCACACCCTTTGAGATAATTAAGTCCAGAGTGTGCCCCTTATTGTGCGTGGGCTCCGTCACATGCTGAGTCAGTCCATAGCTATCAAGAACACAAAACAGTTCTTTAGCCCCTCTGTCCTGGGGGTTGTCAACATGGATGTTAAAATCACCAACAATGACTAGACGGTCAAAGTCAATACACACTATAGACAGCAGTTCAGTAAAGTCATCAAAAAAGCTTGCACAGTATTTGGGTGGTCTATAGATATTTAGAAACAGAGCTCGAGAGGAGCATTTCAGCTGAAGGGCCACATATTCAAAATAATCAAAGTTTCCATACGATGTCTTCCTGCATTGAAGGGAATCATTGAACAGAATAGCAACTCCACCCCCTTTCTTATGCATTCTTTCCTGACTCATAAAACTAAAGTTGGGAGGGGTTGATTCGATAAGAACAGCTGCACTGTTATTTTGTTCAATCCAAGTTCCTGTTAAAATCATAAAATCGAGATTGTGCTCAGTGATAAAATCATTGATTAAAAATGTTTTTCCTGCCAAAGACCTGACATTTAATAAAGCTAGTTTAAGTTTGTTAAACACACTATCAGTCATGTTTTTTGTAACAAGCTGTGGCTGACATGGAATCACTGCTAAATTAGATACACTCACACAAACGTTTGAGCGCTTCCTGTTTCTATGATTCACCGCTCTTAATCTATTACCTATCAACACAGATTACATTACATTACATTACATTGCATTTAGCTGACGCTTTTGTCCAAAGCGACTTACAATAAGTACATTCGACCAGGAAGACACAACCTTGAAGAAAACAGAATCATATAAGTATATCAGGTTTCATAGAGCCAAACATTTCAAGTGCTACTCAACTGGCTTTAGGTAATCCAGTCCTTTATTAGTATAAAAGTGCTTCGTTAATCGTTCTAACGCTCGAAGTGGAGTCGAAAGAGATGAGTTTTCAGTTTGCGCCGAAGATGTGCAAGCTATCTGCCGTCCTGATGTCAATGGGGAGCTCATTCCACCATCTTGGAGCCAGGATAGCAAACCCACGTGTTTTCGCCGATGGGAACTTGGGTCCCCCCTCGCAGCGAGGGCGCAACGAGTCGTTTGGCTGATGCAGAGCGTAGTGCACGCGCTGGGGTGTACGGTTTAACCATGTCCTGGATGTAGGAAGGGCCAGATCCATTCGCAGCACGGTAAGCAAGTACCAGTGTCTTGAAGAGGATTCTAGCAGTTACCGGAAGCCAGTGAAGGGAGCGGAGGAGCGGAGTGGTGTGGGAGAATTTAGGAAGGTTGAAAACCAGACGAGCCGCTGCATTCTGGATGAGCTGCAGAGGTCGGATGGCACATGCAGGTAGACCAGCCAGGAGGGAGTTGCAGTAGTCTAGGCGTGAGATGACGAGAGCCTGGACCAGAACCTGAGTCGCTTTCTGAGTCAGCTGGGGACGTATCTTCCTGATGTTGTAAAGCGTGTATCTGCAGCAGCGGGTTGTAGCAGCGATGTTTGCAGTGAAGGACAGGTTGTTATCTAGGGTCACACCCAGATTCCTTGCAGTCTGAGTCGGGGAAACAACTGAGGTGCCGATGTTGATTGTCAGGTCAAGAGTTGGACAATCTTTTCCCGGGAGGAAGAGCAGCTCAGTCTTGTCAAGGTTGAGCTTGAGGTGGTGAGCAGACATCCACTGAGAGATGTCAGCTAGACAGGCAGAGATGCGTGCGACGACCTGGGTCTCTGAGCGGGGAAAGGACAGAATTAATTGGGTGTCGTCAGCGTAGCAGTGGTAAGAAAAACCATGCGGGCTAATGACTGATCCGAGCGAGTTTGTGTACAAGGAGAAGAGGAGGGGACCAAGAACAGAGCCCTGAGGGACCCCCGTAGTTAATTGACAAGGGTCGGACTCAGACCCTCTCCAAGTCACCCTGTAGGTACGGTCTTTCAGGTATGAGGTGAGGAGGGAAAGTGCAGAGCCTGAAACTCCAAGTTTTTGGAGAGTGCGAAGGAGGATCTGATGATTCACCGTGTCGAATGCAGCAGACAGGTCCAACAGGATGATGACAGAGGAGAGGGATGCAGTTTTGGCAGTGTGCAGTTCCTCCGTGACAGCAATGAGAGCAGTTTCTGTGGAGTGACCTGCCTTGAAACCAGACTGGTGCGGATCCAGAAGGTTGTTCTGATTGAGATAACAGGAGAGTTGTTTAAAGACAGCGCGTTCAAGTGATTTAGACAGGAAGGGAGGAGAGAGACAGGCCTGTAGTTTATAACATCAGACGGGTTGAGAGTGGGTTTCTTTAGGAGAGGGTTTACTCTTGCCTCCTTGAGACTGTTTGGAAAGTGACCAGAAGTTAGAGGAGTGTTGATGAAATGGGTGAGAAACGGTAGAATATCAGGAGCGATAGTCTGAAGGAGGTTTGAAGGGATAGGGTCCAGAGGACAGGTGGTAGGGCGGGCAGAGGTAATGAGGGTAAGCACCTCACTTGGAGAGAGAGGGGAAAAGGAGGTTAGTGTGTTGGTGGAAGGAAGGTCTGGTGACCCAGCGGTGAGTAAAGGTGAGTCAGAAAAAGAAGAGCGAATATCATTAACCTTTTTTTCAAAGTGGGTAACAAAGTCGCTTGACAGAAGTGAGGAGGGGGGAGGAGCTTTTGGAGGGTCCAAGAGGGTGGAGAAGATGGAAAATAGTTTTTTAGGATTGGAATAGGAAGATTGGATCTTATCTTGAAAGAAAGTGCTTTTTGCCTGAGAGATCGAAGCAGAGAAAGAGGAGAGGAGAGCTTGATAGGTTAGGAGGTCGTCACGGTGTTTGGATTTCCACCATTTCCGCTCTGCTGCCCTAAGGACGGTTCTATTAGCACGCAGTGCATCATTTAGCCAGGGAGCCGGAGGGGACTGACGAGCCTGCCGAGATGTCAGAGGACAGAGCGAGTCCAGAGTGGATGAGAGAGTAGAGAGGAGAGTTTCTGCAGCAGAGTTTGGAGGCAGTAGATGGAACGAATCAGAGGAAGGGAGGGCTGAGAGCACCGACGAGGCAAAGGTAGAGGGAGAAAGGGAGCGAAGGTTACGGCGGACAAGTGTAGGATGGGAAGAGATTAGTTTGTTATGTTTGGAAAGGGATAGAGAGAATGAAATGAAGAAGTGATCGGATGTGTGGAGCGGGTTTACAGAGAGGTTAGAAGTAGCGCAGTTCCTTGAGAATATGAGATCAAGGACATTGCCAGCTTTATGAGTCGGTGGGGACGGAGAGAGTGAGAAAGCAAAGGCGGTTAACAGAGATGTTAGTTCGTCTATCATCCCCATCTGGAGGTTGAAGTCTCCGAGAAGTACAGCGGGAGGGCCAGTTTCAGGGATGTGTGAGAGGAGATGATCTAATTCCTCCAAGAAGTCCCCCAAGGCGCCTGGTGGACGGTAGAGAACAACAATGGTTAACTGTATAGGATGGGTTACTGTGACGGCATGGAACTCAAAGGTGGAAGGAGTAAAGTTAGGTAGCTTGAAGAGGGAAAAGCTCCATTTGGGAGAGAGCAGGAGACCAGTGCCACCTCCTCTGCCAGTGGGTCTGGGTGTATGGGAGAAGGAATATGCAGTGGAGAGAGCTGCTGGGGTGGATGTGTTGGATGGAGTAATCCAGGTCTCAGTGAGAGCAAGGAAATCCAGAGACTGCAGGGAGGTGTAGCCAGAGATGAAGTCAGCCTTAGGAACAGCTGACTGGCAGTTCCACAGGCCACCTGAAACTAGATGTTGGATCTCAGTGGAGCACGTGGGATAGACGAGAGCAGGCCGGTTATATCGATTACGAGATACACGGAGCCAGTGATAATTGCGAGAAGACACATGAACAGGAATGGAGAAAATACACATGATTATAGCATGAGGGGCTAAACAACAAAATTAAAAATTAAAAATACCAACGATACTTAGCTCAATCAAAGTAGGATTTGCCTCCTCTTTGCCTCCCTCGTGACTCC
This sequence comes from Gymnodraco acuticeps, assembly GCF_902827175.1. Classification (NCBI taxonomy): domain Eukaryota; kingdom Metazoa; phylum Chordata; class Actinopteri; order Perciformes; family Bathydraconidae; genus Gymnodraco; species Gymnodraco acuticeps. The sequence goes on from NW_022991180.1 coordinate 4,762,058, forward strand.
TGTAGGACTCTAATGTCTTTGTCAGTCTTAGCCTGTCTGCCGCTGAAGCTGACGCTCCAGGAAAGAGCTACTCGAAATGGACACCTGATTGCTCAGTTCTCACAGCTGAAGTTAATTAGTTAACTATCTACAGCTGATGGGCGACAATAGACTGGCCCTGCCTATGTTAATAATGCAGGCTTGAGTGCTGAGAGCTGTAAAGCAGGTTTCGCCTGAGCAGATCTGAGATTTAAAATCTCTCAAAAGCGATTTAGCCGTTTAAGCTACAGTAACAACAGATATCGGCAAAGCTACTGGCAGGCAGGGCCCCGACATGTCCTGGAAAGAGTTGAGAGTGCCATACGCCCTTGAGCCTGGACCCATCACATATCAGTAAGAGTTTGTTGTGTTTTGTACACACACATCCTTATCAGGCTTCGGAGACTGCAGATGCCCCCTCGAAGGGAGGGGAGGTAGTCGAGAATGGTGGCGGGGGTAGAGGACATGCTGCCAGGGGGGGGAGGTGGTTGACGTAGGCGCGTTGATGAGGACGGGGGAGATGGTGCGCGTCTCCGCGGTGATTTTGGTTGGCGTCGTTGAGGAGCGGGGGTAAAGGACATGGTGCCAGCCCTGCGTATCGCCTTCGTTTGGTCTTTGAACTCCAGGAAGGAATCGGTGGCCAACCCTCTGTATCTCCTTTGTGTGTTCATCGATCTCCAGGAGGGTGGGCGAGGGTGAAAGGGGTGAACGGAGTATCCTCAAAGGCGTTGACAGGGGTGGGGGGGGGTGGGGGGGGGGGGGGGGGGGGGGGGTGACGGGCAGTGGAGACTCCTCCATTTGTCTCATAGGTCTCCCATAATCAGAACATTCCTCAGGCGGGTGCAGTGATAATTCTTCAGGGTTTTCTGCATGATGTGTTGTGTCTTTCTCCTGTTTTGATTCCTCTTGCCGCTTGTCCTTGGCAGAGGGAACAGATTGATGACGCAGGCAGTTGAATATGTTAGAGATAAACAATTTCACTCCTGACTTGTTCAGGCAAACTCCATTTGCCTTGAAAAGATGTCTGCGATCCCAGAAAAAGTTAAAATTGTCAATAAAATGAACAGAATGGTCAGTACAGGCCGTTGAAAGCCAGGTGTTCAGTGCAAACAATCTGCTGAATCTCTCCACTCCTCTTCTGACTGGCGGTAGAGGGCCACTGATGAACACCTCTGCATTTAGAGAGCTGGCAGTTTCCAACAAACATTTAAAGTCTTCGACTTAGACTTAGATCTCTCACACGGTGCCTTTTGTTGAAATTTGCAGTGTCCTTCACCCTCCTCTCCCTTTCTTTAGCTGCCACAACAGTGCTGTATGGAAGCTCTGGAGTGAGTAGAGAGGGATGCTGGGGCACTGGAGTGCGCAGTCTCCTGCCCATGAGGAGCTGGGCAGGACTGTAGCCATTAGCAAGTGGTGTAGCTCTATAGGCCAACAGAGCCAGATACGGATCCTTAGCTTTCTTTAGCAGCTGTTTCACAGTCTGAACGTGACGTTCCGCCTCCCCGTTACTCTGAGCGAACCTAGGGCTACTAGTGACATGTTTGAACCCGTAGGCTACTGCAAAGTCCTTGAACTGTTGACTGGAGTACTGGGGGCCATTGTCACTAAAAAAATCCTCTGGGACCCCATGTCTAGAAAATATTGATTTGAGATGCACAATAACATCCTGAGATCGTGTGGGAGTTAGTTTGGCAATCTCTATATACCTAGAGTAGTAGTCCACTACTAGTAGGTAGTTATCATGGTTGAGTGTGAATAAATCAGAACCTACTTTTTGCCATGGTCTCTCTGGGAGCTCACTGGACATTAATGGCTCCACAGGATTGCCACGCTCTTTGATGCATGTTTTGCAATTTCTCACCAGCTCGTTTAGTTGGCCGCTCAAGCCAGGCCACCATACCGTCTCTCTGGCCCGCTCTCTGCACCTGGTCATCCCCTGATGTCCCTCGTGTAGTGCATCGAGGACAGTGTTGCGCATCGCTGTGGGAATGACTAGTCTGGAGCCCATGAGCAGGAGTCCATTATGTACAGTAAGTACAGCTCTATCAGGCCAGTAAGCTTTAACTGGACCTGTGAGCTGGCTGCGGTCAGGCCATCCTCTCTGACAGTGTGACATGACCTCCGAGCAAACACTCTCTTCCTGCAGTCGCTCTCTCAGTTCTGCCATGTATGTTGAGCTGGCGGGCATGCTATTGATGATTTCATCCACATAGATGTTTGTGTCTTCCATTAAGTCGTTGTCTGTCAGTTTTGAACTTGAGTTTTGACTGACAGGTGAGCGTGAGAGAGTGTCGGCTGTAAACAGGGCTTTGCCAGGTGTGTGTGAGATTGTGTAACTGTACCTCATGAGTCTGAGTCGAAACCGCTGGATCCTGGGAGGAAGCTCAGTTAGTGCCTGGTGACCTAGCAGGCTGACAAGTGGCTTGTGGTCAGTTTCCATGGCAAAATGTCTCCCAATTAGGAAGTCTCTAAAACGCTCGCACCCCCATGTCAATCCTAGCGCCTCCTTCTCCACCTGGGCGTACCTCTGTTCTGTCTCTGTCATAGAGCGTGATGCGTACGCGACTGGTTTCCACTGCTCTCCCTCCTTCTGTAGGAGGACCGCACCCAGTCCGTAGGAAGAGGCATCCGCAGACAGTTTCAGCTCTTTGTTGGGGTCGTAAAGTGTCAGCACTGGAGGTGATGTGGGATCATTTTTCAGCTGGTCAAACGCTTTCTGTTGTGCACAGCCCCAGACCCACTGATACTTCTTTGAGAGAAGGTCTCTCAGCGGCTTGTCCTTTTCGGCTCCACCTGGAATGTATTTTCCCAGCTGGTTTAACATTCCCAGGAAACTGCGAACCTCTCCTGTGTTGGACGGCTCTCTCATGGACATGACAGCCTTTACCTTGTCTGGGTCTGGCTGCACACCGTCAGCTGACAGAATATGACCAAGGAACTTGACTTCACGTTTGCTTAGCTCACACTTCTCCATGTTTAGTGTGACCCCGGCGTCTTGGAGCTTGTTGAGGACAGTGTGTAGTCTGATGTCGTGCTGCTGTTGATCTCTCCCCCAGATGAGGACATCATCCATGTGACATACAACCCCCTGCAGCCCGTCGATACTCATTGACATGCGCCGCTGAAAATGTTCTGGGGCTGACGCTATGCCGAAGGGCAGTCTGTTAAAGTAAAAGCGCCCAAAGGGAGTTATGAACGTTGTGTACGGTGACGACTCGGGGGACAATGGAATCTACCAAAATCCTCTGTTGGCATCTAACTTGGTGAAGATCTGGGCTCCTGCCAGAGATCCAATTGTCTGCTCAACTGAAGGCAATATGTATTTCTCTCTGCGAACTGCTTCGTTGAGGCCGACGCAGATGCGCACTGAGCCAGTCTTTGTAGGCACCGGAACCATGCCCGAACACCAGTCAGTCGGCTCTTCAACTCTGGAGATGACCCCAATGTCCTCCATTTGTTTGAGGTCCTCTTTCACTTTGTCGAGTAGAGGGATGGGGACCCGTCTAGGTGTGGCCAGGGAATAGGGAATAGCGTCTGGCCTGAGTTTAATAGTGTATGGCTGCTGCATCATAAGCGACCTTGGGTTTCCTGAAAGGCGCTATAAAAAATATTATATATTATTATTATTATTATCATACCTAAACCCTGACACAACTTTGGGTAGGACTCTTCCATCTCTGACTTCTCTATGCTGTCTGCTCTGTAGACTAGTTTAAGCTTTACACTTGCTGGTCTGCTTAACAAGGCTACGTTTAAGTCATTGACAACGTAAACATCCTCCTGTATTACCTGCTCTCCTTTGCATAGTGACTCTCTGTATCTGCCTAAAACAGATAGAAGCATGCGACCTGGGCCAAATAGTGGTCTGTCAGGCTTAGCTAACTGTGTGTTGCTCTCAGCAATGGCATAGTAGGTCTGGGCTGGAATAACTGAGACATCAGCTCCTGTGTCTATCTTAAACCTGACCTTATGGTCCCTTATAGTCAAATCAGCATACCATGGGTCTAAACCTGCATCTACTGAGCCTAGGAACAAGGGAGTGTCATCATCATCATAGCAACTTTCTGTTTCTACTGCATGTACTGCTTTGGTAGATTTACATACTCTACTGTAATGACCTATCTTTCCACATGCATGACATGCCACCTCTCTGGCTGGGCACTGTGCATTTGCATGACCAGGGGACTTTCCACATCTGTAGCATGACTGGCGATCAGATGATGGCTGTGGTTTTGTTGATGGGTGCATTGGTTGATGAGGGAACTTTGGGGTGAATGGGTTTTGTCTTCTGCCTTTTGTTACTGCATCAATGTCTATTCTACCCCCTCCTCTGAGGTCTGTTTGCTGCCTTTTAATCACTTCGGGTTGTCTGGCCATATTGACTGCTTTTTCGAGCGTCAAATCCTTGTCTAACTGCATCCTCTCAGCTAGACTGGTGTCTCTCAACCCCACTACGAGCAGGTCTCTTATTAACTCGTCGCGGAGTGCTCCGTATTTGCAGTTTTCTGCTAGGGCATACAATGCAGTAATGAAAGCGTCTACAGCCTCGTTTGGTTGCTGCACTCTCTGATTGAATCTTGCCCTCTCATATATCACATTCTTTCTAGGCACAAAGTACGTTTCAAGTGTGGCTTTTACCGAAGTGTACTGCTGTCTCTGTGCGTCGGATAAATCATGACCCCGTAGGATGTCGTCTGCTTCATCCCCCATGCAGTAGATCAGCCTGTTCACCTGGTTAGCTTCTGTGCTAAGATGGAGGTTGCTGGCCAGTCTGAATCTCTCGAACCTGCGTATCCATCGCTCCCAGTCCTGAGGCTTTGCAAAGTCGAATGCTGCAGGTGGTTGGATGGTGAACGTAGCGCTCGGAGGAGCGTTAGCATTAGCCTGTAGCTGGGGAGGTTGTGGAGGCTGTGCAGCCGGTGCGGCTGCAGCTCCGTCGTCGTCTAACCTCTCGCCGCTTGCAGACGTGAACTTTCCACAACTCTCTTTCCAACTTCAACCTAGCTCTTTACCACTGCCCACGTTCTGACACCATGTCGTGGTAAGCGTAAAGTAATACAGACAGTTTAGAGCATGGTGGTTACTTTATTCAGGCTTGTACTTTCCATGTCATTTCGTAGTAGCATCACCAGTCGTGTCCACGTCCGGTCTCATACATCCTGTTAGCTTTATCACAATAAAAGCATAACAACTAACACCACAACACTATCACAAATAATGATAACTAATAACATACTTTATGCCATGCATTAATACAGAATTATGTTGAGTAATGAATTCGGTAGTACTGCTAAGTATCACTAAAACAAAAACAATTCTGGCAGCAGGTAGGGCTTTGGCTGGTTCAGGGGCCATTTATCTGCCACATATTCAGTTCATAAAAGCCCACTTATGTTGCGCATGTTATGTCATATTTTTAATACAGGATGTATACAAAACGCTTTTACCACAACTGCCTATTTATGTCTTATGACCCCTAGCCTACGATTTAGTCAATTTCACTGACACACTCACTCTCACTCTCACACACGCACACAAGCACGCACACACACACACACACACACACACACACACACACACACACACACACACACACACACACACACACACACACACACACACACACACACACACTAGTACCAGCATATGTTTAGGTCATGGGCCAGAAAACCACAGTACGATCTGCCTGCTGGGGGCTGTACTATATATTTTTTATTTATTTAATCGTTTATTTGAATAGGGACAGTGCACATTAATGAGCTGCATACACAAGTATTTACCACATGGCAGAGTTGGAGTACTCGAGTCCTGGACTGCCGATTTTCGGGACTCGTGACTCGACTCGGACTCGTGCACTGATTGACTCAACTCGGACTTGGACTCGTGAATTCTCGCGTACGCTGACTTGGACTCGGACTCGGACTCGTGAATTTTTCCCCCCACGATGACTCGGACTCGACTTGTACATTGACGCTCTGACTTGGACTCGGACTCGGACTCGAGCAAGTTTTCTCTGGAGTCTGATGTCCTCTATCCTGGCATGTGCACCTGTGAGGCGAGTTCACGGACTGGGCCCCGCTATTCCAGTCTAGAGATGTCTAGAGACACACAACCCGCATCGTGCTGTATGCTTTCACACATTCTGCTTCCACATTGGAAAAGAGCAGCGCAAAATGCTCGTTATGTGGAAACAATATTGAAGAGAAGGCTCTCACATTACTCTAAGGATCGAGTTCAGACATATAGGTTGTATTGAACACTATCATCAGAGTAACGTGATCTAATCAATAAATAAAGATTCAGCCGATAACACGAAAGCACATGGCTACTTAACATGCAGAATGACGTCATTTTGCATGCCAAGTAGCCATGTGCTTTCTGAGGCTAAATCTTTATCAGTAAACCGATTTAACCGGTAAAAGTTCCTTCAAAATAAGAGTCCCGATCTTATTACTATCAAAATAAAAGTGCAAAACGAAAACTTTACCATAGGAAAATATTGGCATACAAATATAATCACTTCTCTAAAAGGTAACTTATTTTAAATATAGTTAGACATATTAAAGGTAATTTACAATAATAATAATATTAATATTAGTAATAAGCTTTGTATTTGTATAGCACCTATTACAATAATTGTAGCCAAACTCGCTTCACAGCAGTTAAATAGACAGATTAGTATAACATGACAGGATAAAAGCAATGTAGAGGAGCAGCTACGTTTCAACACATATATCCACAAAGGTTAATACATGAAGACTTGTGACTCGGACTTGACTTGGACTCTTCTTAGGTGACTCGGACTTGGACTAGGACTCGAACACAGGTAATTATGACTCGGACTCGACTCGGACACTCCTTGGGTGACTCGGACTTGGACTAGGACTCGAACACAGGTAATTATGACTCGGACTCGACTCGGACACTCCTTGGGTGACTCGGACTTGGACTCGGACTCGACTACGACTCTCCCTTGGTGACTCGGACTTGGACTCGAAGAGTGGTGACTCGAGAGTGACTTGGACTCGTGAATTGGTGACTTGACTACAACACTGCCACATGGCATATAGCAGCAACGACATATAAAGTGCAAGAGATGATACAAGAGCACCCCTATTAAAGTGCATTTAGCAGTGATTGCACATCTGTTTGTTTCTCAACCATTCTTTGAGTTGACCTTTAAAGCTATTGAGAGGACAATCCCATATCTCAGTTGGGAGGCTATTCCACAATGAGCTGCCTTTAATGGAAAGTACATTTTGTCCAAAAGTGGTCCTTCTACAGTGGACCTCACAGTCTCCTCTGGTTTCTGAGTGCAGCGTCCAGTGTATTTTTTGTGGATGAATTCCCCTAAGGGAGGGGGGGGGGGGGAAGTCCATGTAAACATTTATTTAAAAAAGCACATACTTTTAAAAGACTTAAAATTGTCAAAACTCAAGAAATTGTGTCAAGGATGGTACAGTGGAGCGAAACCTTTATCTAAATGTTTGGTGATTAGTTTTGACACCCATTTCTCAGTTATCTTAGATAGCTGAGAAATTATATCTTACTCATAATGTAATGTAACCAGCGGCGGTGGTGCTGCAGTAGCTAATGAGTTGGATGGGGAACTCCAGCTTCATTGCATCCTTTTAAATCACCATATAAGGCTTTGGACGCTGCACTGATGAGGCTCTGGGTCTCCCTGTCTGTCGCAATGATATCTGAGCTGTGGATTAAACTGTAAGTGTTTGCTGCTGCGTATTGCAGTATAAAGTGACGATAGTTATTCTTTGTATCCTGACTTGCCATGAGCTTGATCTGGTTACAGTGTATTATTTGCACGCTTTACATCAAACTGCTGTGTTCAACGTGATGTTCGTGACATCAGCCTACCAGATACGCAATCATGCGTCGTGCTTCTATTTATTGCACTAACAAGCTATTTTTAAACAGGGGTGCATCAACGTGATTTTTACTCTGACAGAGAAGACAATATAAATAGATATAGAGATCGTAGTGTCATGTCCTTTTCAGAGATGCCATCGTGTCAATGCGCAATTGCGCAGCCAGGGAACCCTGAGCTGTGAGACCAGAGGCAACAGAGGGGCTTCAAGATCACTGCAGCGCCACACAAAAACTCCTGCTGAACCCCATTCCCAAGAAACAGACTTCCAAATATCCTCTTTGTGATCTGGTGAGCATCCTATGAATTCCCTGAGATTGCATCGTGGAGGCTGTTTGGGGTACCGCTTCAATTATTGAAGACATTAGGAGCCTGGGGAGGGTAAGCATGGCTATGTATACACAAATATGTTGTGACTGCAACTCAGGATGACAGTTCGCATCAGGACTGCGGATGCTCTCATGAAAAGTCTGGATATTTTAGAGGAAGCACGATGGACGCGGCGGACATACTTGCTTCCGTTTTGGTTTTGGGGATTATTATCGTATCGTTGCTGTCCAACGTTGTGGTGCTGATTTGCTTTCTTTACGACCCGGAGATCCGCAAACAGGTACCTGGTCTGTTTATTCTCAACCTGACGTTTTGCAACTTGTTGCTAAGCGTGTCCAACATGCCACTAACTCTGATCGGGCTAATCACCACGGGCCATCCCGGAGGCAGCGACTTCTGCCAAATTGTGGGTTTCCTCGACACTTTTCTCACCACTAACTCCATGCTCAGCATGGCAGCTCTCAGCATCGATAGATGGGTGGCGGTGGTGTTCCCTTTGAGCTACCACTCAAGAATACGGCACCGGGATGCAGTGTTAGCGTTGGCATACACGTGGATACACTCGCTGTGCTTCTCCACGGTGGCCACCTGTCGCTCCTGGGTTGGGTACCATCACCTTTACGCATCGTGCACTCTCTGCCATGTCAGGGCGAGGGCAGCCGGGACGCAGTTCATCATCTTTACCGTGGCTTTGCACTCTCTCACTTTCCTCCTCACGCTGATCGTGCTGTGTGTAACCTACCTGAAAGTGCTGAAAGTTGCACGGTTTCACTGTAAACGCATAGACGTGATCACCATGCAGACGTTGTTGCTGCTTGTGGATATTCACCCCAGGTAAACAATCACTAGAAATCGATTAAGTGTAATACATTTTACCATTACCTTTACTTTTTGTCCTACATGTGAATCCTTTCAGAAGGAACATTTTGATACTTTGCCAAAATCAGAACATGTAGACATAATGTGTGCTTAAGAGACACATATGACCAACAGCAGAGGATGCTGTTGTAATTTCTCTTATTTAACAAACAGTACTCAGTGGATTAGTTATTAGATTGAAAATTAAGCATTTTCTGTCCCTTCTTCATTCAAAATATATCCTTTTTGAGGAAGTTTGTTAGACAAATGATCAGAGAAATGTCACCCCAGATTATTGCACTGCAAATTATTCATTATATTAAATCAAAAGGTTATTTAAATTATTTTATTTTAATTATTGTACAATTTAACTATAATCAAAGTGTTTGGTTATGTATGTTATTTGCATTCATATACTGTCAATATACTTGTAACTTCTTTAAAACACAGAATATATGCATACAACTTTCTGGGGCATCCCTCTTCAGGCTATACATGAATATACAAAGTGCTCCACTGATGATGGTTGAACTTCACATTAGCATGTCCCATTAAGGTCAGCAAGACCTTCCGCATTGTTTTGCACTTCAATCATTTGCCATCCATCTTGATTCAGTCAAATAATTAAACTTTGAATTGCTCTTTTACATTTACATAATTGATATCTGTGCAGTGTGAAATTCAGTGTAATCATCAGAGATAACAGGGCACACTTCACTGCTTTCTTCACGTCCATCCCACATGTTTTTCTCCATGGACTGCTTCATTATGTTTGCATGTCTCTGACCATGCCTCCTGGGTAGATAATGGTGCATGTGTGCTTTGGCAGTGTTCGCCAGAAATGCTTGGATGAGCAGAGGCAGAGGAGGCAGAGGGCCATCAAGAAGATCAGTACTTTCATTGGCACATTTGTGGTGTGTTTCACCCCCTACGTCATTACAAGGTGAGCAGAAATGTATCATATTGTATATAGGGTTAGGGGGTTTATAGGGAGTTTTTTAAACAAACAGTCTCAAGGGGATTTAACAGTTTCATTCTGCACATTTTGTCATTTATTTATGAATAATTTGAATTTTTTCAGCTTCAAAAATAACTCTCCCAGGATTTGTTTTTAATTCGATTTGGAAAGAGTGACTATGGGTTTCACTTACCTTGTTCTTGCTAATGTGCTTGTCTTATCATCTGAAAACAGAAGGTGATAATGATTTTCTATGCTGTCTTGTTATCTTGTAAAATGTTTAACTGCCTCCTTTTCATAATCTCACAGTTTCTTGGTTCTGCACACGTTTCTAATCCTTGTCACTGAGTCTTCAGAACTGGGTAAATACACGGGAGGGAGAGAGGCAGGGAAAGAGGAAGATAGCAAATGAGTCAGAGATGGTATCACTGGCTCTCATTAGTATTAGTCCCAGTATTAGCGGTGGCAACCTGTCAGAAGCTGTTAGAATTGTGCTTTGGAAATAAAAAGGAAACGCATTAGGAACAGTGTGGTGGTGAGACATGTTAGACTTAAGGATATCACGCTAATTAAGAAGATGGATTAAAGACATAACAAAGCTCCTGTTGCTTTTCACTTTGTCCTTAATTTGATTTAGGACTTAAGATGTGTCAGGCACTGAAATTGGTGTGAAAGGATTTTAACAAGGAAGAAGTCCAGAATCTAACACCACTCAGTTCAGATTTCCCACAGAAGTGTTGACATTTAATTGAAGTGAAATGACTTTTACACAATGTCACAGCACTGGGGAGGGTGACGGTCATTTGCTTTAGCAGTCTTCCACACCACTTGCACTTATCTGAGAAAAGGCTTGCATGGATGGTGTTTGACTTTCTTTTTGTCTTTTTGTCTTTATTTGAGGTAGAATTGTAGAGCTCTTCTCCCCGTGGCCTATAAGTCCTCACTGGGGCGTGCTGTCCAAATGTTTGGCCTACAGCAAGGCAGCCAGCGACCCGTTTGTCTACTCTCTGCTGCGTCACCAGTACAGGAAGACCTGCAACCTGCTGGCTAACAAAGTCCTCAAGAGGAGTCCACTCAACTCCTCCTCCCTCAGGATGGAGAACACTGCAGCGCGGTGCCAAAACAACTCCAACACGACCAACAACATCCAACCTACTGCCAACAAACCAGTGTGCCCGTGAAGGTCACAGAGAGACTCTACCGGGCTAAATGAGTCTTTGATGTTAGATGTTACTTTAAGTTTAACTCAGTTCATGAGACAATCAACATAATTGATCTCTTTTGATGGTGTAACATCAGGGCACACTATTACCAAATTATTTGTTAAAGGAAAAGGCCATCAACATTACGTATTTTTCTTATTGTCAACAAATACAATGAAAAGTTAAAAAACCACCGACGCGACGTTCCCAGCAAACCAAGCTAATGTGTTCCTACAGAAGATATCATTATTTAAAAATAGGTCATAAATAAATATTGGGTATGAAAAAGGCAAAACATTTAGCTGTTCACACAGTTATTTTAAAACCGTTCTTTAAAACAGTAGTAAAAGGGACTTTGTAGAAAATGGGCATTGATATTTACAGCAGCAGGACTGTGTACAGAATATTAACACTAAATAAACTACAATGCCCAGCATGCAAGGAACAAGGAAGTCATATATATAAGGTAATATAGAATACCCTTTAAAGAAGTATAGATGGACCATTTTCTAGGACGTATTTGTAGATTGTAATAAAGTGTAATATTGTCCGCAAAGATTGAACGTTTCTAATGAGATAATTTTGTAGCATACTGGTAAATGTGTTTCAAATACTTTGTGTACCATGTAAAGTAACCCTTTGGTGACTCATTTGGTAATTATGTCTTTAAATACTCGATCCAGATGTTAACAGGAGTGTAGCCCCATCTCCAAATGTCAGGACACAGGAGCTTGTTACCCCTGAATATTTTAGCAGGTCTTAACTATTACCATTCTCTGATGCTTAAAGGTTAGATCAAATCAGTACGGCATTACCACGTGAATAAACCCAAGAGTATTTTCATTACCTCAAGTATATAAGGATATTCACATCATATAAGCAATGTTTGACATCCCACCTGAACAGAATGGCTGAATATTTAAATTCAAGTGTAACCTCTGACCTCAATGTTGATTCTCTGGCTGGATAAAGGGAATGGATGCTATAAAATAGATGGTCATTTAGTCATGTTTTATGCGCCGCACTGGTGGTTTAATTGAAATTACTGTCTGTCGTAGCTGTGAGGACTGAGTTCTAAAGTGCCTTTTAAACTATGAGCTCTCTGATTTAATCCAAGCACAACAACACAACAGACCAAACCAAACCTTCACATCATGTTGTTTTCTTGCTATTCTGTACTGTGGTTGAGAGTGATGATTTAGTGTGTTATGCAGTTTGGTCATATTGTAAGAAAGTTATAGGTAATGTTTATTTTGTAATACTGCCTCATTGTACTGTTGCATCGGGCAAAACAGGGTGAATATTATTTGAATGCTGTAGCAACTATTCAGTGATGTGTAATTAACATTCCAGCTCATGCCGTGTGAGCGGCTGTGCGATGTCTGGGGTGTAGAAATGATACATTTTGAAAAAATTGGTAAATCAGGATGTTGTGTTTTTATTTTACTGTGACAGTGAAGCCTTTAAAAGGCTTAAAATCTATTTATTTTTGTCAAAACTAAATACATTTGTGATTATATTGCAATAAATGCTGTGCATTTTGACATTTAAAAACCCTACGACTGTCTTTTATACATGTATTAATTGTTGCTATTTGACTTCTAACAATGCATAGAACAGTTCAGCTTATTTTTACTTAAACAATGCTTTCCAAAAGACAATGTACCAAATCTTAACACCTTCATCCTCCCACGCTGATTAAGTCAAGGAAAGGAATAATTCATTTGAAAATAATTTAAGATGTGATCCACCCACCACTGCTGCTGTGGCACCAGAACAAAGACTTTTCACAAAAGCATTGGAGCTTCAAGTTAAAGGCTTTTTTTAATAGTAGAGCTCTTATAGGGAGTGGGATACAAAGAAAATTAGCCAAGAAAAAGCGAGGAAAGTAGGCTTTACCTAAACAAGTTGGTGCAGCTGGGAAAGTACGAAAAGAATATTGAAATCTGCATCCTCCATCCATTACATTACATTACATTACATTGCATTTAGCTGACGCTTTTATCCAAAGCGACTTACAATAAGTACATTCGACCAGGAAGACACAACCTTGAAGAAAACAGAATCATATAAGTACATCAGGTTTCATAGAGCCAAACATTTCAAGTGCTACTCAACTGGCTTTAGATAAGCCAGTCCTTTATTAGTATATAAGTGCTCTGTTAGCAGTTCTTTGTTAGTAATTCTATCGCTCGAGGTGGAGTCGAAAGAGATGAGTTTTCAGTCTGCGCCGGAAGATGTGCAGGCTTTCTGCTGTCCTGATGTCAATGGGGAGCTCATTCCACCATTTTGGAGCCAGGATAGCAAACCCACGTGTTTTTGCTGATGGGAACTTGGGTCCCCCTCGCAGTGCGGGTGCAGCGAGCCGTTTGGCTGATGCAGAGCGTAGTGCACGCGCTGGGGTATACAGTTTAACCATGTCCTGGATGTAGGAAGGGCCAGATCCATTCGCAGCATGGTAAGCAAGTACCATTGTCTTGAAGTGGATTCTAGCAGTTACCGGAAGCCAGTGAAGGGAGCGGAGGAGCGGAGTGGTGTGGGAGAATTTAGGAAGGTTGAAGACCAGACGAGCCGCTGCATTCTGGATGAGCTGCAGAGGTCGGATGGCACATGCAGGTAGACCAGCCAGGAGGGAGTTGCAGTAGTCTAGGCGTGAGGTGACGAGAGCCTGGACCAGAACCTGCGTGGCTTTCTGGGTCAGCTGGGGACGCATCCTCCTGATGTTGTAAAGCATGTATCTGCAGCAGCGGGTTGTAGCAGCTATGTTTGCAGTGAAGGACAGGTTGTTATCTAGGGTCACAGATTCCTTGCAGTCTGAGTCGGGGAAACAACAGAGGTGCCGATGTTGATTTTTAGGTCAAGAGTGGGACAATCTTTTCCCGGAAGAAAAAGCAGTTCAGTCTTGTTGAGCTTGAGGTGATGAGCAGACATCCACTGAGAGATGTCAGCTAGACAAGCAGAGATGCGTGCGACGATCTGGGTCTCTGAGCGGGGAAAGGACAGAATTAATTGGGTGTCGTCAGCGTAGCAGTGGTATGAAAACTCATCCTCCTAATTTTCTTCATAAACCACATTTCTATCCTCTATCCAACACGACAACTATGTTTAAACCGCTGTTACCATTTAGCCACTTTGATAAAACCGCCTGAAGGAATACTCATTCTGTCTTCATCAAAAACGTGAGACAATTATGACTTGTCACGCATCAAAGATTTCTCATTATTCACCAAGGAAGGCAAAAGCTGCATTTGTTATATCACCGTATTCAGTAGTGCTCGCCAATCAAGGGCAATCAGTGGACTGTCTTCACAAAGTTTGGAAGGATCCCCAGTCTGGAGGTGTGTGCTTATTTAATCTCCTTGGGAGACTCAGTGAGTGGGTGAGGCTGACACAAACCTGCCATACACAAAACACCCTGCACAGACCTTGTGATTAAACCACAGTGCGTAGGAAGAACAAGAAAGCAGACGAAAAAGGCAGAGAAGACGAGTGCGATGGCTGACTTAATACAACCCCCATAGCGGAGAAAGTGCGTTTTCTCCCAGACTCGTAACGGCAGTCCCTGCAAAACATCACAGGCTGTCAAATGTCTCAGTTGATATTTGATATGCTAAGTATCTGTTGTGTTTCATGAGCTATATTTGCACAATTATATGAACAAAAACATATGTTCTACTTTACCATTGAATATATTTTCCATCATGTCTCTTAAATAACATGCAATGCTGCCACAAAGACTCAGTGCAGCCACTGTCTGTATGTCAAATACAGACTTTCTGGACAAAAAGAAAGATACTAGTGTCTCTAAATGATGGATGAGGAAATAACTGGCCACAGTTCAGATGCAAACCTCAGACAATACACACAAACATGTCCTGGCTGGAACATTAAATAATTAAATGGGCATTTCTGATAAGTATTTTCTAAATATCTGCGTTGAAAGTAAGTGGCTGTCAAATTAACATCCAGATTAACTGGACCCACCCATGCACAGCAACTTCTTTTAATTAGTGGCAGCAACACTGAACTGCATAAGTAATGAATCCTCCATAACTCACTGAGAAAACCAAACTGATTTATCTTATTTTAATTTCTTAATGCCAGCAAAAGAGCAAACAAGGCGTCTCACTGCACGCACTCTTAGGTTTGCTCATTAATCATATGAATACATAGCAGGTGTTCAAACATCACAAATCACTTGATCACAGCAACCAAAACATGAAGTGATAATGAATACTGCAAATATGTCTTTTAATTTTGTATCATGGTGTCATTTACTTTCAGTGTTTTGTTTTCTTCATCCTTATCCTCTGACAGGCCTGTCTATAACTCTTCCAGGGGACCGACTGCAGGCATGAAATGCAAATCATGGGAATGTTGGACCCAGATATCACAGTATTCCCGACCCCTCGAGCAAGGACTTGCTGTACTCACTGGGAAAATTAAAAAAGAACATCTATTTCTGTTCAGGAATGCTGTATTTGTTTTTGCGAGGGTTGTAAAAATATTGTTTTCTTTGTCACAAACGTATTTTAACCAATGTTTCCATGGTATCACAGCCTACAAGGGAAAATCTCCAACCTCTGATTTAGGATTTGGAGGAGCCTAAAGGACTTTAGATTATTATAGTAATTGATCCAACATGTTTTAAAAAAGCTTTCAAAAGCACAATTGTGTCAATTATCGAAAAGATAAGAACAAAACCTGATTCACAGGCAAATCCACCATAAGGGTAAGGGTCTGCTCCAAGGCTCCATGTCACAGCAAAAACATGCCTGCATAAAATTACATTGTAATCCGGTTCAATAGTCGTCAAGCCATTTCCTTCCTAACCACAAATGCCAGCCTGCTGATGACACTAAGGGAGGGATCAGTGGATAACCAAAGAGATTGGGATTCATCCTTTGGGAACATGGATATCTGCTCCAGATGTATTGGCAATTCACTCAATACTGTAGATCTTAAAGTGCACCTATCATGCTATTTGTAGGCAATAGCATGGGTCTCAGATATATAAAAATATATAAAAAAAGTGTTTTGCTCAAAATACCAAACAGATCACCCATTCATTATTTCTGAAACAGTATGGAGCTCAAAGGCTTTCTCTCTTGCCGGTTATACCACAAGGTGAGTTCCTTTTTATTTCCTGCTTCTTCACACACATGCTCTGTGCAGTACAGGTTAGCTCTGAGTGTTAGCGATGCTAATGTAAACACCGACCATATTACGTCCAAAACAGTCGGGCATTGTTTCTGATAGCAACTTTCTGATTGAGCCGTGGGTCCACATTTCCGATATTACGTCATATCGGACGCAAATCTGGATCAGCTCCGTTGTACCCCCGTTTTTAGAGATTTGGGTACGGAGGAAAAGAGAGAGGGTTTTATTTTCTGACGCTGCGTGAGTTCCCCGACACACCGGGGACACCTATTTATGTATAAAAGACATCAAAAAATGCATTTTGCATGATAGGTCCCCTTTAAGATATTTCACCAAAAAACAAAAATTGCATCCTCAAGGTGTCGTAGGAGAAAAGGTCAGGGGATCAATTGAGACAGAACAGGCTTCATCCTCTGGGGGTTGTCTCTATACAATTTCATGGCAGTTAATCATATAGTTGTTAAGGTGTTTGTATCGATCCGTGATATACGTAGCTAAACATCTAAATGATTCATTTGGGTGTTGATGACGTTGGTTAAAAAAATGACCAGAGTCAGAAAATTATACCCAATTTCACTGAATTAATACATTTGCTTTGGAGCAAAGGTTCTCCCAAAAAATATACACCAGTAACACTAAAGCACATTAACCCTGGTTGGGACCATTTCTTTATCCTACAGATTTGTCAGTCAAATTCAGAATCAAGCATATTAATGGTAGACCCATACACTTAAGTGTATGCAATTGATCTGATTCATCCTGATCTCTATTCAAGCAGCAATCAGCTGGCAGCACTCTGCACACCCTAAGCACCGCACTGTTCCAGATTTAAAGCATTTAAGTCCCTTAAGAGCCTAATGGAATATGGCCTTTACGTGAGTAGATTAGTGCCGAGCCATCCACTTTCTAGGCAATTGGTTAAGAAAGATCAGCAGACTCTAAAAGTAAATATGCTTTGAAAGATATAGAGGTTTTGCATATATGGTAGATATAAAAGTCTCCACATTTAGTAACTGTTTTGACAGTACGTTTTGAGTGAGTTTGACACAAGAGACAGATAGTGAGGGATAAAGAAAGACAGAAAGTGTACGAATGGCTTTCAGTTCAGAGACACTGGCTGTGCCTAAAAGTGTAGCTTCACTTCTTATATCAAATCCACAGCAGAGCAATGCTGCTTTGCATCCAACAAGAGCGAAAATCCAGAGGAGGATAATCAGCAACATGTTGAATAAAAAATGCTTTAATATAATTAAATATATAATTTGGTTCTAAACCATTTAGTGCTTTAAAAACCAGCAGCAGTAGTTTATAATCAATTATTTGACAGACTACCTACATAGAAGGTGTAACCATTTCGTTTTAACACCAAGTGAATCAATTGTTATTCTTGCTTCATCATGAGTGCTTATAGAGAAAACTCAAGAGTACTAATTGGTATCCTGCATGATCACATTTACTAGGCCTAGTGTACTGTAGTAATGTTACGGTTCCTGCTGCCGACAGTAATTTAGAGCATGACGTGTGTGGTGTCACTCTTCACAGTGAGTCATCTCCAACCATCTGTTAAATGATCTGAAGACGCAGTAACTGGAGAAAGTTATAGTGAATTAGTAATTTGGAAGTACAACAGATGGTTCCCAGTGAAACTTTTGATTGGTATCCAATAATTAAAGCACTATGAGGAGACATTTTTGAAAGAATGTTTAATTTATTATGGGGTTTATGTAGATTAGCTCAAAAGAATTTAGATACAAACTAATGATGAATGCATGAAAAATTGTCTATTTTCTATTTTCATATCATATGTTGAAATAGGTTTAGGAAGAATAATCTTCACAGTTTCTTGTATCTCCGTCAGGCTTTGCGTGGGTGGCAGAATGATAAATATTCTGCTGAAGTAGCATACACAGAGGGATGAATAAATGTATATATTAGAATTTGTTAAGGCAAAACAAAGATTCCCTCTGTAAAAGATCAATCTGTTACTTCCTAGATGAGTTATTTAAAACAAATCTGTCACTGTGATGTAAGCCACAACGTATACATGTTATATGAAGGCTTAGGCAGTAAAACACCTGCATCTGAACACATTGTTCAAACCAACTCATATCAAACTTAGTGCCACAAATGCTGTCTTGTCCTTTCTGACCTTAATTTCTCCAGTTAGCATGCTGCCCATGTTTACCAGCGCTGCCCGGTATACAAGGCACGTATTCACACAGGCGCCTCCGACTTCATTGATGCAGCGCTGCAGCAGACTCTCAACTTGGCAAAATCAATTTACTTGTCTAAACAGTGTAACAGTGACATTAAATCCCTTTATTTTGCCCAACATCTAAAAGAAACATTTTAAAGCACACAGCTTAATTTGTCAAATCCAATATGTGGAGTAATTAGTACTACCTTGATACCATTACTATACTTCCATACACAGCCACTTTCCCCAACATCAAATGAACACAGTGTTGTACCTTTGCCATGTGACATTTAGCTATAATACCCTTTGATAGACCTCAGGCTTTAAGCTGATGCTATGAGACGCATCTGACAGGTGATTCCACCTTTTTCATTACTCTGCTGTCAGCTGCAGTGAAGGCTGGGTGTGATCAAAAGTTGGCAAAAAGACCCACTCTGACATGAGGTACCATTAGAACACCCATCAGACAATAATTGAGACCAAAGAGGGGCACGTCTAAACTGACATTGGGAGGACAAATCCTTTTTTAAGGTGTGTTAGAGCTCAGACGGTTAAAGGTAAAGCAGAGGAGAAGACACCACTCAGGTTGTTATGTTATAACAAATGATATTCGCCACTTCATGCGCTAGTAGGAGAAAAAAATATCAACAGAATATATTCTGAATGGCAAATGTCATGTGAGGGGAGAGTGACGTTCAAATGCAGCAAGATGTGATTTTAGCTCAGTGACCATATATGTCTCTTTCCAGCCTCGCTCCACTCAGTCAATACCTTCAACCACAGAGGAAATCTGAAAGAGAAATGTTAGGAGGAGCCATTATAAGAAACGGAGAGAATTCAATGGGAAGGGATTGAAAATCTATCAGGAAGACGGAGAACAAAACTGATTCATGCAATTATTGTTTCAGCCAGCTAAGAGCCCACGTGGCTTGGGGAAATCCATTGAGACATTGCATCTACTTTCTGGTTACACTTGAACAAGCCCCTCTCACAGAGGTCAACCGAACAAGCAGGGTCAAGTCCTGTGAAAAGGAGAATGATGTCTCGCCAAACATAACCAATGGAGACCTGGGACTGCAGATGCCTTTCCTGCAATTAAAAAAAATACTAAATCAGGGAGGATCTATTAAGAGAAATGGTAAAGGTGTCAGGGTGCAGACCCAGAAGCAGTACAAACAGGGAGGCAGGTATAGGGATGCAAACAGAAGGTGAGCTTTTATTAAATTGAAAGCTGGTATAACGTAAAAAACGGCAGGGGCAGGCGAGGAGGAACAAAAGGGAAAGTAACAAACAAAATTAGAAGAAACCGGGAACACTTGGGAGACACAGGGAAGACAAGGGAAATCCAGACATGACATCAGAACAAAAAAAAAACATGAAAATAAGACAATCAAACAGGAGGGAAAACACAAGAAGGAAGACAAGTCAAGACACATGGAGAAGGGAATTTCAAAAATGAAACAGGAAACTATACACACACAAAACAAAAATCATGACAAAGGTACCTATATCCTGCATTTTTAAGTGTATATTGTTGTCAAGAAACACTGAAAGGCTAAGGTTGATCTGTAGAAGCAGAGTTTTCATCCCTTGTGCAACCAAGTGTGCTCTGTCGCTTCACAGCAGAGAGATCCAGCAGCCTGGGGCTCTCGTGTTCAACAGAGTCTGCATGAGTTTTCCTCTGAGTGCTGCAGTTTCCTCCCACAGACCAGAGACATGCAGCTCAGGTGAAAAGCCTTGTGAGAGTGCCAACCTGTAGGGAGGACACGCTGCCTCTCGCCCATTGTGTGCCAGGAAAGGCTACAGAACAGGTGTGGGCACAGATAATAAAGAGATCCAACCAATTTCAAGTTTGAAAACATCACCCAGTGCTAAAGAAACATTTATTGTGTGACTATCTTTGTTATTTTCCGTTTTGGTGCATCTTTTTAGCCATCTTCCATTTTGGTCTACGAGGAAAACTCAGATTATCATGTTACTCCTAAAATGAATTTCAACATCATTGGACATGATTTTCCTGTAGCATCCCCATTAGAGAGACATGGCAGCAATCCAGCCTATAAATGTTAAGTGGATAATCATAACATTTGGTAAATACTCAATTTGGTGATCCTCTTGATGCTTTGTTTGGCGTCACTAAATCTTAAATTTGTCTTGTGTTTATGTCCGAATAGCAACAAAAAACAGCTGGTATCCTTCCCAACCTTATCTGTGCTCTCTTAAGCAATAAACATATTCGTATGAATGTCCCCCCAATGTGCTATTCACAACCTTGGAGGTGGACATATTTCTGGAAGCTCAAACTTCACATGTTGTGATTTGCTGATGTTTTCCAAAATGGCATGGAAGCTCATTTGTGGGAGAATTTTTTTTTGTGCAAGTTTCTCTTTCTTAAAGAAGACATTTTCTGTAGGGAGATTTAAATATGTTTCAGTTATTACTCTGAACGCAAAACATTATCAGACTTGACAACTGTGGCCCAACCCTGAAGAATAATACACAAATAACCAAGTTGTCATGGTTTCAGGGCCATGTAACCTTTGATGTGTGTGTGTGTGTGTGTGTGTGTGTGTGTGTGTGTGTGTGTGTGTGTGTGTGTGTGTGTGTGTGTGTGTGTGTGTGTGTGTGTGTGTGTGTGTGTGTGTGTGTGTGTGTGTGTGTGAAAGAAGAGTTGTACATTTGAAGATTTGCTCTTAGAAGTCAAAGTGAGAAGAAATTAGCCAAAATGCCACTTAAACACATGTTTATATACCTCAAAAGCAACAAGGCAATTGTATACATTTTAAGTATGATTCAGATCTTCTATCAGGTTAACATTTGAAAGGGTTTAAAGGATCCAGGGATCAAACATTAACCATGTCCATCCATCATGAAGGGATGTTCATGTTTCCCTTGCTTGAGTATCTTCATTTTTTTATATTTAGCACATTGACTTCGAACAAAGTGTTTCCTGGAACTACTTTGAGGTGTAATAATATTAAGTCCTCCTATTTTCAGTCACTACTTAGCCCTCTAAAGACGGCAGTGTCTTCTATCTATCCTCGAGTGTTAAAGCACAGCAACACTTGCCACATTGACCTTTAATTAAATCTTCCAGAGTCACACATTGCTGTGCTCTCGTGAACGTCACAATATCATCATCACAGCGCAGTAACATGCATATAGCACGTGTGAAATTATTTGCATCACTGCTGTGGAAAAATAATTATTCACCAAAATGGTTTAATGCTTCAGTTCAACTATTGCCTTAATCTACAGTGTTTTTTAAAGATGGAAAACACGAGCAAAGGAAAGAAGTGATAAGCATGAGCAATTATGAAACATTAGCACTTCAAAATAATTCAGCTTTGACCAGTGAGACTGTTATTGATTATTTGCCTGTGTATTGGTAAAGCATAAATACGTGTAGACATACGTGTGGCAATAGTGTCTTTTTACAGATTGTCCTTCATATAGCATATGTACTTGTCTTTGTTACAAAAACAATTCACAAAACTGTTGCCTTTTTTCATTTTAGCAGGATGAAATAAACAGAGCCCTAGCAGCGGGCCTCTCTATTGTGCAATCAAATGAGATAGCCGGATGAGTTTCCTTTCACTGAAATTGAAGTCATAAGAGTTCAACCATGAATGATTGCCTCTGCTCGGCCCCAGAAGTACACAGAGATTTGTCTCCATCATTCTTTCACTCTGTCTCCGCGAGCATGAAGCCAGACATGTCGCCTACAGATGCAGCCGACTGTTGTTGCTGCTGCAGCAGGGTCATCGTGAGGAAACTGCTGTGCACATGATGCACATCTGTAACACAAGGCTCAACAGGGGTTAGATGTTTGCGTTCTACTCTGTATAAAAGATTAAGACGCACACATTCCTAACTATCTGTGTATATTAACAACAAAGAAAGACTGTGGTGATAATCCTGGAGCTGTTCCATATACAGAAACACTCCTGGGACTCTATGACAGCAACACACATGTGTTTCACCTTTTCATATTCAATGATGTCCTGCATTCAAATTACATTTCCTTGAATGTAATATTTAGATTGGATTAATAGTTTTGCCTTTTTAACAATAGTTTTCCCTCTTTTTTTCTGATATCAAACAATAATCAATCAAGGAATACTCTGTATATGTAGCACATCATTTTTTACGTCTACTATATCTCAAAAATCCTGAAATATTGAAATGTGGTATATTTTGTGGATTTTTCCTGTCTTATCTAGTGAGGGTTTTGCTGTTAATGCTAGCTGCAGTCTTGTGTTGGCTCATAATGTGCTGCTATAAACTAAACATTTTTTATTTTTCTTTGAGCAGAAAAGTTACCTGTTCTATTGGCAGTGTAAGTGCATGTCACCTTTTTGACCTAAACACACACACACACACACTGGTTCAAAGAGTTGTTGTGCCCTATTGGATTACAGCCTGCCAGTGATTATGACAAGTGGTGCCCCTTTAATAGCAGCCTTCTGTCAAAACTGTAAAAATGGGTCATGATCATGGTTTAAAAATGACCATATGAATCTCCAAATGTTTGTGACGTTTCAGTTATGAGACTGATTCACAATCAGGTCTGATTGGAGTAGAGTGAGTGTCATAGTCTGCCCCATCATTCACCAGTAGTTTTCCATTCACCTGTCTCACCTGTTTTCCACACCCACTCGTTAGCTCACTCTCTTTCTCTTCTGCACCCATTAGCTTCTGCCAGTATTTAAACCCGCACCTTACACACACTCTTTGCCAGATTGTACTTTGCCTCATGCTTGTCTTTCCCGCGTTTGAAACTAGATTGCCTACCCGGTTCCGACCCTGCCTGTCCTCGATCTGCCTGCTCTGCCTGTTCCCTGATCCTGCCTGTCCCTCGACTATCCTGTCTGGCCTGTTATCCGACCCTGCCTGTATCTACGCTGACCGCCTCGCTTACTCCCTGACTCTCTGCCTGTCCCTGACTCACCTTCTGCCCGCTGTCCTCCGGTGCGTTAAACTGCTCGGTTGGTATTCCTCAGATCCAGTGGAATCTCCAATAAAGTGTATTACCAATTCTCCTTGGTTTCTCGAGTGCTGCATTTGGGTTCTCCTTAAGATTGTGACAGTGAGAGCATCCTATAATTGGATTAATAGGGCTGAGTATCCCTCTGAATCTTAATGACAGATGTCTGCAATTTGCTGATCTACGTACAGCTGACAACTAAATTGCAGAAGCTTGGTACGTTAATGTGCTACCTGAAAATACCTTTTTTGTACAATGTGAATTTGGTTGTATATTCTTAAAAAGCTCACACATGTTTACATCATTGTCGGCAAGGGACTCTTTAAACTTTCATTGAAGAACCAACAGTTTGAAAGAGGAAAATGAAGAACTCATAAAAAGTGATGGTGCAAAACCAGCATAGCAACAGCATCATTTGTTCCTACCTTGTCTGTAAAACATATTTTCCAGTAAGTGCAGACTTTTGTGGTTGAAGTGGACATGTCTGCAGATAAGTGGGTTGTTTTTGGCTCATCACTAATGTAGACTTGGACAGAAGTATTTAGTCTTTTTGTATTTCTTTTCAAGTTTGCTCTGTTGAGACCCAAAGCCAAGCAAGATTTTAAAAAACAACATGTTGCTCTTACTTTGAACTGCTACCTGTAACAAATATTTTCAGGCAGGAAGATTTTATTTCAGTTAATACATTTAGTTGGCATTATATGATTCTGATAATGTGTTTTATTGTCAGTTCCCTGGTGTGAAACTGTGAAACTGTGTGTGAAAAGGAATAAAGGGTTATCAGTAGACCCTTACATCATTTCCCTGAAATACATCCACACAAATGTGCACCCATGTTTGCACAATAGGATGTCTAACCTCCTTGATAAAATGAAGTAATGTCTAAAGACACTTCAGCGGTTTCTTCCACCTTTGAAAATCCTGGAGAGGAGTAACATCAATATCTCATGAAGAGGGCAATCAGCCAGGACTGACTACCTTTCTTTCTCTGCGGCTCCTTATCCGTGAGACCAATCACATTGTAAATGCACATAATTAAAGCGCTAAAAAAAGGTGACTTTCTGGCACAGAGCCCTCCTTAATCTCTTATCTTTGATTTCCTTTCCTCAATAAGTGCATGTTGACAATGACTGAGGGACATTTTTACCTGTAATGGAAATGTCGTTAATAAGAAATCAACCTTTCAAGTGAGGCACAGTAAAGGGTTGAATAATGATAAATCAGTAGGGAAGTGTTTATATGTAAAGATCTGTTTAAGAAAAGACAGATCTGACGGCATTGTACACACTTTAAGTAATTTAGTCATTAAAACAAGCAGTTTATCATATAACACACAATCGTCTGTAAAAAGAAGGAGTGTTTGGGATCATAGGCGAGAGAAAATGAAGCTAAAATAGTATTTTTTTCTCAGCTCCTATAGGATGCAAAGGCCCTGGCATTCAGAATAATTATTTTCTCTTCCCAGTCTGCACCCCTTTGTTTGGCATTTGGTATTGTATTCCGCTTCACACCCCTCACTCTATATTATCCACGTACATCTAGACTTACACTATACTGAGACCAGACAAACACACCTCGGATGCAAATGTACTTCTTATTAAATTCCATTATTGCAATAAATCTTGTCAATTTGCCTGCATTTGCATGTCTGTTTTGCTTTTTATGTCATGGCCCTCAGGCGGATTTATGAGAAACATATTAAAAAAATTATCTAAGCAAATGACTTTCCGTAGAGTTTCATGAAAGCTCTTTAAAAGCAATGCTTGTATAAATATGACACATAAGACTTTCCTATTGTATCCTAAAAAAAGGACTAAATCATCAGGTTGAGAAATTAGATCATAGATTACGGATACAGTTATTTTGTTATCAATGGCGTCGACAATGTTTCAGTTAAAAAGCAGGTTCCCACAACCCAACGCTCTCATAATCATTATATATTAAAGCTCTGCCCTTTCATCAGATATTTTATGGTGCATCTGAATACAAATATGGATTTATTGGCACATTATGGGGACCTATGTAAGAAGAGGTTGCATCCATTTTTTTACTTTGTCCATTTGATATTCTGTCTAAATATTGCATATATATATAGACTGATTGTAAATACAGTTATCATAATCGCCTGGAGGAATTTGAATTCCTGATAGTCGGGTAATCAGGTCCCAACTGTCTCTTTTGGTTAGATTATACTGTATTGGTTGTGTGTACTATACATGTTTGTATATCTGATGATGTGTACACTGGCCCTAAACACATTTTACCTTCATAACTGAGAAAACAAAATATGATTTCTAATTCTTAGTGGGTGTTTTGACTTGTATTGTATTTGACAGTTAACAGTGTGAGATATCATGGCAGGAAAAAGTGTGTTTGGATGATGAGTTAGTGAAGTTTTGTGTTTTGCTGCCCTCTTGTGATTAATTCTAGAACATGATGTCTACATTATCGGGTTTTTAAAATGCTTTTTTTGATGACCCACACTGTGGACAAACCAGCCCTGTGAAATCACTTTAATAATATGTATCCCTTTCATACGACTCTAGATTATTTTTCTTAGATGCAATGACAAACAAAGTAACAAGTAAACTTTTTCTGAGGATCTTTCTTGTTAAATGTAATCCCATTATCATGATCACATGATATTCAACCTGGTATTTTAAGCCATAACTGAAGCAACAACTCCAGAATTGAAGATTTGTGAATTTGTGGTGCATTTGGAATGGATTTTCTACACAACCAAAGCATCAAATTAAAACACAAATTCATCTTATTTTATTATCATCTCCTTGACTCAATGAGTCACTCACATTATTTCAAGATCAAATAAATATCACAACTAAAACCCATACACTAAATCAGACCTTCATTTAACTCCATATACAACTATGCACTGTGTATGAGTTTACATACAGTTTACCTTATAAAGTCCTGCTTTACCTCTTTTCCGTTTGCTCATTCACAACCATCAACTAATGAGGTTAAAATGTTAACATAGGTTCAGGAGCATGGCCACGCCTAAAACTCCACCTCGAACCACGACCACCCCTATTTATATCCGGCAAACTTCCAGCCACTGCTCGTCTCCATCCTTTCAAGGACTGACAGCCAGACCGTGATTCACGCCGCGCGTCGTCACGGCTCAAACAAGGTAAACGCTACCACGAGAACATTCAACTTACCATGGATCCCGAACTGCTGATCAACTCACCGGAGTCAGACGAAGATCTCTTCGACATCGGCTACCCGCCATCCACGTTTCAGCAGTTGGATCTAAGCCAAGCATCCGAACGGAGCCGCGTGCGCTCGGCAATCAGTGTCCCACACACCAGCCGCCACCGCTCCCACTCAAGCTCCCCCTCAAGCTCCCCCAAGGAGACACCTCCAACTCCAGACAGGTCCCAGGCTTCGTCTACTCCGCCAGCGAGGGCAAACAACCGGGGCCACAACAGGCACAGCCAGCTCCAATCTCCCCACCAACGGCAGCCGCCTCATTAGCCGGGGCCACTCGCAGCGGCGCACTCGACATGCCTCTCGGACGGAGCCGCGCTCCGAAACGGAGCCCGAACTCAACTCCAACGTTTCCTGAAAGAAAACGGCATCCACTTTCACCGAAATGACAACAAGGCTAGACCAACACATCCTCACTCCCAGGTCGGCCTATGTTGACGTTATGTCAAGTCCCCTGTCGGCTTTTTCCAACGCAAGGGGGGGCCCTTAGCGTCCATTTTCAACGCAAGGGGGGCCCTTAGCGTCCATTTTCAGCTTTCCGGGATGTCCATATGCTTCTATGGACGCTCATGGAAGCACGGCGTTCGTTTGTGTCGACTGCCCTTAAAGGCAATGTGAGCGTCCATTCTCATTGGATAACGGAGAATTGTACACCCGGAAGTAAGTATTCCCCTTACTGTCGATTGATTTTACAGTGATATCTGCACTACTCATCGACTAAAAAACACCAGATTATCCTTGTTAATTACACAACATTGATTGGTTTAAATTGTGTGCAATGCTTTTGTATTTTTCCCCTTCGATTCGGAGAAACAAATGTTTTTTCGGAGTAAAGGATGGCAGAAGACACTACACTACCCAGAATCCCCAGCTATCGTTTGGACTACACAATGTGCTCTGTTTGACAAACCCCGTGATAGTCCTCAAGCTCTGTGATTGGAGAGTGTGCTCCGAGGGTTACGCCGAGCCTCGAACAGCAAGTGAAATGGGATGGAATCACGGCAGACTGTCCAAAACTGGATTTAAACGGGTCCACCGCGTCCCCCCCCCCCCCCCCCCACCCTGTCCCCAGAACTACAAATGCTGGCTATTCTGTTTCGCAACATGTTCTGTATCTATGGCACGTCTCTACTGGGAGTTGTAGTTTTAAAAGACGTTTTCGTATTTCCCATAATAAGAAGTTGCCAGTATTAAACTGTGAACATCCCTGGAGGTTTAGGGGATAGGAAACACTCACATTTAAAACATATAATTAATAAATGGGTGAAAATTGCTTGTGCCCATAATGGGCAGCATTAATATATATATGCCAGCTAAGGTCAGAAGAGCTTTATTTAACAGCTGGTCTTATGTTTGTGACCCCTGTTGTTAATTGATAACATTACATTACATTAATTGATAAGCCTGAAACATGCACTTGTTAAGGTTCAGAGGCACATTTTGCAAATATGGCAGTAGCCATCGATCAGCTTAAGATAAGATATACTTTATTGATCTCAAGTTGGAACATTTGCATTACATCAGCATGTGTAACAGTTAAATATGCAGTGGTGTTTATTTGTAAATCATTTAGTATAATCACACAAATTCTGTGTTTTATATTCAACAATTCTGTGTTCTTTATTTATTGATTGTTCAATACCTGACAAGGTCGGAGATGAAATATCTACATACATCTTATAAGAGTATAATACATTATGTATAATATCAGTTAAAATAAGTGCTTCAACATAGTTAACATTGCTGGAGGTACGCACAAATATTGATAGATGTCTTGTAATGCACTATTGAGGAACCTGCGACCCAAGTTTTTCATTCAATGCATAACTACACCATAGTTGTGTAGGCCTATATGATATGTCAATAAACCTTAGAAAATCTTGAAATCTTGAAAGGGATGTGCAAAATAGTCATTATATACAGTCTTTAATTAACTATTAGTAGAGAATAACGAGTAATTAATATACTTTATAGGGATCCTATTAATATCTAATAATAAAAATAATGAAATTCAATAACATGCTTTAACCACTAGGTGTCCCTTTATATCAGCTGTGCACCTTTATGGTGTAAATACAGCCTATCTACCAATAGGATCAAATATAAAAGTCAGCCGAATTAGTGTTGATACTGCAAGGAGACGTATTGTGTGAAAAGAAATGTAAGATGTTGTTTAATGGCTGATATATTTATGATCCACGTCACGTTTTCAGTTCCTCATGTTTGTCTAGAAGTCTTCTCATCAGGGCTATATAAATACAGAACTACGGCAGATATGTAATATTTAATGCAGCCGAACCGTGTATTACCATGCCGTTATGTGATGACTTCCAAAGAGAAAAGCAAGCACACTCGGAATAAAGTATTATTGTATTTTTTTTAAAATGTTTTCGGTCTGTTTCCGTTATTTGTTAATGACGATGTGCTGTGAGATGTGAGAGTGGAATTGCACAGGGGGAAATAACGTAGGCTATCTTTAGATGCGGATTTTGTTAAACTAATATGTTTGCGCTGTGGACCAACACTATACATTGACGGGGAAGGGGGTAGCAATAAAGATAACACCATTAAACAGTTACACAACATAACAGAAATAATATCGATAGCAGCGTCCCTAGCAACCACCTTGGTAACAATGAAAACGTTATGGACGCAATTTCCTGAAGTAATCTTCGTAATAACTAGCAAACTAAAGATCATGTACATCCACTGCACACATAATCTGAAATAACAACTCGTATTTCTCGCATCAAATGACATCAAAACGCATTTTAATGGCCAAACTAACTTTAAAATAGGCATTTTCCATCGAGAATAAAACGAAGTTCGGCCATGTTTTTTTTTTCTGCAGGGAGACATTTGAAGATCACGTGACGTCAAACAGAGCACATGGTGTAGTCCAAACGATAGCTGGGGATTCTGGGTAGTGTAGTGTCTTCTGCCATCCTTTACTCCGAAAACATATTTGTTTCTCCGAATCGAAGGGGAAAAATACAAAAGCATTGCACACAATTTAAACCAATCAATGTTGTGTAATTAACAAGGATAATCTGGTGTTTTTTAGTCGATGAGTAGTGCAGATATCACTGTAAAATCAATCGACAGTAAGGGGAATACTTACTTCCGGGTGTACAATGCTCCGTTATCCAATGAGAATGGACGCTCACATTGCCTTTAAGGGCAGCCGACACAAACGAATGCCATGCTTCCATGAGCGTCCATAGAAGCATATGGACATCCCGGAAAGCTGAAAATGGATGCTAAGGGCCCCCCCCTTGCGTTGAAAATGGACGCTAAGGCCCCCCCCTTGCGTTGGAAAAAGCCGACAGGGGACTTGACATAACGTCAACATAGGCCGACCTGGGAGTGAGGATGTGTTGGCTAGACTGTTCACGGGTCGTGACGTCACAGGCATCCGTCCTCCTCCTCGGACACAGCCCGACTCACCAGCATCCCCTGGTGGGGGCCAGGTCGTATTGCCCTCTGTGCCTGCTCTCTGTGTCTGACATGTCGCAGCTCATGTCAACCTTTCTCTCATCCCCGCGCTCACAGGCTTCACGAAATCCCCTTGCACATACATCCCTTCATCCCTCCATCCCTTCTTCTTCTTCTTCTTCTCTACCTTCAGCAGTCCACAGCAACCCAGCTTCTGCTTACCTTCCTCCTCTAGCAACAGCGCCTCACCCAGTAACCCAAGGGGCCATGCTACATGCTAACCCATTAGCCGACTCTTACCCAGTACCTTCTTTCCCAACTGGTCTATCTCTCACTCTGACCCTCGCAGTGAGCAGACGCTCCGGTCTCTCCCTCTCTGACCCTCGCAGCGAGTAGACGCTCCGGTCTCTCTCTCTCTGACCCTCGCAGCGAGTAGACGCTCCAGTCTCTCTCTCTCTGACCCTTACAGCGAGTAGACGCTCCGGTCTCTCTCTTCGACCCTTACAGCGAGCAGACGCTCCGGTCTCTCTCTCCGACCCTTACAGCGAGCAGACGCTCCGGTCTCTCTCTCTCCGACCCTCGCAGCGAGTAGACGCTCCGGTCTCTCTCTCTCTGACCCTTACAGCGAGCAGACGCTCCGGTCTCTCTCTCCGACCCTTACAGCAAGCAGACGCTCCGGTCTCTCCCTCTCTGACCCTCGCAGCGAGCAGACGCTCCGGTCTCTCTCTCTCTGACCCTCGCAGCGAGCAGATGCTCCGGTCTCTCTCTCTCTGACCCTCCCAGCGAGCAGATGCTCCGGTCTCTCCCTTTCTGACCCTCGCAGCGAGCAGATGCTCCGGTCTCTCCCTTTCTGACCCTCGCAGTGAGCAGACGCTCCGGTCTCTCTCTCTCTGACCCTCGCAGCGAGTAGACGCTCCGGTCTCTCTCTCTACGACCCTCGCAGTGAGCAGACGCTCCGGTCTGACCCTCGCAGTGAGCAGATGCTCCGGTCTCTCTCTTTCTGACCCTCGCAGCAAGTAGATGCTCCGGTCTCTCTCTCTCTCTGACCCTCGCAGCGAGCAGATGCTCCGGTCTCTCCCTTTCTGACCCTCGCAGCGAGCAGACGCTCCGGTCTCTCTCTCTCTCTGACCCTCGCTGTGAGCAGACGCTCCGGTCTCGCTCTCTCTCTGACCCTCGCTGTGAGCAGACGCTCCGGTCTCTCTCTCTCCGAAAAAAAAATTAAAATAATAAAATAAACTTCGCTAGCCAAGCCGCATCAAGCAGTTCAACCAGGGAACATACCGGGGCGCTCCGGACTCCGAGCGTTACTGCCGCTTCTTCGCAGCACGCGCATCCCTCTCTTGCCAATCATGCGGAGCCCCCTCCCACCCGGCCTCAGCATGCTTAGTCAGCACTCCACCATCTCAAACACCTCACTCACCTTCCTCTCCATCACGCAACGCCTCAGACTTTAACCGTCTATCACCCGCAGGGAGGCAGGATGGTGTGTAATAACTTTAATGAACCAGGCTGCTTTCCCTCTAACTGCCGCCTAATTCACCATGCTCTTTCCGCGGCGTCGCTCATACCAGGAGCACCCGCCCCCACAACCCAACCTAACATCTACGGCATAAACGTATTTTCCCTTTAGAGCGTAACGGAGGCCTGGTGCTGGGCAAACCGCGCGCGCATCATTCCAACTCCTCAAGGTAATGTTTAGTCGGATTTAGAAGTGAAGATGTAGTCATTCGTTCCGGGCATGTTATTTTCAAGCCACACGTTTCTGATCCAGAAACACTTTCAGAACATCCCGCACATTTTGGGGGCATTCTCAGAACATTATTAGAGCCATTTCTCCCGCATCGGCGCAGCGTCCACAGCAGCTAGACCGGGCATCTCTTATCCAACCATCTAGGCCCTCGGCCGCTCGTCATCCCAAGCGTACCACACTTACATCCGCAACAATCTAAACGACGTCAGACACGCACACGCTTAAGTCAGCTGCTTTAATCCGACTCTTTTGGGGGCCCGTAATCAGCCCACGCAGATCATGCCGGAGACGGAACCCCCACTCTGAGTCTCCCACTGCACGGACCATAGCTCGTCCTCCCAGATCATCCCTTCACCCCCCTCATATCATTCACATGTTACTTCAATAAACGTACAAACATCACAGTGTTGTGGCGTGGTTCCTGCTAGTGAAATGAGGTTTAAATGTTAACATAGGTTCAGGAGCATGGCCACGCCTAAAACTCCACCTCGAACCACGGCCACCCCTACTTATATCCGGCAAACTTCCGGCCACTGCTCGTCTCCATCCTTTCGACCCACCCTCCCTCTCCCTTTCTACCCATACAGTTCCCCTTCCGACTCACACAGAGCGATACATCCATCCATTAGGGCTGATAGAGAGAGACCAGAACGATTAATCGATTTTAAATCGAAATCGCGTTTTGAAATGATGCGATTATCAAATGATGCGATCTTTTTTAACTTTTTTTTTTTTTTCTTCTTGTGTGTCAGTCATCCACACCAATCAGAAGTGCTGTGCTCCACATGTACCAGCCATTGTTAATCAATCAGAAGTGGCCCATGATAGAAGGTGATAGACAGATTGATCCAATCACCTACCAAGTATTTTTGAAAGTGGAATGGAGCTTTCCTAGATGGTTTGGTGAAACAAACCATCTGAGTCAGGTTAGTAATGCTCCATCACATGTTCTACATCTATTACAGGGTGAATCTTAAACTGAAGCTTGACTTTAAAGCAACTCAATGGAAGTTTCATGTAAGTTTAGTTCTTTCACTCGTAGCTCGGGCTGCGGGGGTGCTAGAGACGGGAGTACGTTGATATGACCTTCCTAGCCGGAGTTATGGCCGCATTTTTACAATAAACTTCCGTTGGGTCGCTTAAAAATAAATATCGCAAATCGCAATATTTGTCAGAAAAATCGCAATTAGATTTATTTATTTTTGTTCCCAAAATCGTGCAGCCCTACCATCCATCCCTTCTTCCCTCCCTCCCCTCAACATCCCTACATACCTCCATCCCTCATCCCTTCATCCCTTCATCCCAACATCCTCTTCCCGTCACCATCTATATTTAAACGGTGCATGTTTATATACTGCGTATACTAACACCTTAATTCCAGGTATCGTCTGGGGGGCCCGTAATCAGCCCACGCAGATCATGCAGGAGACGGAACCCCCACTCTGAGTCTCCCACTGCACGGACCATAGCTCGTCCTCCCAGATCATCCCTTCACCCCCCTCATATAATTCACATGTTACTTCAATAAACGTACAAACATCACAGTGTTGTGGCGTGGTTCCTGCTAGTGAAATGGTTCATGCTCCTTCAGGTGTTACTCCAGAGGAAGGCTTTATTGTTCAACACACTAGCCAGTTTATGATTAAAGGGTTTGTGAAATTCCCTGAGAAAGTCTCTGGTGGCTGGAAGCATAGGACCCAGGTTCCCATCTGCTCTCCTCCGGGTGTTAGAGATGGGCCGTTTGGTGAGCGCTGCCTCCCCCTGCTGCGACAGAGGGCCTGCAGGGAGGATAACAGAGTCCTTAACAATACTGATGTGAAGGCTTGAGGCAGAGACAACCACATGGAAAAACTGCCTGAAAGATAAAATGTGCTTTTTGGATACGTACCTACACTCAAGAAATCAAAGACTTTCTTGATTGTCACTTCAAGGTTGGCTGCGTAGTCCTCGAGTCGAAGAACTAGAATCTGCTCTCTGTTGAAAACTGTCAGCCAGTCCAGCAAGAAGATGATGTACATCCCTAAATGTAGCCTCACCTATGGGGGAAAAAGGTAACATTGTGAGACTC
This sequence comes from Gymnodraco acuticeps, assembly GCF_902827175.1. Taxonomy (NCBI): domain Eukaryota; kingdom Metazoa; phylum Chordata; class Actinopteri; order Perciformes; family Bathydraconidae; genus Gymnodraco; species Gymnodraco acuticeps. The sequence continues at coordinate 4,796,137 of NW_022991180.1, forward strand.
TTGTAGTGAGAACATTTGGTAAACTGTTGTTTCCAATATCAAAAGTGAACTTCAATGTCAAATGTCGAATAAACATTACAAATAAGTCCTTTTTAAGTGTGTGGTGAGGGAAAAGTCAACAGCAGACGCACATGTGTCTGTCAAAATAATGTAAACAATATTAGTTGAGAAATTGGATTTTGAGAATATAGCTTGGTGAAATTGTAAGCTTTTGATTTGTCAACAAAGCCAATGAAAACACACAATGCATATTATTTAATGCGCATAAGTGTCTTTAAATCTTTAAGTGTCAAACTGATTTTACTAAAAATAATATATATTTAGTAAAGTGACACCAAATACTTTTATATTTTACGCACACTAAGAAGTATTGATCATTTATAGATTTTAAATTCACTCTTCAAGTTGTTTAAATTCCTGACACAGACACTCAGAGTCCTCAAGAGGTCAGCAAAGTGCCACACCAGACTAAAAATAAATTGTTGTGGATTTTGAAAGCTTCATCTTCAACTCATCCATAACAGTAAACAAAGTCATGTAAACAAAGAGAACGTAATGGTGTTTTCTGAATGTTTTTGTTGGATTTGATGGATTCTGTTTCTGTTGCAATGGTTTCAGGTCGAGCTGATTGCTGCTTTTTACTGTAGTAAATCTGCCTGGATAACGGTGCTGTCACAGACATGTTGTGATTAGAGGTGACACCGACAGCGCTCATAACTCAGCTTCCTCCTGAGGGAGCGCTGCCGGATAGCATATAAACTGAGGTGACTCTGGTCAGCTAGTAGGTTGTATTTTCTCCTGTACAGAAGGAGAGTGCCGTAAATGTAATTTAAAACCACTCCACTTCATACAGACATACTTGCCTTTCTGGAAATTGATTTACCATTAGACCTGCTGTTGCTATGATGAAGCCATGGAAAGGAGGAGGATTTATGTTATGCCTATCCCTTTATTGGTTGAACAAAGAGATAACTTTGTGAGGAATTGCGGTATCTCCTTCTCCTTCTCTCTGTTTGTTTGTCAATCTGTTTGTCTGTCTTCCTGGCTGGGCGTGGTTGACCTACTTTCCGTTTTCCGCCAACTCACCTCCGCTCCTGTTTCTCATCATCACTGATTACCACCACTCACCTGCTGCTGCTTAAAACTCCGGTTCGATCATCAGACTTCGCCAGTTCTTCGTATACTCACAGTGGTAAACTCCAGTTCCGGCTGACTAGATTTTCTAGTTCTTTTGTATACTCTTCCTGTTGGATTTTTTCGTATGCTAATCCTATTCTGTTTTTTGCCTGTTCCAGAAACTACACATTCCATTCCGTCCTGCTTGCCACGTCAAGCCCAACCTCCGTCTCAGCCCTGCTCCACGTTGTCCCCACTCTGTTCAGAGTTTGCTTTGTCCCCTGCCTGGTTTTTGTGGACTTATTAAATCCAGTCTTTTTGACACTTCACCAAAGTCTCCGTCCCAGTGTTCTTGCATAGCGGGTTCAAGTTTTGTGTCTCTTTACAACACATCCTCACTCCCAGGTCGGCCTATGTTGACGTTATGTCAAGTCCCCTGTGTCGGCTTTTTCCAACGCAAGGGGGGGGCCTTAGCGTCCATTTTCAACGCAAGGGGGGGGGGGGGGGGGGCTTAGCGTCCATTTTCAGCTTTCCGGGATGTCCATATGCTTCTATGGACGCTCATGGAAGCACGGCATTCGTTTGTGTCGGCTGCCCTTAAAGGCAATGTGAGCGTCCATTCTCATTGGATAACGGAGAATTGTACACCCGGAAGTAAGTATTCCCCTTACTGTCGATTGATTTTACAGTGATATCTGCACTACTCATCGACTAAAAAATACCAGATTATCCTTGTTAATTACACAACATTGATTGGTTTAAATTGTGTGCAATGCTTTTGTATTTTTCCCCTTCGATTCGGAGAAACAAATATTTTTTCAGAGTAAAGGATGGCAGAAGACACTACACTACCCAGAATCCCCAGCTATCGGTTGGACTACACCATGTGCTCTGTTTGACGTCAAGTGATCTTCAAATTTCTCCCTGCAGAAAAAAAAAACATGGCTGAACTTCGTTTTATTCTCGGTGGAAAATGCCTATTTTAAAGTTAGTTTGGCCATTAAAATGCGTTTTGATGTAATTTGATGCAAGAAATATGAGTTGTTATTTCAGATTATGTGTGCAGTGGATGTACATGATCTTTAGTTTGCTAGTTATTACGAAGATTACTTCAGGAAATTCTTTCACACAGACATTTTGGGCCGAGGGCGACACCGTACTTCCGGTATCAACCATTTCACGCGAGGTTTATACAGAATATCATAGTCGATTGCCTTAATCAATATAGTCAACTCTAAAATACCACATATATGCATTGGCATGATAATATTATTGTGACAAGTGGGGTATTCACCTGGTGTTTCCAGAAGATAGACGTAGATGCAGCCAAAATCGACCGAAGGCCACTTTTGAGGGTCGTAATTCCATACATTGTACATCCAACAACCCACACAGCTCTAGTTTACGCTGGTAACGACCTAGAGCACACCCCTCAAGTCCAGAGATGTAATCCGAAGACATGCAGCGATTTCTTCGGTCGTTAATTCAGAAAAAAAACCTAGTGCGCTCTGCCTGGCAACATAAGCTAGCTGTTTATATTAGCATTGCCAGGATTTTTGCACCTCCAGAAAAATGGCGTCTTTATAAAAAAATATATGGCGCGCGTTGCATTGTGGGTAGCTGTGACGTCACTGTGTATGAAAGAATTGCGTCCATAACGTTTTCATTGTTACCAAGGTGGTTGCTAGGGACGCTGCTATCGATATTATTTCTGTTATGTTGTGTAACTGTTTAATGGTGTTATCTTTATTGCTACCCCCTTCCGCGTCAATGTATAGTGTTGGTCCACAGCGCAAACATATTAGTTTAACAAAATCCGCATCTAAAGATAGCCTACGTTATTTTCCCCTGTGCAATTCCAGTCTCACATCTCACAGCACATCGTCATTAACAAATACCGGAAACAGACCGAAAACATTTAAAAAAAAAAAAATAATACTTTATTCCGAGTGTGCTTGCTTTTCTCTTTGAAAGTCATCACATACCGGCATTGTAATACACGGTTCGGCTGCATTAAATATTACATATCTGCCGTAGTTCTGTATTTATAGAGCCCTGATGAGAAGACTTCTAGACAAACATGAGGAACTGAAAACGTGACGTGGATCATAAATATATCAGCCATTAAACAACATCTTACATTTCTTTTCACACAATACGTCTCCTTGCAGTATCAACACTAATTCGGCTGACTTTTATATTTGATCCAATTGGTAGATAGGCTGTATTTACACCATAAAGGTGCACAGCTGATATAAACGGACACCTAGTGGTTAAAGCATGTTATTGAATTTCATTATTTTTATTATTAGATATTAATAGGATCCCTATGAAGTATATTCATTACTCGTTATTCTCTACTAATAGTTAATTAAAGACTGTATATAATGACTATTTTGCACATCCCTTTCAAGATTTTCTAAGGTTTATTGACATATCATATAGGCCTACACAACTATGGTGTAGTTATGCATTGAATGAAAAACTTGGGTCGCAGGTTCCTCAATAGTGCATTACAAGACATCTATCAATATTTGTGCATACCTCCAGCAATGTTAACTATGTTGAAGCACTTATTTTAACTGATATTATACATAATGTATTATACTCTTATAAGATGTATGTAGATATTTCATCTCCGGCCTCGTCAGGTATTGAACAATCAATAAATAAAGAACACAGAATTGTTGAATATAAAACACAGAATTTGTGTGATTATACTAAATGATTTACAAATAAACACCACTGCATATTTAACTGTTACACATGCTGATGTAACGCAAATGTTCCAACTTGGGATCAATAAAGTATATCTTATCTTAAGCTGATCGATGGCTCCTGCCATATTTGCAAAATGTGCCTCTGAACCTTGACAAGTGCATGTTTCAGGCTTATCAATTAATGTAATGTAATGTAATTGTAAATTGTAAATAAAGCTCTTCTGACCTTAGCTGGCATGTGTGTATATATATTAATGCTGCCCATTATGGGCACAAGCCATTTTTACCCATTTATCAATTATATGTTTTAAATGTGAGTGTTTCCTATCCCCTAAACCTCCAGGGATGTACACAGTTTAATACTGGCAACTTATTATTATGGGAAATACGAAAACGTCTTTTAAAACTACAACTCCCAGTAGAGACGTGCCATAGATAGAGCACATGTTGCGAAACAGAATAGCCAGCATTTGTAGTTCTGGGGACGGGGTGGGGGAGGGGGGGACGCGGTGGACCCGTTCAAATCCAGTTTTGGACAGTCTGCCGTGGTTCCATCCCATTTCAAGTGCTGTTCGAGGCTCGGCATAACCCTCGGAGCACACTCTCCAATCACAGAGCTTGAGGACTATCACGGGGTTTGTCAAACAGAGCACATGGTGTAGTCCAAACGATAGCTGGGGATTCTGGGTAGTGTAGTGTCTTCTGCCATCCTTTACTCCGAAAAAATATTTGTTTCTCCGAATCGAAGGGGAAAAATTCCAAAGCATTGCACACAATTTAAACCAATCAATGTTGTGTAATTAACAAGGATAATCTGGTGTTTTTTAGTCGATGAGTAGTGCAGATATCACTGTAAAATCAATCGACAGTAAGGGGAATACTTACTTCCGGGTGTACAATTCTCCGTTATCCAATGAGAATGGACGCTCACATTGCCTTTAAGGGCAGTCGACACAAACGAATGCCGTGCTTCCATGAGCGTCCATAGAAGCATATGGACATTCCGGAAAGCTGAAAATGGACGCTAAGGGCCCCCCCCTTGCGTTGGAAAAAGCCGCCACAGGGGACTTGACATAACGTCAACATAGGCCGACCTGGGAGTGAGGATGTGTTGCTCTTTACGAGGAGCCTAACAAACTTTATCCTAACTCAAACTACTGCCACACTTACTACTGTAAACCAATGACAGGTAAATAGGCAGGCAAGTGTACTCAATGGGAAATATTTCAGGAACATTCAGAAAAGAGATGGACAGATTTTATGATTTAGTTTGGAATTTGGAGAAAACCGACTATTTTGAAGTATTTGGATGCATTTACTTTTGTTTCTTTAAAAAAATAAATGTATTCATATGTGGATATAGATGTTAAAAAGAAAGATTTAGATTTTGTCAGCTTTAAATAATAACTTAAGTATTTATATGCAAACTGATATTCAAGCAGGGAAAAGTGAGGATCCTTTCAGCTAACCGGCATAGAGTTGAAGAGGCTGATGTTGTAGACGCAGGAACGAAGTGATCCCTCAGACAGGCAGGACTGAAACAGATATACAGAGCCCACGACCTTCTGATGGAAGTCCTCTGCTGACTTGTTGGCCGTCGTGAAGTACAAGTAGTCCGAATAAAGTCTGGGAACAGAAGGAAACAGAGTTGTCAGCCAGTTGGAACTTCGAAAGGACATTTTACTGGACGGACAAAAGGTGTTATGATTTAAAACAAATATCCTCTGAAGGAAAATCTTTTAGAAGGAATCCAAAATGGAAAATCTGAATAAACACAGACCGATGGATTTCTCCACAGCACCTTTCTACTGGATCTCTAAGCATGATGAGGATCTTGGCGCCAGGCTGGACTGTGTGGATGAAGTCCTGGGCCAGGAAGGGGGGCTTGGCCCCCTCCCTGTCTGAGGGAAGGTAGCTCCAGGCCTGGTTGTCCCACATTGTGGAAGCACTGGCTTCACCTGTGAGGACATTGGCAGTCTAAGCATCACCTCGGGTTAAAAACAGTTCATTTAAAATGCAAGAAGGGCTGACATTTAGGCATAATACATTAAAAGTTGAGATTGAATGTTGAATACATGAGAGTAATAAATTGACTAAGATTTGGGAGCCGGGCTAGGCCTCAGATAACCTGCTAATCTACTTATACAGACACCCTTTTCCTTCCCCTCATCCATTTTCCTTACTACCTCATCTCTACCCTCATCCCTTTATCCCTCCCTACCTCTCTTGGACCCTTCCTCCCTCCATCCTTCATAAATTCATCCCTCGTTCCCTACATCCGTTCACTTTAAAATAAATATTGTTGAGGTCCTTGCAAGTGAAGCCTTACTTATCTGAAAAAACGATGCCCTTCAAATGAACGCTTAAAATGATTTGTGACCGGGCACCTTTTAGATTTCTTTCAATGAATTACATTTATTATCAGTACCAATACAAATACATAAGACAGTTTGATTTACTTCAGAAACCAAGGCAAAAAGCCCATTTTTAAAGAAGAACACCTACAAAACTAAGTTAACATAACAGATTGACCCTCATAAAATCAATACTCTACTCTGAAAAAAAGTCATTGTTAATTTAGGGGTATTATCTAGTGTCTCTCGGGGCCAGGCCCAGAGTTTGTGTGAAGCTCATTTATAATCACAGATGCATGAAGACTGAATAAAGGTTGTTGTGGAAGAAACGGGTGTTTTAAATTCCTAGACCACAGAATATCTTTAATATCGTGTGCGTCACTGAAGTGCTCCTGTGGTCAGAGACACTTATGAAAGATCCACTGAAAAATAGCATGCCAATAAAGGGAAGGAAAACAAGAGACACCTGTGATTTGAATCATGGTCAGAATCCAAGTGTTCGGCAGTTCAAATGTCCTCAGAAGAAATAAATGAAGACTTTAAAGGTTATTCCATCCGCACAATGGACAGTAATAACACCAACCACACACACACACACACACACACACACACACACACACACACACACACACACACACACACACACACACACACACACACACACACACACACACACACACACACACACACACACACACACACACACACACACACCTGTTATTAGTGTGCGGTGGTCTCCAGATGCATTTCCACTGATTCCTTCTTGGATGTTTTGGGCAGCCAAGTCAAACAGATCCAGGTAATCTTCCACAGGAAAACTTTCCTGGAAGCCATCTTTGAAACGAATATAACCTGAACCCCAAAAAACACCAACATAAAAAGTGTTATTATGCACACTTTTATAGACATCAAAGCATTTTACTACATTTCACAAAATGATTACATGCACAAACAATTAATATTCAACCACTGCATACAGGAAATGTTATTTGAATAATAATATTTCCTGTATGCAATATTAGAATAGAGACAAATAACAGTAACTCAAATTAAAAGAGGGAATACAATGTTTGCAGATTTGTATTATGAAGCATGGCAGTGCAGTTTATCTGTGTTTTCTCATAGTATTGATTTAGAATATACAGTTATACATTTGGTTCTCTTTCTTTTCTTTTGATTATGGATTCTGAATCAAGATTTAATGCTTTGAACCACAGAGTTTTTTTAAATAAATTGTCTAATGAAACAGCATCCTAGCAGGCACAAACCTGATTGAATACCAAAACAGTTGCTTCTTTTATTCAATTAATGTACTTTACAGTGTATGTTACGCTTATCTTTCTTACAGTGCAGACGCTTTTCTGCTTGCTCCTGCCTCTGCTTACTTTTTATGCTGATTTTCCTATTCTTATTCTCTGAAAACTTCGAGCAGCGGCTCCTGGACATCAACTTATCACTGGGACAGTTCATCTTCGTAAATAGACGGAGGGTTTCAGCCATATTTCAACATTTTTAGCGTGGCCTAGCAACAGCTAAAGCCTGGTAGGCTACTGCAGGCTATTTAGCTTAAGCTAGTTGGTAGCAAAATGCCTCCGTTCTCTACAGATGACTTCCACAAACTTATACAGAAGATAGCTGTGTTGGAAATGAAAATGCAACGGTTGGAAGTTAACGTGGAAGTGAATGTACTATGTTGTGGGAATGACACCACTTTACCAGTGTTGCAAAAATAATGGAGAAGGGTATGCTAACTCACAGCTAGTTAGCAGCTACAAGGATTCCAAGGAACAGGAAGGCTGTGTACTGGGTAATAAATCTACAAGTGGTAGTCCTCCCTGGAACTCTCTGGGTGCAAAGCGTAAGAGTAAATCATTTCCATGGGATTTGGGAGGACGGATAACAGGCAGAGGACAGATAACAGGCAGAGCCCAGCGCTCTGAAATCTGTGATGCGACCGGCTGGCCTGCATTGTTATCACCCAGGAAGAGCACCTCTTCAACCCCTATTCATACTAGGAAACAGCCATGGACAGCTGCTAAAGGGAGAATTACAAACAATCCTCCTAAACCACCAAGTGTGCCAATCCAGAACAGATACGCTCCGCTGACCGAGAACCGGAGATCTCTTTCTGATGACCTGGATAACCTGTCCTCTTCACACAGCAGGGTAAGGACCAATAGCTACTCCAAAAGTAAAAGGCTAGAGGGAAAGCTAACGACTGGGCCTGAAACTCTGATTGTGGGTGACTCTGCTGTAAGAGATGTAAAAGGTATGTGTAATAAGAACAACACCAAAGTACTCTGTTTTCCCAAGGATGTGGTCTCTGACTTGGCTGAGAAGATCCTGCATATTGGGGCTGAACATCCGACTGTGAATAATGTGGTACTGCACATTGGAACAAATGATGTTGTGAAACAAGAGTCAGAAGTGCTGAAAGAAGACTTTAAATGTTTGTTGGAAACTGTCAGCTCTCTAAATGCGGAGGTGTTCATCAGTGGCCCTCTACCGCCAGTCAGAAGAGGAGTGGAGAGATTCAGCAGATTGTTTGCACTGAACACCTGGCTTTCAACTGTCTGTACTGACCAATCTGTTCATTTTATTGACAATTTTAACTTTTTCTGGGATCGTAGACATCTTTTCAAGGCAAATGGAGTTTGCCTGAACAAGTCAGGAGTGAAATTGTTTATCTCTAACATATTCAACTGCCTGTGTCATCAATCTGTTCCCTCTGCCAAGGACAAGCGGCAAGAGGAATCAAAACAGGAGAAAGACACAACACATCGTGCAGAAAACCCTGAAGAAGTATCACTGCACCCGCCTGAGGAATGTTCTGATTATGGGAGACCTATGAGACACATGGAGTCTCCTCTGCCCGTCACACCCCCCCCCCCCCCCCCTGTCAGGTCTTTGCCAGGAAAAACATTTTTAATCAATGATTTTATAACTGAGCACAATCTTGATTTTATGTTTTTAACGGAAACTTGGATTGAACAAAATAACAGTGCAGCTGTCCTTATCGAATCAACCCCTCCCAAATGTAGTTTTATGAGTGAGGAAAGAATGCAAAAGAAGGGAGGTGGAGTTGCTATTTTGTTCAATGATTCCCTTCAATGCAGGAAGACATCTTATGGGAACTTTGCTTCTTTTGAATATGTGGCCCTTCAGCTGAAATGCTCCTCTCGAGCTCTGTTCCTAAATATCTATAGACCACCCAAATACTGTGCAAGCTTTTTTGATGACTTTACTGAACTGCTGTCTATAGTGTGTATTGACTTTGACCGTCTAGTCCAGGGGTGGCCAACCCGCGGCTCTCGAGCCGCATGCGGCTCTTTGCCTAGTTTCATGCGGCTCTTCAGTTCATATCGAATTTTATATGTGTGAGTTTGGGGGAGAGACACTGACTCCTGACTAGTGTTGCACGGTGTACCAATACTTGAAAGGTACCGCAATACCCTGCCGTTAAAAACGTTACGATTCCTCCGTTTCATTAGTAACGGTACTTTAAGAATGACGGAGAAAAGTACTCCGGTGAGAAAGCGCTGTTTTAATAAGAGCCGTGTGTGTTCAGCGCTCTGCTTCCACTCCCTGCACTGCAGCCGTGCCTGCAGCCCCTCCCTTCTCAAGCACGTTCTAAGTCCCTCCCCTCTTTCGTGCACGCGCTAGCTGCCAGAGCATGTGAGAAAACGAGAAGCATGGCTGCAAGTGGGAGTGCAACTGCCGCTGCGCCTCGGCCTGTCTGTGAGACATGTATTAATTTTATTTAATACGAATTCTTGTCATTTATTTTATTTATTGTTCTCATTGTTTAAAAGTTTGTGTTATGGTTCTGGTGTGAAATAAAGCACAATAATTACATTTAAGACTGTTTCCCTTTTTTAAGAAAAGTATCGAAAAATAATCGGAATCGCAATTCTTGACTTGGTATCGAAACCAAAATGTTGGTACCCTGACAACACTACTCCTCAGAGTTAAACCTAATATTTAGTAGGTCTGTTAAGTATCGAATGCTGATAATTCTGACGTAATTTGGCCGGTCAAAGTTGTTTGGGCTCGGATAAAATCGCTCCGTTACTTTCGTCCCGTGTTACTTTCGTCCCGTGTTACTTTCGTCCCGGCTCTCCCTACGTGTGTATGTGTGGTGTCATGTGTCAGTATGAGAGGATGCCAGCGCGTCTAATTTGGATGTGGCCCAAGAGCCAATCACAATAATACCTGCGATGCAGTGAACCAATCACCTTTGAGGGGGGGAAAACCTATCGTTGATTAAACATTATCCAGTGTTTCCCCTACCATTGTCTTGGAGGGGCGCTGCACCCCACCAACGGAGCCCCGCACCCCCCCTGAAATTCAAGGTGTTTAAAAAATATATATAATTGTATTTATTTTAAATATATACATAGCACCAAATTGCAAATAATCTATAACTACTGTCACTTTTCACATTGAACATGTGCTCTTTTATTAAATAAACTAAACGCTTTCATTTCAAGTTGTGAGTTTAGTGTTTTTGACCCTAAGAAACACTGATGCATTAATCAATAACAATAATCCACAGCTCCTCTCTCTGCTCCAGAGGATTTAAAAAATATATATCCCAATGCCACAAAAATGCATCAGTGACATGGTTGAAATCTTGTCTCCAGAAAACAAAAAACTGAAACAAGCGGTATCAGTGTGTTTGATGTGGCTCTTTGCAGTAACATAGAAAAAATGTGGCTCTTAACCTCTGACTGGTTGGCCACCCCTGGTCTAGTCATTGTTGGTGATTTTAACATCCATGTTGACAACCCCCAGGACAGAGGGGCTAAAGAACTGTTTTGTGTTCTTGATAACTATGGACTGACTCAGCATGTGACGGAGCCCACGCACAATAAGGGGCACACTCTGGACTTAATTATCTCAAAGGGTCTGAATATCTCTAAGGTTGTGGTGACTGATGTTGCACTCTCTGATCATTCCTGTGTGTTCTTTGAGAGCTCTATTTCTGTTCACAAGAATGTTCAAAAAGAGGTAACCACAAAGTGATATTTAATTGAAAATACTAGGGAAATGTTTACTCAGAATTTTTCTTCCACACTTGCCCCTGCTAACATCTCAATCTAATCATCTAAATTAGCTAGTAGATCATTTTAATTCAAAAATTAAAAATGTTATAGATGCCATTGCTCCAACTAAGGTAAAGGAAGTGACTGGGAAGAAAATATCTCCATGGAGAAAGGCCATGACCGTGAGAGCAGAAAAAAGAGAGTGTCGAAAAGCTGAACGTAGGTGGCGAAAAACAAATCTCCAGGTTCACTTTGAAATCTATAAAGAGAGACTTGGCCTTTATAATTTGGAATTGAAAAACGCACGACAGTCTTTCTTCTCTGACATCATTACCAAAAACAAAAACAATGCACGTGCCTTGTTTGCTACCGTCGACAGACTAACTAACCCCCCAGTGTCAGTAGCCTCTGAATTTCTATCCACCAGGGCATGTAATGATTTTGCCTCCTTCTTCACTGACAAAATTCAGAATATCAGACAAGCAGTCAGTGCCTCTGCATCAGGTACAGCAAATGTGTTGTCCCTATGTCCACCTAATATCAATTCAAACACCATGACACAATTCCATCAGATTAATGATAAAAACCTAGAGGACATTATTCAACTTCTGAAATCCTCCTCCTGCTGCCTTGATATTATTCCAAGGATTTTTCAAAGATGTTTTTCATTGGATGGCCTCAGATCTACTTCATATAGTAAACAAATCTCTTCACTCAGGTATTTTTCCACAGGCCCTGAAAACTGCAGTCATTAAACCGCTCTTAAAAAATAATAATCTAGATGCTTCAGTAATGAACAATTACAGGCCCATATCAAACCTGCCATTTCTAGGTAAAATCATTGAAAAAGTTGTTTTTCAACAGTTGAGTAATTTCTTGCATTTAAATAGTTGTTTCAATGTGTTCCAGTCAGGCTTTCGTCCAAACCACAGCACTGAGACTGCTCTGGTAAAGGTCTTCAATGACATCCACTTCAACACAGACAGTGGCAGAACTTCAGTGTTAGTATTATTAGATCTCAGTGCTGCGTTTGACACTGTTGACCACAACATATTACTAGACCGACTGGAAAACTGGGTGGGACTTTCGGAAACAGTTCTAAATTGGTTTGAATCCTACTTAAAGGACAGAAACAACTTTGTTTCTATAGGTAAATACAAATCTGAGTTGACAAATATGACATGTGGGGTACCTCAAGGCTCCATCTTGGGGCCTCTTCTCTTTAACATGTACATGCTACCACTGGCTCAGATAATGAAAAACAACCAAATAAGTTACCATAGCTATGCGGATGACACACAAATGTACGTAACAATTTCACCAGGAGACTATGCTCCAATTCAAACACTGAGTAAGTGCATTGAACAAATCAATGACTGGATGTGTCAGAACTATCTCCAATTAAACACAGATAAAACTGAGGTAATGGTTTTTGGAGCCAAGGCAGAACGTATAAAAGTTAGCGCTGAGCTTCAGCCTGCAATGTTCAAAACAACAGATAAAGCCAGAAATCTAGGTGTAATCATGGACTCTGACCTGAGTTTCAACAGTCACATTAAAACAGTTACTAAATCAGCCTACTATCACCTAAAGAATATATCTAGGATTAAAAGACTAATGTCACAGCAGGATTTGGAAAAACTTGTCCATGCTTTTATCTTCAGTAGACTGGACTACTGTAATGGTGTCTTTGCAGGTCTCACTAAAAAATCTATTAGAAAGCTGCAGCTAATTCAGAACGCCGCTGCTCGAGTCCTCACTAACACTAAGAAAGTGGATCACATCACTCCTGTTCTGAAGTCTTTACACTGGCTTCCTGTGTGTCAAAGAATAGATTTCAAAATACTGCTGCTGGTTAATAAAGCTTTGAATGGTTTAGGCCCAAAATACATTTCTGACCTCCTGCTAAATTATGAACCATCCAGATCTCTCAGGTCTTTAGGGACTGGTCAGCTTTCTGTCCCCAGAGTCAGAACTAAACATGGTAAAGCAGCGTTTAGTTATTATGCTCCAAATATCTGGAACAAACTCCCAGAAACCTGCAGGTCCGCTGCAAATCTGACTACTTTTAAATCCAGACTAAAGACTTTTCTTTTTGCCGCTGCACTGTAACTTTTATCTTTTAATGTTTCTTTTATTATCTTTTCTTTTTAATGACTGATTTTAAATGCCATTTTCTTAATGTCTTTCGTTTTTTGTAAAGCACTTTGAATGGCCTTGTGTTGAAAGGTGCTATATACTGTAAATAAACATGCCTTGCCTTGCCTATGTTATACAGTTAGACCTGTCTTTCAATCTACTAGCTTCCACCATCATCCTCAACATATTAAGAACAACCTGATCTCACCAGAATGCGTGACTCCACCACGCAACCTTAACACCGCATTGCGTGGTGGAGTCACGCATTCTGCTACATTTACGTGTCGGCACCACGCAAAAAACCCCAATGTAAAGTGAATGAGGCTCTTTTGTCGTGGTGCACACACGCATTTCTACAACGTCCCGCAGTGAGCTTTTATTCTATAAAACGTTTTTTAAATCTACTTTATAGCTTGTAGTAACTCACAGGAGGCTTCTTTTATTTTATTTGTATTCATAATAATTTTTATTTGTCGTCAGAATGTATTATGGTGCATTAGTCACACATTTTTGTTCTCAAAAAACAGTGCATTGTGTGTAATACAACTGTGATTTTTATTAAATTAGTTAGTTTTTAAGGAAGGCCAGAGCTTCAGCTGTGTCAATAGATTGTTCCCTTTAGTTAACGTTATTTAAAAGATAATGATCATGTCCCCTTTATTGTATTACGAGCATCCATTCCCATTGGATAACGGAGAATTTTACACCCGGAAGTAAGTATTCTCCTTACAGTCGATTGATTTTACAGTGATATCTGAACTACTCATCAACTCAAAAACACCAGATTATCCTTGTTAATTACACAACATTGATTGGTTTAAATTGTGTACAATGCTTTTGTATTTTCCCCTTCGATTCGGAGAAACAAATATTTGTTCGGAGTTTTTGGATGGCAGAAGACACTACACTACCCAGAATCCTCAGCTATCGTTTGGGACTACACCATGTGCTCTGTTTGACAAACCCCGTGATCAGTCCTCAAGCTCTGTGATTGGTTGACCTCCAACTGCATTCCAAATGAAAAAAAACGTTTCGTAAAAGATAAAATCATACTTTATTCAGCAGTGCTTGCTTTACTCTTTGAAAGTCATCACATTAATGCATTGTAATAAATGGTTTGGCTGCATTAAATATTACACATCTATCGTAGTTCTTTATTTATCTACAGAGATCGGGCATCAGAATAGACCGGAAACTATTCTTTTACCGTTCTGTTTTAATTTCACAATAAAGTTAGTAGTAATAATCTGTTTTGATATTATTGTTTTTTATTAACTACTAGACCGCTGGGTCATGTTAAGACCATCTTTTCTGTGTTACTGTGGGTTTTTTCCATCGCTTTTGTTACAAATATCAAAACAATAACAACATATATCCGTCGTAAACTAAACCAGAAACAGCAATATATTTTATTTTGTTAACACTTTAAACTTGACAGTTTTTTAACCCGCACCTCCTACTGGTTAAAGCACGTTATTACACGTTTGGAGTAATTGCAATGCAGGAAGATTATGTTGCTTTTTAATGACTGTTTAAAATGCATTTTTCTTAATGTCTTTCATTTTTGTAAAGCACTTTTGAATGTGTTATATTTGATGAAAACATTTAAATATTAAGAGTACATACAAAATAGTGGGAAAGTAGAAGGTCAATGATATAAATATAGAATAGAAAATATCAAGAAGATACTGTAAATAATATCTACAACAAAACAGTTTAGTGCCTGATAGGAGGATGTGCAAAACAGACAAACTAATAAGGCTTTATTTAAACATTAAAGAATACTTTAGGCTAAGGTCTTCTTTTAAATAAGAAAAAAGCTTTGGGGGTATCTATCTACAGATACATATTAAGCCTGACAAAGTGCTTAACGTCTAATATATTGCATGGTTTGTTTTGGAACTTGACAATCAACTTTCCTGCAATGTTAACTATGTTGAAGCATTTATTTTAACTGATATTATACACATTAATTATACTCTTATGTAGATAGTATAAGAAATGTGCAGAATATGACAGTTTAATGGTGGAGGTACACACATATTGATAGATGTCTTGTAATGCACTGTTGAGGAACCTGTGACCCAAGTTTTTCATTCATTGCATAACTACACCGTAGTTGTGTATATGATATGTCAATAAACCTTTGAAAATCTTGAAATCTTGAAAGGGATGTGCAAAATATCAATTATATGCAGTCTTTAATGAACGATTAGAGAATAACGAGTAATGAATATGCTTTATACGGATCTGCAGATAAATGTTTAGTCTTCTCGAGCACCAACTATCAAATATCTCTCCTGATTGTTGACACTTGACAATCACCTTAACTGAATTTTACTCAGGTGTAACTAAAGTCTGATTTAAGGGTTGTTTATATTTCACATCATTAATCCAAATCTGTAAAGTAACTAAAATAAATGTAGTGGAGTAAAAACACCACGTTAACCTTAAAGAAAGCCCTCAGGATTATAAAAGACCCCCATCACCCCAGCCACAAACTGTTCTGTCTGCTGCCGTCTGGCAGGCGGTACCGCAGCATCCGGACTAAAACCATCAGACTCAGGGACAGCTTCATCCCACAGGCCATAAGACTATGAAACACCTGAACTTAGAAACAACATCCATAACATTCATCTGGCTGCTACTTAGAAATTATTTATCTAATATATCATATTCACAATGTAGTGACTGCTTTTTTGTCTTTTGTTTTCTTAGTTATGTTCTCTTTTATATGTGTGTGTTATGTGTTATGTGTAACGTTGCTAACTTCTTGGCCAGGTCAGCATTGAAAATGAGATTGTATCTCAATGCTTTTATCTGGTTAAATAAAGGTTAAATAAAAATTAAAAAAGATTCCAATCAATCTTGTATATAGACTCTTATTGCACTATTTCACTATTTTTTCTGTGTATCTGTTGTATTGTGTTGCACTGTTGGAGGAGCCTGCAACCTAAGGGGGGGTGGGGGGATAGGACACGTTCGATTCCTGTTTTGAATAGTGTGCCGTCGATGGGTTTCATTCCATTTCAAGGTGCTTTTTGACGCTCCGTGTAAACTTCGCGCACTGCCACTCCAACATCCAATCACAGAGCTTGGGACTGATCACGGGGTTTGTCAAGCTAAGCACATGGTGTAGTCCCAAACGATAGCTGAGGATTCTGGGTAGTGTAGTGTCTTCTGCCATCCAAAAACTCCGAACAAATATTCGTTTCTCCGAATCGAAGGGGAAAAATACAAAAGCATTGTACACAATTTAAACCAATCAATGTTGTGTAATTAACAAGGATAATCTGGTGTTTTTGAGTTGATGAGTAGTTCAGATATCACTGTAAAATCAATCGACAGTAAAGAGAATACTCACTTCCGGGTGTAAAATTCTCCGTTATCCAATGGGAATGGACGCTCGTAATACAATAAAGGGGACATGATCATTATCTTTTAAATAACGTTAACTAAAGGGAACAATCTATTGACACAGCTGAAGCTCTGGCCTTCCTTAAAAACTAACTAATTTAATAAAAATCACAGTTGTATTACACACAATGCACTGTTTTTTTAGAACAAAAATTCGTAACTAATGCACCATAATACATTCTGACGACAAATACAAATTATTATGAATACAAATAAAATAAAAGAAGCCTCCCGTGAGTTACTACAAGCTATAAAGTAGATTTTAAAAACGTTTTATAGAATAAAAGCTCACTGCAGGACGTTGTAGAAATGCGTGTGTGCACCACGACAAAAGAGCCTCATTCACTTTACATTGGGTTTTTTTGCGTGGTGCCGACACGCAAATGTAGCAGAATGCGTGACTCCACCACGCAATGTGGTGTTAAGGTTGCGTGGTGGAGTCACGCATTCTGATGAGATCAGGTTGATTAAGAAACACCCTCCCCCTCCTGATGACTTACCGAAGCGTCTCCTGGTCCACCAGTGCGGCTCCTTCATGGTGTTGAACTTGACCTCTGGGTGCAGCAGCAGCCTGTGGAACAAGTCCGTCGTGCCGCACTTCGGCTGTCCGATGATGTAGAAGTACGGTAAGCAGCGTAGGCGAAACACTTTGCTTCCTCTGTGAAATAAGTGCTGCTGGAAGTTAGTCCTCAGGTGGTCACACACAGTCTTGAAGGTCTTTGAGCGCCGAGTGAAGAGGTTCCTCCGGTACAGATCAGTGCTGCGTTCACTGGAGAACTCCTCATACCAGCAAGGGCTCTTAATGCCGTGCAGGAAGTGGCGAGGAAATACAGAGAACAGCTGCGGAGAGGAAAACAACTAAATGAAGGCACCATACACTTGACAAAATACTGTAAAACACACTATCAGGATTGGGAGAAGTATTTCATGAGGTTATCTAAATGGTGACATTTTTCATGATCGTGAAGATGACGTCTTACACAGCGCATTCTATTTTCTTTAGAAGCGTCTTTGAATTATGTAATTTAAACTCAGCAGTAACAAGTTGTCATTAAAAGTATCAAAACATTCATAATTAAATGCCAAATTACATGATTTTGCAGCTTTTAGTTGCATTAGGTTGCTTTGAAAGACTCAACATTACTATTCATGTGTCAAAAACTAAATGGTAGCTTGACTTAATGACTCACTTGTGTGGCTATCTCCGTTATTGTAATTTCAGTGTTAATGTCTGAGTTGCCAGTCATACAGACTGTAAAATGATGGAGGGTAATGTGGAGAAGCATGATGAGAACATACACTAAAACACAGGATAATTACAGCACATTAGCACATAGTAAACGCCAACAGAGTGGGTCCTGAGCAACACTCTGAGCAACACATGAAACGTGATATTTACCCAACAGTTTTACGAACTTTGGCTCTAAGTGTAATCAACACCTCTGTCAGTCTCAACAAACACTGCTCATTATGAACTTCACCAAACAGGCATTTACTGCAGGGTTAACCCTACGCTGTTTGTTATTTGTGCGTCTCTTACAGTTCACTTTCTTCAACAAAAAAATAAAGCAATCATAGCGGTCTCCGATCAACATTTTCCATTGTAGCCTTAATGATAATTTACCAGCGTGTTTTTGAGAGAAAACATTGCATAATCGCAGTGTGGAACCATAACAAAAACATCCCTTATTTTAGTTGGCTCACTCTTCTACAGCAAAATGAGTCAGACCAATTTTCCACAGACTTACATTGGAGTCCGTTCCAACGACATCCTTTTCATCAGGCACCTTCCTGGGTGTGTATTCCAGTTTAGAGCTGATATTCTTTGCCAGCAGTTTCATGTCTATTAAATCATTTCCAGAGGGAGCTTCGGCTGCTGCTGTGCTTGTCAGGATGACCACAGGTCTGAGCTGATAGGGTGAGGGGGTGAGCAAAAGTCCCTTCCTGTCCCACGTTAGGATGTAGGAAGCCGTGATGAGGAAGGTCAGAGTCAAGCCCATCAGGAAGCTAACCACTTTCACTTTCGAGATGCTCCTCAGGTTTCTCAGCGACCACTTGATATCCAGATTTGTATTCACCTCAAACGATGTCCGGACGGGCCTTTTCCCATAGTTCTCAGCCATGGGCAAGCTGTGGAGGCTGTGAGTGTAGTCCATGTGGGTGTTGCTCCCATATTTGCAGTCCGATAGTGACATACTGACATAGAAGCGGAGTAGGCATGTAAAAGAGGAGATGTATTCCCTCAAAGAGCTCAAGTTTCACCTACAGGAGGTTTCATGTCCTGATGTGTCCATTCTTCAAAGGTTTCAATCTGCAGCTCATCATTTGTCTTCATTTCTTTCTGGCTCTGCAGTCTTCAGGAGGGCCTCCTGCAAATCAGAAACAGTTGTGAAAAACATCAGGCTTCCTACACAAACATGAGCAGTGTAGCTTTCTTTGAATTATTTCAGTCATCTGTCATAATTCCTAGAGAGGTGGTGTAAAGATGTTTTAATATTAGGGTATTTTAGGGAGCTTAATTCCCCTCTGAGGCATCAGTTTTGCATTTGCAGCTATATTCAGAAGCATGCAAGATGTTTGAGGTCAGCTGCAGAGCGTGTGTGGTCTTGCTGAATGAAGATCCCTTGCTTTATGATGAGGGCTATATAGCACACGCAAGGACAAGCTCTATTAAGAGACTTTCAAGGTCAGAATAATAGTTACTCTGTAATTCAACACTAAAAACACACGATTATTCTGTGTGAGCTAAAAGCCCGCTGAGAGCTTTATTTTGTTAACCTGGAAATACAATTTTCAAGATCAAGGTTTTTCACTGAGAGAACCAAGTGAGGTATTGATACAGGTGGACACGCAATGACGCAAGGGCACGCGTTTTCTTTTCTTTTCCCACCGCATAAATAAAAAGAAAGTGTGCATTATTACTTCTAATGCTCAGTGCAAATGAATTCCAGACATTGAAGCGTAAAATGTTTTTAAAACACTTCTCAGACACTTCCTCAGCCAGTAATGTATTCCTTTTGTTGCAGAGTTCTAACAATCCCATAGGAGCTGTGAATGAAATCCTGCACCAGTTGTAGTGAACTCTGTAATTTAACAATGTTTTTCTTACTGCACAACAGGGGCCTGTTAACGTGCTGCCAACATTATGGAACATGTTCACACTTACATCATTAAAGGTGCAAATTCTCAGTCAAATTGAGTGCTACTCCATCTTAATCACGTTAGGTGACAAAACTGGATTGAGTTCAAAGAAATAAACTATAAAGCTGTATTATGGGAAGTGTAGGATCAAGTGTTGAGTACCCCTTTAAGACATTTTCAGGCGTCATATTTATAGCATCTAAACAATAATTGCATGCTTTTGACCTGTGTGCATGTAAATTCTTTCTTAAGCAAATTCTGCATGAGTGCGGACCTGCCGAATGTGTGCTCAAAGGACTTTTCAAAGGCAGAGTCCATAATGGGACAGCTCTGAGCCCTTCCAGACATACAAGGAATGCATGGCAATATCTGCAGGCCTGCGTCGGATTGGACAAATACCTTTTTGTAATCCCTCTAGTGTGCTATGTGCCCCATTTAATGAAATATCTGCGGTGCGTTATTTAAAATGTCAACAACTTACTTGCTTAACACTACTTTGACATCTACAGTGGTTAACAGTTTTAAGTTATTTGTAAAGGATGCTGCTTCTACCAATCCTGATATCTGCCCTAGCCCTGTTTTAATTATGTGTTAAACATCATATTTCTGTTCTCTTATCTCATTTTGATCATGCCTCTGCATTTGTATTTCTACAAATGGAGGTAATTGATATCTGAAGCCATAATACATCAAGATTGATGTCTGAAGACAAATTCCACATGAGAGAGAGAAGAGAGAGATTTGTAAATGTGACAGAGCATAAAGAGGACACTGAGTCAAGGGTAAATCACAATATGAAGAAATGAAGGAGCAGAGATGAAAATGAACAGTGTGAGAAAGAGCAGGAGAGATATAGCCTTTTAGACCTCTTAGGCCAAAAATCGATCTGCGGCGGGAAGAAAAACAGCAGGTGGGATTGACTGAGGTGAAAGTCCATCATCAAAATCCTGCTGACTCAAAATAAAAGCCTGCATTCATCATTGCATTAGAGGCCTTTGTTGTCCTAAGTGCACGAAATGTCAAGACTAATTTATCAAAGACGGAATGAGATATTACTCGTGTTGCTAATCGTATGGGTTAGGTTGTTTGTTAGCTCATCGGAAATCTTGACTCAAGGCAGAAAATAAGGCTCAGAAAAGACTAAATGATTCCAATCAGCCTCAACTGAGTCTCTGCTGCAAAGAAATGAAAGCGATTGAAAATCAGCATCCCTGCAGAGCACTTCCAGAGACAAAAAGCTGCATGCTGTATGAAGACGTACTGCTCAGTTTAGCATATTTTTTGTTTACATTTCAGCATGAAATAGAGCTTCTACGAATGTGAAGAACACCTTGAAATAATCCAACATGACGAGGACACAATCTGTTACAAGAACCATCACTCATTATACACAAACTCTCACATTTACTGAACAGGTTTTAATCATGTCTTCATGTTTGTAACTGTGTAAACACATCCTGACCTTGTACAGTACACTCTGTGACTGGGACTTGGCTGAATCCCAGCGTTGGGAAATGGGAGGTACAAGAGAAACTAATGCCACAAAAGGAAATAAAACGGCCTCCCTGTTGATGGGGAAGTCAAACAAAGACGGATGGGATACCAAACTGCAGTGATAATAGAACTTACTTTGTGTGGATGAAGAAGAAATTGAGAGTCAAAATGATTTTGAATAAACCTCCTCGCTGGGAGTTATCTTTCTCAGGCCATTTCCATAATCAGATAATGAACACATTTCTGGCAGGAAATCTAAAAGCTTTCTAAGAGCACAAATATCTCAGGAAGTGGACTGCATCCCTCCCCTTCTTTGTCACTCCTTACTAAGAGGAGGTATGTGCAGGCATGGCCGTATCTACCATTGAGGTCACCGATGTCCGGACCTCGGTAATATTTTCCGAGCTGTGTATAACAAAACTTGTGAAATAATTACACTAAACGGGGTTCTTTGTAGTACTTCTATTTACTGACCATGGGGGCGCTGCATAACTACGTAGCCTCGATTAAAGCAAACAGAAGAAGACGACATGTATCAACAAATCACCGCAGCCCGGACTTGTATCGGAGCAGCGGAGGAGTGATGAGGTATCTACTTGTGTTTCTGTTCCTCAGAGGATATCATATGAGCAGCAGATCCTGTGTGAACGCTCTACGTTAGTCAGTGGACGTCTGACAACATGCACACTAACTTATATTGCAGATATAGGCTATGCTTTGGTTTAAATTGCGTGAATAAACTAGCTAGAGAGCTAAAGTTAATTACATTCATCCAATGTCAGAAGGATTACCTTTAACAAACGTTGTAATGCTTTTCTTTTATTTCAATTTGAGTAAAACATTGAAGATATAACATTGTATTGTTTTCTTTTTACACTGACTCAGATATAATGAAAAGACTACGTCAGTCAAAGCTCAGCTTTGGTAAGGAAGAGACAGGACAGGCAGAGAGAAATAGAGAGAGTGAAAGTGATGGAAGTCAGGGAGGAACTGCAGGTATAGTCACACAATAATAATGTAGGCTTAACAACCCCATATCTATCTATTTATCTATAACAATAGTCTTCATTTACAATAGGCATAATTTTAAAACATACATCTATTGCAGTTATGATGTCATAATAACATACAATTGTATAAAACACAATTTGCTTACATCTTTGTTCTCTTTTGAGAATCAAACAAAACAGATTTAAATAAAAAAAGAATGCAAACAAACAAGTGAAATGAACTAAATTGCTGAATTGCTTTTGATTCACTGGCAGGAGCGACAAGTGAAGAGGAGCAAAAAGTGAACAACGAGGGAGAGATTGAACAAAGAGAAAGCGTAGAGGACAGAGAGAGTAATGAACAGGAAGAAGACAGAGAGACTCAAGAAGATGGAAGAGAGGCTGTAGGTTATGGAAAGGAGATAGACATGGAAAATGAATGTTGACCAGTGGCGAGCCGTCAGGGCCCTCTGTGAGGGCCTAAGATATTCTACAAAATAATATTTTAAAACATTAAAACAAATTATATATTTTTTAATATATTTTTTTAGTTATATTTTTCATTAGTTTTACCAAAATAACTTGATTTAAATTGTAATTAAAATAACATTTCCAAAGAAATAAATCCTTCGAATCTGCCTATTCAGTTTATGTTGGAATGTGAAGAGTTAAATGAAAGAAGCTCGTCTCTGCAAGTTACTGTGAAGAGAGGAGCTGTTGGACGTCCAGGCGGTCCAGCTATGAATTCACAGAGGGCCCCGCTATAGTAACTGAACGAGAGAGTAATGTCAAATGACAGTACAATTGACCAATCATATCTTCCCGCTAAATGGGTGGGTGTTATTATCACGGACTTTATGACAAGTTCCGCCCGCTGTGAAACGTTTCTTGTTTCCATAGCAACAACAACTTCCTGTCAACAGCGTTAACTCGCCTTCAAAATAAAAGCATGCCAAATTACACTTAAGACATACAACTGCAACGAAAGTAACAAACACAATGCAATATCCTTTTCAATTTCAAAGAACACAAATAGGGTTATTTACAGGTGTTGTTTTGTGTGGTAGAGGGTCGCTTTCATTGATGCGTTTTGCACCCCGGGCCGTTGTTTTGATATTCCGCTGAAGTATACGCTGTGACGTAATAACTCGAGGGAAGGGGTGGGGGTCAGAGGGCCTAGGTATAAAAGTCACGGCTTGCCACTGATGTTGACAATGTTTTGTGATCATTTTAGCCTCTTCTGCATGTCCAGATCATTAATAGTAACAATCAACTGATTCTTATTATGTATTACACTTTCAAAATAATTGATGCTGACATTGTCAGCCCACTGACATGGTTTGAAATCGATATATTATCCAATTTGTGACCCCCCATAGGACTTAAAAAGCACCATAACTAGATCATGAAAATCCCAAAAATCTCGGGGGGTATCCCCCAAACCCCCCTAGCATGTTTGGACCTCGGTATTTAGGAAATCCTGGATACGGCCCTGTGTGCAGGTTGAGTTTCTGTCACTGGAAAATGACGGTTGCCATCTAAGGAATTTAACTTCTTAATCTGTTAAACAAGCAGGCGGTTGAAGCATGAGGACAGTCTAAACAAAGCAGACGCATGCTAAGAAAAGCTCTAGAAATATTAAACCTCTTGTGTCTGTCTTGATCAGCCAGGTCACCACAATCCACACCAACATCTGGGCTGCAGATGTTGTCCTCTCAAGCTAAACGGTGTATTTGTTCATGCATCTAAGAGTGTATATTTGCATGCATGTGTTTTTCTAACAGGAACAGGTTGTTTGCTTTAGCAGCGCTTTAAAACCGATGTGACAATAATAACAAGCAGAGAACACTTGAAAAATGTTTCCTACGGTTTAAAGAGTGTGAGGGAGAGGGGCTGGACATGTCTAAAGGCAGGAGATGGATCTGAGGTCATTTAAAGAGTATTTCCAGTTTATTTGTAATAGAGTCTACCTTAACTTCTGGTAAATGTCCCACATTGCAAAGTAAAAATACAGCAAGTATGGTCTGGAGAACATGTTCCAGACTCACTACCAACTTTGTGACGCTCAGTAATATGTTTGCATTGTTGTCGTTTTTTATCTCCACCAAGGTGGTTATGTTTTCAGTTGGATTTGTCAGTTTTTCCGCAGGATTACTGAAAAACAACTAACCGGATATTCATGGGACTTGGTAGAATGTAGGAGCATGGGCCAATGGAGAAATAGCCCATTTATTGTAAAAATATCTTAATAGATTTAATTGTTGAATTCTGAGAAGGCCAATTCCTTTTTGTGAAAAACATCTGGCCACAGAGTACTTGCACATGTCAAGACCCAATTGATCATAAGAGAACATCAAATAAAAGGTTTTGGCAAATAAATAGCAAATGATTTTTGGTTGATAACACCATAATTCAAGTATAAAAAACAACAACAATTAGATCACATTCTTTCCACTGATTTGCCTAATCTGAAGGTGGAACAAAGAGTGTCAAAAGTTCAGCTTTAACTTAAACAAAGTGTAATGCTCTTCTCAAACCTGAAATATGTTTTTGTTGAGTTGCAACCCCAAGAACATTTGGCTGTTAATTCAGCCGTTAAAAAAACGCTTGAAGATAGAATCAGTCAGCAACGTTCACATGCTTCTGTGACAACCTACTACTATAAATCCTGTTTGCTTACACAAACCATGACAGTATAACATGTAGCAGCTTGATCAGGGGATTTATTTGTGAACTTCTGTGAACATCAATCTGTTCCCACACTCAAAATCCTCTTAAAGGTGTTCGGTAAATCTAATAAGTAATCACATGTTTGAAACCTGTAATTACACTGCAATTGTTGCAGCATTAACATAATGATGTGTTATTAATCACTTATAACTTCTGTTTCACTTCAAGCATTGCCCGATCTCACGTTCTAATGCTTTTAGACATTAGGGAAAATATTTGTCTTGGTTGATGACTCATTCGGGGCTATACTGTAGCTTTTCTGCAGCTAATTAAAGACAATTTCATGAACTTTTACTTTTGATTTGAGTTCTTTGGAGATATCAAGTTCAAACATGCATCATCGGATTGCAAAGAAAAATAAACAAAGAAGAAAAATCCCAGAGAAAAACATCATCAATCAGGGAAATTACAAGACATTTCGAGCAGGAAAACAAGGGAGTGACTTCTGCAGATAAAAGTTTGACTTCAAAGAATCATCCATTCGAAAACTGAAATACTTTAGAGCCAATCTTGCATTACTGAGAAGTGTTAATCTCAAGTAAAACACGAGCAACTCTTGAAATAGAAACACAGAGTTGTTGCCAAAACAATTTGTCATCATGCAAACCTCCCACATTCCCAATGCCCTCTGTTACAGAGTATTTTTCTTCCATTTGTGGTGGACCCCTAGAGTCCAGTCTAAACAATCTGATATGGCTCAACCCCCTCGCTCTCATACTTGAAGCATTACCTAATCCTCCAAGCATCAGCTATGGCCACAAGAGGCATGCTTTGACATCTCAGCAGCTTCAGCCAGACATTTGTTCAGAACACTCGGGTGGCAACCTTCTTGCCAAGTAAACCTGACAGTCCAGAAGCAGGGTTATGGTTTAGCATGTGGAGAGGTCCTCCTTCACATTCCCTCAGCTTTCTCCCTCCAATTAACAATAACTGAACTGATTTCGAAGCTGCACTATGAGTCCACGGAGGCTGGTTTGTTCTAAAGGTCATCTGCCTAACTGTCAGGAGGACCGCTGTGCTGTAGTCCCTCAATAAACTAGAATGGGGAAAGCAAGGGGAGGAAATTGAACTAAATGTCAAAAGGAAATTGTGAGCGTGTAAACATCTCACACATCAACTACAAGACCATAAATATAAAAAAACGACAATGAGCTGGAAGCGAACAACGCTTGTTTGCTGGGGTGCATAACAGGAATCATGTAATAGAATAAATTATCCAGGGTCTCCTGTCAAATATTGAGATGTTTTGTAGAATGCTTTGGTTTGTTATCTTACAATAAACAGAATAATAATGACAAGATAAGCGCAAGATGTTGGGAGTGCGTGTACAAATGTTTACAGCAGTTTATCTTTGCCTCATGACACTGTCCTGTTTTTGGTTCAGTCTTCTAGACCAAGAGTTTACCCCCCTGGAGACATGACACTAAGATATTCTGCAGCTGTTCACGGAGGGGGAACATTTAACCAGGAAGACATTAGTTTCAAGCATTGTCTTTAACCCACATTGCATTGAAAGACTACTTTCTGGACACTTATTAAAGAATTGTATGCAGTATTTTGATTATATATTTGTCTTTCCTCATTTGTTATTAAAGTTTAGGCTTCTATGGGCTGCATATGGCTGTCAATACATAAACAGATCAATATATACTGTCACAATGTCTGATAACACATTACCACTATTTTAAAGATGTATTATAACAACTATTAAAAAGGTGAGAAATAAGCAACAAGTAAAAAACTGAGTGATCAACTATTAAAATAACAAACAGACAAACAATCTTTTTGTAACAGATTATCTTGTTGAACGGAGATACTCACACTGGAGTTGAGTCGGTTCAATCCACGCGCCTCTTGTGTCGCCGATCACGATGGTGAGCACCAATGAAGGCAATGAGAACCACCTGACGGCTGTCTGTTTAATACAATAAGTGAAATAAATGTGGAAATATCCTCAATATGAACGGTGTTGACAGACGCCGGCTGGATTTGCACGCGGACTTTCCGGAGTCTCCATCTGACTGAGCTTTCCTGCGTGCGACACACAGTGAGGAGGAGGGAGGGGAGGTGCGCGTGAGGAACAGCAGAGCCAATCTTATCTATATTTCAACATCGAAATTATGTATTGATTCGGTTTGACGTTGTGATGAGAACTATATCACTTTAAAAGCAAATCCATATGAAGGCTACTTTTGCCAGGTTCGCTTTAGGGTCTCCTATTGGGTAATGCCCGCGAAATGAACTAACATTAACAGCTATCCTAATTAGGGAAATGCTCAAACAAACTTCAATGAATATAATAACCAACAACAGCAACAATCCTTTGGTACAAATATGTACATGAAATGCATTTAGGTGCAATATCTGTGTTGCACTGTTGGAGAAGCCTGTGACACAAGATTTTCATCGACATAACTTCACTGTAGCTATGTTAAGAACCTTGAACCTTGATATTGATTTTAGAAAACCCATTATCTCTAGTGTTTAAAACCAGATGAAGCTCCAAATAAATCAGTAACATACCCTAACATTCTTTTATTTAATTTGGTTGCAGCACAGCTGTTTCTTCTTTATGGAAAAAACAGACTGAGTGCATATCAGCCTTCCAGCTTTGTAACAATACGATTATGTAATCTCTGTTTCAATGTCAAAACCTTGTTCAGTATACAATCGGGTGATTTGATTTTTTATTATTTTTTAACTCAGTTATTCACCAGCTTTATGTGACTTTTAATAATTTCTAAATGAACTTCTACTCTTAAGGAAAACATTACATTACATTATATTGCATGTCACTTGTTAGATGCTTTTATCCAAAGCGGCTTACGTACATTCAGTACTGTGGGCAATCCCCACAGGAGCAATTTGGTGGGAACTGTCTTGTCTAGGGACAAGCCGACTCCGATGGGAGCTCTTCTTATAGTGTAATGACAGTTCTTTTTTTAATCAATATTGAGCAATCAGGGACTTTTATTCTCATTTAAAGTCAATCTTATTATTACTAAAAGCACGAGTCCTATTTTCCATGACTCATTCTGTGTGAGTGGGAGTTTGGATGACACATTTTGACTTAATGATAAAACCACAAGCTCTGCTAAAACAAAACTGAACAAAAGGTTTACAAAAATATGTGGCAATGGCATTTATTACTTTGGTTATAAAGCATACTGTAGACCGTATTTTGTATCCAATTTTTACATTTCTAAAAGCTGTGGGCATGTTTGGCTTTAAAATGTCCCATTGTCACAATCAAGAAAATGTCTCATTAGACGGAAAGAAATTATCAGAATAAACAAGGAATTACTTTATTTGGCAAAAAATGGACTCACTGATTTCAGTATTTGTTATCAGGAAGTTAAACGCCATGGAAAAGTACTGCAGCAAGCGTAGCTAACCCTTTCACATTTCTGTTCTATGATCACCATGACTGCATTACACAACATGACTTATTATGCCTTCTGAACTAAGATAAATTAATATCACTGACATTTATACAATGTGGAAGTATCTTCTGCGATTGGTATGTCTACGTTTCTTAACTTAGACATAACTGACTCTATAAGGTTGGTGTTAAAATGTTTTGAATACCTGAAAATGTATTTAAACTTCAATGCAACAGTATTTAAAATGTTGAATTTAAAAAAAGAGTGCCTTCAAAAATGAAAGTATGAATTGCCAGTTGGAGTGTGTTATCAGTGTGGATGGGTTTGTGAAAGATCATGATGAAGTGAAATCCTTTTCACACAAGATAGAGTATTCTCTATAAGCGCCGCCATTGACATGTTTCCTCCTCTTTACAGGAAGGAAATTAATTCTGTTGTCAAGAGATGACTCCCTCTGCATTCATCATGACATCTGTTTCTTGAAGGGAATAAACAGAAGAAGAAGAAATTAGAGAAACAAGATGACATGTTGAAGGCTGCCACGATGTTCATCTTTGGAGCCCACCGGTTGAAACTTTAAAGAAGTGAGATGGTTCATTTCTGACAAGTGAACGCGTCTGCACTGGGAAACTAGCTCTACTCTATGAAGATAAAGTGTCATTGAATAAACTGCCTCCCCTTCAGAGCATATCCATGCATGAGACACCAAGTGTAATTGCTGTTAATTGATTGCAATATACTGTATATTCACATCTCACAGAGAAGCACAAGCTGTGTGCGAATAAATGTAATTAGGTTTCCCCCACAGTGTCACCTGAATCAGTTTTAATCAGTTTGAATGTATCTAGTTTATTTTTAAATGAAGACACACATTAACATAAAACGATTTCTCTCCTTTATTCCACAATTTTCGCTCTGAATGAGATATCCAAACATATAGATTTCATTGGAACACACATTCATGTCCACGATGAATTGTAACAGCTTTATATTTAGCACCATCACATGGACAAATCTACAATTTGTCTGAAACGTACATATATTGTACTTGCTAAACTATTGACTGCTCCACTTTCAACTGTACTCTCAAAACGCTCATTGAAGATGGTGAGCATTGTTAACATGATTTCTGTCCAACATCAGTATATTAGCATTGTCTTAAAGCACAAATAAGCCTACAGTATAAACCCAGCGTCACAGTGCTTTAAAATGTTTTATAGTTTAGATCTCCTGCCATACATTTATGTTTGGGTTAATTTGTACCTCTCTCATACTGTCATTTTCAGCCACAACATGCAGCTCTACCTGTTCACCACCAAACAACAGACAGACACAATTAGCAATTAAAGCTGGTGAAAAAATAACATGTTACAGCTAAAGAGCCTTTAGGAATGGGTAGAGACCAAATGAGAACATCATCATTACATCAACCAGGTGGACACAGCCATGATTTCAAATAAATGCTATTGGTGCTTCATGACTGCTGGATTTGTAAAGTAGCAACTGCTGCTAACAAGCTTAACACAAAAAGCTGTTTTAACTACCAACAAGGGGCAAAACTAATGTATTTTCCTTAGCACTTGAAGACATACATCCTCTTACATAATCTACCCAATCACACAGTCCTGCACACTTCCTGTCATCTGTAGAAAGGTGACACTTTCTTCAAAGGCCTGAAGAAGCACTGCATGAACAAAAAAAAGGATTTCTTTCATACTGTTATTGGAGATCGTTGAAAGAAAGCAAGGCTCATTAAAAAGCTGAACATGTTCTTCTCTGCATGCTGCCGCCATCGCTTCTTTCAGAATATGTGGAAGTCAGCTCACCTTGGAGCGTTTACGATGTGGCGAATCAGGATTTTTACAGCAAACACAGGCTTAGCTTTCTTTACTCCTGATTGAGAAGTTGTCCTTTGTGCATAGGAGGTGAAAGGGAGGCAGGCTGTTGCATCTCTTTTTCCAAATCTAACAGCAGCAACCGAGTTCATTACACCGCCGTTAGTTCACTCCCAGCCGTTGCGGGGTAATGTCCTCTAAAGAGCGCGTGTGTGAGGGAGGACGAGCTCTCTTCCAGCACCGTGGTCTTTGACTTTGAGGCAGACTGTAATTAACAGCGCTCTGTCCTTTTCTGTGTTATTAGCACAGCTGACCTTTGAATGCATCAGATGAGTGAAACAACACATCTGGTAACGCTGCAGTGTTTGGGGAGAGGGGAAGTGAATAGCATATAAAGCGAGATTTTCAGTGAAAGGACAGGAGTTTTAAGTATTGATGCATCTGTTTGAACCTCAATATGCCCAGATTCTGCGGAAATACAGTTTTGGATTATCAATATTTATTCTCCTTGAAATCTACTTTATAAGACATCATATATACCTATAATGTATTTGTTTTACAAAGAATTCACTATGAACTGTTTGTCACTGGCCCATGTTGACCATACGGTAGAGAGATTTCCTAATGAAGAGGAATGTTATGAGAGACAAAAACAACTGATTTAAAGAGATGGGAAACACACTCCTGTCTGCTCTGCTTGACTCCAGTCCAGAGTTAGAGTTGAATTAAGGATCTGGAATTCCCCCTTACTTAACCTACAATGAAATCATATTACACTTAATTCCTAAACCATGAAGACTTTTCCCTGGAAAATGTGTTTTCATCCACTGCTTGACTCCTGTGCCAGTAGTCTTGTAATCACATCAGCGTGTCCACACTGGCCTGTGTGCAAAGATTTCAACACGTAGTCAAAAGATTTGTGAGCAGGGGAAAAGATGGCCTGCCAGAGATTTATCCAAGACATCACTCACACTCTGCCATTTCCGAACAGTCTTAAGCAAAAGCCTCACTGGGCAGTTATCCAAATGTTTCCTGAAGCCACATCAGGACTTACTGTAACTCTCACATCATAATTGCTCTTGCTGTAGTTCAATCGGACCGCTTTAATCATTTTGCCACTTTGAGTTGTCTGCCTTTCAAAGGGAACCTAATATAGAAATTGCTTTATCAAAACCACATTGTTCATCATAGAAGGAACAAATCAATAAAGGAGGGCAACGCCAGACTGAATGAGACACAATATTGACTTTTCTGAGAATCTAACACACAGTACTTACTCTGGCCAATCAAAAGACAAATCCCATTTAGTTACACTAAAAAAAAACTGTGATTTAATTAGGATTATGGAAATGCTGATACCCACTTACTTTTAACATTTGGAGATTTTATTGTTTCCTAATGGCTTATAACAGCTGGAAGAGACAGCTAAATGATAGCAGACTGCAGGCAAACAGAGGGGAGTGTTTGGATTTTCAGACATTTGACAACTCTCTTCCTTCACAGGCACAGAAGCTTCATGACGTCTGGGTAATTTGTGTGTTGGCTTCAAGCACATCGTCAGAACAGCTGGTGTTACAATAATGTAAATATTCTGCATGAAGAAAGAAAATATTGTATTCAACAAATGTAGTTCTTGGTAAGGTTGCTGTTTAAGTTTTCATGACTTCCATGGTTTGTCATTGAGCTGACCCAGAGATGAGGCTGAACAGTACAGCTCACTTCTGAATTCCAAAGCTCTAAACCTCAGAGGACTCGCCCCCTCCTTTAAACCTCAACTCAACTTTCACTTTCTACAACTGATTAAAACGGCATTACAAGTTGGCTCCTTCTGCCGCTTGGTGCTGAAGAAATCAGTGTTATCTCCTTCTTTGGCTGCGGTCCCTGCAGCGCTGGAGGATGCAGTTAAAATGCATAGCATCTAAGAGAGATGTCAATCAAAACTTAAACGATTCAAACAAAAATAGGACGTTTGAAAACTTTTCGGGACCAGCTTCTACTCTCTTTTCGATCTTTCTTGGCCTGCATATTTCTAATAGCAAGACAGTAATGTTTCCAACAGATAAACAGTTATACTTACAGTTAAGGCTTTAACAAGTCCTTTATTATTTTATATACCATTATTCTTAAAGGTGATGGGGGTGGGAAGAGCTAATAAAATATACAGGAGTTCAAAGAAAATTGGCTGCAGTTAAAAATGTATAGTAAAAATCCTTGGGGCGTCCTCAGGAGTCTAATCTCTCATCAAACTCAAATATTACAGATAATGAGTGATTTAAACTTAAAATTATACCACTGTCTGAACAATTGGCTTCCCACTGTTTTATTCAGCATAAAGAATAGTACAATAAGCACTTTTTAGAAATGTAAGTTCACAAAATCCAACTGTACAGCCCACACACAGAGTTTTGAATATGCAGTTGTACTATGGTGTGTGTAGGTGCACATATCTGAACTGTTACCACTGTGGCTTATAAATAAACCAACTCAAGGAACACCCACTGCCGACTTTTAAAGTTGTTCTAAATAAATGCCGATATATGCATAAAATGTAGTGTTGCTATAATCCTTTTGTGTTTTGTTTTGATATAAACCATAGTTTTGAAGAAAACAAAATGGAGAGAGGGATTTAAATGTGATTTTGACAACAGAAAACAATTGATCATCCAAATACTAGCTTTTACAGAGATTTGTAATTGCATTGCATCATTGCGTATTTAACAGTTGATGGAGTTTGTCACTGTCAAGGTAGTGATGACAAAACAGCTGTTTTCATGACAACTAAAATAATCTGCTAAAGGAGACTGAGTTGAAGTTAAGAGTTTTGGATAAATCTAGTGAGTAAATACTGGAGTTGCGTTCATCGGGTAGGCACACCTATAGTATTTTAAATAAATGTTAATGGTACAATGTGTCAACTGTATCAATATCAATAGAAATAATCTAACAAATTCTGCATAAACACATATTGTAAAGCTGAGTCAAGGAGTAAGTGCTACTTACTGTGAGTAATACATTAAATTCAGATAGTTCTTTGTTTTGTTAATTATTAGAGGGAATCAGAATAGGTTGGTGTCTCGTTGTAAAAAAAGAAAAACTCCCACAATTTTCTACCAAACCTGTTTTACAATATCTCTTTTTACCCCGCGCTCTTCCCATCTTCTGTCCGTGAACCTCAGTGGAAACGATGCACGTCCCTGTGGACCACCACGCCTGAAGATAGCACACAAACACATGCACACGCACACACCAGGAAATCTTCACTCAGCTCCATTTGATTTATTCAAGCCTCCTACTCGTTCTCTGCAAAAGATAAGTACAGCGAATAGGGGCTGTAGTTGGACTTTTCTCCCCATTCCGATGCACACACACATCCACATACACACACGAAAGCACTGTAACTATTAACATTTGACCTTGTCCCAGAGCATTTTCGAACACAATTTAAAAAAAAACAGAAGATCAGTGTAGGCCATTGACCATCTGGTCGTATTTCACAAGGTACTATGTGGCAGGTTTAAGAATGTTAGATCTAGCCACCAGAACTACTACAGAGAGCTGTCACTATGATAAAGTAGGACTAGGCTAGTGCAAATATAAACTATTCCTAAAAACACATTACACACACATGCACATAGTTAGCCATGTAAAATGAAAATGTTGCTTGCCTTCAGTCCTGTAGGAGTCTGGATGAGCACCTTCAGAGCCATATCGACACGAGCCAGCCATATCTTCTTGCTTCAGGGGCCATCGGCAACTTCTTTATTCTGATCGACAAGAAGCTCATCCCCTGTGAGGCTACCACTTCCTTAGCAGCAATTGATGAACTTTTTAAGCTTCACTTTGTCTTAGGCACTAGCTATGATCCAGCACTCAAAAGCATGTACACATTTCTGCAAGCAACTGTCTATAACATAGATTTTTTGTTTTTTACTGAAGCACTGGGTGTGAGTGTGTGTGTGGTCCAAACAACCTTTTTGGACCTCAACTGCCACAGAGGGTTATTTATATACATTTTTGCTGTTGAACAATATTGAATGTTGGTTGAATTGAATATTGGGAGAATTTGTCAGTCTTAAGAGACATGCCACCATTCAAATAAAGCACTTGTCATATGCTGATATCTGGAATTATGTATTGGTCATTGTAACTTTTAACACCAGTTTGTTGTACATCATAATACCAATACACGACATTTGACACTAGATTAGTGTTCATTTTGAACTCCCAGAGGGTTGAGGCTAATGCAAAATGCAACACCAGTATAATGTGCATTCAACACTATTAGTGTACATGTTTAACTCTCAAAGGTGTTAGATGGAAGAAGATGTATCACTACTGTAGTGTTACTCTACACCAGGACAGTGTACGATTGCAACACTATTAGTGTACATGTTTAACTCTTAAAGGTGTTAGATGAGAGAAGATGTATCACTACTGTAGTTTTATTCTACACCAGGACAATGTAAAATTTAAGCTGCAGCGAACACTGTTAGTGTTGGTGTTCAGTGTTGGTGTTCACATCTTACACTCTTAGTGTTGGTATAGTAACACTATGATAGTGTTATATTTTCAACACTTTGGAAAGTGTTAATTTAACACTTTGCTGGTGGTTTCAATATAAACTCTTTCATAGTGTTAAAATTAACTACCTGGGTGTTGAATTTTAGATTTTAAATTTGCTGTGGATGGGGCCAAAATCGGGGATAAGTTCCTTATGCCGTATTTCCTAGAGTATTGATAAAAACTGTCAAAATCTTTGGCTGCATGCCAGGCTTTGTTGAAAAGAAAAATATCCCCGAACCAAAGAAGGGAAAATTCATATGCATCAGTCGTCACAAACAAATACATGGGGGGACGCCAAATATTAAATGAATGTGTGTTGTGCATGTTTGGAAGCATGTGCAATGGTATGTGAAACTAACACCAGCACCTCGGTGACAGGTTGACATTGGCCAGGTTTTGACAGCAGTGAGAAAATCCCATTTAATTGAAGGATGCTTGTCAGTCCTCTAACTGCAGAGTGATATCAGAGGGAAAATTGTCTACCAGCCATTCTCAGTCTGCTCTCATCCTGTCTCCTACACAGCACACTCACAGCCTGCAGACAGAGGCCTCTTCTTCAACCAGTGTATTGTGGATTAAAGTAGTGAAGGCACAACACACTCTTGACAGATAATGACACTGACCTGGCAGTGGGTTGGAAGTGTTCCTTTCCCAGTCCTCTGCTGCACACATCATGGCTATACTTATAGCTATAGTACCACACAGATGAGTTTTAGTCTGACTGGCTTCTCTCAGCTCAGCGGGTGATAAGTCACTCATGCTCACACCTACTACACATGAAGTCAATTAAGTGTAAGAGAAGAGTGTAAGAGAAGCCAACTCTAATTACACTATTAGTGCACTGAATTATCAAAACTGTGGCTGCCTGACTCTGACTTTCCCCATTTATCTCTGTGTAAATAATATATGCGCATACATGCCCCCCTAAAGATGCGTTTCAATAAATGTGCCAGGTCTTCTTCATATACGCACATATTGTTGCCAAGCTGAAATGAAAATATGAATGAATACCAACTTTATTTCACCAGGAAAAAGCTTCACGAAATCACATAAATTAGAATGTGTAGAGAATAATCAAACTTTACTAAAGATAATCTAATGAAGTAGGAATTAGGAAATAACAGCAACACATAAACCATTCATAATCATAGAAATAAAGTACAAACAAAGTATGAATATGTCCTGTACATGATCATTATTATCCTACATTCCAATAAATAGTATTTTCTTTCACTATGTTCTACATTTAAATCGAGATTATAGAGAAATAAAGAAAGAGAGGACACTGTGTGATCGTATTATGTAAGTGAAGGTTGAAGAATCAGTATAAGCACTTTCTGCTCTTCAATTACTTAAGCTTTGACTTCTCCATCCTTAAAAGGTTGTTACATTTAAATGCCATGTTCAAATCTATGCTGCCCTCAAGTGGCCAAACCATACAATTGTTGCAGGTTTGAGAGCAACACATTAAAAAAGACAAAGCATATGTGCTGCTGGAGGAGGATTTGAGTAGTATTTATTTTCTATAAATAATTATTTATTTGTTTTATTCTATTATTTGAAGGTAAATTGCTAACAATGCAGCATATTTAATGAACTCATCATATCTTTTAAACAAAAACATATGAAAATAATAAATGTATTTCCAAGAGTGTATAGATACATAATTTAAAATGTGAGTGTGTGTTATCTCATGAGGTCCCTGG
The DNA here is from genome assembly GCF_902827175.1 of Gymnodraco acuticeps. Lineage (NCBI taxonomy): Eukaryota > Metazoa > Chordata > Actinopteri > Perciformes > Bathydraconidae > Gymnodraco > Gymnodraco acuticeps. Next base: position 4,832,769 of record NW_022991180.1, read on the forward strand.
TCATTCGGAAATTAAGATCCCTCGTCTTGCACTTGTTGTCCAGGAGATGGCAGCATAGAGTGATTTCCACTGGGCCCTTTAAGCACATGATCTACCACAAACCCATCACTGGTGTCAGGTTTTACCAAATTAATGTAAACGGGTGTGCAAAATGTCCTACAATTTATTCACATATGAAGTGTTTTAACTTTCTAATGCACAAGCCAGACACAGATGTATGCGTTAGTTTTTTAAAATTAAGTTACACTGATAACGTTGTATGAATGGCAACAGAGCTGTGCAAGCCTTTGAGAGGAAGACACAAAGCTGTGTTTGGATGAATGCAATGCCACAGTAAGAGATGTTGGACAGTACACAGATGAAGAAAATCATACTGTATGAGCTGTCAAATACACAACGACCAACAATCAACACATGGTGCAGTCCTGGCAGTCTTTAAAACTCACAGATATGGCATTTTGTTTTGATGTCCTGTATAAGGTCCATGACAACATAAAACAGTCAACACCATACTCGAAATATCATGAAGACATTTGATTTTTCTTTAAATGGTGTTGCAATTTGTTATTGAACATGACCAAACCTGTGACAAACAGGTGACCCCTTTTCTCCTTAGTTTGTAGAACATGATCATCACAATAATTCTGGGCAATAATTCTGGACAAGAACATGACAATAATTCTGGGCGGTAAAAGTTCAGCTTTTAAAGATTTGCCCGACAGTTTGATCAGCTGCAGTCAGTCTTGGCTTCTCTCATAGATGTGGGTTATAATAAGTGGGCTGGACGAAACCACTGGTCATGAAGGAATGCAAGAGCCCTCCAGTGGATGAAAGTGGAACACCGCCGGCCGTGTGGAAGATCACATTCCCAGCGCTGAAGTTGGGGAAAGTTTGGTGGAAACTGGCGGCGCCTGCTCCACAGGGGGTCAGGTTTGGACTGAGGTTGACCAGGGAGTTGGAGCCGGGCTGTAAGGTGCTGCTGTCCGCCCCGGGGTTCTGCTTTTTCCATTTGGTCCTCCTGTTCTGAAACCAGATTTTCACCTGGGTTTCGGTCAGACTCAGAGATAGAGCCAGGTTTAGTCTCTCGCACACAGACAGGTACCGGGTTGTGCGGAACTTGTTCTCCAAAGCCACCAGCTGCTCGTATGTGAATGCTGTTCTGGCTCGCCGTGGTTTGGCGCAGGGCTGGTCCGTTCGCTGCCGCTTGTGTGGGGAGGGGTCCTGCTGGGCGGCCCCTGACTCCCCATCGTCCTGTTTCCCGGGGAGACAGGACTCTGATTCAGCCGGAGGGGAGAGCAGAAGAGAGTTATCAACACCACCATGACGCCTTGGGGAAGCAGAGTCTATCTCTTCCTCTGTAAAAAAAATAAAAATAAAAAAGATAAAAAGTTAGCACATATCATTCAAAACGCAGCAAATGAAGCATCTAATGGATAACACAGCATATCTATATTCAAGTGATATAATACTGGTTTATTTTCTTGTAAACTGTTCAAGAGTGAAAGTGTAGAAAATCTTCAATTTGTGTTACATTTTCAAAAATCTCTTTCAGGTACAAAATACATACAATGCTTTCATTAAAACAACAGTTTTGGACCTGGTTGTTTAAAATGTACCTGATTGAGTTGACAGAATTGTTGAGGTGATTAAACCATACAGTTTACTTTCTGCACAAAAGTCCAATACAAACCAAATAAAGTTAACTATTTTATGTGTTTTTAAAGTGTTATCCTAATCCTGGTCAAATTGTACTAAATTGGCTGCAGTACTGAAAGGACAGCTCCTGACAAGACAGAAAGTCACGTGCCAAATCTCAAAACTGATGCCTAACGCGTGCTTAACAAAAGTATCCTCATGGTGCAAAAATGTCCCTCTTTGTCCCGTCTGAAGCGCAGTTGAAATAGCCCACACAGAAGACCTGAAGTTTACATCTGTAAAGCGTTTGATTTGTATCCTGAAGTCTGTGGTGCGGAACGGGGCATAGAATCACAGGAGAGGGGGAGACTTGGTCACTAATCCTTTAATAATTTATAAACCACACAGCGCCTCAAATGTCATGTTGCGGAAAGAAATCCCGTCTAAATCCAGCTCCGCCACCTCAGCCGTGACGTGCTAATGGAGTTTCATATTTGCGGGTGGATCGATAAATGTCATCTATTTAAAGGGAAGTTTTAATCGAACGATATTTAGGATCAGACATGGATGGGGTGTGAAGTTTGTACCTGCAAGCTGCTGGAGGGAGATATGCAGGATGCAGTAATGGGATATCGATCAAAGCGCGCAGAGGCATCCTCAATGGGACGATTTAAACAATTATCTAGCCTGCCTGTCCCAGTGCCAATCACACGCGGGGGCTCTGGGAGCGAGCCTTTGTGGCTTCCTTGAAAGGAAACGCAGCCTTGGAAATTAAGGGAAGGTCATACAGAGATGACAATAAATCTGATAGAAAATAGCGTCTCATTTGATGGTGTTTAGTTTAGACATAGAGCAGAAAAAGTTTATTGTAAGTATATTTTTAGCGCATATTGTATGGTTTCGAGGACGACTTTCGGTAGGTTTTGAAATAAATGTCATACGCAATAAATAAAAAACAGATATAAATATGACAAGAAAACGTTTGAAATACAGAAATAATATTTTTTAATGTTTTTTCTCTACCTGCGTGTGTGCGCTCAACTCTGAAGTCTCCGCCTGCATCGCTGTCCGACTCCAAACTTGTTCCCTCTTCATGTGGCACAGGAAACTCCTTTACGATGGAAAGTTCGTTTCCTCTTTTGCTGTTGAATTTGTTTGGATCCAATATATCAACAATAGAAAAAGAACTCTTATGACTGGACGTCATTGTCACTCCACAGTCCTTGGGGTCCAGCATCCTTTAGATAGAAACAGCTTTAAAGGAAGGAAAGGACTGACATGCGTAATTACGCGTGTGGAGAGGAACTTCTCATACTTTATCCTCCTTCTCGTCGCCAAGCTTCATCAAACTGGATTAATGCCGATGATTCCTCACAGTGTGTACCTTGCTCCTCTACTCCTGTCTGTCAGTCTTCAGCGTCAATGAGATGACCGGAGCTCGGTGCCTCGGTCTTTAAAGCGTATGTCCCCCCCCGTCTCTCACCCATACACGTGACACAAACACTATTAGTGTTTCACACGACCGCCTAATGGGCTCAAAGCATTCGTCGATAATCACCCATATCATTAAATTCAATAATCCGCGATCTGAAAGTAAATTGGGCACAGATGGCACTTGATCCATATCAGAGATCGTCCTTTCTCCCTAAATTGGACTCTTTTAGAGACGTTACTGTCAGAGGAGATTTCGTGTCCCTAGGGAAAGAATATCCTAATCGAAACCAAACGGTTTAAGCAAATAAACCCAGAGAGCCTCGACTCCAATCGGTACAAATAAAAACTTATAATGATAAAATGTAAAACACATTGATATCCTGCACTATTTATACTTTAACATTGTTCTTATTAGATCCATAAAGCACATACATCAGTAATTATGCAATTGTGGAAAATAAAGACCACTTTGATATCTACTTATAATAGTTTTTAATATACAATTCAGGATACAATAAATTATTATTCTTTCCAGCATGCATCATGAAGATATTGTATTTCATTAACAACATAGGAGGCTATGACAGCTTAAATTGACTTATAATTGGATATAATGATTATACTGACTGTTATAGCGTTTAGAATGTGGCTCATTTGGGTTTCTTCTTGTTATTAATTGAATACCGTTTTTATTTTTTTCCTGGTCCGGACACACTGATGACATTCCCAGTACTGCATTTCCTGTATTATTTCACTATCACCACACTGCAGCAAGTTTCAAACGTTTCAAAAACTGAAAATAACGAAAATAGTTTATGCTTCATTTGCTTGCATTATTGCCAATCTTCACATTGATGTGTTTTTTAAATACAACTAAATAAGGATGTGTTTTTTTTAACAGACTAAAAGCATCCACAATGAATCAGATGCTTCTTTAAAGCATACAAAGCTAAACTGTGGCCGTACAATAAATACGGCTGATTGTTTTCTCACCTAAGGTGATAGATTGATATTCACAATCAGTCGGCCCCCTACTCTTTGCTATTAGTATTCAATAACGTGACATAGGGTTGTTTAAAGCTTGATGCCTGATGGCTAAAATGGTGAAACCAGCACAGGATCAATATTCTCAGCAGGTGTCCAATACAGATAAAGCCTGATGGCTCCAGACAGGCTTTTTGGAAACTGAACGAGTAACTGCAACAGCACAGAAGCGTCCTTTAACTGCTCAGCCCTACAACAACCTACTACTTAGTGAATCTTTTCCTATAATTTAATATTAGTACGTTGTAGGGATTAGAATAGGCTTCAACTGGTGGTAAAAAAATACAATTTTCCATCTGTTTTAACATGTAACTGTCAACATGTTAACATATTTTGCTATCGAAGCCTGTGAGGTCCACATTGTGGGGATGAGACAGATGCTGTTTCTCTGTCTGTAATTCTGTCTGGTGTCGGTGACATGGGGGATCCGATCATGTTTACACACACTCTCAAATTCCTCCCTACACAATTTCCTGTGTCACTTATACAGTTCAGGGTGATTACTCTGCTGCATGGAGGTTTCATTGCTACCCAGTCATAGTCTGGTGCACCGGCTTGCTCTGCAGTAGTTACATAGTCAAACATTTGTTAAAGCCGCCCCTACAGGGTGTCTGCATTTGCATGTGTATGGCACTTGCACGGCCATTACTGTAGTCCCTCCATATGAATGGAGCCCGCTGCACACTGGAGGTTTACAACTTCCTACGAGAAAGCCCAGTGGCTGGACATCTGTTTGTGTGGGTCGGCGGGACAAAGGGACGAGCCCCGAGGACAAAGAGGCCCTCAGGTAGACTTCAGAGAGCGGGAACAGCATCTGAGTCTGTACGGGCCGGAGCAAAACTTCAGAGGAGGAGAGGTCCACCGCAGGGAGCCCAAGAGACACACTTCCATCCAAGACCCCCCTCAAGGGTCAATAAAGTCATCACCTCATGGATAGGCTGCCCCCAGTCTGCTAAACGTCAGATAATTTGTCTAAGCTGAGGCTCCACTCACAGACTGTAGTGTCTTTTGTTTTCCCTAAAGTCCTCCAGCGTCTCCCTGACTTTCCTGTAAAGTGGGACTCAAACAAAAGACCAGCAAGTGTCCGGTGAATCATTAGGTGAGGCCGTTAGATCCTTCCAGCCAAATTCCTTTACGTTGTAGTTGTTGTGTTTTGTGTTCATTTCCGAAGAACGTACTAATGGCTTTGCTTGTCTTGTCACACAAGGCTACATTTAGGCAGTTCTAAAAACGTACCAAACTAGATAGATGTTCTATCTTCCTGTCTGTTTCCATTTATTTCAGTATGCTATGAGTATCAACTTGCAGAAACCTTGTTTTTCCTGTATTCATTTTTGTATTCTTAATCCAGATCCTTTCGAGAGAATCCGCGTTTGGTTAAGATATATAATCAGAGGTTAAAGGTGGGGTATGTAATTTATTTCAGAAACACTTTTTGTTATATTCCATGGAATGCTCTTAACATCCCGATAGCAATGAATATATTAAATGCTTTGACAATAAATACATTAAAAAAATTCATCTGTGGAAGCTGTAGTGCTGTAAAAAGCACGACCAATCATTTTAGCCGGCCCGGCTAAAATAACTGGATGGCCTACCTGCCTGTCAGCCTTCCATCTGTGCACAAACTTATCTCGTGACCTCATTGGTCATGTGTGCATTCGTGTGTGTTGGAGGAGGGGCTCTGTAAGGATGTCTGAAGGAAGAGGCAGATTTTTTCCAGTTGTGTACTTTCAAATTCTAGCACACTCAAGCTGGTTTCTCCAAAATTACAAACCCCACCTTTAATGACATTTCTGGCAGCTAATTTGCTCATCTTAGATGCAGCTCATGCACCTGATCAATGTTCTTTGGACAAAAGATAAAGACTATACTAAAAGATAATAACTGATTTCAAATCATGCTATCCTTTAGTTTTATTTTCATACTTTGCTGACATGAAATCAAGCTCAGTCTATCTATGCCATTATTTGCTTTGTCTAACATGCACCACTACCTTTAAGCTACTTCCTATGTTTCTACTTTATCAGCACTCAGAGACAGTCAGCATTTAACTGTCAGTAATCTTCCATCTTGCAATGGAATCTTGCAATCTTCCTTAACAGGCATGAAGTTTTCACACATTTTGCCCAGTTTCCCGTCTGCACTGCATGCCTACAGTTGTGCTACCAGGCCTCCTTTCAGTGGGACCTGTGTTGGTTTGACTCTCTCCAACAACAAGGTCAGTGGCATTGCCCAGTAATTGTCCTAACGGCCTGTATACCTGTTGGGTGGAGGCGAGTAATGAGAGTTTTTCATTATGGGCGGGACGGGTGAGTGCGCCTGGCAGATGCTGACAGGCAGCAGATGTGTAAAGTTGGGGGTGATTTGTAAAGGGGTCAACTGCATCGCAGAGGAGATGGAGGGCGATGTGGGGCGGGGGTAAATTATGCTGAGGGACACTGTCAGTCATACTGCGCCCCTGTCACAACAAGGTAAAGGTCAGTTCAAACGCTGATGTAGTTAACTAACAACCAGCACTGTACTGTGGTCATGACGGCAAAGGGAGCAAACTTTCAAACATGTACTGACCAGAAATGTTTAGTTCAGAGTTTACTGCATTTTCTTCAATACATTTATAAGTGAAAATCCTCCGTATAGCAGGAAAAAATATCTGTATTTGCTTGCAATGTTCAGTTGTTTTTAAATTCTTAAAACTGCATGGGATCTGTTTGTATTCCATCTCAGAAAAACACAAATGTTCCCCTACAACATTATTTGTTTCCTTTCTAAAACAAACAACTAAAATGTTAATTAAACATTAGTATTGATGCACTTCTTGCCGAACCCTACCATGATAAAAGCAATGATTGAAAAACTAATATTTTTCTCCCGAAACTAAAAGACGAGACTCCGTTTACAATACTGCTAATTCTTTATATTGAAACGTTTTCCACATAGACCTTTAAGCATAATTCAAACCAATACAACAAATGTTTAAAGTGCAACTTTCTGAGAAAATGTTTTCAATTCCAGTGAACACACTCAATGTAGCATATACCATGATGGCAGTTGTTGTCAGATATGTTTAATAACCGTACCCAATACAAAATTAAGAATCACAGATATACGATCCTATGATTAGCCCATAGGGGACCGTTACCAATACCGAATATCAAATATGCACATACGTACCTAAAATTAAATGCAGCTAAAGTCATGAAAGTAGAAACAGAGGAAAACTGTGCAGTAAACTTTCATGGCCTAATCCACTGGCTATATTTTTGACTGGCCTGTCCTCTTTCACACAAGAAATGCAAAGCAGCCACAGGGAGGTCAGCGTAAAGGAGAGCGTAGATACCGTGAGGGACGAAGAGAAGACAGGAAGAGCTGCAGACGCATGTTTTCAGCGGGCTGATGCCTGCTAGTAATGGCTCTGTGGTCCCTGGCATCTGCACAGAGTGCACTGTCACTCAACGGGAGCATTGATTAGCCATTGTTCTGAGAAGGTCACATCATAATTCATTAACAATAATTAGTCCCACAGTGCCACCTGCACTCCTTCTCTCGATTGCCCTGTTAAATTACGAGCAACCATCATGGTTCACGCGTGGAACAATGAAGATATATCCGCAACGCAAAGGCACGAGCTATTAGTTACATTATTTAAATGGACCCGTTTAAACCTGGGGAGCTGTCTTTATGAAGGGCAATTAGGCACTAACCATAATTGATAATTCGTGCTAATTACAATTAGGAAATATAAATAGTGGGTGTAGGATTAATCATCGTTGCGGTTAAGCGGGGAGCAGGCTGGGTAGGTGATGGAAGGCAATGGATTATGCCCCATTCATCTCCATCTAGTGCAGAAACAGATTGTGTTTGTCCCTTTATATTTCTCCATTGACCATTATATCTTTTTTGTTTCTGTGCCCTTGCCAAATGGCCATTCGCTTGTGGAACTGTGAGGCTGCAGTTAGTGAGCAGCAGAACGAGAGCACAGTGGCTCTGTAATGGTGGATGTGACTGGGAGGAATGGTTTCTTTACATTCAGCCTGAAGACATTAAAGCCCAAAGCACGTGCTCCTTTTAATACAAAGCAGCTTTCATTTTTGTTTTGTTAAAGTTTAGTCAATTATCAGCATCCTTTCGTTAGTTTTAACATTGATTTGCGTTTCTGGTTCTGCATAAAAGGCAGTTATATAATTTGTATAATCATTATCTGAGGCTGTTTTATTTTAATACTAACACGTACAATTTGCAAGGTGAGCAAATACTGTAACTCCCAAACAGGATTTTTCTTTATAGCATTTAAAAAAGGCACATGTTCAATACTTTTTTTGATAAAAGTAAGAGGTGCTCATATAGAAAACTAAAAACCCACTCTTTAATATGTAAAAAGAGACAGCAATTCTCAAAAATGCAGAAAAATCAGAACTACCGGACATTATTAAGATTATAATTACATTTGTAGATTTCTTATTATAGTATTTGCGTTTAGCAATAATCATCATTATCTTGTGTTCGGGTCAGTTTAATGTTTTTGGGAAAACCCCTCATTATTTTCTCAGAGCACTATAGGTCACATTTCAGATTAAATCTTGGCCCTTCACCTTTAAATTAGATGACGATCTCACCAAGGTCAAGTCATCTGACCTTTGAACTTGTATCTCGGCCACTACGATGAAGATCCATATTCTAATCCAGATCATTCACTGGCTATTCAGTGCACGTTGACAATGAAGTATAAAGACACAACAAGATGCACCTTATTCCCTGCCTTAAAGCGAATCAGAATACATCTGGTTGTGTTGTTGTAAAACTGATCAATTTAACCTACATACAATGTATCACCATGCTACGAGAGAACGCCGTTTCAAGCCACCTATGCATGCAAGTGTCCGGATATCCAACAACTCCATTAATAAGTCAACATACACATCAATTGCCTCACAGCATCTTTGCTCTAAGGCGACAACAATCTGATTTAAATACAAATACAAAGCTGTCTTAGCTGAGCAAACAAACACATGGAAATGGTCAGGCCGGCCTCCACAGTGGGTATGCAGGCCTGTAGACTCAGATGTGCCCCCAAAAGACTTTATTGCCTTATTCACTGGGGATTTGAATTCATTATTGGCCTTAGTTTGTATGTTTTTAAGAGAGACAAAAAGAGGAAGAGGATGGTTCATTCTGCAGATCCCAGTCTCTGCTGCATGGGAACAGCATGTGAAACTCAAGGGTTTTGATAAATATGAAGAAAGAAAAGGACAAGGAATTATTTTTCGATAATGAGGAGCAGGCCCCTCAAAGTAAACATACTGTTTGTGATGCAGAGGATATTAACTCCACCCATAAGACCAGAAACTCATTTCCCCTGAGCCAAAGAGTGCATTTATTACCATTTAATTTCTCCATTATCCATCTTGACTGTCCTTTTTTATGCAGTTTGTTTTGATAAGAAATGGTATAAAATAGCAGATGATTTCATCTAACATCTAATCGTGCTTACAAAACAATACATTTCATGGAAAAGTTAGGTTTCAGTTCGATCTCAATTTAAAGGCTAATGTTGCTGCTTTCTATTAGAGTCTAAAAGTCTTCCTCTCTTCCCGTCTTTCACGCCTTGGTCTTCAAATGTGGCCCTGCACCATGAGGGCCACACTAGCGGAGGCGGCTGCTGGTAATTGCTACAGTGATAGCTGGATCAGTGGAGCTGCTCTAATCAATAAAGTCTTCATCAGCCATTTCCCCTGATGATTCTCCCTCATTTCTCCCTTAATTGTTCTTTTTCATCAAACAAGGTCTGTGCCGTGAGTGTGTGTGTGTGTGTGTGTGTGTGTGTGTGTGTGTGTGTGTGTGTGTGTGTGTGTGTGTGTGTGTGTGTGTGTGTGTGTGTGTGTGTGTGTGTGTGTGTGTTCCCAGGAGCTTGTGCTTCAGTTCTCCCTCTCAATGGACTGCAGCTAACAGATTGCTAATAGAAGTTTGGCAGAAAACAGCGGTGGGATCCTTTGCCTCCTATAACTAAACGGTGACCTCAATGGGAGCAGGATTACTGTTGATCTAGGATCAAGATCCCCAGAGCAGTTTCCATTCTGACTCTGAGCACGACCACCGACTCAAATGAAGACCTGAATATGTTGAGGTGACAGCTCAGCTGTGTTTTTCTTATAGCCTGTGAAATAAACAGGAATCTCGTTTTAGAACTGTTTAAAACAGAGGATACAATATTATAAATATACTGGCACAAGTTGATTACAGTGAAGCTGTCCTGAAGCTACTCTAACTTCCTCAAATTAGTTAGTTAACCAAAATCATGGGGGGGAAAAACACATTTTCTCATCTCACATCACACTCAACTATATTTGTAGCTGTACAGAGACTTTTGGTTTTATTTGGGTAATTAATCAGATGTACTCACTAACTTTTAAAGTAAGCAGTTGCAACACAGATGTTGGTTGAATTAGCTGTTCTCTTTCTGCCAGGACTGGGACCCACTTTGGGAGAGTTAGTGTGTGTTTACACCACAGGAGATCTGGATCGGCAGGAGGAGCATGTTATTCAGTATTTGGGGTGGGGGGATAGTGTGTGAAGCAGTGCTGGTTTCGTGCCATAACTGAAGCTCGATGCAAGTAATAAATGAGGGGATTACTAATATCTGACTCGCTTGTCTGGTTTTGTTTTAATAGATATTGAGCTGTGTAAGCAAATGTGTCAACTTTCTATTTTTGTTCATTTATAAGAAACAAACGCACAACACGTTACAGCTGTAGATATTTAAGACCGTGGTGTATAACAACACTCTACAAACCTTATGGGCTCTAAATTGCAAAAATACAGATTTCTACATTAAAAAAGGGAAAATACAACCAAACAAAATCTTATAATGAAATCGTTCAAAAGCTAAATCGCAGCCACGTTTTCATAATTTCAATAACCGAACAACTGTATTTAAGCATCCTTCTTTTTTTCTCATTAGTGTTTCATATTTTGGTTGTAAGTTCAGTTTCTATAATTCATAATGCCTTGATCAGATTGGTCAGCGTTCATAGATGCCCTCTGCTGCTCTGTAACCTTCATCCTTAAAACTGTTTTCGCCCATGACTGCCAAAGAATCGGAAATGATTGGGGTATAATTGTTTTCCTTTACCACTTATTGCCCTTCTGTGCTAGTAAAACGGTGTGGGTCCTCTCCCTCCCCCAGGGGGAGGAGTCGCCGGCTTTCACAAGGCGTCCCTCCTGGCTGTCTGGCTCTGCAGGCATCACTGCCCATGGAGCATCCAGCCGTCAAAGCACCAACTCTGGTGAAGAGACGGAAAAAGTGTGTTCTGGTGTCTTTCAGGTAAATAAAGCAGTGACGCCAAATAGCACATTCTTAGAGCTGTGATTTAAGTGTTTGCTAAGGCTCTGACTACACATCTGTAACTTTTGATATGTTGGCGATTCACATATAAGTTCATAGAGTTCTTAAAAATATGAAATCCAGAAATGTAAAGATAATACATATTCAAGCAGAATTAAAGGTTAGAGAGTTTACGGGTTTTTCAGGGATCAGTGCACATTAAAAAATGGTCCTTCATTACTCAAAATACTCTCCAATAATTCTGGAAGTGTAACCTAGGATCATCTGCAGGGGGGACTGTGGGTCATTAACCGCTCCTTATATCATCTGACCAGACATTCCATGAAATTAAAAACACCCACCACTTTAACCTTATTGATTTCACAATTGCAGTATAGAAAAGGGAAAAAAGCACGAAGAAAAAGTCAATGCCAAAATACTTTTCTGATTTCACTTTGTACGGCTGATGTATCAGCTCAGACTCTGTATCATCAGCATCATACTTTATTTTTTCCCACATGATAGTTACTAAATTAAAGAGTCAATCACTTAAAATGAATGAAAGTAGCTATCATATTGTTTTTATATTTTGACTTCTAATTGTCTGAAAATGCATCCCTAGCAATAAAATCCATTTAATAAATACAGGAAAATAGAGATTGTACCCATTCCTATTGAAATGCTTAAAATGTCTCCCTGTTTATATAATGTATTGTACACAATTATTAAGTCTTAAATAGCTAGAATAACTCTGACAATTGTAAACATTACACAAGGAAAAGAGCTAATTTTGCCATTAGAGCACACAATGATAGGATGATGACTGCTGCAGTGGCACTCGGCCATAACAATAAATACGGCCTTGATGAATCTGTCCTGTATTATGATTTACGGAAGCTTTAGTGTTGTTGACTTACAGGGCTTTATTGAGAAAATTAGATTTGAGTTGTCTAACAGCCGGGCCACTCATCTCCTCAGTAAACTGCCGTAGATTGTGCCGCCGTGGGTTTTATCGACATATCCCATTACTGGAGTCTTCACGTTTTACGACTATTTCCATAAATTCTCTCCGGGACAATCTCCGCTCTCTGTGGGGTAGACGGAAAAGATCATCTCAGGGCTGCAGTTTAACGCTCCAGCACCCGCTCGCATTTACACACACACACACATACACACATTCATCTATATACACTATGAGCTGTGTGGCTCACTCTCTATCTCATGATCAGAGATGCCACCCCCCCCCCTCCCCTGAATGATGGAAATGATTCAGATGCTTGCAGACATCAAGGGAGAGAGGAGAGAGTGTTGAATGAGTTTACAGATGATGAGAGTCTTAGTTCAGGTCAATCTGTATTTACAGCTCAATCACTTAACAGAGCGCAGGCCTCTCTATTAGACCTCTATCTATCTGGCAGGGTGACAGTCAGCAGCAAATAGGGCCGCATAAGGGACAAGGAGGGCGACTGATAAGACCTCTGGGACACAGAGAGCACTCTCCAGGGGGGTCGCTCCATTCTCCTCCCAGTCCCTCTCCACTATTAATCCATTTATGGCAAACATTAAGATATTCATCAATTATAGGCCAGGACCTTAATTAAAAAGGATGGGTTGGTTAAGATACATTGGCTGTGAACCATTCAAGTAATAGTTTCCTGCATGGTTAGCAGGAATCAGTTCATTTTGGTTTCTATAGAAAAAACTGCCAAATGTAATCGCCGCTTGGTCCAGTTTGTCTTTGTTAACGCAACATTAGAGAATGCTGAATCATACTTTTCAGCACATATGGTGTGATGTTTTGTTGATTCCATCCGTACCAAATTAAAAACAATGCAGCATTTGGGCTATAATGCACAAGGACCACAAAGGACAAACATCTCTTTTGTGTCTAATAGTATTCATGCAGGTATTCTTTTTGTTTGGCTCCATCACTGAGATTTCTGCTTTTACCTCAGAACAATATAGGTGAATGATAAATTCAGTGCTCACAGCATTAAAAAGGATTATATTAAAACAAATTCAACAATTTGGGTCAGAGGGCATCTCCAACATATGTATCTCAAAACCTGGACAAACAACAGTCTGTGTGGCTTTATGCTTATACCATAAGAGGTTTTGCTACTACTGGTCAATGTTATGTTGCGTTTACAGCAGAAATACTTTTAACAGATAAAGATAACTTGTACTTATATACAAGTAAAATGCATTTGGTAAAAAATATCCTTAGATAAAACAAAAATAGATCAGCTAAAATAACTAGACATTAGTGAGTCATATTTTTCTCTTTAAAGAAAAGAGGGATTTGGAGGATGCCTATGGCTGCCTATATTAGCCTTAAAAGCACATTAAGGGTCAAAGTACAGTGCTTTAAGGAGTCAACACATCCACATTGCACCACACGCCTGAAACATGTCTTTTTGTATGGATGCACTCTGCAGCCTGTGCAAACAACTGAGTATACAATGCCTCCATGAGTGTAACCTCAGAATGAACCAAAGGACAAAACAAATCGAGCAAATTAACAAGGCTGACAGAAAATACCAGCATTTGGATCCACAACCATTATTAAGCCACGTAGCCTACATTAAATAATGCTTGTTAAAGAAATCAACATCATCAAGCAGACAACACAGATGCAAACACACACACTTCATATAGGCTGCAGCCACTGAGCCACAAACAAAAAGCAAAAAGAGAGCCTCAATTGTTGCATAATTTGTGACATACACATACATACATGCACACAACCTTATTCTCTGGAGCTACAGCCATCACAGTGAGTGTGTTACTGCGGGCCTACTCACCTGTCTCACGGCCTCCTGTGAGTCCTGTCCCCGCAGAGTCCTGTATCTGCTGGAGGTTCAGCTCTTTCCTCGTTCATACCTGTATACAGTCTATGGTTCATACTCAAAGTATAGTATAATTATTATACATAATAAATATAAAGTCAACTGTGCTTTTCTCTCTGATGCACTCCTCATTTTGAGATGAAAGAGGCTCTTCATATCAGAGATTATTTCAAATTACTTGTGAACGGATAAATTACTCTGAGGGTCCAACCAGACGTCCCGTTAGCATGTTAGCATTAAGACATTAGCTAGACCCAGCATGCACCTGTACCTGTCACTTAAAGTCGTGGGTGTGTATATGGTCCATTTAACGTTTCCCTGTGGGCGCGGCATAAAATAATTAAGGTGGATGTAATGTATTTTTGGTTACTATGATCTGATGAGGTTCAATAATGCTACATAATGATGTATTTCAATATGTCATTATAATTCAATGTATCATGACTCCCGAAAAGGCCTGATCGGTGCGATTTGAAATTCAAAACATGAGATCCAAAAATAAAAGTGAAATTACTGATTAAAATTACCTAAAATGTACATAGAATTTGATAAACTGATCCGCAGAAGTAGAAATAATTGTATTAAATATGTTAAAAGTTGAATTGGCTACTGTGCATACTGCACATGGTATGTATACATGTGGCAGCATATCATTTGGATAAACGCTCAACTGAACTTCATGTGTGTTTTTGAGAGTGACAAACATCCTGGTATTTTACAGTTTTATACTTATTTGTATATTTCTACACCATGCAGGCATGTCACATTATGTACACAGTGGAGTGAGCTACTGTGATATTTTCTGTGTCACAAGAGGGAGCAGTGCTCTCAGAGATCTCACTGGATAATGATTGAAGGAGTTTCTCTGGATGTCGGCACAGGCGTCATTTGTGCTGTTACTGAGTTTTAGGTAGTAGCAAACTCTTGAATAGCAACACCATTTTTGACGCTATTAAACATTTATATCTGGCTCTTCATGGCTCTGAAGTGAAGTGTAGGCTACTTCTTGCGCCAAATCCATCAATCAAAGTGTATTTATTTAGCCCATTTCTTTTTTACATTCATTTATTAATTTATTCCTATATTTATTTCCACATTTATTTATTCTTTTATTTTGGTATTCCTCTATTTATTCCTCTATTTATATATACATTTATTCATTTTGTACTTATGATATATTCTGTCCTCCAAACTCGTTGTGTTCATAAAGGTATAATTCACTCCAAAACACATCACAGCAAGACCTGTCCTACAGTATAGGCGTTCTTTGTTTTAAAAACACATTGGTGGTCCAGAGGTCTAGTTTTTCATGCAGATGCTCAAGGTTCAACACACAGGGGAGGGACATCTTTTGTCTTCTGCTAGCTATGCTACTGTATGTTAAATCTGGATAATAGTCCCCACCACTTTTTCTAACAAAGTGACACCCATGGATGTCTGCATGTGTTTTGTGTTAAAGAAATAGCATAATTCATAAACTGATTAACAGCATGAAGTTTATCCAACTAGATTGTAATGTGACATCCAGTTCAGCGATGCAACACACCAAAAATGACACATAACAACCTTTTATTTAGTTTTAAAAAAACGATTTCTCAAACAAAAACTACTGAGACAGGGTCTCTTAGTAACATAGTAACTTCAATCTGGCAGTACAGTTTGCGGGTTTATTGAGTATTACTATTTATACATGACTTCTGGACTGAACATTGAAATCATCACCTCTGCACATTAAACAGAATAATGCTGCCATCTGCTGGCCCTGCTCTGTAATGAGGTGCTACAGAGTTTTGAGAGTTTTCCCATAAATTACATGATTTTTATGATGGGCTACAATATTTTTGGTTACCCAATTAAGCCTTGCCATTGCCAATTTTACTCATGGTTATTATGTGTATGTGTATGTGTGTGTGTGTGTGTGTGTGTGTGTGTGTGTGTGTGTGTGTGTGTGTGTGTGTGTGTGTGTGTGTGTGTGTGTGTGTGTGTGTGTGTGTGTATGTGTGTGTGTGTGTGTGTGTGTGTGGTGTGTGTGTGTGTGTGTGTGTGTGTGTGTGTGTGTGTGTGTGTGTGTGTGTGTGCGTGTGTGTGTGTGTGCTGCAGGAGGCCATTATTAAGTATAAGCGTTTTTGGCAGCACAGTTTGTTCCTTGGAGTTGGTGAAATGATAAATGTTCCCGACAAGGACCATAGGAAGATGAGCCCCCGATAGAAAAGGTCAGCAGGGGGTTATCAGTGGACATGAACATACGCACACACAAACTCACCCGTCACCTGTCCTTGTTAAACACTAGCACTGTTCTTCAGCTGGTAGATGAAGGAAGGTTAACTATTATATTGCTGTCTAAGATACACACACACACACACACACACACACACACACACACACACACACACACACACACACACACACACACACACACACACACACACACACACACACACACACAAAGACAGGACTATGTAACCCTCCACCCAGCTTCATCTATCTACTCCCATGAAGGCTCTTCTCTCAGGTTCAAAGCTGTGGGGAGTGTTTGACTACCCTGACAGCTGCCTCTCTGCCAGGGTGTTGAATAATCATCGCTGGGCTTATTGGATGGTTATGGCTTCTCAAATGTCCTGTCCTTCTGCCAGATAGACATCTACATTACCTTTTACTGGAGCACAGTGCAATATAATGGCATTTCAGAAGGGCGATGTTAAACCCCTTTAAATATATTGCATTTCTGCACACATTAACATTGCACTTGAATGCAATTTGTAATGTGTTGTTTATTTGTACAAAGCCAGATGCAAAAGCTTCGGTTTACTGAATAAATAGTTATGTGCTGCCTTACCCAAACCTGTTTATGCATTTCCAACACTGCTCTGCTCTCAATTACCTCCAGTGTGTATACAAACCCTGCGGGGGCAGACCAGCTGATTAACTGAGATTATTTTACAAAGTCAGGAATTTAAAAGCAACCTGCTTTTTCAGTTTTTCAGCTTTTTTTTTTTTTTTTTTTTTTTTGTGTCTCTCTCTCTCTCTCTCTCTCTCTCTCTCTCTCTCTCTCTCTCTCCTCTCTCTCTCTCTCTCTCTCTCTCTCTCTCTCTCTCTCTCTCTCTCTCTCTCTCTCTCTCTCTCTCTCTTCTCTACTCTCTCTCTCTCTCTCTCTCTCCTCTCTCTCTCTCTCTCTCTCTCTCTCTCTCTCGTGTCACTACTTGAGTTTACCCAGTGAAAGTAATTTTGGAATATTATGAAAGTTTAAATGTTTAAAAGGTGCTTTTTTGTCTCATACTGCCTGTGCTGCAGCACCTCTTTCACCCTCTGTCTGAAACCAGAGCCAAGTCTCCTCTGATTGGTTAGCTGGCGTGCTCTGTTCAGATTGGTCCAGTGCTTAAAGACGTCACGTCCCTTTCACGTATGATGTGTTGGAGCGCAAGCCAATGGAAGCGCAAGTGTTACATAGTGATGTCATGTTACGTAAGTAAACAAAGGAGTCCAATGGAAGCGTCTCAGACAGGGGGGAGTGTGTGGGAGAGATTGTCTGGAGGGAACTTTAGAATTTTAGCATTTACAGACCATTTACATGCGTTAAAACACACTGCAGGAAAGGGAACCCCAAAGAGCATAAGCATACGTTTTTAAGCTCTTTTAGGTAGGATTTTTTTGAGGAAAAAGTTCAGTTAGGGTTCTTATTGTTCCAGTAAGACTGATTTGTGTCATGGGACCTCTTTGTCTCTCCCCTATCATTTTCAGTAATGTTGGATCTTCTTCTTCCTTTCCTAGAAATCCAGCCTCAGTCTCTCTCTTTCTTTTGTAAATTATGCTCTAGTATTTCTATTCGTTTGATATCCTGTTCTTAGGTCTTTGGGGTACGGGAGATCATGGGCCTCTGTTGTTTATCTGCATTGTTTACAATCTTTCCATGACATTGTCATTTCCTGATTTTTCTTGTTGTAATTAAAAAAGAAAAGAATATCCTGGTATTCATTCACAGCCTTGGCTCTGCAAATGGGAGACATTGTTTGGTTATTTTCATATATAAACAACTTCACTGACTCTACAATCAAGGCATTTGTTAAGTTAAAGATTGTCTTGACTAAGGACTGTATGAATAACCATAATCAGAGTTGAAAACCAAAATTAAAGGAGAATGTACCATGTATAATATTTCATGTGGCTCTTACACATGGTTTAATTTGAAAATAATGTTTCCAATTAACATTTTTGTGTTTCAATGTTCAGACTGACATTAACAGAATCCATGAAGATGGTTCCCAGACTCAAATGCACACATTTGCAAAAGAAAATCCCTTTCTTATCCCAGAGGAGCTCGCATGGAGTTGGCCAGTGTGAGACTGTGTCATTCACTTTAGTCCTTTGCTTAAAAAAACATTGGTCAGGATTCATCTCACGCACATAAACAGCAGGCCTGGTTGTGAGCAATATTATGAAACAGCTAAGATATACCAGAGTGATCTCTAACTCATTTCCAGTGTTGACTGCTCACACAGATGTAGGACACAAAACAGAGGAGTAACAGTAGTAACAACACACCAGAAGGGTTCATTTAATTATTTTACAGACTTGCACTATAGCCATATCAACAGAAAATGTATTGTGTCAATCCTGAGGAAATGCTCACAACACTATGCTGATGTATAAAGTGTAAATTCACAGTTTTATTGAAGGAAAAGTGTAATTCCAGAAAAATATACATTTAAGAATACAGACAACTTATATTTTTCTAATTATTTTTACGTTCACATTGTCACATTATATTCAGCTGTCGTCACCAGGAAAACAAACACACAAATCAGTAAACGGTCAGTGTGAACTTTCAAACTTTACACACTGCTGCATCTTTCACAGTTTCCCACAAGCTGTTCCCTCACAATGATTGTTTTCATTCCTTTAGATGTCTAATTGAACAAAATATTACCTTATTTTAATACATTTTACGAGAAGTCCTGCACAGTTCTTGACCTGTCTGCTGTGTCCTCCTTTCCATGCCTTCCAGATAAGTGCCGGCTTCCTGTGTTGCTGTGCCAGTCTTCCAGGCAAGCAGCCACAGAGTCCCAGACCACTCTGCCAATTAGACTGCACACACGCAACCACATGAAGCAGAGAGAGAGGCCTGGAAAGTAAAACATGATTGTTTTGTTCTTGATTTCTTCCACCAGCGTCACCTAAAAAGAGTGTGCTACATTTGCATGCCATGTTATATTTGCATACACCCAATCACTCAACACAAAAAGGTACACTAAGGAGACTCTTAGGTAGGTCTGTCTCACTTCCCTGAGTAAATAGCTTATTTTATGTCTATTTAGAGGGAGGCTTTCTGTGTGTTTAAAATCTGGATTCCATGTGTATTATTTTGTGTTTTGGTTGGAGAAAATCCAACTTCTTATGCACATAGAAGATCAGAATCAATACAGAAACGGTGTTAATGACAGCCCTGTGGCTGTAGTGAACACAGACAGCAGACAGTGGAGGAACTAGATTCTGGATGGCAGTTATGGAAGCCTGCCAAAAAGTGGATGATGTACTACACACAAGTTGCTAAAAGAAACTTGACTTAATATCAGGTTATCACGCATTTATTATAGAGTAACAGGATCTTAGTTGTGTGTAATGCTGATAAAGTGTCAAAGCACATGATATTAACACAGTACACATTCACAGAAGCAGGGATCATTTCTCTCTCGCACATATGCACACACATACTCATCTCCTGTACGCTAATGCAAGTAGTTAAGGCAATGTTACCACAGGGATTTACATGGTATGTATCTCCTGTCTGTCAGGTTTTGTTTTTTGTACCAGCAGCAGGGGCGGTTCTAGGGGGGGCCAATGCCCCCCTAACACTGACCTCTGACCCCCCCCCGTGGCCCCCCTAACAATGAAAAGTTTTTTTTTTTTTTTTTTTTAAATGTATATTTTCTGGTACTCGGTTTGCCAAAAACCGCAGGATTTTGTTGCTGTAATGTGAGATTGTGCAAACACCCTTATGTAAAGTAGAGATGTAGCTGTTCATTGCCTTTATTTTTATATAAATATGGTGTTAGTGCAAACATTGCACTATAACTTAAGCTGAAGCTAACAGTAATAACTATAAGATCTATCTGAAATAAATAAGTGTACTGAAACAAATACCAATAACTGGATTGCATTGTTTTCTTATCCGCAATTACTTCATACTGTCTAGTTCTCTTTTTCGTCCTGCATTTATTGTGCCCCCCTCAGAAAATAACTGGCCCCCAAGTGGCCCCCCCATTCAAATTGGTCTAGAACCGCCACTGACTAGCAGAGAACCAAAATGTCTGGCTGTCAATGGCTGTCAGTCACTGCTGGAAGTGGAAGAAAATTCCACTTCCATGACCTTTTAATGTCAGTTTCAAACATAACGTCAGTGAAAGCTATACTTGTCTTCATTCCTTGAAACGATCTTATCTTTGGCCTGGTTGTACCGAGGTGGCATCCTTTGTATTGCTACGTTCTCATAACGTAATTCATCTCATTGACCCCTCCAGATCTGGCCTATAAACACCCACTTTTCCGACCCTCACCCCTCCTCCCACAGCAAACCTTGACTCATGCACCCCAGGGGCCACCCAATGTGAAAAGGCAGACACCCCACCCCCACATCTACTCGCCCATGACCCCCTAAGACCACAACAGGAACCACATTCTTTCCTTTGTGGCTGGTCTTTCATCCTTCTCCATGGCCGGGGCACCCGAAATAACCTGCAAGGAGTATTGTGTGGCAACAAAAACTGGCCTTTTGTTCGGGCCGTGCCACGACGAGATGATAAAGTAAACACACCACCCTCCATCCTCCTCACTTTCTTTCTGTGTCTCCACATGTCTCTGTCTGTTTGTGTTAATGCCCTTCAGTGTGGGAGTGACAGGTAAAGCTGACCATATAGTTTCATCACGGAAATGCCCTGAAGAAATCATGATATGATGTGCTCATAGGTGCTTAAGGAGTAGTACATCTTTATCCTGTGAACACAAGTTGAAACTGAGATAATTGTTTGCATCAAACACACCTAGTTTCATAGTTGTTCTTAGCAGTTTGCACATGGATATATCATTCCCTTCAAGGAGGAGTGCTGCAACATATGTTGTGCTTTAGGGACACTATAGGCTAACTCTGGTAGCGATTTAAAATGTCAGGTATATACAGCTGCCCCTCCTGTTGACCCAGAGGCAGCAGCAGCAGTCAGACAGAGTGAGACAGGATTTGACAAGACAGTTCGAGGTGTGGTGTGTTTATCTTTTAGTTAGGCTTCCTTCATTAAACACGTATTTCCTGCATTACAGATAACCCCTTGGAATTGTGGTAAACATCGCCCTGTTTGTGCACTGGGTAGTCATATGCATGTATAAGGGTGTGCCCTTGAAAGTACCAGTATGTTTAAGGGAATACGCTGATTTGCTTTATGGCTGAGAGATTGATAAGGAGCTCAATACTGCTCTCACTTAAATGTGAAACAACAGTCTGGTTAGTTTAGTTTGCGGACCTTTTGGAAAGAAGGTCCACAGCTGGTTCTGTCCAAAGACAACAAAATCCATTCACCAGACCCTCTAAAACATGCCAAGGCAATTTCCCATTTACAGGCATATTCTAGACATTGTTATGGATTTATATAATATTTGTGCTTCTAAAATAGGCCATTGGATCAGACATCCTTATTGTGTTTCCGATGATCAGGTTTTAGTTGGACTAACACAGTTTGCATGAGTCAAACAAGGTTACTCTATCATGTGAGTTAGAAAGAGATCTCTGCATTTGTATTAAACACAACCAATAGTGGAAAAAAACAGGGGGGTGGGGGAGGCAGCCGGACAGATGGAAGGCAGAAACCTTACACCAATCTGTGGATGAGGGGGGAAGGACCTTTCTGACATGTTTAAAGTTAAAATACTTCAATCAACTGTGTTTCAAAATGGTTTCTGTCAATCACTACTGCATTTATCAAGAAAACAAATGTAGAATTTCCTTGATGAGATTTCTGATCGTCAAATGACAGTTTGAAGTAAGCACTCTGCAGGGAAACTTCACAAAAGAAGGAAGAGTGCTGTTTGTTTTGCATGTCAGTTCACTCCCTTTTTCACAAACCCACCATTTCCATGTAAAACAGCCGAGAGATTTCCCCTGACTGACACTCTCTGTTGGACAAACACCTTCAGTAATCCTGAGGGCTTTATGTCAGTAACAAGACGGTCTTCAGGTAATTCCAAGCAAAACATACATAGAGCGCAGTGTTTCGCAACCAGGCCTACAAGGAAAGTAACAGTCATCTACAAAAATAAGCTGTCACAAGACTGGAGTCCATCCAACAAGGATCATAGATAGAATGAAGAAAACTCAGGAACATTTTTTTGTACTTCCTTGAAAAAGTACCATGTTTGTTTATCTGTAGATGTACTATGGTAACTTTTAAGCCAAGCACTAATCAATATTTCCACACTATGGAATGGCTCAAGTGACTGTAATATGAAAAGTGTCGTTCTGACCCATACATTTGACCCTGGCGTGACATTTTGCCTAAACTAAACGGGGCATTTTAGAGTCTTCCAGCTGATTGTTTTTGTTCAACTTCTTTTGTATATAAGCCTCACTGCTCTCATCAACCTTGTTTTCAAATGCAGCAGGCTGATGTTTTTTAGCAAAAATGCTCTGATAAACTCACTTCACACTACATGCCAGTACAAAAAAGTAAACAGACAAAGTGAGATGGTGGACATAGTGAAGCATTTACTGTAGCAGCTTAAGAGACATATATTTATCTAAGGAGTTGGTGGAGACCTTTACTGAACGCTTATGGCGCTACTTTATGTTAACTCGCCCCATAACAACTTTGAAATGTGATATTATATCAATACTTTGTTAACAGCCTGTTGTATAGATTAGAGCAGGTATTAAGTGGCTTACCTTTATTAAGTAATAAACTGATTGGGGACAAACAACACCACCATCCTGTGCTGTAGTTATTTTTGCTGCCTCTATCTATACATCAACCAATGTGCAGTTCTGACAGCTCACATCCTTACAGGATCACTTTACCTCAGCGTCTGTTTCAATGATTGGCGGCCCTCCAAAAACTGATGCACTGGAGGAATTATTCTGCCTCACGTCCTGAACATGTAATCATCTGAATAGGAGGAAGCTTTCAGTAAATATTTACATGTAGCCAAATTACACATATGTACAGATCAGAAAACAGATAATCTGTGTTATACCGGTATACTCTGTTGTTGAACATCCAGTGGAGTCTTCCTTTATGCCATAATGGCTGCAGTTTTGTAACTAGTGAGGCCGTGGGGAGAGCAAAGCACAGGCCATATGACACAGATCTGAAAACACTTAGTGGCCGGGTTTAGCAGCTGGAAACACCACTATAGCTTCGATGGTATGCACCAAGGGAAGATAAAATGGAGTGAATAAAATGAAAGAAAAGAAAGGAAATGGCTTTAAATGAAACCTCCTTTCTCTGCAGGGAGCCTCTGTGTCTGCCCAGGGCTGTAGATGGCTCCATATGGGCTTAGATTGGTGAATATGTTTACCATTATTCCCCCATGGAGGATATTGGAGAACAGGAAAGCAAAATCTGATAATCTCTACACGTCCACAAAGGTCAAGCAGAACGTCTGGGATTGTTGAGAGACAATTATGCCACATTTTAGGAGTGGACCACTTATTTTAAACAAACACAAGGTTCCCTTTGATGTTGAAAAAACTTTGCTCTGCAGATTTATCAATCAACACTGAGGACGTCCTTTGTCCTGTCACTAAAGTTACAACGAAAGAAAGAAGAGAGGTTAGTGGGAAACAGAAAGAGGTAATAGTGACTAACGCTGAAAAAAGAAACCCGAGCCTAAAGCTCATAAAACTCCTTCCTCCTGCTCTCCTGACACCCAATCAATCTGTCCCTGATGCCTGTTCCCTGCACAGGTCCACCCAAGGACACGGGCCTTTTCACATGGTACCATTTTGTTCTG
Organism: Gymnodraco acuticeps; assembly: GCF_902827175.1. Classification (NCBI taxonomy): domain Eukaryota; kingdom Metazoa; phylum Chordata; class Actinopteri; order Perciformes; family Bathydraconidae; genus Gymnodraco; species Gymnodraco acuticeps. Next base: position 4,857,042 of record NW_022991180.1, read on the forward strand.
CGCAGGTTATGTAACTTTCTCCTGTTTTAAACAGGGCCAATTTCATAAACTGTGATACGCTGACAACAACTTTCATTGTTAACAGTGTTCACATGTACAGTACACGACGTCAGTGCGGTTTTACTTCAGAGCGAATAACTAATGTAGATAATTTACTAGAAAGCCATGTAATGCTGCTCTAATTTAGCTGTCATATCTTCAAAAGCAGTTCAGCTCATGATTATTGCTTGAGATTTATTATGATTTCATAAGTAAATGTTAACAGGCTTTCAAGCTTTGCAAAATGCAGGGACCATTTTCAAAATATCCCCCTTCTTGCTTGTAGCTTGTAGCTTGCTTTAGCTTCAGACACATGAGAAGAAGCAGCTTCACACATTGTGTTTAACTGTTAGCCATTAGCTTATGGTTTATAGGCTATTTCAAATATTTTATGAATATTGGAAGTTGAAATCCAGGTTTAAATGTGATGAGGATTATGTAATAGAGTATACATGTGCCTATTGTAGCCAATTCAACAAAAGTATTTTTTCCTTCTCAAATTGTTTTGCTTGAATACCTAATGTATAGTCTTTGAAAACACCAACACATGTAAACATACCCAGTTATTCACATGCAAAAAAGACAACATATTTTTTAAGTGTAATTTTGTGTAACAGAAAAAACTATCTTCTGATTTCCTTTCCTGTCAATCATCTCATGACCCCTTCAGAGTAATCTCGTGAGCTCTGATCAGCAATCTCTGTCCTGCTGCTCTTGTACAAGTTTACACTGATGTGTGTCATATAGCCTTCAAAGAAAGTCCTCTTGGTGTCGGTGTGTCTGGAACCAGCTTTTGTTGCCTGCATGTGTTTTTTGTCTCAGTGTCTGGCAGTGCTACCAGTAAACGAGCGGGTGACTTGCATCTCACGCCTCGTGCCAAGATATGTTTTTCCTGCTGACTGTTTCTCCTCCTCCACATTTATTTCTCCGGTCTGCCCATGTTTTCCTCTTTCATGTCTTTGTTTATTTACATTCACAGTGGATGGAAATCACAGACTTCAGGAGGATGCAGCCAGGAACAAGGCCATTCTCTCCTTTTCTTCCCCTATTTACCTTTGCTGAAATGCAGGCTGTCGGGCCTGTTTGGGGTTTCCAAACTAAACTGTGTTGGGGGTCTCTGGAGAGTAACGCTGCCATAATAGCCGGGTGGAGTGGGCTGTTATGCGTAGGGGAGGGGAAATGAATAGCGTGCTATGGGGCTTTTCAAACCCAAACTCCTTACAAGGCCTTTGTAGACTACAATATGCAGAACATGTATTTACCCCAGCTTACAAACCATCCAGCCTGTGATGAAGGCCCAAGGTTGAAAAAGGTTGTGTGGCTTTCTCACACTCTCAAAAAAAAAAACGGTGGTTAAGCTTGTAACATTGTAAATCAAAAATCTTGGCTGTTTGTGTTACATTGCTGCACTCCTTGATTCAACTCTCCCTTATATTTCACAACTCATCCTCTCCCTGTTTCCTCATTTTCTCAAAGAGAGCAGTGTACTGAGAGTGTGCATATGTGTGTACAAATACATGGCGACATGATGGAGTGCCTGTGGTATGCATGGCACTGCCCATGCATGTGCAATTGTGTATGTGTGTGTATGTGTGTGTGCCTCACTCTTCTTAGCAGCCTGTTGATTCTCTTGTAGAGAAGTCCTCCACAGTACGGCTGTAAATCTTAGAGGCGAGGAAGTCGAGCTGTCACTGGTGCTCAAATTGATCAGCTTCCCTCTGAGTGGACTTTGCTCCCTAACCTTGGGAAATAACTGCCACGTGCTTCAGAGAGGACGGTTCAGACAACAGAGACCCCCCCATCTACTCCAGACTTCCTTCCCATCCTGTTATCCCTCTGATGATAAGTGTATGTCAAAGTAAGGTAAGGGCAATAAAAAGAGGCAAGGAGATGAGGAAACGTCCAAATCAGCGATAGCCCTGAGGTGCATCACCTGACTCACCAGTTGGGACGATTTCACAAACATTCAGTGACTCCTACTCAGACGACCGCATTGTTTGATGGCTGAAAGGCATGCACAGACTGCACACAAACAGGGCGCACACTTGGAAAGCACAAACTATGCAAACATGGGAAGAGGCCTTTCTCTTTTGTCACAGACATGCAAACCTACAGGTAGGCAGAAACAACACCAGCCCGTCTTTTTATTTCCCATACAGCGTTATTGTCCTCTCTGGTCTTTCTCATTTACTCATATCTCTATGATGGCACTGTGTACATTATAAAGGCATCCAGCATAGACACTTTATCGCCTTGCTTTTACACAATGGCAGACTTTGCTTGTATGCGTCATTGATACTGAGGTTGTAAGGGGAAGTCAAAACATCAGACAGTTGAGTCTTACCAAGAAAGTTAAAGACTACAGACGAATGAATGCATACATACAGTAAGCCGTGTCTCTTTGTCAGTTACAGGACGTGAAACCTTTCACTCCATCTGTAGAAGAATTTAAAATACACCCTACATTGAGCCTTAAGGGCTTTGGTTGGCAGAGAAAAGTAAAATGGCACACAATGTGCTACTTCTGCAGAGATAATGGCTACAGATGCTTTACCAAGGATGTTCTAAGCACTCTAATTTTCCCTCTTCCCAGCTGGATCAAACAGGACTATCTGTGCCCATCCTTGACGGAGACCCACACCAAAGCAACAACACTGGCTCACACAGATTACTAATCGGTCAGTCCTCGGTGGGAACCTGAAACACTGAAATCAGCAGCATCAAGAATATCTTCCCCCACAGGATTTGAGGGCAGTCCAAGATCCTGTTTGCTCGTCCTCCCCTCAGATTTTGGGAAACAAAATGAAAACATTCATCAACAAACAGCTACCTAATGAGCACTTTGCTGAATAAAATATGGGAGTTGTTATAATTGTCTTACAGGAAAAAGGGAGAGGTGGTTTAAATCAAAGAATGATGCAACATATATTTTAAGCTGCAGTATCAAATCCAAATCAGTTTTGCATGATACATTTCACCAGTTCTCTTACTCTCACCAAATATACAGTTAATGTTTTCTGGAAGGATTTACCAAAAACATCTATTTATGAGAAGAGCTTTCAAACTTGCTATGTACGGAAATATTTCATTAAACCTGTTAAACCCCAAGGTCCCCCAAGGTCCCCCGCCGGCGGTGAGATAAGGAAAATCCACCCAAATGGCCCCAGAAGAGGGTTTTTTTTGCTAAATCTGTCTAAAAAGGTCAAATTTCACTTGTTTAGCATCAATTTTGATACAGGGTACTTATTATATGTTGTACTTTGGATTCCTAAAGCTTTTCGTCTACTAACCCATCATCCAAGGTTAGTTGTCCACTATAAATACAAAATATCTTTTGGACGGACACTATAATTTACAGTTTTTTACCATGTTCAATCTGAATTTTCTTTAAAATAAAAAACATCTATATTGATTTTGACTTTTCTACATCCAACTCACAGGTTTATCATTACTTTGAGAAAAAAGATTATTAATTTAACCCTTTTAGAAGGAAGATATGGTCATTTGTTCTGGGAATGTCATTTTCGAGCCTGAAACCTGAAAAACAGGCTCGGGGTTTAACAGGGAAAAGAATCCAAGGCCTTTGGAGCACATGTAATCCCATTTAAACTTCTAGCTACTTTGCTACTAGCTGTGTTTATTCTGTGATCAGTCATAAACCTACCACCCAGTTTATCCAGGAACCTCATTTGAACTTAATTACCATTTTAATTTGCTGTCTGCCCAGCAGCTAATGTCTGCGGTGATAACATCGGCGTCAGCTGCCTGCTCATTTGTCGATGTTTACAGATGTGTGACCGCACTGTGTGCACCCACAGGACGGAGCTGGAGTGGATAGGGTGGACATCAGAGTCATTATTCTCACTCTGATTGTGTAATGTATATGTCATCTTTTCGTACACTTGCTAACTGTATCATTATATGTTTTTAATGTGTTTAATAATTTGATTAAGATTCCTGAAAGTCATTTATTTCACTACTCCCCAGCCAGAAAAATAATGTACCAATGAGAACTTCAAAGGCAGGATTTAAAAAAAATGCTGGCAAAAATAAACTTTTCTTTGACAGGTTTTGTTCACACATGGTCTATGCTGGTACATACTTCCTTCATTAAAACAAAAGAGCCTTTAGACTCTAGAATCCAAGAACCACAAAAGCTCTCTTCTTCCCCTGCCTACTAGATGACAACAAAGAAGGTCATCTGTTTGAAGTCTCTCTGAAGAAATGGATAGTGTAAATGGTGTCTGAGACTAGGAGCATAGACAAGTTCATTCTGGGTTTAAGAGACAAACAACATCTGTGAGAGTAAAGCTTCAGGAAGCACATGTATGCAAAATATTTGCAACTGTAACTTTTACCCATCAGTTCTTTATAATCATAATCCCATTCCACCATGTGCACCCAATTGTGATTCATTTTAGTTTTTGTAATTCACCTCAAATTAGAGTTCAAAGTCCGTCTAAGAACAGGTGTGGGTTGTAAAGGTGAACGGTCACATGGTTAAGTCTTAAAATGTGATAATAGCCAGGCGCAACCATTTCGATTTTTTTTAATCCACTAAAACCAATGACAACCAATGTCCAAATAACAAACTAAATTCTGTATGAACTTAAAATGGTTTGAATAAGCTTTCTGATAAGACCGTCAGCTAAGTGACATGTAATGTAATTATTGAACACCATGATCATGAAAACTGGTGTTTGTAATACACATTTAGCATATTACTTAAAATAAATAGAATTATCTTACACATGCATGCAAACAACTTGTGTTGAACAGAATGCTGTTGTCAAACTAGGGGTCACGTCACATCCATTATCCCCCCAGGTGGTAGTTGCACCAATTCAGCCTCGATTAGCCATGACCAAGGCAAGACTCCTGCAAAGACAACCCCCCACCACCACTTTTAAAACCAAGGTCAAAGGTAAGCAGGCCGGCTGCAGCTGTGAGGGCTGCTTTCTGAAACTTGCCCCTGAGCAGCGGCTGATTTCAGTTTGATTATAGCTCAAGTGTCCTGACTAAACCCAGCCTGGAGCTGAAAACAAACTAGAAATTAAAGTTTGTACAGAAGTGATAGAGATCTGTTTACTCTGCTTTTGTTTGATTAAAGGATTTTCAAAATACTCTTTGTTTATTGAACATTTATTGAAGGGGTTATTTGAGTTGCTGCAAACGAGGCTGTTGAGAGCGATTGTGTTTATTATTTGTTAACGGACAAACATGTCCCATAACAGCTCTGTTTTCTGTTTTCAATGAGGAAATATTCCTTATTTTCTGCAGATATTCACTAACTACATGCTTGATGTTTTTCCTGATCCATGAGCAGTAGCCGCTCTAAATTCGGACCACGAGAAAGGCAGCACTAGTCGACCCAGATGTGACTGCAGTGATGGATGGATGTGGACCAGCCTCTGCAACAACATGTCTATTTCAGTCTCCCATTGTTTGGCACTCAGTCATCACTGTGTATGTAACAAGTCAACAGGCAGTCTCCTGTGTGTGCTACCCTTTTGCCCACAAAAGAAAAAGGATTCATAGAAAAAAAAAAAAGGGGGCATGTGTTTCCCCTCTCTCAGCACGTGTCCTTCCACCAAGTAAAACTGTCCCCCTCCCACTTTCCTCTCCCTCATTGTCTACAATACCCCCAGTTCACGTAAAGCACACAGAATGATAAAAGTTTGGGTGACATGGCACACATTTCCAAAATGGAATACATGCCTGGCAGCATATGCAATGGCACTCCTTATTTATTGTAACAGTGTCAGTTGTTTGATTAACATTGGGTTTGAAAGAGTTGCTGTGAACACCGCAGAGCACATGAACACCAAACAATGTTGTCATCTGCTCCCCATAAACTGAGCAAGGTTTATCCGTTTGTTACAAAGTGGATTCAGGGTTTTTCCAGTGGATTTGATCTCAGACAAGTCAACAACATGTACTGTTCAGATGACCATCACTATCTCACTCTCTGTTCCTCTAACTCAGTGGTTCCCAACCTGGGGGGCGCGCCCCCCTTGGCCAAAGATTGCAGGGGGGTCGCCAGGCCTCAGATGATTTGAGGCCAAATATCATATTTAGACTTTTTTTTTTTTTACACATATAAATGTAACGCAATACATGATTGTCACTAAAAGCCTTGTCTCTACATTACAATAAAATATTTTAAAAAATCGATTAATTAATTAATTTGAATACAAATTCAAGTTAGTAGCTATTAAAGGCATAAAAAGACAGAAATGTATAATTCTATCTTTAATAGAAATGTTTCTTCTGCCCGTAAAGTGTCCAAACCAGGCTTTTCTGGATAAGCGCATTTTTAAAACAGTCATTGTCCATGCCGGTTTCAGTTGGATTATTTGTCAGTTGCTCCGATCAGATCGGTCTCCTCCATTTTATAGATTATTTACGACTTTTGAATCCACATAAACACATCGGCAAAATCCGGTTTATTTTGAGCATGTGTTTTATTACACTTTCATCCTCCTTTGACAAAATACTTCACATTCATCCAGTTTGTGACTGTAGTTGTAGCATTTTTGAGACTTTTAAACTTTAATTACCGCTGTTGCGCCCCCCCCCCCCTTGTGTGTGTGTGGGGGGGGCGCAACTTCCAACAGGAGTCATTTGGGGGGGCTCTTGGGGAAAAAGGTTGGGAACCCCTGCTCTAACTGACAGCTGCGAAGAAATATTCCTCTCCCTTTCTGTGGAGACATTTTGCCTCCTAAGTCTGGTTATGAATTGAAAACTTAATCCACAAAATGATTTGTATATACATGTTTCACCTTGTAATCTTGAAGAGAACAGTTATGCTAGCATCAATGATGAAAGAAGAATCAAAAAATTAAAAGAAAGTCTTGAATTTCCCAAATCAAAAAATACTTTCGCAAAGCATAACAAAGGCTGTGGCACATCTGTGGGTAAAGTATTCCTTAAGTGATGTGGGAGGAGACAAAGTAAATGACTAATCCATATTTCACGCTATTATATAAACATATTAACTTGAACTGTTATTGTTTTTTCAGCCTGTGAAGCCAATTGCAAAAGCCCTCATGAGATTTCAACTCATTCAGTGATTCTGCAGGAAAAACTTCTCATGAAATATGAGCCGTTTCCTCCATCAAACAGGCAGCATAGTGGCTTTAACATATGTGATGTGCTTATGTAATGTCAGACTCAGGCTTGTACTACAGCGAATTCCAGGTACTCTGGGTGGCTGGCATAAAACAAAACCAGTCATCACGGTGTGTTATGAAGATGTAAATCACACTGAAATGCAGAGGTGGAGGGCGGGTGCAGCATTCATGGGAACCATGGTGACAAAGTGTTGGGTTGCACCCTGTCACCTTTGAGTGGAGAATTAGTGGATGACATGTGACACTGCCGGCCACCTGTCTCACTACGATAGGTGTCTGCTAACACACCGACGTCCTAAGGAGTACACATGTAGAGCCAGATACACGCAGCTGTCCAACAGGAAGATTGAGTGGACAAAGATAAAGCACAAAGTGTTCCTTTGGCGAACCGGAGGATCAGTTCTCAATCGTGTTCATCTCAATGGTCCTGAACAAACAAGTAGCGCCTTAATTCAGATGTATCCAACTCTCACTTGGTTTTTCAACCACTTCTCTTTTCTATCGTTTCCTGTTAACCATTATTCATGCTTTTAAATGCTCAATTCTCCTGTTCGATTATTACATAGTACTTATTTTTTCACATTTGGTTATTGTAGACATTGGTCCTTCCTTGTTCACACAAACTACCTGATAACAGATCATGTATGAATACTCTCATTACCAGGCTTATTCTGATGATATGCATTTATTAAACAATGAGAATATCTTTGTAGTATACTATGTTAGTTATTTACAATAAAAAACGAATGAGGTTGCTTTCATAAGCAGCAGCTGAGACGCAAATAGTGCAACGTATGTTAATCGTATGCAAGACAGATCCATATTTTGGATACAAAGTGACCTTATAGACATTAGCACTGACACAAAATGAACTGCATACATTTACCATGATCTTGCTTTTAAGAGTTATTATCTGTTTTGGTACCGTTTTGTTTATGTACCCTTGTTTTCCTGCTCCTATTATACTCACGTACAAATAAACTATGTCTCGTTTCCCCTGTTTGTCTGAAGTTGCTCTATTTTTGACCACCCATCTGTAGTACGTCAATTTTCCCGGAACAAAAAAAAGCAACCCTTATCACAAATGACAAGTTCCTCCAGAAGAGGACAGGAGGCGGCTAAGAGGCCTAATTTGTATCAGTATTTCGTAAAGAAGCATTCATTTGAAGTTAAGATGCAGGCATGATTCCCACAGAGCTGGACATAAACACTAGATTGCGCCTTGAAAGGCTGGGAAAGGTGACGTCGTTATTCTAACCTCCTCTGAAGTTCTCAAAGAGTAGTTCAAGTCATTTTGCTGACAGCGTGAAACACAGTTTGCTTTGAAAACACAGCCAATGTTTTCTCACATGTAATCGAGGCAGTGCAGTCCAGGGCGCTGTAAATGTGTGTAATATGGCCTTTCCTGTCTCCCTCTCTCCAATGTCTACATTTGCCAGCCGCAACTACAATGCTCCCTATTTATAGCACTTTTGCCTCAGATATTAACTCTCTCCCCCGCTACTTCCTGTCAGAGAGGAAACGTGTGTGTGTGTTTGTGTGTGGTTCACTGACCTTTGGGTGAAGCGAGCAACCAGACTGCTGTTGATGGCAACAGGATTTTGTGTTTCCAGCCTTTTTGTGTCAAGTTGAGTGAGGTGTGAACAGATGTCACAGCCTGTTTTTGAGTGCTCTGTCCAGCTTTTCATCCACTTATTTCCATCATCGCATCATCTAAAATAACCTATTGGGAATAAGAAAGGAATAAAGTGACAGCTAGGGCCAGGTGACAAGTTTTCTGCGTATACAAGCAATCTATTTCAGGGATTTTGAATGAGTGTGTGTGCTGTACGTGTTTGGGTGTATGTTTGTGTAAGCCAACACTGCGGGGTTGAGATGTTGAAGTTCACCTTCCTCCAAGGCTATGTTCGAAGGAAAAGCAGCAACTATGTGGAATATCCTGTTTTGGACGTAAACACTGTTGTGTAGCCAGGGCTGCTCCCCATGTTGGAAAAACAATGTGTCCTATCACTTTATGTCAGCTATCAGCCTCCCCGGTGGCCAATAATAATGAACACATAATCCTTTAAAGACACAGAGCCTTGTTAGAAGCAGGTCTTATAAAAAGGTGGCAGGTGTTTTGGGTTTGTTTCTCTAACTTGGACAGACATAAGAGAGACATGGTAGGAAATCCCAGGGAGGAACACGCTTTTTCTGTCTGTCTGCCACGCACGTCCCGGGACATTTTCTCCTGACATCACCTCCTCTGGTCACCTCTGGGTTACAGGCAGGGGATATTCCATGTCTAGACTTCCTGCCATTTTGTTTGTGGCAGCTTCACAACATAAGGGCATTACACAGAGAGATATAAATGACTTAAGTAGCGACAGTACAAATAAATGTGTTCCATAAACAAAAAGACATCAAAAATGAGAATGAAGTTTGAATGACTTCAGGAAATGGTTATGAAATGTGATGCAGGAGGTGAGCAGCCTATACAGAGCTTTGATCAGTCAAAGTGAAATCTGTCATCTCTTCTTGAATTATTAAGCATTCATCAATGAGTATGAAGCTAAACCAGGCGTACGAGTGCAGGTTGTACATTTATTTCATGTCCATTCTGTTAGAAGAAATGCCTTGTATTTGTGTTCCTTCTAAAACAGCTCATAAAAAACATTTACTTAGAAAAATATACATTGATATTAGAACTGAAAAGTTGAGATTCAGTGTTTAATTCAAATATACAATTTGCATATTAAAAACTACAATAAAAAAGCTCAGAAAAGGTGGCTTCGATTGAGGCTAGAGAACCCATAGAGCAAGCATCCAAAAGAAGGCACATCATATTCCGAACTCCTCATAAAGCTTATTGAGCCGACATTCAGTAGAAAAACAGTTTCTCATGTGTGCACGAAAGACAGGGAGGAAAGTCGAGAGTAAGTCCATTAGAAGATACTTCTTCCTGTTGTTTACCCCTCCCTGTTTCACCCCATCCTTTCACGTCCACTTTCTCTGAAAAAACAATGAAACTCAAGCTAAATACAGGAGAGCCCAGCTACTGCTACAGTACTACCTATGGTTAGCTGACTTTGGAAAGGTCATCAGGTTGAAAGTAAGTGGGGGCTGGGTTTTTTTTTTTAAGACTAACCCTCACTCTCCTACTCCTGAGTTAAGCTGAATACCCAATAAAAAACAACTAAGGTCACTACTTTTGATTCAAACAGTATGAATGTTCAAGGCAAACGTGTCATTAAAAAGGCCACCGTTAACAACATACTTAATCCTTCATCATCTATATCACTTTCCTTTTCTTTCTCTTTCAAAGTCCACTCTTCCACTCTTTTCCTTACAACCCTTCTCAATATCCATCTCTTTGCACTTCATCAATGTCCAATAACTTTCTGAAACAGTCCAGACACAGCCTTTTAAAATCTCCTAAATGTTCAGTTTCTTTCAATCTGGTCAAGATCCAGTTCTCCCCCGAGCTGGAAAATGTCCCTCTGTGTCCCACAGTCACCCTTCCAGAGGGTGTGTTTGTCTCCCACCATGCCTTCAGGCGAGCCGGGCCGCGAGTCCATGCTACAAGCAGAATCGCTATCCAACTCCTCGTAGGATGAATCCTCATCATCTCCTGCCACTTCCTGCCGTGAATCCATTCCCAGCTCGGACACAGCGGTGAAGTCTGGTTGGCTGAAGGTGTCGAAGGTGGGAGGGAGCAAGCTTGATTGGCAGCCGTCGGTGGCAGAAAATCCAGGGCAGCTCAGGCTCTGAAAGGTCTGAAGTTTCTGTATAGAGGAGACAAAGAGGGAACATAGATGTTGGTTTGTACACCTTAGCTCAGGTTCACATTCTGACTTCACTCCAATGAGGCTATAAAAGTCACAGGGTTTGTCAGGGGGGAATTGGAGCTCAGGGTTTTCCGGGATGTCAGTTTGAAATTAGGTTTCATTCGGGCAGCCAAAAGCTGGCGTTTCCTTTCATCTAAGGCATGTGAACATGTAAACACGCACACGCACAAGCCACAGAAGAACATAGTTCTGCCTTCAGAAAAACACTCGAAACATGGAGATGATTTGCAAACCACAAAGGTATCCAGTTTCAAACTTTGCTCCAGGCTTAATTACTGGTAACCCAAACTTGGATAGAGGTTAGGATGTTTTGTTGTTCTAAACTCTGAGGGAGAGTGGAGGAGAATCTGTATACGTGAACAACAGCCTGTGTTCTTGCTTTCAACACTTGACCTCCTACAGATTTAATTTACTAAGAACTTGTCTTTCATGCTGTCTTTCTACCCCAAACTCCTCTCTGCAACAAAGAGAGGCAGCCGTGCAGCGAAGGGAAGGGGTTAATGATCTCTGGAGTGCCCCAGCAGCAGATGTTGGAGGCATGGAGGTGAATAGAGATGAGGTTTTGCTCTATAGAGCCTCAGCTTACATGACGGACACCTCTAATGTTCCCTAGTGTGTTTGGACATTGCTTTTCCTGTTTCAATGAGCTGGGATACTCCCATTCTTAAGTCTCATTTTAGTGGACTCGCTTTTTTCCCTGCCATGATTTAGCACGGTCCAGATGAAAACTATAACGCATGATTTTGGCTGTCCGAGTTAAGAGCTGGCTCACTTTTGCAGGATTAACTTTACAAGTTAGCTGCTCGGACACAGGATACAGCATCTGCAAACGCTTGAGGTGCTCATGAGAGGAGTAGGAAGGAGGCTGTAGTTACCCCAGTGGAGTAGAAAAGGGGATTTCTGAGCAGTCTCTCTCTCTCTCTCTCTCTCTCTCTCTCTCCGTTCAACCCCCAGCATTACCCCACTACTAATTATCACAGCAGAGGAGGAGACGAGAGGAAGGGAGACAGAAGGGGGAGAGGCAGCTTCTCTTCATATGCTTTCTATAAAATCTACGAGCATGAATGGGATTTGGGTGGGTGTGGTGGAACGTTGGGGGAGCAGGGTTAGATTTCTGTGTACCCAGCTTTGCCTGTGTGTTTTTTCTTCTTTTCACTTGAGCATACCCCCACTCAGATGGAATACACACACATACACACACATCTTACATAACCCATTCGATTACCAGAAGTTGTAAAGGTTACTATCTATAGACTGCCTAAACAGAAAGTTGCGATCCTTAATGGGGTATCAAACACAAATATACACTCCCATAAAAGGGGGTTCAAAATAAACACTTATATATTACAATATATATTATAAACTAAAGCTAGAGAGTCTGAGATATATTTGCACTTTTTGGTTATCAAAAGTATCAATAATTATTAATTACGGCTGCACTAGCATTCATTCTCACGATAGTATCATATGGCGATAATTTGCTAGAATTTGTTCAAATGTTTGAAAAGCTGATATCATTAAATGCTTTATTTTCTCAGTCTAAAACTCAGGATATTTAATTTATTATGATATAAATCAGAGACATCTCCACATTTGGGAGGCATAGCATTTTTCTGCCATTATTGCATGAAAAAATAAATATTCCGATTATTTATTTTTCTCAATAGTTGGCGTATATTTTTCTGAAGATCAGCTAATCATTGCAGCTATTAGTAGTATTAAGTAATACGCTCCAGAACACTGGATTATACCTTTTCCTAGACCAAAAACGTCTTTGTTCAAACCCCTCTCTCTTTCTAAACCAACAACACTTGCTTTTAATGCAGGCTATTGTTAATTGTCAAGTCTCAAACACAAACGATTCTGTGAAAAGATCAGGTATGTTATAATGAAAATCTTAAGGCTTATAACTCCATTCTATAATGTATTTGATTATTGTGTAACAGGGAGTCTTTTTCTTCCACGTTCTAATTATTCAAAGTCATTTAATACAACCCTGTGTAATAACTGTTAGTTTGGTAGACATTATCCATTATTCCAAACCACAATTAACATAACCAGAATTTCCACTGTAACAACATTATCTTCAACATGGGGATTGAAAGGCAGCTGCTGGGAGAGAAGCACAAGCCAAGAGGTTACGCAAATATCCTCCTGATAATTAGGCCAAACAACAAACAACACCCTGCAAAGCTCTCTGGCAATGGACCTGCTGTGAACTTGAAACACACACAAAGAAGCACATATACACAGAGGCATGTACACACACAAGGAAGAAGTTTACTACATGGTTAATTTGCAGGTTTAAAATACGAGTAGATTTCTTTGGATAAGCTCAGTACTGAAATTAGGTCAGATAAAAAACCATAAAGGTCTCTGAGGCAAACGGACCTCCAACAGGCAAACATTTATAAAACAAAGGAGATGGCAAATGTGCAAGCAAAGACAGGAGGACTTAACTCATTCCTGATCTGGTTTCTGTATATGTTTAGTTTTCACAGTACCGCAGAGAGAATGCATGGTGGCAGATGTAAGGTGCAAATTCCAACAGGTAAGAAGAAAAATGAAAAAACATGATACATAAGTGAGATCAAAGAGCAGATGCGACGCCATGCTGCAGTTTGGTGATGCTTTAGAGAGCACTTTTGGGACAAGTCATAACATGTCTTTTAAAAAAATGACAAGTGCCGTTCCACAAGACGCCCACCTAGGTGTTCCCAGAGCACCTGTGGGGCTCGACGCTCAGCTATGATCACCATGTCTGCCATCCCAGGAATGAGAGAGATGAAGAGAGGAGGAGCTCGAACCGGGGCCAGCGAGAGGATATTAATAGAGAGGGGTTTGACTGTCAGCTTCCCTGATAAAATAATACCCGCTTTCTTCACACTGCCATTCCTCTCCTGAATGCACAAGCAACTGCACACACACACACCACACACACACACACACACACACACACACCACACACACACACACACACACACACACACACACACACACACACACACACACACACACACACACACACACACACACACACACACACACACACACACACACACACACACACACATTTACCATCTAAACACCTCTACTGCCAACAAAGCAAAGCCTGTTTTGTTTTTTTAAATGTATGCCTGAAGTTTTCATTTGTACTGGCACTGGGGCTAGAAAGATGACACAGGCCGTTTCCTCAAAAGCATACTCTGAGCTGAGTAAACAAACATTCAGCAAAGTGACGGACAATCTAGAGATAACATTTCCCGTCTGACGGTTTGCTACACCCAGTATGAAGAGGGTAAAACAATAAGGAGCTGAGGAGAAATGTCAGTCGGGGATACAAATGTGGCAGTGGACAAAGTAGTGAACTGATTCGCGGCCGACAAGGAGGACATTCAAGGAATGTAGGGGTTGGTTTCACGTAAATCCTATCGGTAGTCGAGCTATAGCTTATTAGCATGTCATACATCCCCAGAATTCACACTTCATTGACGTGGTGGAGGAATCTAAAGGCCATATTACACCATGTTCCACTGACAACACACCCGAGGGGCTTGTCATATGTTGACCCGCACAATCAAACCTTAACCCCCTGAACCTCCAGCAGAATTAGCAACAACCCTCTGCATTTGGATTGTCTAACACATAATACAAATAAACACATCTGTACAGGGGAGAGAAGACCTTCCTTTGGGTGCAGAGACACAGTTTGTTGGGACAAAGATGCACACAGTAATTGAGCTTTCTTCACAAGGACTGTATTACTCATCCTCACACCTATTAAATGGAGTAATTATGATGGCTAATGTGCGTAGGTGTGAGAAGAAGTGATAACTCTTAATAAATACCCGAAAGGCAGAGTGAGACGTGGGAGTGTTGTGATGAAAAAGACAGTTATACAAAAGGTGTGCGGCATATAGCCAGCGGTAAACTATAAAGATCGTCACTTAAATCACACAGATTCACGGCGGTCCGTTCAAACATTGAGTTTGCCCGAAAGCAGCTGAAGAAAAAAGCGGTGGTAATGTGTGATGGCAGTTCTGACATATTTTTCAGTGGCTTCAAATCCCTTCCTCAAATCACGTAAAGGATCAACCTTCAATAAAGGGCGGTAAGATCAGATATGTTTCCTGATAGCATACAGATACAGCACCGGTTGTAACCAGCTAGGCATTTCCACATTATCACCTTCTTTTCCAGACAATTTGCCAGCTGCGAGAGCTTCCCCTTGGCTCTAAGCAAGAACACTTTTAACTTGGGACAACTACGACAAACTTAAAATAGGTGATTTAATTGACATGTCATATAACAAGTTAAGCTTCCTAATCACACTTAAAGCCAGACTTTAACCTCGGCCGATGAGATAATATCATGTTAAGCCTGAGTAGCGCAGAAAGAGGAAGAAGTGACAGAGTTTATGTGTCCTAAATCAACCTGTATGTGCTGTGTTGCTATCCTCACACCAGGCATGCAAGACAATGTTGCACAAGTAAACAGTCACAGGAGATTCTGAAATGATAAACTCTAACCTGCACAACCTGACTCCTTTCAGCAGTGCTGAGTGCATGCAATCACTCATTCTGAGGTGAGAAACAATGGCACCACCTGTTAACTGCTCAGAACAGTGACCACGTATACAGACATCTGCAGAGGTATGCTCCTGCATTCAAGCAGTGCAGCAACCTGAGGTAACGTACAACTGACTCCATGTGTGCGTTTGTGTATCAGTGCATATGTGTCTGATTTTCCCCTCTTAGCAGCTGGCATGACTGGAGGAAACATGCTCGCTAGGCTCCATTACTAAAGCCATGTTGATCCAACCCTGGCTGGGTCCTGAGGGTGACTGGCTGGGAACACAACTCTTTGGGAAGAGGAAGGGAGGGGAAGGGGCATACATTGATGGTACTGTCTAATAAGAGAACAGGAAAGGGACCATATTTCCGTGAGAGTGGGTATGACGACGGAAGATTCTAGTGTGTCATATGCATGCTACGTGCTGGAAAGCAGGAATAAACGGAAGTCAGGGAATAATTCGGCTTTGATATCAGGGCCTGCTGTTTTTGCTCTAGCTTCGTTGCGGAAAATCAAGATCATTCGAACGAATAATGAAGCAGGATGTGAAAAATCAACATATCTGGTCTCTGTAAAAGAACCAGAGCAGTGCCAAGCATCAACACATTACATGTCATTAAAATACATCTACAATTTCTATTTTGGGTTGGTCATTTCTGTTCCACTGCATCTGCTGACCCTACAAAAAACGAACAAACTCTTGTTCTGGGGAAAAGCAGCATCCAAATGAACTGTGAGGGGTCCAACCATCAGACGGACTGTTTACCCAACAGAATAAATGAAATGATAAACCGGAGCCGGGCTTGCTAGAGCGTGGTGCTAGGCAGCGTGACCGAACAAGAGGAATGCTTCTTTCGTGAGCAACACTCCCTGAGCTGGAGTGAGGGAGGCCTGAGATCAGTTAGCCCTGAAGCCTCGGACCGTCGACCCAGAAAACTTAATTCAGCCTAATTTAATCCAGTCCCGATCAGACTCAGAGAGAGAGACAGGCCCGGTTATGTTTGAGGATCCCATGAACTTCCCCTTGGTCTCAGAACAAGAAAGTGATTGTGTGGTAAATAAGTTTGATCCAGGGTTTAACTGAATGTAATTGAAGACATTTCGCAGAATCAAAGCAAGATTACGAATAAGCTGATGGTGATTTATGTTCAAATCATTCAATGAAAGTAATACTGAGCTATGTGAAATTAGTCACTCTATAATACCACGCATTTCATTGATTGTGAATGTGAGTGCCTGTCTGTGCGTGTCAGGAACAAAATGAAAGCTAACCTGAGTCATCTTTGCCAGGTCCAGTGAGGGACGCTGCTCCTGGGCATCTTCCGGCCGCCTGCGCTTCATACCGATCTTTTTGTCGTTCAGCACGCAGGGGTGGGACTTGCTCCGAGACAGACCCCCCGATCCCCTCGCTCTCAGGCCGGCTCGCCTCCCCAATTCTGGAGTAGAGTCTGGAGAGCTGGCCTCCTCCCTCTGCAGCTCTGGGAGGCTGATCTGCTCGTGGGAGAGGGACAGGGGTCTGAGGAAGTGGTGATGATGCGAGGGAGGAGAGGTAGGGGAGACTGGAGAGGCGGTGAATTGAGGGTGGGGAGGCAGTCGCTGGTTGAAGAACGGCAGGTCCAGGGCTCCCTCTATGGGGATGCTGGAACGTGAGGGCAAACTGAAGCTGGAGCTACGCTGCATGGCAGGAAAATGTCCTCCAGAGAAACCCCCTCCTCCTCCTCCTCCTACTCCTCCTCGCACACTCCCTCCACTGTGGCACCTTCGTTTCTCCACCGTCGTCCACACTCGGGAGCCTTGAGGCCTCCAAGATGAGCGGCACCCGCTGAATTCATCGGAGAACGACAGGGAGCGGCACTGACGTTTGCTCGGGGGTGCCGTGGGAGCTTGGCTGGTAGCTGTAGTGGTGTGGGGGTCAGTGGTGGGTGTGGAGTGGGGGGAGAGGGGGCCGGTCATGCCAGCGTCGCCGAGGCTGAGATCTCTTATCAGCGTGGAGATTGCCGTGGCGCTGCCTGGCGAGTTGGCCCAGTGCCAGCCCCCCGGCTCCGGCATCACATCCCACAGCCTCTCCAGACCGGCACCAGGCTGGCAGGGGGCTCTCTGCTGGACCCCACAGCTCTGACCCAGGTCCAGCCACCTGTCTGCCTCTGTAACATCCAAAGAAATACAAACTCACTCTCATGACCTCCAAATCAGCCACTTTATGTTCCTCTACATGTAACTACAGCATAAAAAACGAGTTAAAAGAAAGGCAACAATGTCTCAAAGGAACTTATAATATGTAACCACACAGACACAAACAAACAGGGACAAGCTTAAGGTCACAGGCGATGTAAGGATAAACTGGAGATTATTGTCTGGTGACTGAAGTAGGGGAGAAACTGAACATACATTATTATTATTATTATTATTATTATTATTATGAAGGGCGGTTACACAGCACTAAGTACAGAACTCCACACAAAATCATGAGCTTTGATGTATAAATTTGTTTTTGAAATGTGTCATCAATCTCTCTCCACATGATCAATGGCAGATGAACTAATTAACAATGCAGCTGCAGAGTTTTACTGAAAATGACATTCAGTATTCAATGCATTTCAAAGACATCTGGTTGTTTTGTATGAATATTATGGTACTCGACTAGTGCTCATTGTGGTACGTCGATGGCTTAGTTGCTGACAGCATGACTCAACAAGATCACGATGTGTGATTATTTTTCACATTAACAGCTGGATGACATAAAAGAGGAAACATCAGCTGTAAATCATAATGGCGCCTTACTCTATGTCCATTTATTTGATAGTTACGGACAAAAAACTGAAATCCTAGATCATGAAAGAATTGCCACTGTTCCTCAGTACAGAGCAAGTCGGTCCACCAAATGTTATAGCCGCTGTTTTTGAGTTATTGAGCACACAAACAAGCAACATTCAATCTGCTGACTATCTTGAACCTGGACCTGCAAGACTGTTGATTACAAAAACATGAACTTCATATTACAATGAGAAATCAGTGAAACAGTTGGCACGCTCTTCCACAAGTCAATTGGTCAGCAGGATGTGCTTTGGAAAGCTGTGTATCTTGCCAGCTGTCTCCCTGTCTGTACAATAGAGTCTATCACACATTTTTGGGAGATAATACACCTACAGCAAAGTGCCCAAGTGGCTTGAAATACTAAGCCAAGTGGTAAAGTCGTGAATCTGTTGAAGCTTTTGGCAAAAAGGGCCCTTTGCTGATCCAAAACCCCGTCCTCTTGGATGCCTTTCTCTAATTTTGGCATTCTGTCTCACAGACTGAAGCACGGAAATCATTGTTTTGAGCGGACAAACAATGTACGGGGGCTACAGTGACGACCTGACAGGAATGTTAGGAAAACAACTTGACAAAGGGAGAAAGGGATGAACTTCAAAAGGCCACCCTTTGAAAGCAAGAGACAAAGTGCTGGTTGAAATAACAAGACATGTGCGACAATGTTAACGTCAACATTAACAGTGGAAACAGCACGCCACGCTTCTTTCTGTAACGTCACCACACCCCCTTCTTCCTCAAAAAAAGAAAGGGAGGATGGTGATTGATAGCGGGTGCTTGAATTTACAGTAGCATGTCCTTCAACACAGGGGGCAATTACTGTAACACTAAGAGAGCCAGAGGGAAATTGTTGACATTGGCAAAAGCATATTCAATTACAGTTTACTCCCATGAGAGTGGTGTGCAACGTAGTGTGGAGGCAGGTGCACCCTGATCATGAGAGGGGGACGAGTGACTGCCAGAGAAAGGGAGAAGTGAAAGACAGTGGATAAACAATGAGACATTTATAGTGGGGGGTCCCTTTCTTACTTCAATTTATTAAAATATTTGAAGAGCAGTCTAGTAGGCTATTGCATTTGTGAAACAACGTTTTGACAAATGACCCCAACTGAACCGTCATTACGGCAGAGGAAACGAAGATAGGATTTCAATTATATATATTTAAGTCTCATTGATATTAAACTCTTTTAAGAGTGACCTGACCCAGAGGGCAGCATGACATTTTGTACAATAATAGCAAACAAAACTCACACAGTACACATGAATGAGCACAACATCCAGTTATAATGCATAAGGTAGATCAAGGGCTATCATATCGACAATCTTTGCATGTAAGAGGAAGCAAAAAAGGAATGACAAATAGAGATAACCCACCCACAGTTCCACAGGAGACGAGGGTGGTCCCTCTGCTCATGGTGTGGAGCTCACGCTGTGGAGGACAGGCAAACACAGGGACCGAACGTCAGCGAGACACAAAATAAACCAAAAAGTGCGACCTATTTGCCATTACAAGAGGATCAGAAAAATATATCAATGCCGATTTCACTTTTCAGCTGCTTTATAAAACCACTCCACTACCTAAAGTATGTAGTATATATAATCCACTACCTTTATTGTACAACACATTTTACAGTACATTTAAAAAAGCTTTTATGAGAAGATGAAATACTTATTGTTGTCTCCCTCAACCAGATACCATTTTGAAACGCTAACCTAAAGCTGCATTAAAGAATATCTTTGATGCCGCTTCAGCTTTAAAACAAATTATTTTTCATAGTCAGTTTTGTCTACACATGCCCATTTTCTAATCCGACACCTAGTTCACTTTTAACTACAGGGTGGTGGCTACCTGCACAAAGGACAAAAGGAAAATGCCATGATGCAATGCTCTAACTCAACTTAAAGTTATCACCACAACAAAACAATGTTTTCTAAGATACAACTCTAAAAAAAAAAGCTATTGTTTTGCAAAATATGATTAAATTCAACAATTTGAAACTAAAACTTCAGATCTTGTGAAAATGTAATATTAAGCTATAGGAAACCGACAACTACACCAAAGAATATATTGACAGCTATATATTATAGAAAATGTCTACAATAGTGTAGAAAAAAATGTTGAAAAAGAAAAAAAAGCAGGAAAATATGTGAGAGATTTGCAAGGCCTGCATGCTATACATGATCAGGCAAAGGTTATTGGAGTTTTCATTATATACATATCTTGATGTTAATCTTTGGTTAAGATTTGTTCTGTTGCACCTCCAGTTGAGAGGTTGAAGGAGTATTTAGATTTCAGATAGACACAATCTTTACAATGATTTAAAGTGTTTTTATAGACAGGGAGATAACAGCAGGGAGAAAGAAAGCTTTGAACGGATTATAATTTTAAGCAACTCATCTACTCTGCTATCTGTATGGAGATACAAAATCAAATGCAAATACTCGTCACTTTATGGCATGATCTCTACCAATCTCTTCAGGTTTTTCCATTCATCTGTAAGTTGTCATAGGCTTGGGGCAGGTCAGCCTTGTTTATCAGATGTTAATCAATGTACAAACTGACTTTGGACTCAGCTATTTAATGCTAGCTTTTTCCTTGCTTTCAATTTAGTGTTATGCTAGGCTTGAAAAATCCTGGACCTCTTGATACTGAATGTGAAATTGATGTGCATCTTCTCACATGACTGTGTGTACAGCAAATACATTTCAAAAAAGGCTGCTACCTTCTTTCACTGTTACACTAATCAAATCAAAAACAAAAAAGAATGACTAACTAATGAACAGGCTAATACATTGTGGTCTGGTATACATTTATTGTGCCAGTGAGTATACCTGAATCAATGTAGCATCTGTGGCTTGTCGCCACGCCCTTATGTAATATAATCACTGACCTATTAATTCTGCTGACTACTGCCTAAATTGTGAAACACTGTGCAGCTACTCACTGAAGTAAAAAAAAACAGTGTCCTTTGGGTGAAACTCAAAAACATTCCCTCACCAGCCGTCTCTCGGTGTTGTTGGACTTTACATCATTGACACCCTTCTTCTTTTCCAGTGTTTTCAAGTAAATGATCACCATGGTAGCATGCAGCTCTTTTCCAGTCTGTTTAGATGCAGGAGAAGGCCAAGGGCAGCCATCTTAGACGTGGAGCCGACACAGGTGCATTTGGGCGAAACAAACGACCTGTTGGTGACCTCCCATCTACAGTGGAGCCCTCGAGTGCTGCTGGTGGCGGTGATGGAACTAGGAGGGTGTGTCCAACACTTCAGCTGATCCCTGTCTTTAGAGGAAGGGAAGAGTAAAGTCAACAAGAAATACAAATGTACTGCCAATGGGTTCATTTCTAGGACACATGCAAAACATTGCAACATGGCTAGTTTCCACTTTGCCAAACTGAGTCAACAGGTAAGAAAGTTGGAGGATAAAGATTCCAGGTTTGGGTGTGTCGTGCCAACAGATGCACCTAAACACAGCTCAGGCATAGCCTACAGCCGTGGTAGTAATTAATACTTTTATATGTTTCACATATATACTGGGGACAACAATCTAATAAAACTAGGCAGAAATCCCTTTTAATGTACAATCAAATACTACCCCTACGTGAGGAGAAGCATGCAAACTGCAGATCATGTACCGGGCTGTTTGGTGCTTGACTGATGTCCAATAACACATAGTCTCACATAGCCATACCTATCTCTATATCACTGTGTCAGCGGGGTAGACAAGTCTGGCCCCACATATTGTCATTTTGGTATAAAAAGGCTTTATTATATTTCTTTATACCATTCACAAATGTTTGGGCGACACTCAGCACAGGATGAAGCGACGGTGCCCTTGCAAAAGTAGCGAGCGCCGATTGCAAAAAGGAGATTGACGTGTGAGATATGCTTTCAATGGCTTATACCAACACACAACATCCTACTCAGAGTAAATAAAACCATTTAAAGAAGGCACATAAATAATACAATCCAACTCATTATCTATGCAAAGAAGGTTATGTTTTAAGTTCAGTTTGTTGGTTCTTTGTCTGTTTGTCAGCAGTTTAATGGAAGAACTACTGTCCTGATTTTAGTGAAATTAAGTGTGTAACATGGGCCAAAAAAGGACCCATTACATTTGTGAGCGGATTCAAATCACAGGGTTGACACATTACTTATGGAAAATAACTTTTCCACATATTGAACTTGATGAAGGAAAGAGACTTTACACTGAAAAGAGCACTGAAAACTAAATTAACTACTGACAGGCATAGGTTTACTTCATTACGTAACAAAGTAACTCAAACAATCAGAAAGGCCAAAGCCAACTTCTTCATAACAATAATTAATGAGGCAAAAGGTAACACTAAAATAATTTGGGAACAGATTAAAACCTTACTGGGAAGCACAGGCCAAAAAAGCAGCTAGAACTAAAAGAGAATGGTAACCTAGTGCAAGACCCAAAACAACTTGCCATAGATTTTAATACATATTTTATCAACTCTGTAGATGAGATTGCACAGAACTTCCCTTTGAGAGCAGAACATATTATCAAAGTCGACGAAAGTAAGATGTCCTTTTGCATTCAACCCATATCGGAATTAAAAACCAAAGCAATTATTAATTCTCTTAAAACTTCAACAGCTAAGGACACATACGCTATGGATTCTACAATGCTTAAATCACTGCAAGATTACTTAGTCTGCCCTCTTGCCCAAATCATCAATTCATCTGTATTACATGGGACATTCCCAAGTGCATGGAAGACTGCAATTGTAACCCCCATTTTCAAGTCAGGTGACCCTCTGAACATCAACAACTACCGCCCAATTAGCATCTTACCTGTAGTATTCAAGGTGGCTGAGAAGTGGGTGTCAGAACAGCTTGTCTCCTTCTTAAACAACAGTCCATTTCAACTTCATCCCATGCAGTTTGTCTTCAGGGCAAATTATTCAACCAAAACAGCCAACTGCTTTTTTATAGAAAAGGTCAAAGCAATGGTTGACAAAGGAGGTGTTGTTGGTGCAGTATTTCTGGATTTACGCAAAGCCTTTGATACAGTCAACCATAAGGTCCTTCTGTCCAAATTGTCGGCTTTTAACTGCTCTCCATTAACACTCAGTTGGATTGAATCATACCTTACTGGTAAGCATAAGCATGTTATCGTCAATAATCGACTCTCTCCAGCTCTAGACTTAAGCACCGGAGTACCACAAGGTTCAATACTTGGTCCACTTCTTTTTTCCCTATATATTATTGACCTGCCATCTGTCTGTCCTGATGTGGAAACACAGCTATATGCCGATGACACGGTGATATATGTGCATGCCAACACAAAGCAAAAGGCTGCTGATAAACTGACCTCAGCTTTAGTGCTGATCACTAGCTGGCTACACCGCTCCTGTCTTCAGCTTAATGTCAACAAAACAGTTGGAATGTTTTTCACAAAAAGAAAATGCAACATTGTGTCAAATATAAGCATCTCAGGTGAACATATTAACATTGTGCCTCAGGTTAAGTACCTTGGAATCATTATTGACTCTAATTTAACATTCAAAACACAAGTCAAAAAAGTGACCCAAAGAGTCAAGTTTAGCCTAGCAAATTTTAAATACATAAGAAACACAATGACATTGAATTCTGCCAAATGATACATGAATGCCATGATCATGTCACATCTTACATACTGTCTCACAAGCTGGGAGCAAATTAACAGCTCCACACTGAAGCCACTAGTAACCCTGTACAAACAAACCCTCAAAGTACTGGACCAGAAACCTAACCGCTCCCATCACTGTACCATCCTCAACAAGCATAACATCCTGAGTTGGGAAGATTTAATAAAGTATAGGAACATCGTTCTGGTGTACAAAATCCTGCACAATACAGCCCCTCCACCTCTTAACTCATTGGTTACTCAACGTAACAACACCAGACTGACCACTAGAAGCTCCACACGTGGCGACCTATCAGTCCCATTCAGGAAGAGTACTTTTGGTCAGTCATCATTCTCGGTCATAGCAATACAAAACTGGAATTCTCTACCCACTCAAATCAAAGACATACATTCACATCCCACCTTCACAGCTCACTTAAAAACATGGTTCACTGAGAACTACACCTGCACACACTAGTCTGTGTTGAGTATGGCGTGAGTGTTACATGTTGTGTTACATGTTGTGATCATGGATGTTGCCCCTCGTTTCTGTTATGTGATTGTGATGTGCTATATGAGACATGTACTATATAGTAACGTGTGTTGTTTATTGTTCTCTTTTATCCTCACACCGGTATCTACTTGTCTTTCATCCTTTTTATTTTATTTTATATATTTTTTTATAACTAATGCTGTTGATATATTGTCATTTTAAGGGTGTCTATTACCATCTGGCCGGGGACAACAGCTGGAAATTAGCCATGTCGGCTAAAGCTGCACCATTTACTGTTTTTGTGACAGTTCATCGATGGGGACTGTCCACGACACTATAAATAAATAAACTAAACTAAACTAAACTTGAACTCTATAGTACTTAAAACATTTGCTTATAGTGGAGTTAGATGTTTGAGCTTGAACCATATAAGCTGGATTCTCTAATAAGTGAAGCAAAGCATTTTAACTACCCAATTGAACTATTCCGTGCAAGATTTTACTGCTGAGATAGTTGATCAAAATGAGTGCCGACTTCTGTTTTTCCATTCAACACTTACCACCATGACTCTCATAGCAACGGATCCACTCAGCTCTCCTTATAGCGAAACGCTTATAAAAATACAGTCTTTGTAAACAAAACAGGCTGCCATATGTTAAAGAGTTTCTCTACCCCAGTACATAATGGAACATTTGGCATGCCAACATAATCTACGGAACATATAGGGATCTAAACATGCTGCAACAGAAGGCCAGCTCAGCTAATCTGGGAAAAGGCATCACTCACAGCACATGACTACAGATGTGGCTAAGACGCATGGATAGAAAAGGAACATATATGGAGCTGCGGTTTCCTCATCGACTGCCTTCACCCGCAGATGGAAGAGCACGGACAGTAGCTACTGCAGTAAACACAAACTCTTAAAAACACTTAGATATATATATGCAAGGCAGATGGGCCATATGCTAAACACGCATCATCATGTCTGCTCTCCTCAATCTCTCAGATGTTAATGCATGGGAAAGATAAATGACAGGCAGGTCCATTTATGCTTACATTAGCCTTGGAAAAAAGACTACAAATGTAGAAATAGCTGCCGTGACCTTCTCTCCGTCATTAGACAACCACCAAACACACCGATAGCATCCAATTAGAGAGTACCAGCATGGTTCAGATCAACTGTTGGCTAATGACAGCTTTCTGCTGTGGAGCAACACATGAGGCTAATGGATCTTCCAGGCCTACTATGTTATCCGGCCCGTGTAACATGTGGTTTCATGTTAAGTGAGGGTGGTTGCACTTATATAACATGCTTCAGAGAGACAGTTGCAAGTGTGCACTGGGTATTAAATGAGTCTTGTGGGAGAGTAACGAGTCTAGAGGGGGGGAAAAAAGAGGGACACATCATGAAAAATAAAAATTGGACAGGTTGTTCACACAATAATTGTCATATCTAGTCATGTTGCGTTTCTTCACTTTGTCATCTCTATTCCTTCCCTCTTGTTGAGCCCCATGACTACATGAAGACTATAAATGTTTTATGTAGGCCTGCCCTAAACCAACTGCTAGCATATGACTCCTATTATCTCCATTTATCCCGGAGAGTCATTGGAGCACAACTGGGCCTCCGCAGGCGAGAGGGACTGCTGGTGGAGGTGGGAGTCAGAGGAGACAACCGGGAATGTTCTTCTTGATCAGTTTTGCCGATTACTTTACTGATTAGGGCTGACACTGAGTAATGGGCAGGCCAAAGAAGCAGCATTTGTGTGAGTGTGTGTCTTTGTTAGACAGGGTAAGAGTTGAAGAGCATGACGGTCACGTGTAAGGGTTGTTACAGTGTGCCGTTTGACTGAAGTGTGACGCGTTCCACCAGGGCTCGAACAGCTGTATTAATGCGTGTCTGTCTATGCTGACGTGTACTTGTGTGTGTGTGAAGTGGGGTCATGGGAGAGGGCAAACCGAGTGTGAATTCAACCACAGAGCCATGCTTACTTAATGATCCGACTCTTTATGATGGGGAAACCAGAGATGAATGAAGAACTGTGGCGCACTTGTGTGCAGACTCTACTGATCTGATCAGATTTTTTTTTAAAGTTTACTTTACTTTACTTTTTCTGTGTTTCTAAAGATCCCCAGGATATGATCAGGTAGCAGGACACCTCAGCCCACAAGTAGTCCCTTATATTGTACACAATTATTTAAAAAAAAAGGCAGGATTCATAAAACGTTTTAAGAGTAAAAGTCAAACATTTTCAAGTATTTTAACCAAACATTTACAGACCATAGAAACCCTGATCGTCTCATCTAAATAGATACAAATGCGATTGCAAAAAAAAAAATTCACAAAATTCCTTTATACCCACTGCAATTAATATGTAAAGTCTTTCCTTCTTACTGGCTGTTCTTTATAAATGTGCATGTTTTTGTTTAGATCAATATTATGTATTGATAGTGTGACACCTTTGGACAGAGCCATTTGAGGGGATTGTTTCAATTCAGTACTCTTTTCCTAAATAATCATGTATATTCAAATTTAAGGCAAGCATATTTCTAACCTTGAATATATAACAGTTAAAATTAAGCAATTTTTCAAACTTTGCAAGACTTTAGTTACTAGAAACTTGAAATTTTCTGGACATATGCCATGTTTTCCTAGCATGAAAATCGGCAGATAAAGTCAATGAACGCTGAGAAAGTAGTAATCTGTAGTAAGGGTGAATAATTTAGTCATGCATATTTATTTAATGTATATGTAAAATATATATATTTACAACGCCTGTCTCAAACAAATGTCTCCCGCGATGTAATGTCAGGTTTGTGCAGTTGTCATTTTACATGAGATTAAAACTAAACTGAAGAAAGGCTGCACTATCAAAATGGAAACGTGTTATTGTTTGGCCTGTTCTAGGTTCATGTAACACTATTTCACCTCCATTGTGGACTCAAATCAGATGGTAATTCAAGTCCGATGTGTGTACTCTGGGGTGCAGACAGCAGCTCTTGGCTCACAATGGCCAATGACTTAGGAGGGCACTAGAAAGGGCAGCTAAGATAATATGGCTCTTTGCCCAGGCGGTGATTTGTACAGGCAGATGAATAGAAGCCTATTTGGGGCCCCCTAAAGTTCTGTGACGGGGTGTTTGGTGTCCATCACCAATTGGCTTTGGTTACTGCATACTTGTGCGGAGCGCGTCTGGTGTCAGGACTTTGATCGGTGGCTGCAGCTGAAGAACTCATTTCATACTAATAAAATGATGTACAAAACACAGCATGGGCGATGCAAGTGAAACACCTTGTGCATATCATTTAAAAACGTTTAGTGTTAGTGTCAAACTGAAAATTGAAAATGTCTCTCTATTCAGACGTGATTTTATAACACAAGAGACTTGAGGTTGATCTGTTTTACATACTATTAATGGTCATGGGAGACAAAACTGAAGATCAAAAAGAAAGGTTTTGCACTGTCCGGTTTTTTTGTGGTCCGGAATGAATAAAAGTAAGGGCAATTATTTTGTCTAAGTCTGCAGTGTCGATTGTTAATTCAGGGTGAACACACAGCCACCCCTCTCTCAATGAGGCCGGGGTCGTAAAAATTGTCCTAGGGAGGTCAAGACATACCACTGAATCCTCTGGTCATCACCCTAGTACCCAGTGGCAAGGGAACACTGGCCAAAAGCAACACGCCATCACACCACGAGTTCTTCAGAAGTACATAAACAATGAAGAGCACATTCA
Source organism: Gymnodraco acuticeps (assembly GCF_902827175.1). Classification (NCBI taxonomy): domain Eukaryota; kingdom Metazoa; phylum Chordata; class Actinopteri; order Perciformes; family Bathydraconidae; genus Gymnodraco; species Gymnodraco acuticeps. Next base: position 4,885,284 of record NW_022991180.1, read on the forward strand.
GTCAAACTTTATGCGTTGTCAGTAGTCAGGTTCTGGCCTCCTGTTGCAGATTCCCCCGCACGTTTCTCTAACGACAGTGACCATCAACCTCTGCATAAATACAGTCAACTCTTAAAGTCCTACTTAATGAGAGGTTTAAAAATATTTACTTTGAAAAGGGAGCAGTTACCTACAACAACTCTGGAACGAAAACAGAGGCAGGAAACATAACTAAAAATAATTTCTTGGGAATAACCCTTCCTTAAAGTCAACCTGATAGTCCAGTTAAAGGTGGGGTAGGTAAGTTTCAGAAACTGGCTCGAGTGCACTAACATTTGAAAGTACACAGCCGAAAAGAATCCGCCCCTTCCTTCAGACTTCCTTACAGAGCACCTCCTCCAACACACATGAACGCGCACATGACGTCAGCAGACTGGTGAAAGTGGCCGCCTGTTGCTGGCGAGTCATTGAAGTACTGCTGCAATGCACGCCCAATGACGGCACGCCCAATGACGGCACGCCCAATGAGGGCACGAGATACATTTGTGCGTGCACGAGATGGAAGGCTGACAGACAGGGCGGCAATCCAATCCGTTTAGCCGGGCCGGCTAAACGGATTGGATGTACTTTTTACAGTACTACGGCTTCCACAGATTACATTTTTTTATGGATTTTTGGTCAAAGCACTTCAGATATTCATTGCTATCGGGATGTTAAGAGCATTCCATGGAATATAACAAAAAGTGTATCTCGAGCCGGTTTCTCAAACTTACCTACCCCACCTTTAATACTGCCAGCCTAGTTTTTGAGAAACGAACAAGTACAGCACACATGTGAAAGCTCACTTCCCTTTGCAGTGAACGGGTTGTGCTTCCCTTGTGGTCGAATGCTGCTGCTGAGTTGGGTGTGGAACGCAATGACTTTATTACCAAATACATTGAGTGAGACAACCACAAGTGATATCTACAAAGCGGTGTGACATTTAAAATGCCTTAATTACCATTCCTGCTTTGCCAAAAAATGATTTCACAATCACATTTAACATAAGTAACCTTCCTCATGAAATAAATAGAGACATGGCTTGTTCCCTTTATGTTTAATTATGTTTGATAGCTTTAAGAGATGGCTAACTTAACTCATGTGCTTTTGCTACAGTTACTGTCCAAAAGCAGATTAGTAATGTGCAACAATTACTACGATTATGTAATATCCAATTATCTAGCCACGCCACAAAGCATTACAAATGTGTTTTTAAATCAATCCAAGATTTTTTTGATATTTCTTTGGGTTCATTACCTGGCTTTCTTCAAATAAATCGTTGCGCAGTAGTACACTGTTTGTAGGAATTGTATAGGCAGCCATAGCAACCAAAAAAAAACAGAGGATAACAGTGACAACTGGTGATGTGGTGAAAAAAGCAGACATCACCCAAACATGAACAGCTCATCATTTCTTTATCAGGGAGTCTGTTTGTTATAGGAAACTGGACTATTGAACAGGGCCAGTTTACAAAGCTGCAACACGGTGACTTCCAACCTGCAAACACAGCGTCTGTATATTAAGGCAGCATTCAAATGTATTTGGGATCGACCCCTGGATCTCAGAACAGGACTTAGTTAACCGAAGTCTTAGGAACCCTGACAGGCGTAGGATCAGGTGTTTCAGTTTGAGTAAAGGGAGGTATGGGGCCTCTTGCCCCCTGGAGTGACCCTCGCATGCCATGACTCCCCATACATCAGGTACCCCACTAATTACACTAACCCCCCACTCCTCCTCCCTATCAATGCCTGCCTTTCCGCCTGTGGTTTCTTCCATTATCCATGAGTGCCTGTTCTGTTCTGCACACACTAAACAGAGCCTTAATCCATCAGGGATACATTACATGGGAGCCTCTAGCAATCCCAGGCAATTGCACAGCTCTATAAGGGCGACCACTCCTATATTATGCAAGCAAGTGATGTTATACAGATTGTCACTACCAATCAACGAATAAAGTGACATTATTGCCGTTACGTAATGTTCCCGATGTGGAGCTGTATGATATATGAGTTTAGAGTACGTACGGCTGGGAGAAAAAGAAAACTGTGCAGCATTCCACTGGTCCATTCATTCATTCATGAGGGGCTCAGCTCACCATATGGATCCTCTGACTGCTCAGCATAGTGTGTGTAGAGAGAGAGTAAAACAGATGCATAGATATGAGATGTGAAAGCCAACTGAAAGTGTATCATTTGTGGTGTTTTCACTGCATAGACAGCTAGGGCAGAATGTGGGATTTTATCTAAACTTTGCACTAAACAAGAATCAAATAACTGCCGCTTCAACCTACCTACCCAATTATTGAATCAGTTTATAAGTTGTAATAAGAGTGAGATGTTTCTAGATAACTCACAGATTTAACATTGGATTGCACCCCTCTTAATACTCCACTTAGATCCCCAACAGTACCATCCTACATCCACTTCTTGACTTTATGAATCAGCTGATCTGCAGCGAGTCTAATTGGTTGCAAATCTTGCTGGTGTTCAGCCTTGTGCAGTTGTTTGCTATGACCTGCAGGTGTATGTAAAACAAGCTGACGGACTTAAACACAACTACTGAGAATTAAAATATACCGCAGAGGCCAATAGCCGGGAGTTATGACACATGTCGGCATGATAATTAGGAGTTTTGTGCAAAACAGCATTGTCAAGACACATTGACTCTGTTCTCAGGCCTTGCACAGAATGAAAGCATGAAGGATGTTACATATTAGTTGTCTTTGTATGAGGAAAATATATTGCAGTTAACTGTAAAAATCCTACAACTTGGAGGACATGCAAGGTTTGCCACAAGTTTGGAAAACAGGTTCTAAAAATACAGGCCGTCTGTGCCAAACACCAACAGAAGCTTTCAGTTCTCCTTTTTTCTAGAGATTCAATTTAGGGATAGTTTCAGACTGTTTCAATGCCATCTCCGTACAACATGATTCAGCCAGGAGCTATGTGACATCTGACATTTTATGGAAAAGCCAATCCAAAGCAGCACAGGAAAATAAACAGAGATGCTAATAAAACCAAGACCCTGGGGATATAAAGTCTCATTTAGAGTCAAAACGCAACAGCAGAGGAAAATTCTTCTTTTGTTAAAGTTGATTTCTCACTATAGCCACATAGGAAAACCACAGTGGGTGTGTTGATGGGAGCCTTCCTATTGCATCCCAGAATGCTTTTCATCTCTAAGTAGAGTGTGGTGCCTGTCTTTGGGGGTTGGGGGAGTCCTTCTCTGGTGTATGTGAGAATGCCTCTTTTCTTTTCTTTTCAGCTGCATGTCTTTGGCTCTGTGGGCGTTGAGACGCCAGACTTACAAATCTATCATGTTAATGAGGAAGGAATATACAAAATGAGGGATAACAAGTATGGTGAAAACATGAAATAATAAAGTATTTGTTTTTAAACTCCCTGAATTCAAGCGGTATGAAGCGGTGTGTGTGAAGCAGTTATGATCGCAGGTCACGGAGAAGAAAGGGAAGCTTCTGAAGTGAATAGAGAGTAGCATGGAAGCACAGAGAGGCAAGGCTAACAATCCTTTTCTGGTAGCTTTGCATAATGCCTTGGGCCAGGGAACAAGTGAAAGAAAGAGAGCCACAGTATTAGTTGAACAGAAAGATGAAGCAAAAAACACGCAAAAAGTGAGATTGAAATCTACAGAAAGTCAGAAAGAAAGAAACTGACAGAGTGGAAAGTGGCAGAGTGTGTATGGACTGAGGGAGTCGTACACACAGACGGAGAATGAACCAGAGGCTCGCTCAGCACACAGCTGCCCACAGACAGAATGGAGCTCTAATAGGGCCTTTCGCCTGCAACACAAAGACGTTGCAAATGTACGCATCTTAAGCACACACTGGAGTGCAGAGCAATCCCCTTTAAAAACCCACTGGCCTTAATTGCTTCCATCAATTATGCCTATAGTTTGTCCAAAACAAGTCTACAGACCAACAGTGCAAGCCCTTTTGTCGAAGAGTACAATTGATTGATCAAAAGATAAAAGTGATTAGCAGCAACTGTGATGAGAATTTGTTACTTCTTAGTTTTTCATATAATGCACAAGTTATCAAACCTCTATAGAACAAGACTGAATGTTCCCACAACACTGCCTTACATTACATTACATAAAAGCACTTTGATCTGACATAGTTGTATGTGTGAATATATCAGATGCATTTATTCAAAAGGGCTTTGGTTTGTTGTGTGGCCGTATTAAACACTTAATGATAATGCGTTTGGATTTTGGCGATTATAATTAAGATTGAAAAAGGGTAAACAGATGTATATATTTGTCAAGGATAAAAACATTTATGAAACATACGTATTGGAATAGATATGTATGCCGTTGTTGACAGCTACAGCAAATAATACATTTGCAGGTTGATAGAAACTTAGAGATAAAATGTGTTTGTGGTCACCAAGCTGTAATCAAGCAGTTGTTTATCTTCTAAAATCCAAGCCAGGTGTGGTGGTTACCATAATCTTCCCAAAAAAGGCAGATCAGAAAATATTCAGAACAAGCCTCCTCATCCAGTAATGCATCTATCAACACTCGCTTTGTAATTAGTGACTAGAGCTGACATGTGAATTAATCTTTAAGCCGAGTCTACTTCACCTCCAACCTGAACTCCAGCATTTTCTGAGCAGGATTCTTGAGAAAAACTACAGTCATTTCCTGTTTAGTTAACCACATTAGCCAGCCATCCCCTCAAGTCAAGGACTACCGCTGCCATGGTGGCAGCAAGAAACATTTCCATGTATTTTCAATTAGGGAACCCTGGTACCAAACCAGTTTTCCATGGTATTGTGTTTATGGTGTCCACAAAGATCAACAAACTGCCGTGCAATTTTCGAGAGGGCAAAACATAAAGAAACCAACAGTTACTTCCTAACCCACATAGGAAAGGAAACAACACTGACACATAACAAGAGTAGTGCCTTGTATCCATAGTGCTCTTATTCAAAGTGCTTAGAAGGCAATAAAGAAGTTCTGAAATGAACCGGTGCTGTTCAAAAGACACAAAGCCAGCAATACATCCACCCATAGATATAAAAAGACAATTCACTTTATTGTTTATGTTTTTATCAGTATCTTATCAGTATTTATAAACTTGGGGAAACTCAGTTTTAGTTTCTTATATGTGTAATAACAATAACTCAGGGTGTACAACCCAAATGGTCATACAAATGTACTATAAACAGTGTATATTTTGATTGGACTCCAAGGATGCAGCTTTATAGCTTTGCTCTGAGAACAGAAACCAGATTGATGAGAAACAAAGTAGCTCATAGTTTAAACCTCTTTTGCATGAAAAAGTATAAACTATGCTCATATAAGTACGGCAATCAGTAATTACAGATCTCAAGACGGAAAAAAGTATGTGGTTAAGATTGGTGAGAGATATGCAACCAGGCGCTATGACTCGAAGCCCTCAAGCTGCTCTCAATCTCTTCTTACCGGTTGTGGTGAGGAGCTGTATCTCAATATGAGCTGCAAGGCACCCACACTGCCTCTCTCGCCACCTACACAGGTACTGTGACAACAGCCTGGACTTTATTACCATAAGTGATAGATGGAGGGGAGTTTGCTGGCCCACAGAGCTTAGTTAATGTGTGCAGTTCCCGCTACGGCAGGTTATTAAGTAGTAACTTTTAATGAAGCAACAGGTTTGCCAGGCTGGGCAAGGAATTTGATTTCCAAACTCTACAATAGCTGATTTAGTAAAATAAAACTTGTAATACAAACATTGGACATAATGTGACATCTTCGAAGTGTGCCACATGGCACAAAGTGCACATTTTTGTGGCTACTCTGGCTTAATGGTAGCAGATACTTGGGCTGAACACCATAATAAGTTGTTCAACAAAAAACGACATTTCTGTTTTCTGATGAATGCCCCAATGTAACCTATGAGCATGAGCAGACAAAGTAGCCTATAAACTCCACAGCAGGGAAATAATGATGCACACATCAACACAGTTATAACGATCATGTATCCCAACAAATATCCTACCTGGCCAGCAGAGGCTGTTTTAAAGTTAGCTCATCTTCAACAAAGGGAATGCGAGAGCAAAATCACCAGAAGTTTCTCGCAGTTGCAGCCGACAGTTCAGCGTCGCCAGCGCAGGACTGACCGGACTGCGAGCAGCTGAGAGCTCGCTGCTTCTTTCAGCCTTCAGCAGTCATTGTAACAATATCCGCGTACAGACAAACCATGTGGACGGGGAGGCAGGAAGAACGGTGACCGACTCAGAAACCTATTCAGCACCGAGAGTACTATGTTACTCTACATTAAAAATCTTCCCTAAGTAATACTTACATTAACTGAACACAACAAACAGTTTAAGTGCGTTTGAACGAACATCTCAAAACTTTATTTGAAACAAACAACCCCACCTTTCCCCAGTTGGTATATTCCACTTTGGTTCTCCCTCAGGCATTTACAATACTCATGTGCTACTTTGTATTATGCTTTTCATTGATGTTATTGAAGCAAATATGCGTTGACATTCCCAGTATTACAAAGACAACTACATTTACACGAATTAACCAAGCACACACAAGATCCTACCATGCCTCGTGGTTCTTCCCGTCCCTGTTGTAGTCGTAAAACAAACTAAAACAATGACCCAGACATGTGCCGAAAAAGTAAAACCGATTAACAAAAATGTGTTTTAACTGCTGTTACCAAGTCAAGCTAGTCCTTACTCAAAAAGGCAGAGTGTGAAAAGGTTGGAAATCCCTTGAAAGAGGAATTTTCCCACTTCCACTTTGGCACTCCTGTGATGGAAAACGTAACTGCTACATGGTCTGGTAATTAAATAAATCCAAGTAAAATCCTATTAGAAAGACTTCAAACATGTTTCCAGGGAGATGGGAGAGAAAAAACATCAATATTTGCAGTACACACTTGAGAGGTTAAAATGAAAGCATGGTATTCACGCTGGTAGGGCAGCCAGTGGGCTATGGCATCACGTCTGAAACATTATAGGTTGATATTATGAGTGGAATAAAAGTGTAGCTTCACATTTATGCCAACCCAAAAGCCATAAGTGCTGACGGTGGTAACAGCTCAGTGCAACCCAGCAAGATCCACCGTTTTATAGTGAATGGTAATAAAATATTTGTAAAGATTATATAGTTCCAATGTCCCCTTTAATTCAAATAAGCCCATTTTGTAAGAAAGCCAGTTTTGACTTCCTGAATAAATCAGGACCTTGCCTGGGGGTCCTAAGCAGGATTTGGTCTGAGGACCCCCCTACTTGTAAAGTGTTGCCACTTCATATGGCACTGAACCAACCTGTTTATTGTTGGTTTATTGTATTTGAAAACTGCTCAAAAAACGGATGACTTTACAAAGGCCAACAGGATTGTGGTGTAGTCTATTTCTTAACAACAGCAACTGTTCAGGGAAACTGAGCAGGCAGCAGTGCATTTAAGTGCAAGGTAACTTCAGTTCATTTAATAACTAATAATACAATAAAAACACTCAAAGATCAGCCGAACGAGATGAATTGTTTTTAATTATAGTGAACTTTGATCAAGCTAAAGGACAACATATTGAATGGAGGTTTCAATTCATGGGAAAATCTCTGTGAGTTGTGAATGTGGGCATGATATGCACATACAGGCAGGATATCCAGGGCCTTGTAAAATTCCAGGCAGTAATTATTGTAAAGCTTGCATGTGTTTACTCAACATCCACAGCTCCCATTGGACCACTGGCACAGCTTGCAATTAGGATCCTTAGTTTGACAGATATTAATGACGCCATAGAGAAAGGAAATGGCAGACAGGCTTCTCTTCCACAAAGATTGGCCTCTTGTTTATTCTTTAGGTCAGATGTTTTTAATCATGGTCCTCAGGACCCCAAGCTCTGCTGGTTTCTAGTTTAACCAATGATGTATGGGTTACTTTTCACATGACATGAAAGACGGATACAATTAACTACCTGGTAACAGACAACAGTGGTTTTCAAACTGTGGGTCAGTCCTCTCAACATGTTCCTTGCAAAGTAATTTGAGGGGCTATCAGATGTTTTATTGAATAAGGAATAAATGATCTGTACATGTTATTGTGTATCTAGTTTCCCTTCTGTAAAATGAAAACAAAAATACATGTTTTCCTCTAGGGGTAACACATCCAACAAACTGAATAAATGTATGGCTGAAATAGGACTACAGTTAGCCTCGGGAAAGTAATATTACAGTCAAATAAGTGTCATATGAGAGAGGGTAAGGAGTTTACATATGGAAGTCTCTTGATAGCAAGAACATTAACTGCAAAACTGTAAAACAAACTAAATGAATATATTGAACAGGTTCTTTAAGTTCTGAGGATGAATCCCATCTCTTTCGACTCCACTTCCAGCGATATAATTACTAACAAATAATTGCTAACAAAGCACTTATATACTAATAGAGGACAGGTTTATCTAAAGCCAGTTGAGTAGCACTTGAAATGTTTTTTCTCAATGAAGCCTGATGTACTTATATGATTCTGTTTTCTTCAAGTTTGTATCTTGTTGGTCGAACGCACTTATTGTAAGTCGCTTTGGATAAAAGCGTCAGCTAAATGCAATGTAATGTAATGAATGCAAGAAGAAGGCAGCAACAAAACAAAAAATATTTATTTAAAGAAAAATGTCCCACTAAGTTACATTGTACATCTGCTACATAACACATTGTTTATCAAAAATGAAGGAGGTATGGCATAAAAAGTCTGCAAAATGTAAAACAATTTCCTATGATTGACAGAAAACCTGCAGAATAGATGGCACAATAAAATATCCTCCGGGGACTTGTGAATCAATGTACTCTCTTGAAGATGAGTGCTGTCACACTGTTGCCAGTCTTTCCTCCAAATTGAAAACTAGGTGTAGGCAACTCTTGTACATACTCAAATCCTGTGAGAAAACAGAGAGAAAATGTGCAGTTTAAGAAATGCAAACTACCGGAACAGCAACATTTTCTTGTTGACTAGGGCTACAGCGGGGTTAGAAGAAGAACTGGGAGTCAATAACTATCCATCCACCATCTGTGGTGCTTCCTGGGACCCTGTAAAGACAGCCTGTCAGTGTGACGGATGAGATTTCAAGGCCTGTTGGCCCCCTGCAGGCTCTCTGGAGTGACTACACTGAGAGGAGTGACAGCTAGTGGAAGCTTGCCCAAATTCTGACTTTACAAGGCTGTTGTTGCCTGCAGCTTAACAACCTGCCAGGTAACTGGAGCAGCTGTTTAACTGTGTCTGCGTCTTTGACTGCGGGTCAGACAAAAAGTGTTCCCATTTTATTTAACCGATATACAACACAGCACATATCCAATTCAAAAGGTGCCCTGTGGAGATTTCTTGTAAAAAAACAAAAGTTATATACATTTGGCGTTACTCACCAAAACACATTGTGTGTATTCTTGAGCTCAAACAGAAAGTATTTTCTTCCTTTAAAATATTGGCAACGTTTTTTTAAAGTATTTCAAATCAAGGATTGTTTATAGCCGTGTTTGCTAGTTAATCTTTTTTCCATGCTTGGTTGGTATATTGCTGCATATCTTGGCATGTTATCAAGTAGCTATCGAGATTGTACTGTAGCACAAGAGTGCACTTCTATGTCAAATTTCCAAAAGGAGGGGCTATGTTTGTGTGTTGTTTTTTTTAATATCCCTTACCTCTTAACTAAAGGCAATGTTGGCCATAACAGCATCAACCAGGGTACGTTTGTACACATATTTACAGGCTCCTTGTATCAATGAAAAGTCCACTTAGCTATTGTCTAACATGGGACCCTTTTTTCTCTGATTCTGACCCAAAGCTCCTTCATTGCTTCAATTGCTAGCCAAAGTGGGTGTCCCTTTTGAACAACAGTAGCTGACACTCTAAGAGACAGAATACCAAAGTACTGATCTTTTGGGATAGTCAAAACAGACGATTAAAATGCTGCAGGTAGACAGAAAATAATGAACTAGAAACTGCTTGAGCAATGCCAAGGCTGAACCAAAACTGCATCAGGAAGGATTTGAACTAGTGATTTCGATTTTTTAAACGTCCGATTAAAAGGTTCAGGTTTACAGTAAATTACCTGTGTTATTGGGTTGGTTTTTGGAAAGGCAGTGCCTTTTATGACTGTTAGAGAACTGCATTATGTGATTACAAAAATCCTAAGCACCTCTCATCAATTAATTAACAACATTTAACATAATGTAATGAAAAAATTATCAGTAATTTACCACTCACCTTCACTAAATCGCTCTAGCAGCTGCTCCTTTGTCCAGTTACAGGAAGTGATAACGAAGAATCCTTTGTCATTGACAGCATCTTTTAGAGTTTGGACATAGAGTTTTTTGCCGTCTGTGGAGTCGTCCGGGTTTAAGCTTATTGCATCGAATGTTCCTTTGTCAATGCAGACATCAAAACCCTTTAGCTCCCCTTGGCAGTTTAAGAAATCCATCTCCTAAAATACAGAGTACAAAGTGAGAAATTAAGAAAAAGTATACCTGTTGATCAATCATAGAAAGAACACCCTAAACGTTATTCTTTATGTGTAGGGTAAATAATATGCAATGTGTGATACCTCACCTGTCAACTTTAAAGGTGGGGTGGGTAATTTTGGAGAAACCAGTTCTATTGCGCTAGAATTTGAAAATACACAACCGGAAAAAATCTGCCTCTTCCTCTCGAGCCGGTTTCTCAAACTTACCTACCCCACCTTTAAAAGTAAATTCCAACTGCTGACATGACAGCAGTTAATTCAGTGGAGGTTGCTGACCCACCATACCACCAGTGAAAGGATTCCTTTATCTGCAGAGGGCAGAGCACCAGATCCCCGGGGTGAGTTTAAGAGCCACATTCTCACTAACCATGGGTCACAAAATGTGTGATTTATGAAAGACGATCAACAGTGATTCACTAGAGACAGAAATGCTTATGTATTGTTGCAAAGTGCGAGTTCAATTTGAGTGTGAGGCTGTAAAATGGAAAACTGTGAATGTGTTGAAGGAATGCATGTGTCAAAGGAGCAGAAGGTGGAGAATTATGTAAATGGCGGAATGGCTTGGCATAGATTAGAGACAAAGAATGACCTTTGAAGTAAGACCTGTCAAAGGATCATGTGGCTGCAACTCTGAACTCTGTTCATGCACACATACACACATTATTTTTGCCATGCTGCGGCATTAAAGAAATACCAACATACCATCTCTCTAACACACACAAACACACACAACTTCTGTGCTGCCTCTGTCCAGCTAAGGTCAATATTGACTTCAGAAGAAGCCTTTCTGTCCAAGCAAAGCACACACAGTCATAGGTGCGTGATGCATAACATAGGAAATAGGAGAGGAAAACTCACTCATCATATCCCTTATAGACCGACCAGCGTTTGTACCTTGTTTTTCTTGCATATACATGTTAGAAAGATGTGTGAAATCCTGCCAATTCATTTCTGGTGGTTTATTCTGAATGGTGGGCAGACTTCCATCGCATCCAGGGACTTCTTCCTATCCAACTCTCCCACATAGTAAACACAGGAGAGTTTCCTCTAACCTTCCCAAGCCGCCACACGCTATGCTGAAGGCTATATTGCATCTTTGGCATTTGGGAATAGTGGGAAATCATTTTGTATCAATGAGTGGTTTGTGCATGGTATAACATCCACCAGATACACTATGATCTTTCGTTGCAGCACTTACATTGAGAGAATTAAAATTTAGCGGAAAATCGTGATTCATGCCGTTTACCAAGTACTATATATACATACATAGCATAACAGTAATCTATTAAAAAGTGTAAATATCACACTATTGTGTGGGGGGGGGGGGGGGGGGTGTGTGTGACAACCCTGTGGTGTATGGTGCTGTTGTAACCTGGGTTTTTCCTTACAGAGAGTCTGGAGGTGGGTCAGGTCCTGTAATCAGGAGAGATGAGACCCACCTGTGGCACCTGGTGATGGTATAAATAAATGATTGTTTTGAGCAACTTTTGTTTGGATATTCTTTCCTTTTGTTACAAACGGAGCCAGCTTGTAACAGTACGTAAACACACGTGGAAAATTATAATAGTCTAACATAGCGTAAATGCTCCAGTGGAACAAGTACAGCCATAATTTATCACCCACAAAGCCTTTACATTTTCTTGTGAAGACTGTATCCATTTGTCGCAGCCAAAAGTGTTGTTATAACATGCATTAACCCACCTTTACAGGGACATCTGTCAAATCCTCTGCTTTCAGAACATTTCTGGACAATTCTACAGACGCTGGAGAATAATCTATACCGGTCAGATTGCTGTATCCGTGTTTGGCCTTGACATGAAAAAAAACAAAATACAGCAATTAAACAACAATGCTAATCAACTGTTATAGAAAAGATAAAGTAGTTTGATAAGGAGGTCATTACAGTAAAACTAGCTATCATATACAAACTATCTATTAAAGGCTCAGATCACCTAATTGTCTCATGATAATAATGCATTATTTGAACTGTATGCTATAAGTTTTGCAGAATCTTTGTACCACACAACGATGGAGTAACGATGATCTGAAAAGCTACATTAGCAACAGTTATCACTGGAATTGTGTTCCCACGTTATATATAGACTTCTTTATATAAAAGCAAACCTCGTTCTTGATTGGGGGGATTGTGGTGACCTGACCCTTTAACAACACTCTAATGAACTGCCCGTGAAATAAAAATCATCAAAAAATATGTGTACTCTGTTCACACCAGTTCAACTAAAAAGGCTCCATTTCCTGTGCCAATGTCAAGAACGGAAGCATCTTCTGGAATCTTAGCTTTGTCCATCCAACGCAGCACACGGCTCATGCTCTCCTCACCAAACCTTTAAAAAAGAAAACACAAATAAATTAGTGAAGACATAGGCTATTGTCAGAAACCAAAAATAATGCATTCAGCACAGCTCTTACTATGCATATTCACATTTTGCATGTCACTTTTGCATGTACTGTTAAAACAAGTAGAAAAGTTGGCTTTCTTGTGAGAAATTACCATGCCAGCATTTGATACTGCGTATAGGATTACCATATCTCACCAACATCCCCAATGTCTGTGAATGTCTCAAGTTCTCTTTGGTATGCCTCTTCCCAACTGCAGGAAAAGGACAGAAGTTGACAATCAGTTAATCACATACTATTCACATGCACGTTGCTATTTTGGAAAATGACAAACTGTAGTGCAATGAACGTAAGTAAATTAGCTTAAAGGTTAAAATAAGTGTATAATATGCTAATGTTTTTGTAGCTCCTGTCTTACTTTTTAAGGACAACCACAAGACAACCCAATTACAATTCTACATCTCCAATAAACAGGAACTACACATCTGACTGTCAACAGCGCTTGTTTTATAGCTAAATAATAATATAATTGCTCTTGACACCAGATGTTGCACGTCTAGCTCTGTTTGTGCATGTTGTAGCTATGCTAACGCTAGCTGTGAAGCCTGGTGAGATTAACAAACCATCATTAGTTAACGTTAGAAACTGATCACAACACGTACTACTCTTTCGTTCCGAGTATTGAAGGTCCAAAATCGTTATCCGAACATCTGTCGTCCCCTGGGTCAGAGGCATTTCCACTTTTCTGTTCCACGCTATCAGTAGGGACTTCCATGCTGGTTAGGAGGAGACTGTCATTCGTCGCCTACAGTTCCCAGAATACTTTGCGTTGGAGGAGCGTGCTTGCAACCGCAGGGGGCGCTGGGATTGATAGGGATGTTTCCATCATGGCGGCATCCATTTCAGGTTATACTTTTAGTTCTGTGTGTTATCACAGCGCCAACAGCAACTCAGATCATGTAAGTACTCAAAATTATGCTGACAATATATTAAGGAAGTGTTGCTTAAGTATGAGTTGCTCAGTAATGTGGCTAACCGTTCATTAAAGCCTTTAATTAGTGTTGTTTTCCAGTGTCATCATCATCCTGTTGCTGGCTAGCTAGTATTGGTTGCGTCTATTTACCGGCAAGCATGGCTAAATCAGACTGTGTAGCTGCAGTGACATGAAGACCGTAACAGTATTTTAATGTTGATCTCATGTGGAATACCTGCACATCTTTGATATGTGTAGGTATAACATTATGAGACATCCACACGATTAACGTTACGTGCGTTGTCAGTAGATGAAACGGTATTGGGAAAGTTTGAGTTCCAGGAAATAGTCAGTACTCAGCTACTTAGCATGTTGGCTAAGATACCAAGTCGAGTGACTTCCGTGTGCCGGTGCTTCTAATGTCTGCAGTCACCTTCGACCTGTCATCTGATATCAGTTTAGTATGTCATTACACTGTGAAGTTAGCACTGTGAATTGTAAAACTAATCTACATTAAACTGTATTGTTTTTGTCGTTTCCGTGTTGCTCGATTGGCTTCTTAGCCACCTAGCTAATGTCAGTTTCATTTTATGTCAATACCGACCAACAAAGTGAATTGCATGCGTACAAACATGTTTATTTCTCTTTTATATTGTGTAGTTTATCGTTTAACTGTCAATATGCCGTTGCCTCTTGTCAAGACTTTAAAAGTCGACATAGACAGGTGGAGAGTTGCTGACTACTAGTTTGCCTGCAGTTAACGACTATAATAACTTCTGTAAACAAGATGTAATTATAGTTGTGTGCTTCTCATACGTTTGTTGTTGTTGTGTATGCACTCCATTGAGTTAACATCAAATCCATCTGGCTTTTTGAAATACTGTATAGTATGCCACATTACCTTATTATACAGCTGCGGTCAATGTTTTTTGTGTCTCTTTTCATTGATAAGTACATTGTTCCCGAATTAATATCCCCCCCCAAGAAGGTTAAAATGTCTCTTTCCCAGATTCCAATGCCTTGTTTGAAAGGGCTTGTTTTGTTTGACCAACAGCTGCTAAGCCTAAAGATTTTGCTTTTTTCATCACAAAAAGTAAATCCTCACATATGAGAATTCAGAACCAGTATAAGTTTGGCATTTGATAAAACACTTGTTTTCTTGTAGTCAGTTTTCAGATTAATGAGATTAATTCAGGTCTACATTAGTGCCCTAACCCCAGTTTTGTATTACCACAGGAGGGCTTCCTATTAGGAGATGTAAGGCAAGAAGAGACTGTCAGCATCACTGACGCACAGATCAGCGCGGCAGAGTTTCTCCAGGTAGTAGGTAAGCCCCAAGACACAAAACCAAAACCAAAGTGTTGTGACATCCCAGCAATAAGTAGCAACTGATCAATGCCATTTTCACTTTGATTTTGATACTTAAAGGTGGGGTAGGTAATTTTGGAGAAACCAGCTCTAGTGCGCTAGAATTTGAAAATACACAACCGGAAAAAATCTGCCACTTCCTTACAGAGCCCCTCCTCCAACACACACGAACGCGCACATGACCAATGAGGTCACGAGATAAGTTTGTGCACAGATGGAAGGCTGACAGGCAGGTAGGCCATCCAGTTACTTTAGCCGGGCCGGCTAAAATGATTGGTCGTGCTTTTTACAGCGCCACGGCTTCCACAGATGACATTTTTTTATGGATTTTTTGTCAAAGCACTTTAGATATTCATTGCTATCGGGATGTTAAGAGCATTCCATGGAATATAACAAAAAGTGCATCTCGAGCCGGTTTCTCAAACTTACCTACCCCACCTTTAAAATGAGAGAAATTAGTCATCGGAAATCCACTGGAATAGGTATTGGATTGTAATGTGCCAAAATATGTCAACATATTCAAAGTAATCGAGATAATGGACATGTACATTGTTATGTTCATATGTATTGTCCAGTTTTGTGGGTTGATTGGTTTCACTGCTTCTCAAATGTCTCCTTTAAAACTCCAGTCCACTCCACAAACATGCCTCAATGGATCTGAAAGTGAAATGTAATTAGTTGCATATAAGCAGCTTTTTGCTGAGCACTTATTCCTTTGCTTCAGTCACAGAAGTGTGCAAATGTATTGCTGATTACTAAATTATTTGAAGCGGTTGGAATAAGTCTGCTTAGTACATGATTTTGTATTGTGCCAAACTAAAACAACTGAAACAACAAGCCAATGTAAATCAGTCAGAACTTGTCTTCTTTGTGAGCTCAGTTGTACTGTTTGTGTGGCCTTATTGTCCAACTTTTGTTTTAGTCCTCTGCTTTTTAATTAGAATTGTCCACATTTTGAATATCTTTTGAATATATTGCATATATGACCTAAACGCAGGTTTGTTGTCTGTTTTTTATCCCAACAGAAATCCATAACCATGATCCTTGTGCACAGTTATTTAGGTAAGATGTGAGTTTCTATTTTCAAACGGCTACTATTATCATCAGTTATAAATACACATGGTGAAATGTGCCCGATGTGTGCAATTTGAAGAACAGAAGTAGCTTAACGGAGACAATAATGGTCAGCCAACATTTTTAGCCATGATCATTTCATTTAGGAAAATCTGACATTATCTTTGTTGAAACAAACACAATATGGCAATGCAGGATAACGTGGCATCTTACCATAGATGGTGTTTAATGCATGGAGAGAGCCTGAGATCTGAGCATGTATTATTGTTTTTGTCACTCAATAAAAATGCCTTTTTGCAGAGTAGATTCTGGCGTCTTAGTTTTAAGTCATTATACACATACAGACAATTTAAATGCATACATAAATTACCCTGCATGCATTTCAGCACAAGCTGAATTTGACATTGGACAGTAGATGGCCCCATCTGACAAAATTGGGTAAAGAAGTTGGCCAAGGCAAATGAGCAGTAGGAACACGATGATTCAGTCTGAACTTACTTGATCTGTTTCTTCCCTCTCAACAGCTTTTATGACTACGCAGGCAAACTCAATGAGGAAAATCTCAACAGCATACTTAAAGATAGGCGGAAAGTGAGTGATTTTTAAAAATAAATATATATTGTCATTTCAACGTACATTGTTGGGGAAAAAAAGACACTGATTGTTTACATTTCAATTACATTTTTATGATTATGTACCTAAAGGTTCCATTATTATTAGTGTTTGCTTTGTTCCACATGATGCATTTGTATGTGTTTCAGTCCACATATGTTTTTACTTCATCCTAAATTGGGTTGGATTGTTACTAAATGACACGCATTAAGGAATTTTTGTTATCTGCTGTCTAGAACGTCATTGGCTGGTACCGGTTCCGGAGGAACACGCAGCAGCAGATGTCTTTCAGGGAACAGATCATCCACAAACAGCTGACTGAGCTTCTTGGTGTGCCCGACCTCGTCTTCCTTCTGTTCAGCTTCATCTCCACTGCCAACAGCTCCACCCACGCACTAGAATACGTGCTTTTCAGACCTAGCCGCAAGTAAGAACTGCATATTGACTAACAATGACAAACATAGAGGTAGTTCCCATCTTGTCTCTTTATTCTAAATCCAAGATCTGGTTTCTGGACACAATTATACAAGAAGTTTCTTCATCAATGTCATGAAATTCAAAAGTCATTCAGGCCCCTTACTCATATAAACAATCCCTCAAAACTCACCTTTTCACTCTTGCCTTCAACTCCTAATCAACTAACCCCTTGCCCTTATTCCTCCTAGCTTAGCACTTTCTACTTTTGTTGTTGTTTAGTTTTACGTAAGTGCTTTGAGCAGCAGGAAAAGCGCTTTATAAATGTAATGTATTATTATTATTACATAACATCATGTAAAAGTGATGCGTGACCTCATAAGTCAGAATCCTTCTTACTAAATAAAAAAATGCTAATTTTGGGTTAAAATGATTTTGTTGTGATATAATAGTATGTTTATACTCTTAATTTCCTTAGAAAGTATGTTTTAATAGTGCTAACTGGTCATCTTTCCTCAGTAGGTTCAACCAGAGGATAACCCTCTCAATCCCAAACCTTGGCAACACGAGCCAGCAGGAGTACAAAGTCTCCTCAGTGCCCAACACCTCACTCAACTACACGCAGGTCATCAAAGAGCACGGGTAGGGTTTCTCAGCGTTCTCTTTGCTATGCACCCATGCCGCTTCTCACTCCCATTTTTAGGTTGCTCCTGTTGTTGTTTAGTCTTGCCACTGTTTGTTAGTGGTATCAGCATACATTGGTGGGTGACTGCCTGCAGGGGGAAGCTGTTATGTGACTGCACCCGTCTGCTTATATATCTGTGTCTAAACTTAGACCCATTCTGTGTGTCAGTGATCTAAACTGCTGGGAGTTTAGATCACTTTATTTAAACCACAGCCCTTTGAGTTTATCATTTATATGACAGCCTGTGGCGTTTGTTTATGATATAAAATAAATTAACACATTTACCAATACACACCTTAACTGCTCTTATGCCTTTGAAATGTTTAATATAACAGAACAAACTGGATGAGCTTGTTCTGTGTGATGTGAAGAATTATGTCTTGAATGATATAATGGATGTTAATGTTGGTTAATATCATTCCAGGGCTGAATTCTTTGACAAAGATGGCGTGATGAAGGATATCCGAACAATATTCCAAGTCTACAGTGCACTACAAGACAAAGTGCAGGTGAGCTGGCTTGTAGTGAAATAGTTTTCTGACTAGATTCCTTTTTGTTTTCCCTTTTTGTGTGAGTTTTTCACCTGTTTGTCTGGTTTTCAGGCTGTGTGTGGAGAGGTAGAAGAAAGTGAACGTGTGAAGGAGAAAATTCAAGAGGATGTGAATCAACTCAAACAACAAATTGCTCTCAGGAAACGCAAGACAGCAGAAGAGGAGAGAAGTACGTGCCTGATTCTAAAAAGTGTAATGGTGTAATTAAATGTAATATATGGTTTGAAACATTAACTTTCCTTGGATCAATAACAAAGGTCATAAAACAAAAATATATTACACTCCTGAGTCCATGCCTTTCCCCCAGGCCTTTTTTCAAACATCTTTTTGTTAAGCCAACTTGATTTCCTCAGTTTTTACGGCTAACATTTAGCAAAATAGCTAAATGCTTTACCTTCTTCACCAGTTATAACTTTCTCTCTGTTCCACAGGGCTGCGGGAGGCCCAAAACACAGACTCCCATCCCACTCCAGAGGAGAACACGGAACCCTCTGAAGCTTCCTCTCTCTCCAGGATAACGTTTCCCACCCCCTCTGCTCCGGAGCGGCCCAGTACCTCACCCAACCCTCCATCTTACACTGACCTCTTGTCCCAGGATGACTCTCTGCTCTCCTCCTCTTCCCCACCCACCAGCGCTGCTCTGCTGCCCCGACCTCAAGCTGTGGGCTCCCCGGGACACCCCCCCCCCGGCCCGCTGGGGATGGGCCTCGGGTTGGGCCTGGGGCTCGGTGCCAGCTCTAAACCTGTCGCCACTCCCAGCACCCCGTACCTTGGCAATGGGGACGGGTCAAGCTCTGACTCGTTAGACAGACAAGCTGCGGGGCAGGAAGACGACGAGGAGGATGATGACGAAGCTGAGGATAGTAGCGAATATGAGAACTTAGTGAGTGAAGCTGCTCATCTGCCAATAGCCTCTGGCAGCGTTTTAACACAAGGCAGGCCGGCTGCCCTCG
Organism: Gymnodraco acuticeps; assembly: GCF_902827175.1. Taxonomy (NCBI): domain Eukaryota; kingdom Metazoa; phylum Chordata; class Actinopteri; order Perciformes; family Bathydraconidae; genus Gymnodraco; species Gymnodraco acuticeps. The sequence continues at coordinate 4,904,764 of NW_022991180.1, forward strand.
GTCCGGACGGGGACGCTCGCGGCTCACAGACAACATAGAACCATGCCACAGGGTGTGTACAGGACACAATTAAGTGACGCACCTTGATAGGAGGGCATCTCAAACAATCAAAGATAGACAAATATAGACAAAAAGTAGTGCCAGTCCTGAAAGTGAAAGGCATGCACAGGTGGTGTCCCTCTGCGAGTGTTTCTTGTCTTAGTCTTATCTCCATTTTAAGGGGAAACTTTGGTATGCTTTGCAGGCTTAACAGATGTGTCTCACTGGGGGAAAATATGTCTGTCTGAAATAGGGTCGGTTTAGGTACTTCAGTGCGGATGTTTTGGCTCTCTAAATGCTCCATGCTTTCTGTATCTTTTGTTTCACATTTGCGTCACCAATTCTAAGCACCCACTTTTGCATTACCTCTTGCACTATTTGTTTGCCTTCTTTTTAAACTAACGATCGAAGAAAAACAAAAGGAGAACATGTACATTTCCAAAAAAAATGTTTAAGTAGGTAAACAATGGTTAACTTTTTATGTTTGATTTGAAAAAGAGATTTCAATTATGTAACTAGAACTCCTTGAAATGCAAATGTATCACGTTTGGATTTTGAACTTATTGGTTTTTCATTTGTATGTTCCACGGTCTCTAATTAATCATACAAAATTTACTTTGCCACTTTTTAAATGGGTGCTTTAAATATACATAATTATATATATATTTTGTCAGATTAATAATTAATCTAATTTGTTTGACAAAAATGTCAATGTCTTGTTCCTTTTTGGTTTACACTGAAATTGTATGCGCTTTGCTGCACTTAACAAAATGTAAGATTTCTTTTTATTATTGTGCTATACCAATGCTGTCATGTTGTGCCACTTGAGTAGTCCTCTTCCAGCACCCTGAGCCAAACTCGGCTCGGCTTTTGTGTGTTGTACGAGGCTCCCAGGGCAACACGATGTACTGTAGCTTTACTAACCAGATGCTTAAGGTTCCCTCCTGCTGCTGCAACACAGAGAGCTACCACTAAAAAAACTGCATCCGTCTGTTCAGGTAAAACCCTGGCTGCTACTTAGTTAGTCTCAAATACTACTGACCATGAACATATAACCTATTCAAGCTCACTTCTCACTGACTTGTTTTCTATTAAAGTCATAATGGAAGGCTGACACCCCCTGTAGTGTGTGTGAATTGTAACCTTGTGAACAACGAGCGATCACCTTCTTGTCTCGGCATAGTCGACAGCAGACCTCGTGTATTCGGACCTGGTTGGGTCAATGTTACGTGTATGGACCTGGATAATGTGATGAAAACATCATGACCTTGCTTCAACATACAGTGCCTTCCACTCAGGGCAGTTTCTATCTGCACACGGTACACATTCACAGATCTCTCTTGGGGGGTTCAATTATAACAAATGTGTTGCTTGCAATATTCGACTTCCAGCTTTTTTTTGTTGACTTTCCATCATGTGATGTTTTCTCTAGCTGAAACAACACCTCACTGCTTACTAAAGCTGGTTTCCCTTTTTTAATACTTAAACGGACAACTTTCTAAATGTATCTGCAGCTCTTGTTTGCAGCTGTGACTTTGCTTGCTCTATTATTTTTCAACTGGAATTCTAATGTAAAGTCCGTGGCAATCTGATGGATAACTGATATTTGGTATGGTGAGCATGACTGACATGCAGATGACTTTTGTTGTTGTATACATCTATCCCATTGAAGACAACGGATAAACAAGGTTTAGATCGATAGGGTGCTGGGTGAATTCCTCTTGCATGAATTGGTAGATGGACACCGTTTTGATCAGCATGGACAGATATTTGCACTGCACATGGAGAACGTCTTACATAATGATCAGCAGGTTGCACTCAAATGAAGACATTTGGTGGTGGGAGAAGCGCTGCCTTGTGAACAAGCTCCACTTTATTTACATGGCCTGTTTGTTTGTTTTTTGCCTAATTTGCCCTGATGTGTAATGCCAATGCATAACTCGGGAACTGGCACTCAAAATGTTACTTTATAATCACCCAGAGTAACGCAATCACACAATGTTAAATTAAATGACAAAATAAATGTGTTAGGAATATGGTTTCCTTTGAGTAGTGGAATATACTAAGGAAATATATAATGAATGTATAGTAGAGAAGTGGGGAGGGGTAGCATTTAAAAGGCACTTACTGTAAAAGCTTGTCTAACTTGATTGTTGTGGTGGTATAGATAAGCAGTTCTCAATGTTGGTCCTCGATCTTAATCCTTGTCCTTAGTACCTAGATGATTGCTTTTTAAGTCTCTCTTTCTGGCATCCCCAGGTATAATCCTGACTTGATGGCCAGAATATAAAACAGCAAGGCTCTGGTGCTGAGGGCTCCTGGAATGAAGCATAAGGACTAACATTGTTTCTATCCTACCTTTCAAGTTCCAACATAGTACACATATACACTTATGTACTCTTACTGTATGGGCCGTGGTGACCCTTCCCTGAGTGGGCCGTTGCAACATCAACACCTCCCTGAAAGCACAAAGTCCAGTGCACAGCTACGAACTTCTCTCGTTTATCTGGATGTGTGTACTTGGACGAGCAAAGATAATATTGTTCTTAAACTGGGAGATAATAAATAAGACATGCATATGTGATATGATGTGCCTTCGTTTTCTTATCGTTGTAAGTGGAGTACTTTTAATGTGCAAATCATTTAAAAAAAACAACTTGTATGGCTACATTTATTCTCTTATTTTGAATGTTTTTTTGCTGGTTTAAGATATTACATAAGGGTTATTTTATAAAAGAGCCTTACATGGTTAAAAAGAAATCGTAGCTTCTTCCAAAGTCTTGCAAAACCACATCCAAAATATATGTTTGGGATGTGTATTTCTATGCGCAAAATCTAGTGGTGTTTGTTTCAATGACATCACCTGGAAGTGGGACGGGCTTTCCTGTAAACTAGAGTTGCATGCATGCATTTTCGCAGGTGAACAAATGCCAAGTAATAATTATGGTGCACATCAATGTTTGTCCTCGGGTATTGTAGATGTCCGTCAATAACAACAACAATTGAGCGCTTGGAACTGTTGCACAAGCTGTCATGCATTACTGCAGACTGCTTGCTGCAGTATTTTTGTACGATGACATCACCCTGTTATCCCTTTTGAGAGGATACCACGTGGTTGCTTGGCAAAAGATGCAGCAAATTACGATGCACGAATTAAAAATAACATGTTTTTACTATAAGTAACTAGACTCATAGCATAAAAAAGGTAACATTTTGTCGCTGATATTACTATGACATTCGAGCCTGTTTTGCTTTCACTGAGCCTTTTAACAGTTGGAATGAGATACGTAGAATCTGATTGGTCAGTGTCAAGGGATACACAAAACACAACCAATCAGATTGGTTGGCAGATTCAGGTGGTAAATCCTGATCCTGCCCCTGACTGTAACACGGCCCAGAGCTCTGTGCTCTCCCTCGTAGTGTATTTTGTAGCTCTGCTTCGGTTGCTTCCCTTCCCCTGTGCCGCCATTAAAGCCCGTCAGCTTCGTGTTTGGGAGTCGGGAGAAGCATGAAGATGATTTAAAGCGTCAAAACAACCGAGCGAGGGGACGGGACTAGGGGGGATTTGTTGTTCCGCGGTGTGTATGGACCTTTAACTGCCAACTAAACGGCGCCCAAATAAGTAAATATGCGGTTAGTGTCGTCCAAGTGAGAGGAGCCCGAGTCCGGATTGGAGTGGGTTTCTCTGCCTTTGGGGGGGGCGAGGGGGCTCGCGGAAGCTCCATTTGTTTTGGCTGCAGTGGTAAACCGAGGAGTGTAAACATAGCAAAGCAAAGGTAAGCGATTACGCGATCTTCTTGTAGACTTGATAAGGGCCTCCCTCCAATTGGTACAGGCAGACAGGGGCAACACATAATCCCGTAATGGTAGCTGCTAGTTTGGCTATAATTCCTGGCTGGCAACCCGAACCACCTAGTTGTCATGTAAAATAACAAAACAGCTAGTTCGCGCCGTTGGTCTGTAAACACTTGTTATAGAGTCAGGAGCTAGTTTGTTAGGTAAGAACTGTCTTCTGTAATATCAGTGGTGTATAGTAACTAGGTACATTTACTTATAAACAAAACAGGTAATGTATGTTGTACTGAAATTGACTGCATAACACATACTTTTATATATTGATGCGATGCCAATGCTTTTTTGTACTTTTACTTGAGTAACGGTTTGAATGTAGGACATTTACTTGTAACATAGTAATCCTACAAGAACTGAGTACTTCTTGTACCTCTGTGTAATAGCACACATGACACTAGTCGACTGCTCATTTGAGTGTATTTGTTTATTTCTGGCGAATGTATGAATTGCATGCATGAAACTAGTTGCTAGTCACGAGAAACAGGTTGAACGTGACTACTTTACCTTCAAGGCAAGGTTCCCATAGTTATTTGTGTGATCTTTGCCTAAACGTGCAGCTCCGGAGGAATCGTGTCTCTGAATGTGCTGAATACCTCGCAGTGTGTTGGTAAACTTGGAGGCGTGGTATAAACACAATCAGAGCCAACTCTTCTGTGAGCTTCCCCAGCGAGTTCACTTTAGCTTATTAGCCTTTGTCTAGTAAATAATGTTCACATTGTAACACCGGCACATGTGGTTTGGATAATTCACTTTCATATGGGGGTAAAGGGCTTTGGGGCGAATTCAATTCCAGTGCATCAGTAAGTGTCTTAACCAGTCACGCGCCTCCCTGCTGAGTGTCTGGTTTCATATGTCCTTGTCTCTTGTTACCCAGCTCGGTTGTAGGGCACATTTGCCTGGTGTGTATAACTTACAGTATGTGTTTAAAGCCGGTGCCCGGTTTTAATACAGCTGCGCAGATTCACTGTTGCCATCCGGCTCCGTCCTGGCACTTTGCTTTCAGGGTTTCTAAACATTGCTCCCTTGGATTTCTGCAGCAAATTAGTGCCAGAGCAAACAGCACTGTAGATATTTTCAAGTGTTTGTCAGTAAGGCCTGAGTGCCACTGGTGGTTGTAATAAAGCATGATGTTTTTTTTTTTTTTTTAAATAGTGCATTATCTGTGAGATTTACCATTGGAAAGCTGAACTCCATATTTGAATGCAGAAACATTTGTAGTTGAATGTGTATTTGGCATTCCATCTAAGTGTTTTTCACCAAAATACCCTTCTTTTTTTCTTCTTTGTACCCTAGTGTACTGCTTGCTGTGTGATCTCCTTAAGAGTGTGTCTGCCGAGCTGAGGATCCCTCTGAGCGGCAGGAAGCCTCCCTCAGCGTCAGTGCGACGATGACCGAGCTGGTTGCCAAGTGGCCCTGTGAATACTGTACATACGAGAACTGGCCGTCAGCCATCAAGTGCACCATGTGCCGCGCTCAGAGGCCCAGCGTGGGTGCTATCATCACTGAGGAGCCCTTCAAGAGCAGCCCCCCTCTGGATGCCAGTCTGCACCAGTGGGACCCTGCAGGCCTCAGCAACAGCCCAACCCAGGGGGGATCCAGCCTACTTATTTGCCCAGACTCCAGTGCCCGACCCCGCGTTCGCATTGCTGATGTACCTGAGACTAGTAGCAAGTGGTCATGCCACATGTGCACCTACTTGAATTGGCCTCGGGCCATCCGCTGCACCCAGTGCCTGTGCCAGAGGCAACACGCTCAACACCAAAAGCATGGGCAACACAGAGCCCATCAGGGACATATCACCCAGCACCCTCGCAGCCCCACAGAATCACCCCAGAGCTCAGGCTCCGGATGCCGTCCTGCTCCCTCAGCCACCATTACAGACCCCTGTGAGGAATATAATGACCGCAACAGGCTCAACACTCATGCACAACACTGGACCTGCACCGCCTGCACTTACGAGAACGGGGCCAAGGCACTTAAGTGTGTGGTGTGTGATCACCCCAGGCCAAATAGTATGCTGGCTGAACCCATTGAGCTAGCATCAGAGCCTGAGATTCACCAACCTTCCTCAAAACGTAATGCACAGGAAAGGGACAACAGGAGGGGTGTCATTGGGCATATGGTCGGGCAAGGAGTAGGGGGCGTGCTAGGGGGGGTAGTGGGTTGTAGCAGCAGCAGCCAAAGAAGGTCACCTCCAACCTCAAAAAGGGAGTCAGAGGTGAACATGGACTTTCAGAGGATTGAAGTGGCATCAGGAGCTGGGATTGGGATTAAAGAGGAACTGGAGGTGGATTTTAAAAAACTGAAGCAGATTAAGAACCGGATGAGAAGGACTGATTGGCTCTTTCTCAATGCCTGTGTTGGTAAGTTTCAATTATTTTTATGTAGCATGTATTGCATTTTAGGTTTTTCCCTTGTGTTTTGTTATGTTATGAGGTTGGCAATGACTCATCTGAGTGATGTAAGATAGACCAACAGAGAACTGGGTGACTGTGAAATGGGATTCCCCAGAATGTGTGTGAATACTTGATATGTTTTACCCTCCGCGTTAGGTAAATGGTTAAAAACAATTCAGCCAAGTCCAGGTGATTCTGATTGGCCTCCTTTTGATGCTGATATACTGCATATGTTCAGAAATCCCCTGCATTCAGCTGGTGTAGAACTCCTCTGCACAAACAGCGAGAGCAGCCCACACTGTAGACTGGAGAATGTGGAGTGGGAGGGAGGATGAACATTTAAGAACAACTAGTGATTGTTTTTTCCCCACCATCACGCTGCTATCTCACTCTTCCTCTTGCCTTCACCATGCCTACGTATAGTTTGTTCTGAACACCCACTCAACCTCCAGGCCTTCTTCCTTATATGGATCTTTGACAGACAATTCTTTTGTGTTAATCTGACAGCAACAATTTGACAGCCATGCTTGTATTTGATATCCCAATGAAGCCCTCACAGTGATAGTCATACGGCTTTTCATTACGCTACGTTCCTTAAATCAAAGCCGGGATAATCGGGTCTGACTGTCACACAAACATCACAGTTTGCTTTAGGTCCTACACTTGGTCTATTGCTGCATGTGACAGGGTGAATTCCCTCATGCCTGTGTGGCTTGTCCCCTTGGGACCAAGTCTCGTCTGGTCAGAGTGGGTCTGATTTCTCTTTTAGCATATTCAAGTGTTGGCTTTCCTTATCTGATCAGACATCTCTCCATTGTCCCTTAGAGGAAGTGAAATCCAAGCACTGTCCGAAATCACTCTCTATTTGCCAGAAGACTCATGACATGTATTTTTGTGAAAGTGTAGGTTATTTTCATGACTGATATCTGCCTATTGTTTCCTAGTCATTTGCTCCTGGGAGAAGTGCCCATTATATATATGTTGTATATCTGTTTCCCAGGGAGGATGTAGACATATGCATATTGATTGCGTTATTTGACCAACAGCAAGAAACCCCGTAATATCCAACTGACTGTCTTTGTAAACAAAAACAAAACCAACAAATATTTGCATTTGAGGAGAATCATTTGGAATTTTTGCTTGCTAAAATCATATTTTATTACATTATTGTGAGCACACTCCTTCTCAATAAAACCTCAATGCAATGTTTAATCTTTTGCTCATGAACTGTGTCAGCCTTGAAAAGTGAAAAGTATATCTTTGTAAAGTATTTGGCAATAGCAATGACCTTCGCTCCTATATTCAGGATGACCTTATATCAACTCTCTAAATTCAACCGGTGTGGCTTACATGTGTGGTTACACCCTATCAGGAAATGCTTGGTTGTAACTTCTAGCTTTATAAATGGCTCTGGTTCATTTAGGGTCAGTGAGCCCACACACATAATAATACCACATAACGTTCCTAGCTGTTCTGTGTGACAATGTCTGATGTGAAAGAAGACTATATTCTTCTTGTTTAATTCATAATATTTGTGCCTGTAAATTAGGAAATCCCTGAAGATGTCTTTTGGAATACAAGAACTTCTGGTAATGCTATCCTGTCAATTAGGTATTGGGAATGGGTTTGAATACATCTTCACTACTTGTAAAGATTCAGCCCTCAGGACCTTAGTTCTTACATCATTCCACTTGTCTGCAGTGCAGGTTTCAGTCCGAGTGATCTTATTGTGTAACTTGAGAAACGGAGGCAGATGTCTACACTATTATAAGGGAAAATGATTCTGACAAAACATTTACATTCTGGCTTTTGCCCAAAGCAACTCACGAATAAATCCACTTTGTGTGGAAAGAAATAGTTCTAAGAAAATAAAAAAGGGTATACTCCCACTTTTGCAGTAGGAGGAAGAAATGGAAGACACAAGACAGAGATGTTGTTGTTGTATCTATGAAGCGCTGTTTTAATGTTAACTGTGATGGTCATGGTTGTTTTCCATGACAGAAAACCCCTGCTAGGCAGACACATCTTCCAGTGTATGATAGATTTACATTACCACTGACTATTGATCCTTTTCGTTTGACAGAGGTCACAACAGTCTATATTACTGAAAGAAAAAGCACGTACTGAGTGGGAGAGAAGATACCAGCATCACTTAGCCTGACCCATCCCCTATCTCCTCCTCTGTCTTTAAGTGTATGCCATTTTGCATATTTCCCACTGTTTTTGTTCTCTGAAAGATCTGTGGGTACAGTACCGGCTGCAGGGCAACAGGCACACCCACACTGTGTGTTTTTTGCAAAGTGGTTGTGATCGCTCTTCATCACACTGCGCTGCTATTGTGTAGTTCCTCTCCTCATCTCTCACAGTGCTAGCCAGCTCCACATGGCACAGCGAGTCCTTCCGCCCACTCCATGTCTCTCTGAGTCTCACTCACACAGATCATGCAGCAGAGCATTGTGTGTGGTCCTTTGACGCGAGAACGAAAGCTCAACAGTGTTTGATGCTTTCAAAAAGTACGAGAGAATACTACATGGGCCTTTACTGTACATGCTAGAAAAGGAAAGAGACACTTTGTGTTGCTGTGTGGCATTGGAATTAATTTACACTTTGTTGTTTGAGTTTATTTATTACATCATGATCACACACTTGTCGAAATAGTTTGCCCTTCAACAGCTTCTAAATGTGTATTCATCTCATTGCGTCTGCTGCCATTTTGATCGCAGTACTAACGGCTGGCATTGGTCGGAGCTTTTTCTGTGTCTAATGAATCATACGACCACCCACATATCCATGTCAGTCCACCTTTAATCAGTGTGTGCTATTGCTTTGGTTTAGGAGTTGAATCAAAGACATACCTAGCAGGACAATTCACTATTACAGCCACACACTGCATGCTCACAACCTTTGTTTCAATCCTTTTTACTTGAAGGCACAGATTAATGGCGCGGTCTGGAGCATCAGATGTGTATGAGTTCATAGGATTACTAAAGGAAAGCTTACTTGGCATAATAACTTCAAAGCAAACGACTGGTTTATTCTTCAGACATTCAAATATGTCTCGACAGTTTGAATGTCTCGTTGAATAGATCGGCGCTTCGAGTTTGTGTGCTCGTGGTTGACATAAATAGCTTTCGTCAGATGGTAATATTTGCACACTGTGCCAAAAAAGTAAAGAAAAGCAAACACCTGCATCTGTCAGATCAAACACATCCTCCAACCCTCACGCTAAAATCTAAGCCTGGAGATTAAGAGGGGGGGGGAAATATCTGGCAGATTACAACGTGGCCCCCTATTGTCTTTTTCTCTTCACTTCAAAGTCAGTGAAGTCTCGAAGCTGTTACAGCTGCCACAGAGATAAAGCACATTCTGCTCTCTAAAATGTTATACTTCATGGTTGAGTACAGAATGTCCTCTGCACACGCTTGTTCTTAAGATGAGTCATTTTTGTATCTATTGATGTGATTTTAGTACAGATATCACAGTTGTCAACAAGTACAATCCTTAAGGCTGCATGATGCAATTGAAGTAAACACATTTTAACTTTTCAGATCTTTTGATTTATTTATTATTAATGATGTTGATTTGGGTCAAATGCACAAACTGCTTGATTTTGTTCTATGTCTTTTATTAAAAAGTATTACAAAAAATGTTTCTAAATGTGACCGTTTCCCTCTCTCTTTGTCCGAAAGGTGTTGTGGAAGGTGACCTGGCAGCTGTGGAGGCCTACAAGTCATCGGGAGGTGACATCGCACGGCAGCTATCATCAGACGAGGTGCGCCTATTAAACCGCTCGTCTGCATTTGATGACGGCTTCACGCTGGTTCACCTAGCCATCCGCTTCCAGAGACAGGACATGCTGGCTGTGTTACTCACAGAGGTCAGTGCAGACAACCAACAGAGTGTGAGTCCAGTTCAGGAACCACCTGTATCAGCTGATGGACGCCGGGGAACCTTCCAAACACACGGCAACCACCAACTACACTCTGCCATCTAATATCTATACTAGGCAGATTATAGATCAATGTGGATCATTCTGTTCAACAAATGCAACATTTAAATTGTTTTGCATCATGGAAATGTGTTTTCATAATCCCATTTCGCCTGTTATTTAAAAAATAAATTCAAAGCCATGGTCTCCAGTGGAAATGACCCCCTTGAATCAGGGTTGTGATTGCAGCAGAGCTTGTTTCTGGGTCAGCGTTGATGCAGCTTTTTCTTGTGAAGTCGCTTAATCTCAACGTCCAATGAGATCAGCCCGGAGGACTGACAAGGGCAAATGGTCTGTAGAGAGGAAGGAGACACGCTCCTCTCTCTGTGCCTGCGGGAGTATGATAGCCGTTCCTTTATTTACAACGTTTTTAATCATTTTTATGAGCATTTTGATACAAATGTGGGTTCCCTGGTGTGTCTGTGCAACAAGACGGCTGATGTATGTGTGTGTTTGTCTGCAGTGTGCTTGTGCTGAGGTTGGCTGCAGCTCGCTTACCGTCACCACTGTGATCCCAGGTTATCTGTAAACACACCTCTCCTCCCACACTGTCTGTCCCAGTTCTTTTTTCTAAGGGGGTCAGTGAGTAACCGCTGGTTCATGCCCCCGAAAAAGCTCCAAAGCTGACATCTGCTCGAACACCACACATATATATACACTTCTATTCTGAGATTAGATTAGTGCAAGTGAAATTAGACCTCTGAGTCAACTGTGCCGGAAAAGGAATTTACATTTATTTTTGCTATATGTGCTATCAGCAGCCATCACTAGCTTAAGCCAAAAGGCAAATACTTTCATTACTATTATTACTTTTATTGGTATCTACAGGAAGCTTCCTTATTTCCAAATTGTATTTAAGCACCACGACATCTGAGATTCCTACCCAGTTATATTCTCTTTTAAAGTGCTTGTATCTTCCTCCCCTATACCCTCTCTGTGCAGGTGTCCCAACAGGCAGCCAAGTGTATCCCTGCCATGGTGTGTCCTGAGCTCACGGAGCAGATCCGCAGAGAGGTGGCAGCGTCTCTTCACCAGCGCAAGGGAGACTTCACCTGCTATTTTCTCACTGACTTGGTGACCTTCACCCTGCCTGCAGGTCAGCACCACAAACACATATGCAATTCTCTTAAAACAATAAGCATGACTGTCAATAGCATGAATTCCAGCAGCTGTCCCGAAAGTATGGTTTCTGGGTTTTGTGAAAACTCTGTGGTTGACAGAAACCCAGTCTAGCCCTCCCCTCTGGCTTGCCAAGTGTGTGACAGAATGCTTGTTTTGTTTACTTGTGGCTTGTGAAATTGCTAGTTGTTTGGATGCTGATGGGACATAATGCTATGGTTGTCTGATTCCAACTGTAGAAGATGGAGGCTACTCCTGGCTCACTGTTTGAGTATTGTTCTTGCATACCGAGTATACCATCACCGCAACAATGCATGTTTCTTGTTCATTACAAAGATATATAGCAATTTTGCCAATGAATGTGTAAAATGTCATGCATTCAGTGCTATTTCAGTTGAGCTTCATTGTGTGGAATAGCTATTTATGTTCTAGTATGTTGCTGGTGGTTAGGCTAAAGACTGTTGTTATGTGTTGACAATGCAGACCTTGGCGTATGGCCACTATAGAAAGCCATTCTGTTCAGTTCCACAAAGTCACTGCATTCATTTATTTTAGCTGAAGAATAAGCCTCTGTGTTGACAAGAGCAACGAGCATGCAGTGGAAGCCAGTGGCCATTGTGGAAAGAACAAATCATGGTGGCTTGAGTTGAAATGAGCCATGCCAGAAACAAAAAATCGAGTTGGCCTTTAAATCATTTCAGTTAAGAATAATAGCTAGTTAAAAAAAACCTCAGACTGTGCTCTCCGTGTCATTTCTTATAATACTCTTTTTTTGTGTCAGACATCGAAGACTTGCCCCCAGCAGTTCAGGAGAAGCTGTTTGATGAGTTGCTCGACCGAGACGTACAAAAAGGTGAAATATTTACTCTGTCCACTTCCTGACTTTGTGTTGCAGTTACACCAATCACACGCTGTGCTTACATATGGATGCAATTGCTTGGAGAAAGAGAAACCCGATCCAAGATGACTACAATAGAGGGGAATGGCAAACATTGGGAGCCCCCTCACAAACTGTGTACGATAGTGGGAATACGGACAGTGATATGTAACTTGTAATTTCCCTCTTGCCAGCACAGCGTTTTGCCTTCCTGCTTGTCACTCTGCCAGGCGCTCTGTCCTTATCGTGTGGAGCCGTTGCCTCTGCCTTAATCAGCCTAATTGAGTTTTAGGGATTTCTCTGATCCCCATTTCATGATTTCTATTTAGCCTCAGCCCACACATGTACAAATATAAACAAAAAGGCATCGTTTTGTATTCAAAACGGTTCTTTATTTAGTTTCTTGCTTGCATGGGTGTCATGTTAAATGAGTCACCTGGGCCTTATTTTTGGCACTACAATATATTTCCAAAGATACAAAAACCCTTATTTCACCTTGACTCAATGAGACACTCCTTAATCTCAACCACAGGTTTTCACTACCCTTTGAATGACACAAAACCAACATTATTTTTGATTCCCCTGTGCTAACTTGCCCCAATTAGTGACATTGCGCTACACAAGTATAATAAATGGATGTTCCAAACCTTTTCTGATGACCTAGTGACGAGCTTTTGAAAGATATTGAACAGACATTAGACTTTAAAAAAAGAAACTGCTGAATTCTTATAACAATATTCATATATTCTTTTTATATATAAGCACTTTGAGCACCAGGGAAATCGCTATATAAAACACATGTATTATTATTATTTGTATTATTATTATATAATAAAATAGAAAAAGCACCAAAATGTAGTAAGAAGATGTTTGTCCTGCTTTTACAGTGTAGTAATACAATGCCACATTGATTTGGAGGCACTGGGTTAGAGGTATCTTTGTATCTACTTGGACGTTTCCAGACTGTCTGTTTTGTGCTGTACATGTATACAGCTATTTGGACATCCTCATGTCAAGTTTTCATTCACAACAACAGTCCTTTCACATGCCATTACATGTCTTGTAACATGGGGGAAAGAAACTATGACCTTTTAACAACCTTTGCACATTTCTTATTGAAATGTAAGTCAACAAAAACACACAAAAAGAAACGCAACACCAAAGTGACACTGATACACACAAAAAGAAACCGATGAATCCTAATACACACAAAAAGAAACCGATGAATCCTAATACACACAAAAAGAAACCGATGAATCCTGATACACACAAAAAGAAACCGATGAATCCTAATACACACAAACGATAGTTACGGCTGTAACTACGGTTCTATGAGTCCCGGATGACCGCCAGAGGCGGTGCTTTAAGCACTGGATATGTCCATCGCGCGCATGCGCAGCTCGAGTACCAATAACAACAAAGTCAGCTGTGACCCACGTGACACCGGCTATATCAGCCGGTGTCGTCAGAGGATCAGTTCCCAGAATCTTCTCGCGAGCACACAAGAATTCTGAGTGACAGGGAACTCTGGCGGTCATCCGGGACTCATAGAACCGTAGTTACAGCCGTAACTATCGTTCTATTTCGTCCCTACTGACCGCCAGAGGCGGTGCTTTAAGCACTGGATGACTTATACCAACAATGTCATGAAGAATCCAAGCCCTTGCTCACCACTGGAAACAGCGGAGCTCGGCAAAAGGACCACGCCCAAAGAATGGGGAGTGGCGACATTGACCTGATGACAACTGGAGAATGTGCCAGAAGACGCCCACGACGCCGCGGCGCAGATGGTCTCCAGGGGCACCACCCTCAGGGCAGCCCAAGATGTTGAGATGCTCCTTGTAGAGTGGCATCTCAGCCTGATGGCAGGGGGTGGCCACTGGCCCCGTAAGCCTGTGAGATGGTATCGACAACCCAGTGGGGCAGCCACTGGTTAGAGGGCATAACCTCCTTTAGTGCCGCCAGGGCAAAATCAAGAGTTGCTCCTACTGCCGTATACAGGCAGTAGCCTTGATATACGCCCTTTGGGCACCCCCAGGGCACAGCAACTTCGACGTGCCGTACTCCTGAATGTCAAAGCGTGCCAGCTGGGCAGGCTGATTGAAGTGGGTTTGTGGAAGGATCCCGGGCAGGAATGCCACATTTGCCCAAAGGGCAACGCCTGAGAGTCCCACCTCGGGCATGTATTGTTTATGGAGAGGACATGCAACTCCCCGACTCGCTTCCCTGAGGCTATGGCAAGCAGAAATGCTGCCTTCGTGGGCAGCCACCTAAGCCCCACCTGGGCCAGGGGCTCGAAGGGAGGAGATGATCGGGCATCCGGCAGCAGGGGCAGGTCCCAAGCCGGAGCCCTCGGGGTGCTAGGGGGACGCTGCCGTAAAGCCCCTCTCATAAAGAGGGACACCGACCTGTGGCACCCCGCCGTGGCGCCGTCGACCCGAACATGTCGGGCAGAAATCGCAGCCACATAAATTCAGAGTGGAGTGAGAACGTCCACTATCTAGAAGGGACTGTTGTCTAAGCAACAACATACATGCTGTCCCCAAGGAACACGCACATTCTTGCCCCCCAGTTGGGGTAGAAAGTGCGTGAGTGCAAGCTGCACAGCCCGAAGCTCTAGCACGTTGACCTGGCGCGCACTCTCCTGGGCTCCCGCTGACCCTGAACGGTCCTGCCCGGCGGCCCGCTAGCAGCCCCTACACCGGGCCCAGGCTGAAGGGCCAAGAGGCGACTTCATCATGCCCCTATCGGCAGCTAGCCGATCCACTTTAGAGGACAGCCTGTTTCTAGTCCTTCTATTGGGGGGAGCACACATAGCCATCGCTCCCTCAAGTCGCCGGGAACGGCGGAATTGATATGGAGGAGGATGTGACAAGGAGAGGTGTCTGTTGGCTGCTGCCAGACGTTCCACCTCAGTGATTCTAGCCACTCTGAGCGCCCGAGGCATGCAGCTACAGCTCATGCAGGCGTTTGCCGTGAGAACCTCCCTCAGATGCTCACATTTCGTCCCCACTGACCACCAGAGGCGGCCGAGGCAGGAGGGGCAGCGGTCGTGGCCGTCCTCGGGCTCAAAAGAAGCCATACAGGCGCTACATGAATGAGCCATTCTGTAGGTAGCCAGATGCAGCGTAGCCGGGAGCGGGTGCGGGAACAAAGCCTTCACCAGCTACCTGCTTAATGGAAAGAGTAGAGCGTTGCTGCTACTCGCCGAACAGAAAGAGGGATGTAATTACACCCACGTTACTGGCAGAGGGAGCGGGAGCGAGAGCACTGCCTTCACCTTGCTGGATTAATAAACACGGCAGTTCAGCGTCTACCAGGAGCGGGGGTGAGAACACTGCCGGCTGAGTTAGAGACGAATGCCAGATGCAGCATAACCGGGAGCGGATGCGGGAACACAGCCTTCACCAGCTACCTGCTTAACTGAAAAACAAGGTAGTTCCGCGTCTACCAGGAGCGGGGACGAGAACACTACCTTCACTGGTTGAGTCAGAGACGAATGCCAGATGCAGCGTAACCGGGAGCGGGTGCGGGAACACAGCCTTCACCAGCTACCTGCTTAACGGAAAGACAAGGCAGTTCAGCGCCTACCAGGAGCGGGGGCGAGAACACTGCCTTCACTGGTTGAGTCAGAGACGAATGCCAGATGCAGCATAACCGGGAGCGGGTGCGGGTACACAGCCTTCACCAGCTACCTGCTTAACAGAAAAACAAGGCAGTTCAGCGTCTACCAGGAGCGGGGGCGAAAACATTGCCTTCACTGGTTGAGTTAGAGACGAATGCCAGATGCAGCGTAACCGGGAGCGGGTGCGGGAACACAGCCTTCACCAGCTACCTGCTTAACGGAAAAACGAGGCAGTTCAGCGTCTACCAGGAGCGGGGGCGAGAACACTGCCTTCACTGGTTGAGTTAGAGACGAATGCCAGATGCAGCGTAACCGGGAGCGGGTGTGGGAACACAGCCTTCACCAGCTACCTGCTTAACGGAAAAACGAGGCAGTTCAGCGTCTACCAGGAGCGGGGGCGAGAACACTGCCTTCACTGGTTGAGTTAGAGACGAATGCCAGATGCAGCGTAACCGGGAGCGGGTGCGGGAACACAGCCTTCACCAGCTACCTGCTTAACGGAAAAACGAGGCAGTTCAGCGTCTACCAGGAGCGGGGGCGAGAACACTGCCTTCACTGGTTGAGTTAGAGACGAATGCCAGATGCAGCGTAACCGGGAGCGGGTGCGGGAACACAGCCTTCACCAGCTACCTGCTGAACGGGAAGAGTAGAGCGGTGCTACTACTCAGCGAACAGAAAAAGGGATGTACTGTAGCTACATCTGCATTACCGGTAGAGGTAGAGGGAGCGGGAGCGAGAGCACTGCCTTCACCTAGTTGGGTAAAATAAAGAAGCTTAACAGTACACGCAAGACGTTAGCCGAGCAGCTGCTGCTATCGATCAAGCGAGATCAAGTCAAATAACACACATGTTTAAGACCAGATAACTAGCTTCTAAAGAAGAGAACAGCACAGAGCCGTAGTTACAGCAGTAACCTGGCCAGTGCTCACACGGCATATAACCGTAGTTACAGTAGTAACTATGGCCAGTACTTACACGGCTTAGAACCGTAGTTACAGTCGTAACTATGGCCAGAACTTACACAGCATAGAGCCGTAGTTACAGTAGTAACTGTGACCGGTGCCTAAAAGTGTCAGCCAAACGGCTGCCTACTAGATAATATAATATTGGGAGGATGAAATCCTCCTTAATGGCCACACATGCAGAGCACACAGCACACACAGTGAAGATTGTTCTCTGCATATCGTCCTAGTGCTAGGAGTCTAGTACTAGGAGCAGTAAATACAACGATATAGCGCTACTGCAACCATACCATGCGTTTACCGGGAGCGGGAGCGAGTTAAATAATTAAGCTTAACAGTACATGCAAGGTGTTAGCCAAGCGGCTGCTGCTAACAATCAAGCAACCAAGTCAGAACACAATGTTAAGACCAGATAATTAGCTTCTAAGAAAGAGAACAGCCCGCATAGAACCGTAGGCCATGGTTACAGTAGTAACCGCACATGCGGAGCACACAGCACCCGCAGTGAAGATGTTCTCTGCATATCATCCTAGTGCTAGGAGTCTAGTACTAGGAGCAGTAATAGTTAATAGTTAAGCTTAACAGCAAGGTGTTAGCCAAGCGGCTGCTGCTAACAATCAAGCGACCAAGTCAGAACACAAATGTTAAGACCAGATAATAGCTTCTAAGAAATAGAAAGTACTTACCTTACTCTCTGCATCTAAACGAAAAACGGGTTTAAAATATGACACTCTGGGCTTTCCATACTAAATTGAATGAGGGACACAGCCAAAGCTGGGACTCAAATGCTAATGATAGCTCGGGCACAACGCCACAAGCAGAACTTTCAAAAGAGCATAAGGGCAACTTTATGGCAGAGGAAGCGGGAACACTGTCGTCACCTGAAAGTCTAAGCCAAACAAAAAATAAGACAGCAATCAGGACAACTTGGCTGGGAGAGGGTGCGGGGACACAGCCATCACCAGCAACAAGCTGACACCGACCTGTCTGTCGAGGATCTGCACAGCGCACAGCCGGCCACAGCTCCTGGAGGACGCGTTAACGACCCGTAGCTCCGACTGTCAGTCACGAAGCTGCACGCGGCCAGCTGCTTGCAGAGAAATCCCTCAGATCAAACGTTCAAACCTGAACGCTGTAGGCTACAAAAATGTAGCCACGGTACCCTCGCGCAGCGAGAAGATGAAAGTAACTGATCCTCTGACGACACCGGCTGATATAGCCGGTGTCACGCGGGTGACAGGTGACTTTGTTGTTATTGGTACTCGAGCTGCGCATGCCGCGATGGACATATCCAGTGCTTAAAGCACCGCCTCTGGCGGTCAGTAGGGACGAAATAGAACACATCACATCTTTGCAAGCCTAAAAATAACAAAACCTTAAAGATAGTATAACATTACAAAATAAAACAAATGAAGAAAATAAGGCCCATTTCATTATTGTATGGAAGAACTGTCTCTCAGGGTGATTACAAAAGATGTGTTCCCTTTGAGGTAAAAAAAACTGTTAATACCACTGAGTTGTTGCAAAGACAAACGGTATCAAACCCCTGCTTCATCCTTGTGCAGAGCTTGAAGAGGAGTCTCCCATCATCAACTGGTCCCTGGAGCTGGCCACCAGGTTGGACAGCCGGCTGTACGCCCTGTGGAACCGCACGGCCGGGGACTGTCTGCTGGACTCAGTGCTGCAGGCCACATGGGGCATCTACGACAAAGACTCAGTGCTCCGCAAGACCCTCCACGACAGCCTGCACGACTGCTCCCACTGGTGAGACCACCGGAGCACAGATACTGAGTGTTTATAGTCCTTTAAGACTCAACCTGTGAGCATCATGGCGTGCTGACCTGCATCTAGTCTCAGGCATGTTTAGGAGACTGAATGACACAATGCACCAAAGGTAGAAAAGTGTTTTTAATTAGCAAACATCTTTATTTGGGCCAAAGGCATATATGCTGCATTTCTGTATACATTTACTGCAGACTGAACAATAGGTGTTTTTTTATACAATTCTAGACCATTGCAGTTTTAGCAAAACATGCGTGTGTCAGCCATGTTTAATCTTGTTCTTTAAACATTTAGCTTGGACTGTTTTACACAGTAAGGTTAAACATTTTGCAGGTTTAGTATTTTGGTCAAGCACAAAGAAACAGCCTTCAGTGGTCTCAAGTTATGTTTAGCTTTCTTTGGCCTTGCACGACCATGTTGGAAATTGTGATTTAGAGGTCGGGATGTAGTCCAAGAATCCAAAATCTGGATTGCCGGCTCATGCAGAGATCTGAGAGGCTTTGACTGGGGATTTAGACCAGTCGCACACATTTTAGAGGAGATTAATGCTCTCTTACCCCAGTGTAACGTCGGAAGCACTGCAACAATTTAAGGCCGTGTTCTACAGGAACACAACAGCCCAGTGTGACTCATGTCTATTTCTAAACTCTGGGATTTGCAGTGAGAAAATTACTATTTAGATATAATGAGTAATTGCCATGCAACCTAAACCACAACAGGGATGAATAGCAGTCACACGCCTTTCTGCACAGAGAGGTCAATTAATGTCAACAGACAAAACTGTGTGTGGTGTGTGTGGTGTGTGTGTGTGTGTGTGTGTGTGTGTGTGTGGTGTGTGTGGTGGGTGTGTGTGTGTGTGTATGTGGTGTGTGTGGTGTGTGTGTGTGTGTGTGTGTGTGTGTGTGTGTGTGTGTGTGTGTGTGTGTGTGTGATGGTTGTGGTGTGTGTGTGTGTGTGTGTGGTGTGTGGTGTGTGTGTGTGTGTGTGTGTGTTGTGTGTGGTGTGTGTGTGTGTGTGTGTGTGTGGTGTGTGTGTGTGTTGTGTGGTGTGTGTGATGTGTGTGTGTGTGTGTGTTGTGAGTGTGTGTGTGTGTGTGTGTGGTGTGTGTGTGTGTGTGTGTGTGTGTGTGTGTGTGTGTGTGTGTGTGTGTGTGTGTGTGTGTGTGTGTGTGTGTGTGTGTGTGTGTGTGTGTGTGTGTGTGTGTGTGTGTGTGTGTGTGTGTGTGTGTGTGTGTGTGTGTGTGTGTGTGTGTGTGTGTGTGTGTGTGTGTGTGTGTGTGTGTGTGTGTGTGTGTGTGTGTGTGGTCTGCAGGTTTTACACGCGCTGGAAGGAGTGGGAGTCGTGGTATTCCCAGAGCTTCGGCCTGCACTTTTCCCTTCGGGAGGAACAGTGGCAGGAGGACTGGGCTTTCATCCTTTCCCTGGCTAGTCAGGTACATGCACATGAAAGCTAACACGCACATACATATGGAGGACAGGAGCTTGATGTGCTTCAAATGTGACACACTAATGATGTATGAATTATGCAAGAAGCTTTACTGCTCTTACCGCGGTATACTTAATCTGTTCTGCCCTGTGAAAGTGCATCCTGTCTGTCATCAGCCCTTCTCTGCCTCTCACTGCTCTGTGTGACCTCACTGACTAAGTATTTTGGGCGGGTTGTTATTATATCTGGGTGTGAAAGCGCAGTAATTGTGAGTTTTTTCATGTTTTAACACTTGCTGGGGTAACTTGGCAGAGGGAATGTACAGTATTCATGACTCCATGCCTTGTAGGTTAAAAAAAAAACCCGGCTTTTTAACTACATGTTCCCCTTTGTGTCGTACTTTCTTTGCAGCCTGGATCCAGCTTGGAGCAGACCCACATTTTTGTTCTTGCACACATACTTCGTAGGCCTATTATCGTCTATGGAGTGAAGTATTACAAAAGTTTCCGTGGAGAGACGCTTGGGTACACCCGTTTTCAAGGTGAGGAGATCTTTCACTGTCATGACAAATAATATTTGAATGTGGAGTGCAGGCCGTATAAGGACTACACTTCTTCTGTGAAACAGCTCCAGCCTACATGTGTCTGCATTGCTTACATAGCAGACATAACTGCCCCTCTGCACTGTCACAACTCTACAACATGTTTCAGGCTGTTTCTTTCCTTAAGGAAGTATTTGGGGCTGTGTGACTCAAAATAACATAAACAACAGAACACGCATGCCTATTTATAGGAGGGAGTGGTGGAAAAAGTATTGTAATTATTTACTTAAGTAAAGTACTATAAATACTGTACTACAAGTAAAGGTCCTGCATTCAAAACGTTACCCAAGTAAGTAAGTCAGGTCGTGCTTAATTGTATTCTCTTTGGTTGTTAAACACACAGAAATGCATCACATTCTCTAATATCATCATTTATTTGTAGCATCTTTGTCTGTGCATCTGAGAGAATAACTAGATTATTTAGCTTAAGAGTTAGGAGAGTTTTCCCAACCCTTCATTTTCTTGTTTATCAGAGTATATATTTAAAGTTTGCAAATTTAGAGATGCATTGTTGTCACTGGACAGGAAGAAAAGTGTAATCTTAATGTTCAGGTAACCAACGCTTCTAGACAAATGTATTTGAGTAAAAAGCACATTTCTCCCTCTGAGATGTAGCGGAGTCGAAGAATGAAGTTGCAGTTAAATACCTAGCATAGTTTGAACTTTAGCGCGGTACTTAAGTAAATGCATTACACTGTGGATGCTGTGAAGTGTTTCACACACACATCCAGACGCACGTGAACATGTGTAAACCATCAGCCCCTGTGAGCGTGGGGGGGGGGGGTCTTGCAGTAGTAACAGCCTGGTTTCAGTTTGTCTGCTGCGTGATGTTGCACAGGGGATGGTGGAAGTGCTCTGTAATGGACAGCTGCCCGCCTGATGGATCCCTGATTTACTGTTGCTGAGAGCCAGAGTAAAACACACAGGGGGGGGTGCACCTATAGAGAGGGGGGGGACCAGTAACAACAAACTGTTATTACTGGGAGACGAGAGAAGCTAAACTGAAACAAAGGTGTGCATTGTGGAACCAAGGACATATGGAATATGAGCACATGTGTCGTGCAAATCCTGTATGTCATTCTGTAGTTCACATTGACTATATGTTGTGAATGTAACAAAATAGTTTGCTGAACTTTAGTTACTTAGCAGATCAATCATTTTAACTACAAGACATACAACCAGTTGTTATATTCATTTAATGGTTTAAATAGAATGCGTGTATACTTATTAAACAATGCAACAGTATATACAATGTTAAAGTCAGCAATACCTCGACGAACTTTAACATTAAAATGTTTTTATAAATGTTACTTAATCTGTGAAAACAATCCCATACATTTTGAACATATTACTTTTGCAATTCAGATTTTGAATGCAGGACTTTTTATGGAGTACACTTTTGTTATTGATACTTTTTACTTACTCAAACGCAATAATTGCTATAATTTGGCTTTCTTACCAAATATTTATTTGTTTCTTATCAATATTATCCCTCTCTTAACTTTATCAAAGAACCTGTTCATCATTAGTTTTATTGAAAGAGGAAAACAAAAACACAAATAAGTACAGTTTATGAAGATTGCGTAGCTGTATTGATTTACGACCAACGCTAAAGCAGATTTTTTTTTGTCCTTTTTGAAAGTGTGATTTAATACATCATTGTTACCACAGAGAGAAGCCTGAATCTGCTCATGACAAATGCAAAACAATGTTTTTGAAATGGTAATCAACACTAATTAGCCTTTCATCGTGCCGCTGTGAGAGGGAAAGAGATTAATTCTGAAAGCATTCACGAACCAAACAGTCATTAAAAAAACAAGCCATTGTTCTCAAACATTTAAAAAAAAAAAAGCATTTAATTGAATTGTACTTCTTCCAACGATGTTATACACTTTATATAACTATGCAGTTTTAGTTGTTTGTCTAAAGTGCATTACTATATTTACGTCGTACAATGAACTTTTTAATGACATTTTTAAAATGTAACTGCTTTAAAAAAAGCAGTTTTTGGATTTTCATAAAGACATAATTTCCCCCCCCCTTCAGGTGTGTACCTGCCTCTTCTGTGGGAGCAGAGTTTCTGCTGGAAGAGCCCCATCGCCCTGGGTTACACGCGGGGACACTTCTCAGCGCTGGTTGCCATGGAGAACGACGGCTTCGACAATCGCGGCGCGGGCGCCAACCTCAACACTGACGACGACGTCACCGTGACGTTCCTGCCGCTGGTGGACAGCGAGAGGAAGCTGCTTCACATCCACTTCCTCTCAGCGCAGGAAGTAAGGCCCCCCCCTTTAGTGTCTACACATTTCTTGTTTGTCTTGAATTTATCTTTATTTATTTGTTTATTCCACACATGGCAGTTATTTTAAAACAAAAACATGTACACTTTACAAAACATGTACACGTACATTATACTGGTTGTTTTTTTATAGCGCCTGGTGGAAAGGAGCAGGGAGAAGAACATCTTATTTGACCTGCCCTTCTTACAAAAATAAATAAAATAAAGTAAACATAAAAGCAATATTCTTTCAGCCACAGTTGCTTACAAATACTGAAACATAAAACTAGAACACAATCAAAAGTCAACTTCATACTGTCTAATTACGCTTTCTTTATACATTTTCTTAAACAT
The DNA here is from genome assembly GCF_902827175.1 of Gymnodraco acuticeps. NCBI lineage: Eukaryota > Metazoa > Chordata > Actinopteri > Perciformes > Bathydraconidae > Gymnodraco > Gymnodraco acuticeps. Next base: position 4,928,062 of record NW_022991180.1, read on the forward strand.
AAAACTTTGTGGGAAAATAGAAACAAACGGCTTCTATCTTTGACTACGTGACATGTGTCTTTTATCAACACAGCTAAAGCTCAACAAGAAAACCGTTGGAAGCAGTTACTCCCAGCATTCTGTTTCCATAGTAACAAACTGTTAGTGTGAAAATAGTACATCACAGAAAAGGCTCATGAGTGGATTGCTAGTGTTTAACCTCACAAACTGCTGAATTGCTCCCTTAGGGTCCGCTACAAACGTATCTACTTTAGTTTGTTTGTTACTCTACTACAGGGGTGCCCAACCAGTCGATCGACCGGTCGATCGCGGGGAGATTCCCAGTCGATCGCGAGATGTTTCTAAAAACAACAATATTCTGTTTTATCGTTAACGTCCTATAACATAATCTTCCTGTGCCAGAATAATGCATTTGAACGCATCAAATCTTTGTGATTGGCCGGCGTGACCCCATGTGTCGGGGCGTGGCTGGTGGGCAGTGGGCAGTGCACTACTTCGCTAACGTTGTTCGTGTCAACACAGGAGTGACAGTCCGCACACACACAAGACCGCAATTATGGTAGAAGCAAAAAAGCCCAAAATATATAATTTTCACTCCGAGTGGGAGGATGAATATTTTTGTATCTATTCCAATTCAAAGTCCATCTCTCTCATTTGCAATGCGAGCGTGGCTTTATCGAAGAAGGGTCATTTAGGAGCGGCATTTCAAAACAGTGCACAAACGCTACGAGACGGAATTCCCTCCTAATTCTGCCCTATGCTCCAAAAGGGGAGGGGCCTGAAAGGACAGCTAAATGCACAGCAGTCCATTTTCACCAGGCCCAACAACAAGAGCAAGGCTGCTACCAGAGCATCTTATCGTGTCAGTCACGTTCTTGCGAAACACATGAAGTCTTTCAAAGACGGCGAAGTTGTGAAAGAAGCTTTCCTGGAGGCTGCTGACGCGCTTTTTGGGGACGGTAAAAATAACAGAAGCATTTCAACAGGTTTTTGATATAATAAAAACTCAAGTTAGATACCGTTATTAATCAGCTGTAAGCTGTTTGAACTTATTCATTATAATTATTGTACAAAATGGTATAAGAATTCAAACTTAAATTGATAATAGTCTATTATCAATTCAGGTTAAGAAACTAGTGTTGCTTGCATCCTATTTTAAAGGCATTTATTTTTATAATCTACTAAAATGCAACAAAAAAAGGGTTTGATTCTATTAATTTTGTCTTTTTTATTGCACTTTGGCAGCAGATTCCTGTGTAGCTTCAGATCTGAGTTGTCTTATTAGTAAGCGTAATTTATACTTTTGTAGCAACACTATTTTTATATAATGGCAAAGAAAGGGTTCAGAGTCTTTTCTTTTTTCCCTGTGTCATATGTGGCAGCACTGTTCAATGTTTCTTTTTTTTCTCACTGTAGTGACGTGTGAATAAACTCCAACTCTATATCAACAACACTATTGTGTAACTTCAGTTAAATACTTGTATGTGTGTAGATTAGAAAGAGGTAAGATAAAGGATCTGCAGTATTTTATGAAGTATTCATCGTACAAAGGTCAGTTTTATACAAGTAGAAGTGTGTATTTACCTGGTAGGCTGTCAGTAATGGCTACGCCTCTCTATTTGGACTGGTAGATCTCGGCAGACTGGCAACTTTAAAAGTAGCTCTCGGTTCAAAAAAGGTTGGGCACCCCTGCTCTACTATCAATGTGGCTCCCTGATGGTGGTGTGTGTCCCCCTGCAGATGGGGTAACGAGGAGCAGCAGGAGAAGCTGCTGCGGGAGTGGCTGGACTGCTGTGTGACGGAGGGGGGGGTGCTGGTGGCTCTTCAGAAGAGCTCACGACGTCGCAACCACCCTCTGGTCACCCAGATGGTGGAGAAGTGGCTGGACGGGTACCGGCAGATCCGCCCCTGCGCGTCTCTGTCTGACGGAGAGGAGGAGGAGGACGATGAAGACGAGTGACAGAACTGAAGCGAGGCGAGGGAGGCGGTCTGCTGGGGGGGGGGCAGGACTCCTCCCTCTCCTCTGTCTTACAGTTTTTTTTTTCTTTCCTGACACGGACAAACTGTGAAAGCCTTCAGGAGAGGACAGGGAACCAAGCCCCCCCCCCCCCTCCCCCACTGACAGGAGACACTGCTGCTCTTCTATCACACGCAGGCACTCGGACAGACACCTAAAAACACGTGCAACACTTTACTCTGAAAATGCTGAGACTGACAAATTGCTGCGAGACAAAGGTTTACGAATGCAAACGACCTTTTGATTTGTTTTTCAAATGTAAAGGAATAAAGGATTCTCGATCCATAGATGTAAATGCATGTGGTTGTTTTAAAAAGAGTATAAGGAAATATACCAGCATTTATATCTGTTCAGTGTGGGCACTGAGAAAAGCACACTTCCAAATTGATCTTTTTGATGTTTCTTTTTCCATTTTAAGACTTGGCTTGTTACGTTTTTTTTCTTCTGAATGGGCAGGGACAAAGCCAATAAATATTATCTGTAGAAAACCAGAGATTGTGTAATACTAAATGACTTTAATCCTTATTACTAAGCACTGCACATTTATTAAAAACATTTCTATATAAATACAGTATCATTGCTTGAATTAAGGTCATATATGAAGCTCTTGAAAAAAGGAGATTTTCCCTTTACAAGTCAAATCTACACTCAATCTTCGCACACAAACATTCATGTTGGATCTTTGGTTTACCTTTTTCAGACTGATTGAAGTTGTGTGCGTGTGTGTGTTTTATCTTCTCTGAAATTACTCTACATATTTATTGTTTGGAAACTTATATGAGCTACTAGGATCTTTCTGTATATTTTCTTTCTCCTTTCTGTGGTTTTGTTAATTATTCTCTCTCTTGATGAAGACACGTTGCACAGAAACACTGTTGCTGTGAGGAAAGAACCAATCATCACCATCAGTGAGAAGTTTACTTGCGTTATTGCGTGCGATTTAGTAACTCATCTGGATGCCTAGAATCTGGTGCTTTTCTTTTGGGCAGTCGAGTGTGAGACACATTTAATGTCAACGTAACAGTCACAGCGTTGTTTGTTATTTCCTCTTTGTCCCTTTTTCCCTCATAGCATTTGTTGTCAAAGTCATGGTACACGTCAGTTCACCTCCTGTTTGTTGTCCTCCTTTAAGTTTGTGATTAAGGTCATTGTGAGACTGCAACATATAAAACCAAAGCTGACAGAAGAAAAACAAGTTACTTTTTTTGCTGTGAATGTTTTGCATTTCGTTTTTTTTCCTGCCATTGCGTACTGTAACCTCTTTCCTGTTTCATTCAAACTCACGTTTTGAGCAGTACGTTGCTTTGTATTTATGCAATAGTTGCAGTTGTGACTATGATGGTTTGTGGATTTAGGCCTGACTTCACTATACAGAGTGTAACGCAGTGAACGGCAACATAAGGAAAAAAAATAAAGGAAAACCTATTTGAATGTCCAACTAAACTGCTTCCTGTCTGATGTTCTTAGAAATCAATTGTTAGTTCATGTTTTAGTTTATTCTGTGATTTACATTGATAAAAACATACTATAGTTAGTTAATCGTAAACAAATGTGATTCAAAATATAATAGTGTAGTCATTTCAACTAATCCTAAAAACGTCATAGTATATTATGGCTTAACATGTTATAGTAAATGTTCTATGCAGTAAAACATCATAGTACAGTTTGTCAAACATTATGAAAGATTGTCACAACAATTATAGAATGGTATGTTCTGTAAAAAGTACATATGCTAGTATGTCATAAAAATGTTGTCATGTATTGTTATCTCTTCATTGTATTTGTTTAAACAGAGGTAATGAGATGATTCTGACAGCATTGTCAGAGAAGGCCACAAGATTCAGATTGGCCACTGCCTCCAACATCTACAAATATATCGTAAACATACTGTATGTAGACTGTGTTTAGAGTTTAGATAAATACTTCATTTTCTCAATCATAACGCTCAATGTTTGCTATTTAAATGTGTGAATGCTTATGGAGTCAAACACATCAATAATAACAATTTATATTTTGCACTAGGAAGGCAGAAATAACTTCTATCTCATGCATTCAGATACATCCCCTAGAACAGTGATTCTCAAATGGGGGTACGCGGACCCCTGGGGGTACGTTGGGGTACTGCAGGGGGTATGTGAGATTTAAAAAAAAAAAAGGTGAATTAAAAAAATTATCTTAGTAAAATAACTTAAATAGAAAACACAATTTTATATAAAACATTCCTAGAACCACCAAGGGGGTCCTCATATAAACATGTCAAATGTGTGTATTATATTTTATAGTTTTTCACAATAACATATTACTTAAATTGAAAAACTCCTTGGAAAAATCTGTTTTATAAAAGTGTTATGTTATTTTTTTTCATGCATAAAATGAAAATATCCTTAGTTTGTTGTAATGCATACCACGGAGGAGTTAATACATCACACACTGAGGGAACATCACTATATTGTAATTATTTAGATAGGCTTTTTGGATCAAAAAGTTCGGGATCGGTCAGGGGGTACTTGGCTGAGAAAATGTTTCAAAGGGATTACTGAAAAAAGTTTGAGAAGCACTGCACTAGAAAATACAGAGAATATCAGCGTTTACACGTAAAGTTTCTTATAAAGATCATACATACAAAGTAGAGACGTGTGAAAACTAATTAATGGAAAACTCTTGGGTGTTTTTATATCCTCCATATCATTTGACTTTATGACTCCTAATCTATGTAGCATTGTATAACTGCAAAAGACATCTGGGACACACCTTGTTGCATCATTTCAATGCTGCTTCTATTTTATATGAACATTTTAATGAAAGAAAACAGCAGTTTTTGAATCAAAATCTCTTTGATTTTTTTTCGATATCACGGGAACTTATAAACCAAAATCAATGTACCATTTTTATTAAATGTTAGTCCATCTTATACATTAATATTGTTGAACAAATCAACAGTCTCAATCCCTTCAATAGCTTTCATGTCAAGTTACCCATTGACTACCAATCCATGCCCTATGTTATAACTACATTGGACAATTAAGACATACATCTCTCGATAGGAGTTTAGTGCTTCTTTTATATTAAAATAATATTTTAAGGAAAAAAACAGCCGTCTGTTTGTTCAATGTCGAATTTATTTTCAACAGTTTCAACGCCATGTGACCGAGTGACATCAAATCAATGCACCGTTGTATTACTTAACTCAACAAGCAGGACACACCTTTTCATCTGATTTTAATGCTATTTCTATTTATTATGAATATTATTATGGAAATTCAGAAGTTTCTGTGGTTCAGCGCGACGGCTTGGTGACATAAGCGTCGTCTTCGGACTGGCATATTTTGCAACGTAGCAAGAAGGAGCAGCCAGATCCAGGCTGAATGTCTGTCAAATATACAACAACTCATGGATTACACATCCTGTTGAAAATAGGACTAATAGAAACAGTATTTCTAAAACCTGTTGCACAATTAATATTTTCCGACATTGACAGTTCCAGACTTTGAAACCCCTTTCAATTGTTTTTTAAGCAAGTGTTAAACATGTCCAGAAAACAAACAAATATCCCACACAGGCAATCATCAATCAGAACAGTACATTTTATTTATTGTTTCCAGCTGCACTGTATGCTATATGTTCACCTTGTACAAGAAACAAATACAAATACTCACACTAAAAACCAAACAATCTGCTAGCAGCCGTCTCTTGCTAACGTCACGGGGCTAAAAGGGATGATGTGGCGGCGGTTGTTCACGGAGGACACTCTGCCTCCGAGAACCACAGCTGGATTTCATTAGAGCAGAAAAACAAAGAGGAAGAAACTATAGGAGGAGAGGGAGTGGTCGCTCACATCAGACTATGATTATAAGAACATTTAACAAGGCAATACAAATCTAACGGAACAGAAAACCATGAACATCAAAAACGTACATTTGATATAAAAAAAAAAATAAAATACCACAATGGAGAAAGAGGTGGAGTAATGGAAAGTAAGAATCCAGTTTTTCTTTTAATTCCGATATGGACAGATTTTCTTTTTCCTGAGTCAGTAAGCTGTTTTAGTTTTTCCTACTTCGCTAACTGGAGCTGTAACGTACTGTCGGTCCTTTGGGTGCAGATATCTGGGACACTGTTCAGGCCAAATATCGTGGGTACCTCAGTTCAGCCGCGTTGGAAAATACCACAGCTAAATGTAATTGATGTTATACACTCAACGTACAATATCTAACCACAAATGGCAGTCTGCTTTTTTTCCTTTTTTGGTTTCAATGGGTCATTTTTGAGTTAATGGGCTGAAATATTCTTTCTGGAACTGGAAACCACATGTCCTGGCACACACCTTGGCTCTACATTCAGGGGCCACCAGCCACGAAGGGAAAAAGCAAAAGATGGAGTCCAGATTTCTGATGGAGACGGCAGATTCTGCTGTTGGTCTGCTAAACATACGTGTAACTGTAAATTCATTCATTTTCAAACACTGAAGAACAGAACAAACTGATATTCACTTGCAACATAAACACAGAATATAGGGTAAACAGAGGAAAGTAAAAAATCAAAAAATCAACACAAGACATGTTTGCGCTGAAATGGGCGAAACTGAGGAATAAGGGGAAGTTTATGAAGTCACTGTCGCTTCAAGTTTGTCCTTTAAATCAGGGAGGGGGGGGGGGGGGGGTCAGATGTCCATCCTGCATGTGGAAATGTCAACATGTCCCAGAAATTAGGAGGAATCTCCCCTGAAATATACTCAAAAATAAAGATTAAAATATCACTTAAATCAACGAAGAACAGAAACAGATATGGGGGAGGGGAGGTCTCAGATCTGCATGAGTTTGACGGTCAGTCCCATCTCAGTGTGGCAGCTCAGGTGTGTAATAACCATCTCAGGTGTGTTATAACCACTGTGTGTCCACTGTCCTCACTGGGGCTGTGGTTTCATACAAAATAAATTGTTGAAACGTTGCCCTACAGGCAGTCTGCTGGTGGGTTCAGATGGCTGAAGTCAAGCGTACAGTCGGATGGTTCGGTTGGTGGGGTTGCTGGGTTTTATTTATTTTTTTGTTGAAGTTGGTTTCAGCCCCCTGCTCGGTAACAGCAGCAGTCCTAAGGCTCAGTCATGTGCTCTCTCATGGGGTCGCCATGTTTGGAGGGTCGGTTGGGGGAGGGGGCCTGTGACGGATGGGTACCGGGGGGCAGGGTATGGGCGATGGGCACCCCCCCAGGCACCAACCCCTCCATCGGTCCGGGGATCCCGCCGGGGGCCACGCCCACCACACCGGGAGGGAACCTGGGGAGGGAGAGGAGAGGATCAGCTGGCGTGATGAAGAGCAGAGGGAAACCACCACAAAGTTGGACAACCTTTTTTTGCACCTGATCGTTACTGTGTGAAGTGAGGCTTTATAGTGACAGCTAATAAAACAAATACAGAATCAACACATGAAATCTGATCAATGGTATTTATTCAAATATAATGTTGTACTTAAAGAGCCTTACATTGAATCAAAACACATTTTAAAAAGGGACAAAGTTAAACATGTCAGGGAGCTCTGCCGCATAGAGGCAATACATGATGTAAGAGGTCCAAATCTGGTGTAAGGAAGGACTCTTAAGGGTCATTCACCCAAATGATAAAACATGATTCCTCACTTTCCTTACCTTGCAGATAGCTCAGATTTAGTTTGCTCAGCTCTTAAGATCTCTGCTGAATTTAGTTGATTTATGGTATAGATGCAAGACATTAAAACAATAATAAGTGATATCTCTTTACAAATAGTGTCCCTAGTGAGATATGTTTTCATCATTTGGGTGAACTGATTCCTACATACAGAGAGCTGAAAGGAAAAGTGTCAGGGAAGGGGCTGTCACTGCAAATAAAACCCTCAGCAAGACGCAAAGTTTCAGAATTTCACTTCCTTTCTTTCTTAGATGTAGTGACATAACTCTTTCTGAAAAAACTCCACAATTTTGTTCGTAACCTGTCACTTCAAAATTACAGTTGTAAAAAAAACAAGGAAAAAAAGTGCATTATTTAGATTTTTACTTTTTCTACTCCTTATATCAGGTGTGTCATCCCTAGCTGAACATGTGTGTGAACCCTTGGTTGTGTTTAGGGAATCGATGAGAGGCAGGGTACAGTGGGTTTCAGGACATGTGGGTCAAGAGTGTAAAGCAGGAAAAGGGGCCACAGATTTAAATGGGATTTGGTTTATATTAATGATGGTATTCATTTGCTTTGGCCTGTGTGCCAGCAGTGGTAGTTTTCATTTACCTGGTTGAGAATTAGGTATATAATTTGTCCTGCATTCCCCCCGTTGCTATGGCCTGTACCATGGTTCGGTTCATTTGGCTGTGTGAGAAAAGCAGTTCATTCTGGTTGAGACAATATAGAGACTGAGAAACCAAAAGCCTAAACTGAACAAGGGATTCATTCATTTGGGCCAACTACTATGTATTAATACGCCACAAAAACTAGGACCCAGGCTAAATTTCAAGAATAAAGAATTGTGACACACATAAGAACATCTAGTCTAAGCCTGATCTACGGCAGGTGCTCATGTCTCTCAGGTGGTCTCCTGTCCCCCCCCCCCCTACCTGTAGGCGGCACCGTTCATCTCAGGGTGAACTTGAGGCTGCTGCTGCTGCTGCTGCTGCTGCTGCTGCTGCTGCTCCATCATTCCCCAGGGGGCCGAGGTGACAAAGAACTCTTTGTTGACGCAGTTTCGGAGGCTGTCAGGAATACGGCCTGGGTCGGAGCAAGACAAAACATTGGTGAGATGAAAAAACGAAATCTATGGCTCCAGTCAAAAACTATTTTTGCTTAGGAATGTTTCTAACTGGGTAAAACATGTTGGAAGTATCTATAAGTATCTATAAGGCAGCTTCCTACGTTTAGGAAATACAAAGCTGGTGGTACAAAGAATACAAATACAAAGCTGGTGGTACAAAGCTTCCTTTTTTTAAATCTCCTTTAGCATAGGGTACACTGGACCATCTATTATCCAAGAACAGGGGATAATGCCGTCCAACAACTCCTTGTTGCAACAAAATTCAAAGTCAACCTAACCATTAACCTCATGTGCTGTGGCTGTTTAGTTGTAAAGGTTTGATTCTTTTTTGGACAGGATACCTTACTTTGTGTTGTAAATAATGCTTTTTTTTCAAAAAAGAAACATTAAATCCATCATCACATAATTATCATAGTGTAAGAGCAGTTGTACTCCCTTAACACCATGGTTGTCTTTTCCTAAGTCTTCATGAATTATCTTACAGATGTTTCTTTTGACGTCATGATGGAGGATAAGGAAAATACCTATGCCATACTTTTTGGACTGCAGCTTAAATGTGAAATGCATTTAGAGAAGTCAGTGTACCAGTGATGGCTCTGCGTATTTCTGTGGCGGCGGCCTCTCTCATCTCCAGTGATGCCTGCTCGCTGTACCAGGCGGTGTGGGGGGTGCAGATCAAGTTGGGGGCGTCCTTCAGAGGACCTTGGGAAAAAACTGCTCAACAGAAATATGGAGAGAAAAAAGTAAATAAGAGATGAAAAAGAAAGTATTTTTCTAACAAGATTGTTTTGATTTCATTTAGATTTGGGCATCCATTTCCGTCACTTATTAGGGTCTATTAGGAGTCGCTATGTCCTATAAATGAGCGATTCTAGCGATGAAATACTAAAATATGTTTTAACAGTCAGTTGAATCACCTGAAAGGCTCCGACTCGTGGACGTCCAAGGCGGCCCCCCGTATCCGGCCTTCCTTCAGGGCCTGAGCCAAAGCTTTCTCATCCACCAGACCCCCCCGTGCCGAGTTGACCAAGAAAGCCCCTTGACGCATCTGCAAACACACACAGCAGAAACACTCACAATAACTCCAGACATCAACACGTGTGGCTGTGAGATTGCAGAAGGGCTGTCATCCTCTAAACGCTGCGTGGGAAGACACACACAGCGCCAGACAAACACTTACAATAAAAGAACGGCAAGAGTACAAAAGGCTTTTCAAAGACAGTTGACATTTAAATGTCAACTAGACTTTCATCTTCACAGAGGCTCTTTATTCAGGAAGCGAGCATGTAAGTGATTTTTTAAAAGCAGCTTTAAAATCTTACATATTTATAAGACTACTGAATTTAACTCAAATAGCAGTCAAATTCAAGATATGATAAGACTTCTTTATCTCCATATAGGAAATGCAGGTGTTACAGCAGCACTAAGAAAGTACAGATAAATACAGAAGTAGAAATTAAAAACAAGTTTAAAAGAAACATGAGGTGTATAAAACTAGTTTAAGAGGACTAAGAGTAGAACATATACAACAAGTATACATGAATTAGGAATTAGAGACAGTGACAGCACAGCAGTAAGTCTCAGTAGTATATACTGTATGTTAACATTTCCATTTGTGTCCTCCAGGTGGCAGCAGTGCTTCAGACTCAGAGACGAAGAGGATAACTCGAGAGGGTTTCTTGTGTTTATCATGTGAGATGAGCTGATCCTTAAAGCCTATAAACTATTACACTGGGGGGTTAAAGTGCATGCTGTGGTTAGCTTAGCTGCTGATTCACCACTTGGCTGCTCCATAGCATTCCTCAGCTCGTCACTGACTGCATTGTAGGCAACTCACAATAGATGGGGGGTGCTGCATAAACATATCATGGACTCTGAAAACAAACTATGTCAGATTGCATTGCGGGGAAAATGTAAACTCTTATGCCATCTAACTGCTGAGGTAATCTTATGTTTCCTGGTTTTTAATATAAGGAATGTCAGATTACTGTATGTCAAAATGATTATAATAATTTTCACTAAAAGAAAAAGGATATGATTCATATTTTATTCAATGTGACAGTCGTTATACTTGGCTGGTTTAACACACACACACACACACACACACACACACACACACACACACACACACACACACACAAACACACAACACACACACACACACAAACACACACACACACACACACACACACAACACACACCCCCACACACACACACACACACACACACACACACACACACACACACACACACACCACACACACACACACACACACACACACACACACACACACACACACACACACACACACACACACACACACACACACACACACACACACACACACACACACTGGCATGTGTGTGTCACGCTGACCTGAGAGTTATGAAACTGTGAGGAAGAACAGACTGATTACAGTGAATCTTCCCACTACATCGCAGACAATGACGCTCCACCATCCACCCCCGTATGTACACCCCTCTCATTCTGGATCCACAGAGGTTTTCTGTGTCTCTTTGTTTCTCTCAGTATCTTACCACTCATTAAAAGGTTGTTTAAACAGCCTATAATTGGACAGAGGAGCGCTGGCAGCCGGGGAATGTTAGTGGCAGGCCAAGTCTTCTGCAAGTCCGCTGGGTTAAAGCCGTGCTACCGATCCCCGGGAATCATTAGCCGAGTGAGGAGAATGTGCAGCTTGCTATGGAGGGGAATGAGAAGAGCTTCTGCCATTTGAGGTTTATATGGTTTTAATAAGTTGCAGGTTCTGTCAGTTTCTTAGACGATGTTCAGTTTCTGTAGGTACCAAATGCTACTTAGTCTGAGTTTATTATTATTTGTTTACGTCACTTTTATTTGTTTGTTGAGCACTTCCGGTAATTGTCACATGAGTGTGGTTTGTGTGGGTCCCCTGTTTCATGTCGAGTGCAGATGACAGAGGGTGAGCTTGTGCTGTCATTTTTTCTGTTGACCGTTTTTGTCCCTATAGTTACTGTGTTTTGATTTTGTTTATTAAATATCGTCAAACTATCTTACTTCAGTATGGACTTTCTCATTGAAAACGCGTCGCAGCTTACAGCCAAGCTTACTGGACTGTAAATTGAGCCGCCACAGTTTCCTTTCTTCCGTCACTTCATGTCAGAGAGATATACAATTATCTTTTTTCTGCTTGTTCAGCACCCTTACCTGTTTGATGGTGAAGTCGTTGATGAGGTGGTGGTTGTGTTCGTTCAGGTTGCAGTGCAGGGACACGCAGTCGCTCTGGTAGAGCAGGTCCTGCAGCGTGTAGACCCGCTGAACGCCCAGCGAGCGCTCCAGCCCGTCCTGGATGTACGGGTCGTAGAAGATCACGTTGAAGCCGAACGCCTTCGCCCGGATCGCCACCGCCTGGCCCGAGCGACCTGATGGAGTCACCAGAAGGAAAGGAAGCACGGATTCAGAGATAATTCAGATGTTCTAAACATTTTAATACTAATTATTTTAGATTGATTAGATCAGAGTCCTGGACTGGCTTCAATATCCTACAAAAAAGTAGTGTATAGGGTGAATTCACAGTACAGTAATGGCCATGGCAGAAAATGTATCTAATGTGGTGGAGGGGGGGGGGAAAGCAGAACAAAACACATCTGTTTAAAAAATCTAAATCATTTGATTATTTGATCATAATAATAATCGGCTGCTGAAGCTTATTCTATTATGAAAGCCTGGAACTGCAGAATTATTTCAGTATTAATGAATCCCTAAACAGAATTATTTATTGAGATATTTGACAGATCGAAACAAATCGGGTTTTTTTATAATAAAAAAAAATTTGCGAGTAAAGATGCCAAGTACTCAGTAGTTTAAAACATTCATCATCAGAAACACATTTATATTTTTCTATACTTGGTTTATGACGAAATAAATACACATAATGCTAACACCATTTCTCTGTGTTTTGTGTTAAATGCTTATTAGCAAATGTTAGCATCCTGACCCACTACGCTAATTGGGTTTTACCACGTTAAACATGAGTCTGTACCTGCTAAACATGACGTCAGCCTTGTAGTTAAGTCTTGCTTCACAAAGTTAGAAATTCAAATTCACTTTTTATGGCATTTAACAGACTAAAAGCTATGAAAATTACATAACATTAGTCTGTATTAAAAACAACATTTATGTGCAGCACTATTGAAAAAAACAAGTACACTGAGTAAACAATCTGACAACTTAAGAACAACAAATTCATATTTCACCTCGCAATGTGATTAAGCCAGTTAAATTAAGATACATTTAAAAATTGTTTAAAATCTAAAAAGAAGCTCACCAAATCCGATGAGGCCGAGCGTCTCTCCTCTGATCCTCGCCGCCCCCGACGCCACCTCCCTGATCTGCTCCACGCTCTGGACCCGCGTGCCCTCCCGGAGAGCCTGGTACAGCCAGGTGTTCCGCCGGTACAGGTTGAGGATGTGACAAAGTGTTGAGTCTGCTGTCTCTTCTACCGCCGCTGAGGGGATGTTACACACCGCAATGCCTGGAAAAGAGAAGCAATGAAGATAAAGGGATGAAACATAGGTACTTCAAATGACTAGTAACTTAACTACTCTACAGATTTAATAGTTGATTCTAAGTACAGAAGCTGTTTTCAAGAGGGCATAATCTAGTCGTTTTTTAGTTCAGAAAGTCATTGACAGGAAAATTATTTCTTTATGACCCTCTACAAAATAAAAATGCACTGTGTATGAAACTGAAGAGGATAATTACAATAGCTAATTATGGCCATGAAAAGAACATTTCTTAAAACATGCACGTCAGCGCACAAAGATGAATTAGCACAAACGACGATAATTAGGACATCACACTAAATCCTGCTCTCATACAAACATATGCCGGAGGGGCCAAATGGGAATCAGAGTGAGAGTTTCATATCAGTTGGAGCATCTGCTCTGCATTTACAAACAGCGCCATTACATATTCTGTTTACAGTATGCAATCATTCCTGTTACATATGTTATTTATGTTAAGTCAATAGCAAGCGGAGTTTGCTTTGGCCCCCATCCAAAAGTGCACTGTTCTTATCCATAATGCATCATTTTTGTTAATTTATTCTTTTTTTATTATCATGCAGGAGTGAATGAATAAGCCATATTGGCAGATATGACCCCAACTACTTCAATATTCTCAGTATAGGATTACTTCTGAAAAACCCTTAGTTTTAAACATTTCTCAACAACTTTTGTCATCCCTCAGTCTAAAAATGGTATTGTTATATTATTCCAGGTGTTGATAGTTGTGCTACCTCCGTTTCACAGGGAAAGAAAAACCTTGAAATAGTCAAATAAAAGGTTAAAAAGCACCGAACAGCAAGTCTTCAAATCAAGCACATTACATTTACTAAATGATCTACATTATAGGACTATTCCGATTTAAAAAAAAATATTATTTGGAGTCCATCAACACCTGTCATTTGTTAAATATCGTTCTTTCAAAAAAAAACTTGTTCCGTTACATTTCCAATAGAGGGAAAATTGGTAGAATTATGTTAAGAGATGACTATCCCTTTTTTTGTAATACTAAGAAACTTTCACCGCGGGAAAAACGAACAAAAAAATACCCTGAAATGTTTTATGTCATATTGTCCTACAGTTACATTGTTCCTTATTCTCAGTATTTTCTTCACCTTAAAATATAATACACTGTAGTTTGCTATACACACTCATTGTCCGAGGTGTTTTTATTTACTTAGCTTTTAAGGTTATTTGTATAGTTACGTTTACATTTGGTGTAATACTTGTCTTTAGCATCCTTTTTTAATGCTAAATAGTTTCTTAAAAATACTTATTTTTTTATTATCATTATATATATTTATTCTTTTTTTCTACCTACTTATTTTTTTCAGATTGTTTATGTTCGCACCAGCAGATACCAGAGCAAATTCCAATAGACTTGATTCTGATTGTGAGAACGTCACAAAATGATTTTAAAAGACATTTTGAAAAAAAAGTCAATTCTGAGAAAAAATGCATATTTAGAAGAAAACAATTCAAATTTGAGATGCATTGTGGGACATGTAGTTTATGGGCAACGTGCTTCTGTAAATCGCCATGTAACCGTATTACAAACATATTATATTATTTGCAAGCTCTTGTGGGGCCACATGAAATGAAGTCGCGGGCCGGATTTGGCCCCCGGGCCTTGAGTTTGACACCCCTGCTCTACATCTATCCTCCTGCTCTGTGTCTGCTTGCCCCTCAGTCTCACCCAGGTCCCCGGCAGCCTTGATGTCGATGTTGTCGTAGCCGCTGCCGATGCGGATGATGATGCGCAGCGACTTGAACTTCTCCAGGTCCTCTCTGGTCAGGGTGATGGTGTGGTACATCATGGCCCCCACGGCCTCATTCAGCACCTGAGGGACATCCTCATCATCACTGTCTCATTACATCATCAACAATCATTAACAGCCTTTAGGAGTCAATCTGCATTCACATTATGATCAGTCATTATTTAATCAGTATCATCCCGATATTCAAATTCCTGCAACATTATGTATGAATTGAATCGGAGAGCATTCACCACCTCACATTTTCCTGCAGCTTTACATCCCCTTTTTCTTCATCTAAATGCAAATTGATTGTTTATGTGAGCCCTGAAATATGAGTGCCTGTCTGTGTGTTTATAATGAGTGCTTTCGCCAAAGCTGCCTTTTGTCACAATCCATTCATTCAGACTGTAGACAAACACAGCTGAAGTAGATGCAGGCAGGACCATAAAGTAGACGGACAGCTGCTGAGGAACCCGGAGAGAATCAGAAAGTAGCTGCCGCCGCACGCCACGGCCGCTAAATCACACGTTAGAATTCACAACCCGCTCACTGAATGAACCTAACCGAGCCAGATTAGCATAGCCTTGAATTACCATGCAACATTTGTATTGGAGCTTGTTGTAGTGAGAGCCAGATGCTAAATTCAAGGTTAAAGCTCTCTCCATGCATTTATCTCATTACTTTAGAGAAGCAGGCCCAGCAGCAGGCTTGGCTGGAGACGATGCTGGAAAATTCACTAAAAATCACATGAACACAAGCGGAGAGTTTACATGAAGTGGAAAAAGAGAGAAAATGGGTTTTGTTTTGTGTGATAATTAGTTGAATAACTCATCTGGCATGCCACAGTGCATCTTTACATTGTTTTTCACAAGGCTATTACCTACAGCAAGGGATCATGAATAATGCAAAGCACATAAGGTCTGTGAGTATGGCCTCACAGTACACTTATTCTACACCAGCGCAATGGAATATTTTGAAAGCTTTAACAAAATACTTGAACATGGGGATTGATTTGTGGATTCAGAGGTAGTGACATAGTGTGAAGGTATACAAATAGCTATAAATTAGGTCGGTTCATGTGTGTTGGTATTATTTAGCTTTGAAGAGCGCCAGGCTAGCTGTTACCCCATGTTTTCAGTCATTATGCTAAGTTAATCAATAGCCGGCTTCACAAAATATTTAAATTTACCATAAAAGTTATGCCTAAAAGCTTCAACAAAGACAAACTATTTTTCACATTATTAGCTTTTTTTATTATTATCACACATCTATGATCTCCTTCCACCTAATATGGTTCTTAAAAGCCTTAGCTATTGAGGACAGATTGGGGGTAACCTGCTTTGGGTGGAGGGAATCACAGAAAGTCCAGAAACATCATTTTATAGATGTATATCTTTCTTATTGTTCATATATGTAAGAGTTATTCAAAACACAGCACAATAAGGACACATAAAACACAACCCCTCTAATTCTCTCTCTTTGTGATTCAATCTCTCCAGTCCATCATACACTTTCAAATAGCAAATAAAGCCCAAGGGTGTCAGAAAAACTGCCATTTATGTATCACAAAATGTTCCTTACTCTAGATTGATCGTGTGATTTGTGCATGAGTGAGATACCCATCATTTTCACAATTACATCTTAAAACATTGGTTGAGCTTTTTTGAGCAATTTAACTTAACAGCTGCACTTGAGAAGAGTGGTTTCTGATACAACGACACTTTAAAAACAACACACTTTGTTTCTATCCTACTTCAATTTTCTGAGTCTTTTCCAAGGACAAAACTGGATTAGTTCATAGACCAAAAGCTCTTGTAATACATTTCCTTTAAGGTGTACTCAACCGGGGCCACAACTCTCTTTCAGCTGAACTCTGGCTTACAGTTGTGCACTTTAGGCTCACAAGTAAATTGTTAAATTCTCCTCTGAATCGTTGAGTGACAGATTCCTTAATCACTGCATCTGCTCACTTCCAGGCAGTGCATGCAAAAAGACAGCAGTGTGCTTGGGTCTGTTTATATACCCATCATGTGTGAGCATTACTTCACCACTAAAACTTGCAGTGAGGTTGTTGGCAAGTCTGTGTGTCTGTGTGTGCGTGTGCGTGTGCGTGTGCGTGTGCGTGTGCGTGTGCGTGTGCGTGTGTGTGTGTGTGTGTGGTGCCCCATCTGTACCCTCTGCTGTGCAGTTATAGTTGTGGGAACGCTGCCAACATCTCTTCTCCCAGATGGGTACTCAGTATTTGTAATGTATTCACCACAAGAGCATCTTACTGAACAGAGATTGCCGTGTGTGTGTGTGTGTGGTGTGTGTGTGTGTGTGTGTGGTGTGTGTGTGTGTGTGTGTGGTGTGTGTGTGTGTGTGGTGTGTGGTGTGTGTGTGTGTGTGTGTGTGTGTGTGTGTGTGTGTGTGTGTGCAAGGAAGAACTAAAGTGTTATAAGCAGAAAATTACAATATTAACTTTGCATTTGACATATAAATGATTATATTGGCACAAAAGTTAATCTGACTACTTTTACATTGCATATCAAATTCACCAAATATTTGGAGAATGTGCTGTAAGGAATCATTTTCACTAAATGAATACATCTTGAAGTGTTACCCTTCCTATTCTCTTTATATGTGTAACAGACCCTGCGGCTTTGATTGTAAAATTGCTCCTGACTGGGTTCAGTGTATCGGCAGTAAAATAAGACAAATGTTTCACCCACTCTGGCTCAGAACAATCATGCTGCCTTACTATTACCAGCCTCCTCCTCCTTATTTAACAAAGCAGCACTTCAGCACCCAGTGGGATTACAGTCAGTGATGAAACCATTAGAATTGAACTGGGAGAGTGGAACAAGCCAGTGGGCTGAAATATTATTAAAGCATCACAGAGGAGGAGACGCAGAAGGAGAAACAAGACGACTCTCCTGCACTCAACTGAGGACAAATTATTCCAGAGTCACAGTCAAAGTTCATATTATGTCCATATCAGTGTGTGTGTGTGTGTGTGTGTGTGTGTGTGTGTGTGTGTGTGTGTGTGTGTGTGTGTGTGTGTGTGTGTCTGCTCCCAGCACACACTGCCTCTACAACATTTGTTTTGTAAAGCACTTTGAATTGTCGCGTACAGAAAAGTGCTATATAAATAAACTTGCCTTGCCTTGCCTTACTACCACAGTACAACTGTTACTGCAGAGATGAACACAGACTGATGGTGTTGCTAAAGAGTAATACATTACATAGTCTGACATTTTCCAAACATATACTGCTTATTAAAACGTACAAACACTGCTTTACATCCTGTCTGCACATCTTCTTTGTTTGATAAATGAAAAGAAGAGTGGTAAAGCAAGAGCACACATTGGCTACAAATAACCTGTGTTGAGGGAAAGTGAGCTCTGTGTGAGGGACAGCAAAAGGAAGTGTTGCATGTAACTCAAACTGAAAACTTCGCTTAAATCTTTCTTTTTTATATATTCAAATTGTATTCAAGTTTCTCTATGCTTTAAAACACATTTAACATTAGAATTTAATACAGTTTGTGTTTATTTTATTTCTTATTCCATTCTATGCATTTTCTAAATTGTATTTCTTTAACAAATCATTGAGTGAATTATTTCAGACATGTGCAATTATATATTTTATTTTACCCCCTTCTCTATTCAGTAGTGGAGAGGATTTTAAATATATCCACTCTACTCTATACTTGACGTCTTAAAGAAACAGACTGCTTGAAGCCAAGTTAAGTAAACATACAATTAACACAAACTAATTCAAGTTAATTACATGCATAAACAAAGGCTGCTTAAATGAGATTATAAATAAGGAGCATTCGTGGCAAACATTTGAGATTTAGGACTTTGACGAACCATCCCAGAACAGTGGTCTGTTTTTATTAGGGGTTAAAAGGTCAGTGCTACAGTTTGTTTAAATGTTAAGATATAAAAATAAAGGGGTGGAATCCTGTTATTTAAAGAATTGAAGTTGTTTACTTCTCCTAACATACAGGTGAAAAAGGGAGCATTCTGAAAGTTATTATTGTACCTTCTCATGTATCTCCTGTGTGGACTGGGCGTCACAGAAAGCCACGGTGGCCAGGTCTTTGAGGATGGGCATCTCCACGGTGCAGTCGCGCCCGTCCAGCAGCGCCACCAGGGGGCGCGGGTGCATAGGCCCGTTCATAATCTGGGGCCGAATACCTGCAGAGGGGAGGACAGAGAGAAAGGGGGGGGGGGGGGGGGGGGGGGAGTTAATTATTTATAAGTGGCACACACAGTCAGCGAGCCGCAGAAGAAACAGTGAAATGTAGGAAAAGCATCCCGCAGCAGGAAGTGTTAACACAGCCTGGGACTGTGTTTTACCTGTGCGCGCCTGAATCAGTGACACACACACACACACACACACTACTACACACACGCCAAAGTGTGTTAAAACTATCATCGTCTCCCTTACCTGGCAACACTGGGCAATATCACACACACATTCATTCACACACACATACACACACTAGGGATGCTCGATTATGGCAAAAATCATAATCTCGATTATTTGGGTCAATAATTGATATCACGATTATTAAAAACGATTATCCATTTACTTTGAAAACATCAATTTATTGGAGAAAAAAAATGTGAACAGTATGTTTTTAACAGTTGATTACCCTGAACTTTAAGTATAACTCAACTGAAAAAAAATAAAATAAAATTAATAACAAAAAAAAAAAAGATTAATAATAAGAATAAAAAAATAATCGTTATATTTCGATTACGTTGTTTTCGTATCCTTGCAAGCCATAATCGTAATTGCGATTACAATACGATTAATTGAGCAGCCCTAACACACACACAACGCTGGTGATATGAATACACCCCTCTCTGGCTGTTATCCACTCTGTTACCAGGCAACAGGTCCTTTCACCCCATGAGGTCATCACCTCCATTATCCTATCATCGTTCAGGGGCCGGCAGTGTGTGTGTCTCTGCACACTTTACACCATGTACACACTGACGCTGAAGGAAATCATCAGGTATTAAATGGAAAGATTCAAACTTGAGGTCGTCTCGAGGTTTGTCCTTTGAGTATTTGGGTTTCTATCTTTGCCCCCCCCCCCCCCCCTCCCTCCATCGTGATGCCCTTCAGGTAGAAAAGAGGCAAACAAATAACAGCTGGAGGCTAGAACTGTGTCAGTATTGATGAAAGAGTCACTGATGGACTGATGGATTGTCACGATGAGCCAGTAAACTAACTCCATCTAAAATCAATGTTTCCTTTAGGTGTGAGATCGAGGAGAACAGTGAGGACCCAAATTCCACTAAAAAGAGGGAGAAGGAAAAAGAGGAAAGGAGGAAGGAGGGAGGGGGTCCACACACCACCACTCTCCGGCTCCCTGCTGCCTGTTGTCATGGTGATTAGAGGAATTGGGCAGGATTATGAAATATTTTATTTAGTGACATCTGCGCTGCTGGAGAGGACATCCAAGCCTCCTCGCTCTTAGTCTCTCTAACTCCTCCAGTTTTGGGAAGCATTGACGGTGTTTGTGACCTACACAACTACAACATGCTAACATATGTACTTTATGTAGATCAGGTTACTATAGTGATACAAAATACAACAAAGAGATGCATGTAAATGTAGCAGAGTCGCAATTAATCTGTGCTTCAATTCTGCACCGGTAGGCTCGTCTTCTTGTATGCACCGTTAAGGGGAAAGGTTGCATTGACTATGGTTAATGTTTGAAGAAGCTTCCCTTTTCAGCCCTAAAAAATTATGTGCAGAATCGTAGATGAACACAAATATTTCTGCCAAATTAAGCTTTGGCTATTCCCTGAGGTATTTGTATACATGAGATGTTGTGTGTGTTCCTCACTGATTTGTCATGGGGCACGTTTCATTTAAAAATTTGGATTTTAATTTTGATGCCAGGTGTTGGCTTGTCGGTTTAATTTGCCAGGCCACTGTCAATTAAATGTGATCACTCCAAATCCACACAGTACCAACGGAAGATTTTAAGTGACTTAAAAAGATATCCCCAAGTCATTTTTCAAAAGAAATAGTTGCTTATTTTGTCATGAATACTTTTTTTTGCAGAGAAATACTTACATTCAGGAAACTTAGCTTAAGAGTTTCCTGAAATTAAAATAATTAATAATCATAGCATCTTTAAGAATGACATCTCAATTAGGTTTAACAAAAGCTGTTCTGCGATATTTATAAAAAATGTTTTGCCAGTCAATATGACGTAGGTTTAAGCAAAACAGATCTTTTCAGAGAAGGTTCTCAATGCACCTACAAACTTGAATTTACATTGTACCTCTTGCAAGCTGCATCTCTGTGCTGCTATACAATCTGAAAATATCCAGCGCTAGAAGCATGCTGAAAAAACATAGGCTGTAAATTATGTAGAGCTCGATGCTGTAACTCAACACACAGAACATCTGCGCTTTCCCTATCAGAAAGAAACCACGGATTCATTCAAAAGAGAGCTTATAGCATGTCATTAATATCACAGCATTGACAGAAGGACATCCAACCTGCATTTGTATCAGGATTAACTTCTGTAATGATTGCTTTCTGTCTCTATTTGTTTCAAACGGCGGAGGAAGGTGAACCACATTCAGACATCTCGGAGGGGAGAACATTGGGATGAGGGTTTGTATTATAGTTTCTCCTAAACTCCACATCTCAGGTGTGTTGTCTGCTTGCAGGGTTTATAGACACAGATGAGCGATCACTTTTTAAAATGTGGATGGTCCTTTAAAAGGTTATTCAACTGAGTGCACCATGATTGCTTGTCACAGCATTTTTTAACAGAAAAGCTTCTAACTAGAATCAAAAGTCTAAAAGATGCGAGCATTAGGAAGGCAGGACAGGCTGTTATGAAAGAAGCTATTATTCCCACATTGCATTGTGGGAAATGTAGTGTTTCTGCAGCTTCAGCCATTACAAATGAGGATATCTTTGCTGCTGTGTTTTTCAATTTGAAAATTGCTTTCGAAATCTGTCTCTCGCGAGTTGCACAACCTTTTAAAGTGCAATAACTCCTCACAGCTATCATTGAGCAGTTTAAAGCAGCAGAGTGAATATTATTAAGTCAAATATCTGCTTGCAACTTATTTTAATGAAATTATGCTTTGATAGTTATTACTGACCTTTTCTTCCAGTTACTTTTATTATTATTGCTTTGCTTTTATGTTTCCTGATTACCATTTTTAGTGTTTGGTGTCAATTTCCTACGTAGTATAACTGCCTCCCTGGCCTTTTTTTCAAAATGATGTAGAGATTAAGAGAGAGTGTTTTTATTATATTACACTACATTACAGTCATTAACAATATTATTATTATAGTGCAGCGCCCATAATAAAATCCTAAATGGCAAAAGAGAAGAATGATGAGCAAAGAAGAAACACGCATAAAAAATAAATGGTGGAAGTGACCTCAATCTTTCCGTTCTTAGTATAAGCTGAATGCATGCTTCACTCTCACCCGAGGCACTCATGGTGTGTGTGTGTGTGTGTGTGTGTGTGTGTGTGTGTGTGTGTGTGTGTGTGTGTGTGTGTGTGTGTGTGTGTGTGTGTGTGTGTGTGTGTGTGTGTGTGTGTGTGTGTGTGTGTGTGTGTGTGTGTGTGTGTGTGTGTGTGTGTGTGTGTGTGTGTGTGTAGAGTTGTTGTGTGTTAGCGAGAGGAGACGGGAGAGGTCGGCTTGCCAAACACACCTGTGGGTCTGCAGCTCTCTCTGTGCCCTCTCATCACCATCCTGCAGAGTTCAGTATCACAGCTCAGACCGAGCAACAAATACTTCTATCGTCTAACAGACGCCGCGTTGTGTTCACACATGAAAACACACACTCTTAGATGAAAGGATAGAAAAAGCAGCGAAACTCCCTTCCTTGATACACACACACACAAACAAGAAACCGCTGGTATAAAAAAGAAAAGAAAGCCGCATCACTTGTCGGAAGTATGTCAAACTGCTGTTGATTAATTATTTCCTAGTGGCTAATAGCCTTTCTAGAGCCTAATAAGCCTGAACGTGGCAGTGCATTTAACACATGATGAATCTGTGGATAATTAACGCCTAACAAGGCTGTTAATGAAGCTCTTAATGACTCAGATACCTGGCCAGTGATTACAAAGAGTAAAACAATCCCCTCAGACAGAAAAAAAAAAAATGAAAATGACAGTATGTTTATAATACATGATGACAGGTTCAGACCAAAACAAATCCACAGCTGATGTGTATTCTCAAAGACATAAACACACACTGTTGGAAAGGTGTTGTTGACTGAGGCTCTGTAATGGCCTCTTATCAACATCCCTCCAGGGAATGTCTGTCACATCACAGTTAATGAGTTTTGGGGCTTTAGTCTCTATTCTCACGCTGTCAGAACACTACACTACATTTCCTCTTGCCAAGTCAGGTTGAGGAGGAGCCATCATCATTTTGAGGATAAAAAAAGAAAAGAATCAGCAACAAGGTGGCGGGAAATGTTATTTAGAAATAGGGCTGAGTCTTCGACATATGGGATGACTTTCTTAAGGAAATGTCTGATCGTCCAAAGAGCTATTCTTTTTCTATAATGTGTGTATAAGTGTCTCAATACTCCACTTGTTCTGGCAGCACACAGCTCAGGATGGAGGATGTATTTGTT
The DNA here is from genome assembly GCF_902827175.1 of Gymnodraco acuticeps. Classification (NCBI taxonomy): domain Eukaryota; kingdom Metazoa; phylum Chordata; class Actinopteri; order Perciformes; family Bathydraconidae; genus Gymnodraco; species Gymnodraco acuticeps. The sequence goes on from NW_022991180.1 coordinate 4,951,780, forward strand.
GTACGTTGCACATGTAACAGCAACTTATTTCTTTTTCTTAAGTGAATGATAGCTTGCCGCTTTATTTCTTAAGTGACTTCTTATTTTTGCCTTTTTTACAATTGTAAATGACACCGCTTTGGGACAAATCAAGGTTGTCTGATTCTGATGGAAAACTAACAAAAGCAACACTTTACGTTGATTTAATGAGAACTGTTTTGAGGTGGGTTTTTTAAAGAATACTTTTAGAGCGCTATTAGCATTGTTTGTTGACTGCTTACACTCTAATAAGACTGTAAGAAATTATTATTCGTCTTGTGCATTTTGTATTTCTGAAATCCCCCCTATCATTCATTTGTTAGTGTGTGAAAACCCTAATGTGTGGTTTGTTATAGAACCAGTTAAGGTTGATGTGTGTTTAAGATTACAGCCATCAGGAGAGCAGCACACATTGCATATCTTGGTTGAAAAGGAACCAACATAAATATTTCTGAAAAATAAACAGAAACAGAGCTGAGCTTTGTGGTGTATCGACACAAATTAATATCACAATATAGCAAGAGTAAACTAAAACTTCTGATGCGGTGAATAATTCATAATTGTATTGGTTGGCAGAATTACGATGGTTGTGAACTGACCACACACGCTTTTTCAGTTCCGTTAGTATCAATATCACACTGCCCTACTGAAGGCCTTATTTGGTTAGAACAGTCGTAAACTATGGGGTTGATTACCTCACTGACATTATGGGTCATCGGGGAATATCACAGAGACACAGGATTACATTGCAGCTGCAGACGACTGTAACAACACTCATCTATAGATGTTGAATGAAAGCAGTAAGAATAGCTATGGTTACCTTTTTGTTTGTTGATTTAAGTTGAATAACTTCAGAACACTAGGGCACATTTTTATCTTATGATTAGGCGATTTGGGTTACGTTGAGATCATGTAATAGTTATTAGCAAAACTTGTTGATCATGAAATCATAAGAAACCAAACAATGACTCCCTACAGACATCTTCTCAGTTCTGGATTTCTTAACTGGCAAATAATGCCAAAAGTGAGAACACACACGAGTCTGATCCCAATAATCACCCTAGGGTGGCTCCCACCTCCCCCACCGTCACACAGCAGCTGCTCTCATGCCAGCACTTGTAGACCAGAGGTCCAGCTGCTAAAGAATGAAGCAATGATTGCATCTGGCTCTTTTTTTAAACTTAACTGGTGTCCTGCCACTTTCTCTCTGTTTAGATTCAACTCTCTCTCCCTTCCTCCCTCCATCCATCTTTTTATTTTCTCCCTCCAGCAGCTTGCCAGCCGCCCCGCCCGGCTGCCAGCTCCAGAACCTGGACTTTATGAAACGAAAGCAAAGCCAGAACACTTCTTGTCCAAACACAGAGTCCCACCCAACACCAGACAAAATACCAGACTTATTTTCAGTCGGGAGGGGAAAATGCATACCGGAGTCGATATTAAAGTGCCTATTTACTGTTACGTAAACTATGAGCAGTAGAAACAACATCACTAAGATGGTTTACATTAGGCGCTGAGATATTTTGGCTGGTACTCGTTCGGATAAAAATGCAAATAGCTTGTGTCAATTTCCTGTTATTGTGCCCAAAGTATTAATCATTGCAGCACAACAGCCAGCATTGTTCGCAGGCCAGCAACTCATAAAGAAACAAAGCCCACAGATTGACTAAGTAAATCTAAACCATGTTTGGTGTGACAGCAGATAGTCTCATCAGTGGAGGTCATGTGTTGTTGTATCCCTCAAGGGAAGCTTGAATGGACTAAGACTGATATCATCCTTTAGCCCATGCTAATCACAAACTGAACAATTCTCCAGGAAGTATGAAAACTTTTGGCAGAGCTGGCAAGAGCGTACTGTTTAAACCACAAATGGATTACAGATGTTCCAACTAAAAAGCCTTTTTGGATTCTGACAACAGAAATAGAAGTCATCTTTTCAAACGCTTGAGAGGAAAAAAAGCTCATAGAAATACGTCCTCTCCTTAGTGAATATGATCTACGTCTAATTCTCTCGTTTGGAAGGAGAGATCTTGGAAAAGCAGCTCAGAAAGCTTCGCTGCCAGGAGCTGTGAGTCAGAGTTTTTCAGAGGGAGAAGGATCATTTCCTAAATAGAGCGCAAACAATCAATGAAAGAAAATAAACAACGGCTCAAACCTATATTTCTCCTCTATGGTTTGAAAACCAATCTTTAAATAGTTATTTAATAACATCAATTATCTTCGTTTCTAAAGCTCCATTTTCTGACAGATGGTGCGCTCTGGTTTTGTGGTTTCATGGATCTCCAACACGCCTCGGGTAAAAAAGAGGGTTTCATTTGGAAGTTAATGCACTCCCAATAGATTTACTTGTGGTTTGTTTGTGAGTTCATCCCACATTTTGAAAGCTAAATTGTCCACTTGAGGGACTGCAGAGTGGTATTAACTTACCTGCTCTGTTGTGATTTCCTGAATAATAACACGTTGTTCTGTGCCATCTCAAATATCTCTTAATAGCCTTCTGAGACAGTTTAGTATCCTCATCTCACAGAGGAGCTACACAGCAGTTTCAAAATCGCGTGTCTTTTTTACTTGGTTCAATATTACAGGTGAATCTCTCTAGGAAACCCTCGCCACTCGCCATCTCATTCCTTTCCCTCTATTTCCCATTTCCTTCCTCATAGTTTAAAAGGTGATGAAATGCTCAAACTGGTGGGATACTATGTGGATGCTCCTACATCGGCCCCGCATCAATGGAACAATAGAACTGTAAAAACAAAAGGAAGTGAGGAAGATTTTCCATGGCACGATGATGTCAGGGCCACAGCGGCGGTCGCTGAGTTCACAGCGAGCTTTTAGAGAAAACTACTCCGCAGTTGACGCCGAGCCAAAACGGGCTAAACGGGCTTAGGACCAACAGCTGGTTCTGGTTACCTAGCAACTCCCAAGCTGGGGGCCTCAGTGATGGGGTAGTCCGAGGGGTGAGAAGAGGAGGGGGCCCAGACGATAACCCAGTGGGCTCTCTTTGTGGCAAGTGCAGCGGTGACAGGAAAAGCTTGATTTCATGATATTGAATCTTGCCCCCAAAAGGCAACGTGCCTCAGGCCACACAACCTGGCAACCCAAACACAGAGCGTGAAGTGGCACGATCGGTGTTTCTCTGCAGCATTTTTCTAGGAGACTTCAGGAATACCAACGTGCTCGCTGTGGTACTGTGCACACACACACACTGACAATGAGTGTGGCTGCACTTAGCTTCACACCCACCCACAGATGATAACCATAAATGACCAGTGATAATCCAGGATGTCATTTTGTTGGATAAAATATTCAAGGGCATTCACAGCTCTCAATTCTCCCTTCTACTCTCCTTCTGCTCTGTAGTGCATGTCGACCTGCATGCTACTTACAATAAAAACAGCAATGTTGCGCTCTTTAACTGTGCATACATCCTAACAAGAAACTGGCGCCTGTATTCTTGGGAGTGTCTACTTTCTTAGTGTGTTTACGATCCCTTGGCATCTGTAGAAAAAAGAAGGGAGGTGTAATCTTTTTTTTGGCAGACTTGCCTCCTCCAGGCCCCCACCGGACCCTATCAGCGCCCGGCTACACCGCCGCCACCGCAGCCTGTTTCTTGTTCCACTATGTGGACACACAAAGACTTTGTTTGTCCTCCCTCCGACTGCCCTCCTCCAAACTTATCACCACCCAACGCCCAGCCAAGAGGGGCGAGGGTGGGGAGAGATAAAAGGATGAGAGAGGAGGGAAGGGTGAAATTACATGTACAAGTGGATAAGGAGAGAGGAGGAAGAAAGGGGGAAAACATTCATTGACATAAAGATATCACAGGTGGTGTCAGTGGTAAATACAACACAAAGTGAGGGAGAGGAGCATCCATCAATCAGCATCTCCTCTTTAAATGTTTTCTTTTGTGCTTCGCTTGCAAGGCCTGAAAACAACCGGGGTCCTGAGAGAAAAGCAGCTGTCAGTGCTGATGAACAGTGCACTCGAGCTTTAACACACACACACACACACACACACACACACACACACACACACACACACACACACACACACACACACACACAACACACACACACACACACACACACACACACACACACACACACACACACACACACACACACACACCACACACACACACACACACACACACACACACACACACACACACACACACACACGTCAGGAACAATTACATACAACCAACCAACATTATCAGCAGGTTTTTTTGTATCTATGCATAAGATATTAACTGCTGACACAACTGATTAGTTTAAGTTGATAGTTAATATGGTATTTTTTGCGATTTGGACAAAGGTGAGAAAAATGAGGAGAAATTGCAAATCAACTGCCAATTTGAGCCCCACTATTTAAACTAATCGTTCTTGGGGAAATCAGATTTTTTAATATAATTTTCAACTGGAAATTACTGATTATTTTTACATTATTTCAATTTTTAAAAGCATTAAAATGACCCCGGATAAATCAGATTTATCTAAAAAAAACTTGCTTGACATACATCATTATTTTCAAAGTGCACGCCTGAATACACACCCTGTGACAGACAGCGTTCACACACAGGAGCGCCCATTAACACTCACACAGAGCCACTCTGATGCCCATTCTTCTGTGACCTTTGACCCTTTAAATGACAGCCCGTCTAATCTCGCCTCCTCTCGCTGCAGTGCAGAAGTCTGTGGTTTAAAATCAAGGAAACACTCACACACTGATGTTGCCCTCATGCACACACACACACACACACACACACACACACACACACACCACACACACCACACACACACACACACACACACACACACACATACACTGATTTCATAACACACTTCATTGCAAAAACATAAGAGGCTCATTAGCCTTAAAGCCAAACCCATCTCCCTCCTCCCCCACCTCTCGCCATTACACACGCGCGCGCACACACACACGCACTACACAATGTGAAACATGCTTCTTGCCTGGGAAATGCTGTCTCCACATTCTTCAAATCAGGAGCTGCACATGGCAGAGGAAATGTGGTGGAGGGACAAAAAAAAAAATAGAAAAGAAGTGGGATGGGGGGGGGGGGGGGGTATTCTCACACAGTATGCCCGGGGTTATCCTCTCCTCTCTACCTCCTCCTCTCACCTCCCTCTCTCTGTCTGTCTTCTCTTGATCTCCCACTGCTTGTTTCCAAATCTGTCCTCCTTCATCACCTCACTCCCAGAAGCTCCATTTCTCTTTCTCAGACGACTGGTACTCTTGAGTTGAACGAAAAAATGGAAGGTGGCACAGGAGGGCAGTGGGCGCGGGGGGAGAACTATGATCGTAAACCCTCTGTGTGGCTAAAGCAGCGCCGTCAACTCCTTTAATCTCCAATGAGGGGGGGAGGAAAATTGGATCTCTATTCGTCTTCAGCCGGAGATCGGCACTTCAGAGCGTCCTCCTCCTTCCGCCTCTTCAGTCAGATCACTTATATCTTCTTTTTTTTCTTCCGTCAGCCGCTTCTCTCTCGCTCCGTCTCTCTCTTCTTTTCCCTTCACGGCAGGTTTGGGCTATTCATTCAGACGTCAGGCTCACTCCGTCAGCCTTTTGTTGCGAGTCACAGAGAGACAGAGTGAAAGAGAGAGAGCGAGAGAGCGAGAGAGAGAGAGAGAGAGAGAGAGAGAGAGAGAGAGAGAGAGAGAGAGAGAGAGGAAGGGTTGGGGGGAGAAAAATGGCAAAAGGCGAGAGAAAAAAGACAGAGAAAACAAGCCGGTGCCACAGCTATGCAGGAGAAAAGAAAAGAGGGAGGTAAATAAAAGAGACGGGGGGGAAAAAATCCTTGAAGAGCACCAGTCACAGCGAGAGGTGCCGCGCTACTGGCACACGTTCGACTCCCTCTTCCATTCTCTCCGACCTTCCCCTTTCCCTCAACATATTTTCCTTCTCCCCTTTTTTTCCCTCCCCTCCTTCCGTCCCTCCCTCCCTCCCTGCCTGCCTTTCTGTTTTATTATTTGTGATCTGGCCTTCACGGTCCTATAAGAGTGCCAGCCCCCTTTCCCCCCTTCTTCTCAGTCTCACTTCTCCGTCTTGCTCACAAACTCTCCCTCACGATCTAAGTGTGTGATTTTTATCCTCGCTCTTTAACACGACTTTGATTGGTTTCGCAGTTCAACAAGCCATTGAGTGCCACATTTCTAGGCTTCGACAAAGCATTCGCCTCGATACACAAAGGATCAGGACGCGCGAGCATATCCAGAGACACAGGTGATGACTTCTTCATAAAAGGAGGCATGTAGGTGTTCATGAAACCACACTGGAGGAATGACATGCAGACAAAACTCAATCTTTAAGTGTTGCACACAAATTCAGTGAAAAGTCCTTTTAATAGAAAATCCTGCAGTTGATCAATTATTTCTGATGTCTAAACATATTTCCACACACCTGCTACTGAGAACAAGCATGAAGCCTGTCTCAGATTGTGTGTGTACTTGCAGACTTGAGCACAATCAATTCCCAAATGTGAACTTAGGGTAACAATCAGGAAAATCCCTCCCAGAGTCGTATTGATCTGAGAGTCAAACCAAAGCACAGAGTAACATATTAGCATGTTTACTACTCTGAGAGGGCAGCCTGACACTTTGTCTCCGTCAGGCGCCTTAAAAAGGATTTTGGTAATGAGGGTTAAGAAGAGCTTCCAGAAACAACACCGTGTTAGAGTAAACATGCTCTCTGCCAACTGGTACAGTTCAATAGTGCAACTAGTATTTCATAATTGACATAAAACATTATCAATCAATCAATGTTTATGTATATAGCCCAATATCACAAATTTGTCTCAGTGGACTTCACAGTTTGTACAGAATATCAGTATGACAATACGACACCCTCTGCCCTTAGACCCTCACATCGTACAAGGGAAATGGGAGAAACCTCAGGGAGAGCAACAGAGGAGGGATTCCTCTCCCAGGACGGACAGACGTGCAATAGATGCAGTGTGTAAATTGAAAAGGACATAGGTAGAACAAATGTTTGGAAATGCATGTGTCTATAATAATAGATTATGATTTTCTTTTAAATGTAAATATTTGCTTGTTTCATAGAGTTGCATCATAGTAAAGAGAATACTTTAGCGTTTGGGCTGTTGATTGGACAAAAGAAACATTTAAGCAGGGGAATTTGAAATCCACATTTTTCACATTTTTCAGATTTCATAGACCAAATACTTGATTACTTAAAGGTGGGGTAGGTAAGTTTGAGAAACCGGCTCGAGATGCACTTTTTGTTATATTCCATGGAATGCTCTTAACATCCCGATAGCAATGAATATCTCAAGTGCTTTGACAAAAAATCCATAAAAAAATGTCATCTGTGGAAGCCGTAGCTCTGTAAAAAGCACGACCAATCATTTTAGCCGGCCCGGCTAAAATAACTGGATGGCCTACCTGCCTGTCAGCCTTCGTCTATGCACAAACTTATCTCGTGCCCTCATTGGTCATGTGCGCGTTCGTGTGTGTTGGAGGAGGGGCTCTGTAAGGAAGTGGCAGATTTTTTCCGGCTGTGTATTTTCAAATTCTAGCGCACTAGAGCTGGTCTCTACAAAATTACCTACCCCACCTTTAAGCAAAAATGTAATCAGTAGATGAATCAATAATGAAAATTATCAGTTAGTTGGCTAGTAACATGCAATTCTTGCTATTAGTGCATGAAAGATATTACATAAACAGAATTAGCAGATACTATAGATCAGATATTACAGTGCATGAATGTTGATAGGCTGCATTTAAGGTAACTCTTTCTTATTTCAGGTTTAAAGGTCCCGTCCAAGTTTAAGGAGTGGTAAAGATAAACCAATTGCATTTTTTGGCAGTTTCCTTCATACACTTCTACACTTTTATACAATTAGTTAAAAAGCGAATCAATAGATTAATCAAGAGAACCAAAGCTTTCCCTTATAGTATTCTGCAGTATTGTACATACTGTGCGTATTGTGAATGTACTGCCTGTATTTACTGTAAGTTCAACAGGAGCGTAGTGAGTTTAAAGGGCTCATTGAGGAGGTTTGGTTACACCATGTAACCAGAGCCCACAAACCAGGCCTGGAGTAAAATAGACTCATTCATGAAAAGAAAGCGCTTGAGGGAGAAGGGGTTTAAAGTATAATTTGACCTCTAAAATTCACCAGCCCATCTGCCTCCTGTGATCTACATGATGAGCTGCAGCCAAACGATTGAAGAACGAATGACGGTGAAAGGAGGAGAGGGGCAGTGAGAAAAATAACAACGAGGGAGACACAGAGATGGCACAGCTGCAGGTGGACAACAGATGTTGAGGGGTTTTTTCTTTTTTCTTTTTAAAAGGGAGGCGATCACAGCACATAAATTCTTGTTCTCCCATTCATTCCCCGTCTGTGCATCGCTCCACCTCTCCAACACCATCACTCTCCTCCTCCACCTTTCTCTTTCTCTGTGGCTTGGGCCAACTGGCCTGATTATAGAGAGAAAGAGATATAAAGGAGGATGTGCAAGAGGGTGTGTGTGTGTGTGTGTGTGTGTGTGTGTGTGTGTGTGTGTGTGTGTGTGTGTGCGCACGTGGGGGGGGGTTGAATGGGGGAAGGCGATGCTTATTACACCCCCTTATGTATGCTGCAGGCTTAGACAAATAGGGTGTGAACAGGCATCCATGAAAAATGAAACAGTGAACAAATACATGGGCAAATATGCGTGCACACATACCCACACCCACACACACAGATATTGACTCATCCGCTAACTGGCTGCCTTAAGTTCAGCTTTCTCAGAAATGTGTATTTTGGCAAAATATGGCAAAATATCTGAAAAAACAAAATATAAATGTTGGATCAAATATGCGGTGATGGCTGCTCACACACATGTAGACACACACACACACACACACAAATCCTGCTGCCTGAATGGGACTAGAAACACTGTGAAACACAATCCCATTTACAGCCCTGTGTGATCCTGAACACCACTGACATGCCTACTGAGAAATGTATAATATTTTCCTAGGGTGCAAATGAGATTCATCTGCACCTCTAAACATATCCCCACCACGCTTTTGTTAAAACACAGCCAAGCAAAGTGTCATGTTCTGCAACGCCTGGTCACACACACAACCACACACACGCTGCACACAGAGAACATGGTCAGCTCTGTTTCTTCTTCACTCTGGTTTAACACCCGTGAAGATTTCATTTTCTCAAAAATGAATAATTCAGGATTACTCCCCAGTTGGCACATGGAGAAGAAGGAAAGGAAGGAAGGGGACAAAAAGGGAAATCAAAGGAAAAAAAAGAAAGAGGAGGAAATGAAAGGTAAAGAGAGGATAGGAAAGTAATGCAAATGAGGGGAATTGAGAGGAAAGGAAGAAGGTAGTAGAGTCTACGAGGAAAGTTGGAGTCAGGTTCTCTAAGCCTCTCGTTCCGTTGCTTTTTTTCCCCTTCTTTTTTGAGCTACAAATGTTGAGCATGTGACCTGTTGTGTCTGTCTTTCTTTGCTTCTGCTCGCATAACCTGAATTTCAAGTCTGAAAGGATGCAGCAAACTGCCAAGAAAGAGCTTTTTCAGCTCCATGATCAGGCTTTACCTGTCAAGGTCCACTTTCTTTTCACGGCACCCATACAGTTGCTTTGTTGTATATTCTGTACACACAACTATCGAGACAGAAACAGCAGTCACTTCCACACTATCTTATCTAAAGCATCTCTCTGTGCATTTAACTCCAGTCCTTGCTCTTTTTTGCTCAATCTTTTTCTCTGTTCGGCCCGTCTTCACTTTCCTCGTTTCCCTTGTTTCGTGCAGACGGGCTGAAACCCACAACCACAGTCATGAATGAATTTGCTGAGCTGGGTATGACGTTTACATATTCCTCCCTCAAACGTCTTCTTCCCCCCACTCACTGGTCTCATGAGGGTCATAGCCAAATCATTTCCAAAAAACAATTAATTTGCAAAGGGAAGGGGGACAAAGAGAAACTGGGATCAATTTACACAAAGAGAAGAAGAACAACATATTACTCAAGAGTTGTTTATCTAGTCCTGGCTGAGTATTACCAAGAAATGTATGTCCCCATGAGGGAAGGAAATCAGTGCCTGATATTAAGTGGAACATCTGGTGGGGAGATTAACTCTGCACTGTGCCACACACACACTTCACCTGTTAACAGCAGTTTGCACATGCATACACACACTACAAGCAACGCTCATGGTTCTACGTACAATGGGAGCCAGAGCCTTTTCTTATCAAGCTCCACATTTGTGGAATCAGCTTCCAGTTTGTGTTCGGGCGGCAGACACCCTATCCGTTTTTAAGAGTGCGCTTAAGACCTTCCTTTTAAAAGCTTATAGTTAGGGCTGATTAGATTCAGCCCCTAGTTTTGCTGATATAGGCCTAGTTTGTCGGGGGACATCTTACTTCTTCCTTCTCTCTGTCTATACCTGTGTACTCTCATGTTCCGATTAACCCAGCTTCCTCCAAATTTCTTTCTTTTTGGTGTCTATATACGCCGGGATCCGGAGACATGGATGATCCTGCGGTCCTGTGTCCTGGATCGCGAGCCCTGGATCTTGAGTCGTGGCTGTGGTCCTGGATCATAGGTCCTGGATGGATATCCTCGTGGATTCATCTTCCTATTATACACACATGCATTTCCAAACATTTGGACTACCTATGTTGCAAATGTATTATCTCTTCAATTTACACACGGCATCTATTGCACGTCTGTCCGTCCTGGGAGAGGGATCCCTCCTCTGTTGCTCTCCCTGAGGTTTCTCCCATTTTTCCCTTTAAACTGTGGGTTTTCTCTGGAAGTTTTTCCTTGTACGATGTGAGGGTCTAAGGACAGAGGGTGTCGTATTGTCATACTGATATTCTGTACAAACTGTGAAGACCACTGAGACAAATGTAACATTTGTGATATTGGGCTATATAAATAAATAAACATTGATTCTACACACAGGCTGCATAGAGTGTGTGATGTCGGAGGATTTTGAATTATTCTGGTTATGGTATCCTAAATGTTTCTCAACATCAAGTACAGCTGTATCCTTCATATTTAAACGACAGGTTTATGTTATGGCAATCAGCTTTAATTATTCAGAGAAATCTCATTTTTACCACTAAATTGGTTTTGCTCTAAATACTACAACACCCATGAGCCTCAGCCAACAAAATCCTGCAACATCATCGCTCAATTGATCCAAATTGACCCAGTATCTGAATATGACTCGATTAAATAAAAGTCTCCTTGCATTTTGATGTACACAAACGTATACCTTAGAATCAAACAACCAGGTATGAGAGACAGTTTGATCTTTGTACAAATTATTAAACCAAAAGAGTTTCATATGCATCAAAGCATTGGATGAATGTCAACTGCCAGACACTTTGTATGCAATTATAACTGCAAATAAATCAACAGTAGTTTCCACAGATTGAAACGGCTGAGGCTGTAAATGTCAAAAAGTACAATAGCGATAATGTTCATGTCTATCCATAGTTGCTTTGGAAATACCCGAGTTTAATCCAAGTTCTGCATTTTTCAAGGTTGTGGCATTAGTAAGCCAATCTCGGGGCAGAAGGAAAAAAAATATTTTACTGAGTGACCAGAAGCATAACAAAAACAACCTTTGACTGTCAGCCCAGATTAAGGCCAACGTTTGACCCTCAGAGTGTAAATGCCACATTGACAGCTAGCCTCGTCTAACATGGAGAGTCCAAGGTTGACTGACAGCTGTCAACGCCCCGTTTCCCCTCCCCCACCCAGAGAGCAGCAATCATCATCCATCAATCGTAGCTCTCTTCTCTTCCTTAATCCCTCACTCTGTAAAAAACGGCCTGAAGCTTCGACCTGGACCCTGTTTAATACATAATCTGCCATCTCCAGATCTAATATGCCACGACCCTCCCCCATCATCCCGCTAGGATTCGGCAAGTCCAAACAAATTGCAGTTAGTATAAGCCACGCAGAGCAGAACTGACCTGAGCTGGCATCAGGTCGCCTGGCTGGAGTCCACGGAGGGAGAGCTTACACACTGTGCAGGGTAGAGGTTAAAGAGTGGACGTGCCACAGTATCATATATGACGATTATGCCGGTGTGGGGGATGGGGATGCATAGTTAGTCATGTAAAGGCGGGGGCTTGCTCAAGGGTATTCCACAAAGCACCATATAGTGAGGTGGGCGGGGGCATGCCATCTGTATTTACACAAGAGCTTTTAGTTCACAGATAAATTATTTCCGGTTGTTGATGCAACTCGATGCCGTAACTGATGAACCGTTAGAGGGTTGTCAGAATATCAGGAGATATCATAAGCTCATTACTAATAAAATGTTAAGCAATGAAAAATGTGCTATTGCTGCCATCAAATATAATTATCCGACCTGACAAAATATTCTAAAATCACATCTTCATTTGAAAACCTCCCATTTTGTATTCATCCCTCAAGAAAATAAGTGCATGTTATTAATTAATACTTTCTTCCAAATGCATCAGCTCAGCCAGCCGTCTTGTAGAAAAAAAGAAGTAACATGTACATTTGCAGTGTTTCCTGACAATGGACCGACCCTTTAACCAGAAACAAATCTGCCTACGATTACCACCAAAACCCACGTTGCCTAGCAACATACAATTTAGGAATATGCTTTCAGAGCAGCTTTGCGGCTGTGTCCATTAACAGATGAAATTACTAAAGCAACAAATGTCAGCCACATGCAAATGAGGTCTACTCCGCCGACTGTGTGTGTGTACTAACAATGTGATGTGTGTGTTCGGGGCAGACTCGAAGAAATTATTTTCTAAAGCATGTGTCTGTCTGTGCAAAGAGCAGAAATCTGTTTTGACAGCCAAGTAACAGGGACCTTTAAATATCGGCTCACTTGGGCCTTCAAATCAGAGAGACGACAAAAAAAATGCGTCAGTTAAATACTTTTGCTCCCTTTGCTCCTGTTAAAGTCCATTTCAACCTGTACAGTAGTTCACAGTCTAACAGTAAGCCAGGAAACTATCTGAACAAAAGCAGAATATCTGTGGATTAGTGCAGCAATGGAGGATCTAAAGGATTAACCCCCCCACCCCCCACCCCACCCCACCCACCCCCTCTTCTCATTACAACCCGCACGGAGAAAATGACACAATCACACATCGGCCATCAGCCCTGTAATTCGATTTTATCTGTCCAGTGACGCTGCCATCAGCCTCTGGTGAGCGGCTGTTGATGGGGAAATCTGCCCTTATTGCCCAAAATGTCTGAAATATTCTTTTGTCAGGCCCTTGGCATGAAAAGAAAATACTGTGATGTAGCAGATTTTATTATGCTGAATTAAGATTAAATCTGGCATGGGTTTGATGATTCAGGTGATTACACAATATACACGCATTGACTGAATGCATTTCATTTTAAACCGGAATCGAAAGAAGAATTTGAGACGCATATTAAAATTCAACAGTCGGCTTGAAAAAGAGATGAACCAAATAATGAAAAGTTTGCCTTTTACTCACTTCCTCAAATGTAGGGCCTGATCCCTGTGAGCAAATCAGTTCCAGAAGAACTACACAAAACTAATTGCTATTTCAAGCAAGTCAGCGTTACACCTTGAAAGCAGCAAGACTGAAGGAGAGCTGTGTAGCTGTGTAGCCTGAGTGGCTGTAAAGCCTTTCTAGGATACAATGATGCACCCTTATTATCATAATGCAATAAGACATCCATGTGGGGAGATGGTGTGAGGCAGAGCAGAAAGGACTTCATCAAAAACAGCTGCAGTAACTCTACAGCTAAAAAACGACATACCGCTATGGCTGAAAACACCATTATGCACCTATATGAATACTGTAAGGTTGAGGCAGATCATGTGATTTTAAAAAGTGCTCTGAGCTTTTGCTGTAATTACTAACCAATGCCATTAAATACAGTCACTATACAAGCTAAATGAGAAAAATCTATGCAAATAGACTGAGGCAAACCCAATCATGCATAGTGTTCACAAATGCAGAGTAGCACACTATTGCCAACTAACACACAATCTAACATGCATGTCAGAAAACCATTAACATTCACGACACATATCCGACTTATCTGGTCAGAGAATCCTTAATGTGTACTGTTCATAAATGAATGCAGGAACTGACAGACTGTAACATGAAGACAGTGCATGGTTGTTAAAATCTTAAAGGTATCAGAAATTATGTTGACAGCTGTTCCGCCAAAATACATATTTCGCCTCATCAATGCCATTTTGTGTTGTATTTAATGGGGCGATATGTCATTCTGACAAAAGAATTGCATGAGATTACAGAAATAATAAAAGGACTTCACACAAAGTATATAGAAGACTGACAAATCTGGCTCCTACAGAGATAAGCAGACAAGAAAGCTGGATTTAACTATCCTTTTATGATCATGGAAAATGCAGAAACCAGAAGAACTGGAAATGGATTGCCATAGTGTCTAAGAAAAAATTGTCCTTTTAGGGTTTATGAATAATAATAAGTCAAAACATTCGAAAAAAATAGAGGCAGCAAGCAATTTATTTTTTGCTCCAATGGAGTAGATAAGAAGAAAAACACACCATGTATCAATCGCTGAAGAAATGAGAAGAAACTCCCAAACAAATGTCAGCACTTACTGTACCAGGAAGATGAAACAATTTCTTTTTTAAATGCTTTTTTTAACATTAACATTGTGTTTGGACTTTCTTAAGGTCAGGTATCATGCATTACATACCAGCAACAAACACATTCAGCTGAATATATCTCACATGTTTCTCAGCTGAATGATGGTTTCGGATAACCAGAATACAAAAAAACACTAATTTGACAGAGATGTATGCACATACCAATGATTCATCACAATAAAGGATGGAAATAAAGCTCTGGTATTCCTATTTTTCAAAGAAAGGCAGCAACCTAATACTGAAGTTGTTGCTTTCAGTCTACTTCATGGCTCTAAGAAATGTAAATTGTGAAAGCATGATCTGATTCTTAACAATGCCACAGCTCTGCTTTGTTGAGCTGTTCAAAGACAAGATAATGTTGACTTACATAAAGCATGCCAAATATGAGAACCTCTAGTGCAAATCAATTTCCTTATCTATTAAAAAAAGTTTGAAATAGCCAAGAAAAAGGATAAAGATAAAAGGCAAAAAAAGGGGATTTACTTGTTTCTGGAGACGCCATAGTGGACACGATGACTGGTGGACCTGTGCGTCGACTTAGCTTCTGGTTAGCAGCCAGGGCAACTTGTCCTTGACCTGGTGGTCCCATAGAGACAAGGGCATTGTCCTGTACAGTACCCCCACCCTTACGCATCATCTGAGGACTGGGGTGAGGGCTGTGCATGGGTGATAATGGCATTACATTCCTGTCCCTCTTCATCAGCTCCATGGGCACTGTGTAATTGGTAGAGTAGGCTTTTGGTACCTGTTGTGGTGGCTGTGGTAAAACTGGCATGGACACAGGCATATGCTGTGGCATACCTGACATGGAGTGCATAGACCCAGGCATGGCAGGCATTGACCCAGTC
Source organism: Gymnodraco acuticeps (assembly GCF_902827175.1). NCBI lineage: Eukaryota > Metazoa > Chordata > Actinopteri > Perciformes > Bathydraconidae > Gymnodraco > Gymnodraco acuticeps. The sequence continues at coordinate 4,967,310 of NW_022991180.1, forward strand.
ATTTGCTGTGGCATTATCTGCATACCATGCATGGGCATCCCAGAAGAGTAGGCGGACATGGGTCTTGATTGAGCAGGCATTAGCGCCCCTGCATATGGCCCCGGGGAGCGAGGGGGTTGGCCTGGGTAGCCTCCAGAAGCTTCCATGATGTGCTGAGAAGGGGCACTGTTGGGCCTCCTACCCATTGCTTCTCCCATCCTTGGGGAGATGGTCTGCATGGCCCCAGGGGTCTGTGGGGGCATCATGTGAGCATCCACATTTAAAGCCTGTAACGGGTGGGTTGGATGGTGGTGCTGGGGGGGCTGGTGGTAGATGTCCGAGCGATGGCTAAAGCTATTAGAGCGGCCTCGCATGGGTGTCTGAGGTTGGGATGGGGCTGATGTCGCCTCATGGGGCCGCCTGCAGTTTTGGACCACACGAGACAGAACGCGAGCCTGGCCGAGGTTGGGTGCGACAGTACGGATATCGTTGTCCTCCATAACAGCTAGCATGCTAGCGGAGTCAAATCCCTGCTGGATAATTGAGGAGATGGAGCTCTCTGAGATGCCTTCGTTTCGCAGAAGGGCAAGGAACTCAGGATCAACGGTTTTCCTGGGGTCCACAGGCAAAGGTGTCTGTGGGGCAGTTTGGGGAGGAAGAGCATAAAGTGGAGTGGTTGGGGGAGGAGGGAGTGAAGTTTGGGGAGCCTGCACAAGGACAGGTGCAGCTGGAGCAACTGCGGCGGGCTGCATTGGGATCGGTGGAGCAGGAAGCGGAGCCGTCATAGAAAGGCTAGGGTCGGAGAGGGGCATGGTAGGCGGAGGTTGCAGGGGTTGCTGTTGCATATGTGGCTGCAACTGATCTTGTTGAAGTTGCTGCTGCTGTATCTGCTGTGGTTGAAGCTGTTGCTGTTGTAATTGCTGCTGTTGAAGTTGATGTTGCTGAAGTTGCTGCTGCTGTAACTGCTGTTGTTGTATTTGTTGCTGTTGAAGTTGCTGCTGCTGTAATTGTTGCTGTTGTATTTGTTGTTGCTGCTGTAATTGCTGCTGTTGGGCAGTGTAGGGTGAGGCAGGATCTTGCCTCATTATCACACCTTGACTGGCAGGATCTACAACTAGACAGGTAGCAGCCTGCTGCTGCGGATCCAATGGTCGGCCGTTAACATCAGTATAGATAACCTGACCAGCAATGGGTGGAGGCTCACTGGCATACCGAGGAGATGCTTGGTCCATACTATAATGAGAAGGAGATGGCTCTCGAGAAGGGACCCGCTGGCCATCTTGGGTCATTTTGGCGGCAGTTACAGCTGCTTCCCTATAAGCCCGACTCATCTCATGAGCTGTTGGAGGAGGTGGAGGAGGAGGCAGAGGCGATGCAGGTGCTTGAGGTCCAGCTCTCCCTCCCTGACCCTGATCCCACCCTGCACGAGCCACAGGTGCCATTCCATAATGAGAGCCTGATCTACTAAGTGGGTGAGGCGGCTGAGGCTGGTGTTCTGGCCGGTAAAGCCCTCAGGTGGCCGAGGAGTCATGGCCGGGTCAGGGGAATAGTAATCCTGATGTGGAATGGATCCTCTGTGAGCCATTGGTGCTCGTTCGTAGTTGTTAAGATCAGGCGCAGAGCCCTTCCTCAGTCCCCGTGGGTCCTGTCGCTCTGCGTAAACCTGTCCGTACAGAGAGTCTTGGTAGGAGTATGGCTCACGTTTCAAATCCAGGTCAGGGGGATGCACTCCTGGTGGAAGCTCTAACCACCCTGCTCCCTCTCCGTATGACAGAGAGCCCCGACGACTGGCTAATCTTGCCTGCTGCTCGTAGACACTATCAGACCTCTCCCATTGACCCTCATGCCCCCCTAACGTGTCCCAACTGTGGGAGCGACCAAGGCCCAACTGTTTGTTAGGGACAAGCATTGGCAACAAAACAAGAAAAGCAGAGAAACTGTTAACAGATCAAAAAGAAATTCTCAAAACTGAAAAAATAATCCACTTGTAGCTCTCTTTGTGAAAGTTATCTTTCAAGTCTTCAGGTATAGAGGCACCAAAAAAAAGGCAAAGAAAGGTAGGAGGAGAACAAGCAGAAGATGAAGCAACCGTTTCACCTGATATCAGGTTGTAATATTGTCCGTACTATCAGGTGACTCTCCCTGTAGCAGGCAGTCCTTGAATAATTAATATCCGGTCATGCTGGCTTGTTGTGCGCGAGGAAAGAGGACACTACACACACACACAAACAGATCACACCATACCACAGAAAGTACACTGCAGAGGTAGCACAGCTACTCCATGAAAGACAGAGTAACAGGGTGCATGAGATGGTGGCCAAACGTAAATGAAAAACACAAAAAACGAAAGGAGTGGATAGGTTGAGTTATAGGTTGGGATGGGCTAGGGCTTTTACTAATCCAATGGGGTTTATCTCTGCCTTCTCTTTGGACATTTTACGCGCTCTGCCGATTGCTATGAGGGATTACAACTAGATAAATACCGTTTAACTCCACGTCCCAGTGTGACGTCAAGTGAACCAGATACAAGTATATTTGGTTGATGATGACGATGATGCCAATGATTAAGACCCTACCCCCAAACCAATCAACCTCTCCCAGAGAGCCACTTACCTGAAGCTGTTGATGATGCAGCGTCTTCAACAGGTTTCAGTTTTTAGTTCACCAGATGCGCCGCACGGGGAGGGGAGGCCGGACAGGGTGCAAAGCTTCATTGAATTCAAATGAAATACAGTTCTCTCAGATAAATCCCATGTGCTGTCAGTAAACATCAAATCCACTCTGATTGGACACTAATCCTCCAGGCCCCACGCTAGCAGCAGAGGCTCCACGCAACAGCAGCCCAACTCACTCTGAAATGTCCTTGCTGCCTTTGTGGCGCTCACCATCACTGCACCACTCAATATGAGATCACTCAGACCTGCTGTTTGCATTTGAACTGAAGAACATCAGAAGTGATAGTGCATGGTTTAACAGAGATTGCTGAATGCATTCAATATGCTAAAAGATCAATATTACTGTCTCTCTTGTAGAATTCAAGTGTTACAAGAAATATTTGTATAGAAAGTTATAATCTTAATTTTTGCCAAATCTATTACTAACCTATTTCGATCCAAATATATCCTACTGTCTGTAAAATAGAGCACCTTCCCCCTCTTTCCCAAAGCTACCCTGATCTCCCTCACTTAGAGAAGCTCTGTAATCTGGATTTTCCTCTTTGCAAAGAAAAGTAAAACACTGGGGGAGTGTAATGTGTGTGCATCTGTGTGTGCGTGTGCGTGTGCGTGTGTGTGTGTGTGTGTGGTCTAGCATTACTATACTTGTGGGGACCTAAATCTGTTTACATAGTCACGTGTGGGGACTGGCTTCCCTTATGGGGACAAATTGGAGGTCCCCATGAGGGGAATCATTAATTTTAGGGTGAAGACTTGGTTAGGTTTAGGATTAGGGTTAGGGTAAGGGTTAGGGTTAGGGTTAGGGTTAGGCATGTGTTGGTTATGGTTAAGGTTAGGATAAGTCTCCAGGAAATGCATGTAAGTCAATGTAATGTCCCCTGAGGTGATGTATACATGGTGTGTGTGTGTGTGTGTGTGTGTGTGTGTGTGTGTGTGTGTGTGTGTGTGTGTGTGTGTGTGTGTGTGTGTGTGTGTGTGTGGTTTTTGTTACTGCAGTTAATCCAAAGCACCGACAACCTTTGCCTTACAACAACACTATGCTTATTGAGCTGCAACACAACATGAACTCTTTCCACTTCATTCAATATGCCATAGTGATAAAGGTATTTGCTGGCATGCTGCAACATTTTTAATTCTTGAACATAATCCACATGAAGATTTAATAAATGGAATATATTTATAATTTTGTTCAACAAAGGCGATGTTCATAACTCTACCTAGCTAGCTGCCTGCATGTCACACTTCACGTGACAGTGGCTGAAATCTGATCCCTTCTGCAGAGGATCCCCGTTTATTAATGCATGAAAACAGATGTAAATTGAGGAAGTGTCCGTTTCTATCCAAATCTAATCTCAGAGCTAACCACAGCAAGGGGAGGTAATACATATTTTAGACTGTCAAGAACATATTTGTAACACTGTCTTGGCATATGGATAAAACTTCCTGAATATCTTACAGAGGGCCTGCAGGAACTGTGCAGGCTTGTCCTTCGTTGGCGCTAATATCTTGTTTAATCACAGTTGTGTAATTAGAGTAGGAAGAGAATGAGATCAGAGTATTCTGCTGTTTGACAGAACAAATCTGATGACAGCAGCTCCAAAACCAATTGTGCAGATGACTGAGAAGAACGTTTTTTCCTTTTGGTAAGGTCACAGGAACATTAGCCAGCTTGATGTAAAAGGTAATTAAAATGGAAAAGAGAAGAGGCGAGAGCGAGAGCAAGCCCTCACAGAGATCTAAAACTGACAGCAAAGATGAATTGTAATATCAAAGCTGAGGGTTGCAAATCATTTTTGATGCCTCCCTTTTGATTCATCCGGGTTTTGCTGCTATAAAGTCAATCAAATGTTATGGTCGTTTCTAGTATGGGTTTGATTATCGCCTCAAGGCACACAGACTCTCCTGTTATTTAGCCTATTTTTATATTGATGCAATATAGAAACACTATGTGCCAGAAATTCTGCATGTATATAATTCCATATTTGAAAACTAATATCATTGCAAGGTGGATTAAGGAAAAAGAGGCAATACAAACACACACACACACACATTCATGCGAAGGAAAACAGCCTATATAGAGTTGATGTTATCCCTTTGCTTCTTTTCTCTTCACTCCTCTCATTACGTCTTCGAGCCCGTCTCTCGAGAGACTCTGGCTTTCAGTGCAGCAGATCACTCATCCCCATAAAGTCATCCTCAAACATGGAGGCAGGGGCAGAGGTGTGTACTCAGGGTTTGCCGATCTAATCCTGACAGGAAAGTAAATCACAGAGTGCTGTTTGCCTCCAACTAAACAATGTTTGACTTTCAAATTCTAATGTTCCTCCATTTGCCATACTTGCCAGACTGAGCACACAACGCCAGATTTACTGTAACAGAGGGATTTAGGAATTAAGCCGGGGATTTTAGAACAAATATAATGCCACCCCAGCAGAAGCTTATGAAGACTTTACATTGAATAAGACCTGACTGGTGAAAAATGTGGAGTAAAACTTATAGAAACCTCGAGTTAATGAACCCAGTGTGAGGATGCAATTATGTAGGGTTCTTTTTTTCTGCTAATAGATTTCAGAAAACTCTCAGCCTGGTATAGTGTATTGCTTTTCTTTTTTAAATCTCTCAGCATTAGAGAACATTTAATTAAAGCAGTGAGTAACAAGAAGGACATAATGTACAACAGTGAGATCTGTGGCTAATCTGTCACACAAAACGCTTGCCCTTATTTAATAAACACGCCACATATTCCTGTCACTCAGCCCTCTAAATCCCTGCCTGCAAAATAATATGACAGCTAAGTCAGCAGGAGATAGATGGATTTTATGTGCATGAGTTAACCATGTAAAAGTGTTCGCATGCTTTACTAGCAGCTGGATGTGAGGGTTTACATTTGCGGTCATTCACCCGTTCACCTATCTACCCACGCGGAGCACACACACATTCAGCGTGCACGATCCAGCATCCCCACTCAGCCTTTCGACCCTCTGCTCCTCTCCTGGCGTGCAGCAGAGACAGCAGCGGCCCTGATGCTTAGTTAATGTCCCATGTCATTCACACACACAAAACGCAGCTAAAGCCTTGGCCTTGGTCTGACGTGCATACATGAATAAAAATCACACGCTAACTCAAAGTGAATGCTGCACTGCAATAGAAATAAAAACAACTGTCTCCTACACTGTGACACGTCATGTACTCAAGGCATGATTTGAATGTTAAACACACATTGACTTATGCATGAGCGTGGGGCAGGAGGCACTAACTGGAAATGAGATTACAATGCCAATGCGGCAGAATGAATGTTGTCGGATGAATTGTAATGCACACTTAACAGACATTATACATGGCTGCCTTGTAAGTGCTTCCACTGGAATTCTTCTTCTCTAAAAGCATCTCCATAGGGACTAAATGGACTGTAAAATGGAGGTTGATGGCAATGAGGCTAGTACTTATCCAAATGGCAATCAAATACTTAGTTAGCGTCATATTCTGAATTCACACACTGTATTAATTTTTGCATTTTGCTCGTTTACATTTTCTATATAAATAAGCACTGAAAGACAACACATTTTCATCAATCTCTTTGTTCTACTCATATTCCATCTCCTTTGGGCGCATCCTCTTTTTTTTTAACTCATCTTTCATCCAATCTCCAGTCTGATCCGGAGAAGCCACAGGTCATTCAAATATTAAAATATGGTAGCTTTGTAGCTAAAGATTTCCTTTTGAATCTACAATTTTCCAATAACTAATTTCCAATTTCCAATAACCACTAAGCCAGATGCCAGCTCAAACCCAGGCAAATGCTGACACTAAGAAGAAAAGGAAAACTGTCTCATGCAGGTGTCCACAAGAGACAGGCACACTAATCAAAAATAATAACACCATCACACCTGCAGGTTTGCAACAAATTGTAAAAAGAATTTCACCACAAAAATAACCGTTTTTCATCATCTGCAATTTTCCTTCTCCTCCCCCAAAGTTCTCCATGCCCCTCCCTGCCTCTCCACAAAGCCTATAAAGGGGTCGTGGGTTTTGGTGTGGAGCCTGGAACGAGCCCGAGGGGGGGTCAGACCCAGAGACGCTCAGATGACTTCATACCAGAGCTGGATGCCAGAGCGTGGGGAGAGGAGTGGGAGGGAGGGATGAAAGCAGAGAGGTGGATGCAGCAGAGCCAGGAGTCTGTGCTAAAAAGCTCTGGATGTGAAGACCTCCCCCCTGCAGGGGAGGATGACATCAGGACACCCCCTCCCTTTTCCTCCACAGCCTCTCTATTTATTATGAAGCTTTTTGTCATAAAAAAGCATACAGGTCCCTTAAATGTGACAATATGAATAATTCACAGGCAGATTTGTATGGTGTTTTATCTTGACTGGCCACATTATTTACTGTCCACTCTTTAAACAACTCCTCCCGTTGTACACATGACAAAACAAGATTTGTTATCAAGGATTAACGTATTTATTTAACTGCCAACTAAGACACTTGGACTAGCCATGACAAATTCCACTACCCCACCTTGTGGTGTTTGCGTCCAAGCACAGATTTACAACTTGTAAATCAACATTCAGGAACATGCTGTCAGTGCGACCCAGTTCACGTCGCAGCCACGCTCACATCCCATCTCTGCCCAGATCAGTCGGTTAGCTCTGGCTAAACGGCAATGGCAACGACTTGTGCTGCTACCCAAGCCAATGCATGCTGGGTACACAGATGGAGTGGACAGAAGGAGACACAGAGAGGGAGACCGAGTGAGAGAGAGAGAAAAGAAGGGGGGAATGAGAGAGTATGGGAACTGATGCTCACAGCAGATGTTTTACACAGTTCCCTTATTGCAGTTACACTCTTTTTGGCATTTCATCAAACCCACAACAGAAGAACGAGTTGTACCAAAGACATTTGGAAAGCTGATATGTAAACTAAACAATGCTGTTAAGCTTAATAAAGAAAGAAGTGTCATATTTTTTTGTAAATCAATAAAACGTTCTTTACTGGTGGATAATAAAAAATCCAACCTAAATCCTTTTGACAAGTGATGGTTCATTATTTAATTAGTCACGTTAAATAAAAAGAAATACTGCAATTAGCAAATATGTTCATGGTTTACCATAGTTTTCTTTGCAGGGGTGAGACATCTTGTCTGAAACATAGACTCTTGCATACAAATTATTTCCATAACTGATCTATCTGGCATCTTTTTTATGCATAAATCTGTATATTATTTTGCCTACAGCTTTTGGCAAATGAAAAAGCAAAATCTAATTTCTGTCAACTGACTATTTGTTTTAGCTCCACATTTTTAAAAGTAATACATTGAGTTTCAGGAGAAAAGCAGATTTACGATTTCAGCAAATGTCATTAATGTTTAGTGTGGCTGTTGTTTAGAGCGTCCTTTGCCACACACATTGATCACAGGACATGATGTGTCCACAACTGGGTGGTTTTCCAGCGTCGCCTAAGCTATTTCCAGGGGAAACTCCTAACTTGATTATGGATTAACTATCAAAAGTAGTTTGTAGTAGTAAAAAAAGACGCAACATGTGTATCCATTTTTCACTTGGCTGCTTTGATCTGTTCTATTTCCATGAACGTTGCAATGTATTGTTGAACAAGACAAAGAACAGCAGGAAGTTACTTTAGATTTACAGACAAAATGACTAATTGATTATTAGAAATCAGGACATGAGACAATCGCAGCCTTATTTTAAAACCAGAAAAACCGGAAAACAGTGAATCAGATATCCTCAGTGGTAAAACATCCACCGTTGCGTTGAAATCAACATTCCTGCACTGTGACTGCGTTTGATCGGAGTAAACATAAGATCTCTAGCATCTAAAGCAATATTGGTAAATGATTTAATATCAGATTATAATATTGATATATGCTGTCTCACTGAAACTTGGTTGAGACATGAAGAATATGTCAGCATAAATGAGGCCACTCCACCCAGCCATATCAATAATACAAGTTGTTGATAGTGCTATAGATGTGCTGCGAATAAAATTAGACTCTGTTGCTCCTTTGAAAAAGAAGAAAATAAAACAACATAGATTAGCTCCATGGCATAATGCCGAAACCCGCAAAATAAAGCAAAAGTCGAGACAACTTGAAAGGATATGGTGTTCCACTAAACTTGAAGAATCTCGTTTAATTTGGCATATTACTCTCAATGAATATAAGAAAGCACTGCGTAAAGCAAGAGCAGCCTACTACTCTTCATTAATAGATGAGAATAAGAATAATGCAAGATTTCTTTTCAGCACTGTAGCCAGGCTGACAGAGAGCCACAGCTCGATTGAGCCTTCTATTCCCATAGCACTCAGTAGTAATGATTTTATGTGCTTTTTTAACGATAAAATTGTTACTATTAGAAACAAAAATAAATGACCTCTTGCCTTTGACCAGTATAGTGTTATCAACAGCTCCCGGACACGTAAGTTCTAATATTACACTAGATAGTAAACTAGAATGCTTTTCAGCCATTAACCTTGAAAAATTAAAGTAAATGATTCTCTCTTCTAAACCATCAACGTGCATGTTAGACCCAATTCCAACTAAGCTGTTGAAGGAAGTTTTTCCATTAATTTGCACTTCTTTATTAAATATTATGAATATGTCTTTATTATTAGGCTATGTTCCACAATCATTCAAAGTAGCAGTGATAAAACCGCTTCTTAAAAAAAGCACAACCTCGATCCAGAGGTTTTAGCCAACTATAGACCTATTTCTAATCTTCCGTTCCTCTCAAAAATTATTGAGAAAGCGGTCGCAAAAAAGCTGTGTGATTACTTAAAAAACAATGATTTATTTGAAGATTTTCAGTCTGGCTTTAGAACACATCATAGCACAGAGACAGCTCTGGTTAAAGTCACAAATGACATTCTAATAGCCTCAGACAAGGGACTTGTCTCTATTCTTGTTTTGCTCGATCTCAGTGCTGCATTTGATACTATCGACCATGATATCTTATTGCAAAGATTAGAGCACTTAGTTGGCATAAAGGGAACTGCTTTAGGCTGGTTTAGGTCCTATCTATCTGAACGCTCTCAGTTTGTACGTGTCAACGATGAATCTTCCACGCAAATCAAAGTTAGCCATGGAGTGCCACAGGGCTCAGTGCTCGGACTTATTTTGTTCACATTATATATGCTTCCGTTAGGCAATATTATAAGGAATCATTCTGTAAACTTTCATTGTTATGCGGATGATACTCAACTATATTTATCAATTAAGCCTGATGAAATTAATCATCTAAATAAAATTCAAGACTGCCTCAAGGACTTAAAAACATGGCTGACCTTAAAAAAATGTATGTTAAACACGACCAAAACTGAAGTTATTGTACTTGGCCCAAAGAATCTACGAAACAAATTATCTAAGGATATACTAACTATGGATGGCATTAATTTGGCCTCCAGTGAGACCGTAAGGAATCTTGGTGTTATATTTGATCAGGATTTATCCTTTAACGCCCACATAAAATCAATTTCAAGGACCGCCTACTTCCATCTGCGTAACATTGCAAAAATCAGGCATATCTTGCCTCAAAACGATGCAGAGAAACTAGTCCATGCATTTGTTACTTCAAGGCTGGATTATTGTAACTCCTTATTATCAGGGTGTACCAAGAAGTCAGTCAAGTCGCTTCAGCTGATTCAAAATGCTGCAGCTCGTGTACTAACCAGAGTTAGGAAAAGGGACCACATTACTCCTGTTCTGGCTGCCTTACACTGGCTCCCTATAGAACACAGGATATAATTTAAAATTATTCTTCTCGTCTACAAAAGCCCTTAATGGGCAGGTGCCATCTTACCTTAAATAACTCATTATACCCTACTGTCCTACTAGGGCATTGCGTTCCAAGAATGCAGGGTTGTTGGTTGTTCCTAGAGTCTCTAAAAGTACAATGGGAGCCATAGCCTTTTCTTATCAAGCTCCACATTTGTGGAATCAGCTTCCAGTTTGTGTTCGGGCAGCAGACACCCTATCCATTTTTAAGAGTGCTCTTAAGACCTATCCTTTTTGATAAAGCTTATAGTTAGGGCTGATTAGATTCAGCCCCTAGTTTTGCTGATATAGGCTTAGTTTGTCGGGGGACATCTTACTTCTTCCTTCTCTCTGTCTATACCTGTGTACTCTCATGTTCCGATTAACCCAGCTTCCCCAAATTTCTTTCTTTTTGGTGTCTATATACGCCGGGATCCGGAGTCATGGATGATCCTGCGGTCCTGTGTCGCGAGCCCTGGATCTTGAGTCGTGGCTGTGGTCCTGGATCATAGGTCCTGGATGGATATCCTCGTGGATTCATCTTCCTATTATACACACAGGTATTTCCAAACATTTGGACTACCTATGTTGCAAATGTATTATCTTTTCAATTTACACACGGCATCTATTGCACGTCTGTCCGTCCTGGGAGAGGGATCCCTCCTCTGTTGCTCTCCCTGAGGTTTCTCCCATTTTTCCCTTTAAACTGTGGGTTTTCTCCGGAAGTTTTTCCTTGTACGATGTGAGGGTCTAAGGACAGAGGGTGTCGTATTGTCATACTGATATTTTGTACAAACTGTGAAGACCACTGTAACAAATGTAACATTTGTGATATTGGGCTATATAAATAAACATTGATTGATTGATTGATTGATTGATTGATTGAGTAAACAGCCACACTTGATCAGCCTTTTCGAATTTGATTTAGGCCACAGGCGCCGCTCAGTTAGCCACTCACCACAATGAGTAAAGATGTAATCAATGCACTCCACTGTGAAACAAGTATTGGATTGACACACTTATCCTCAGAAGATAAATGGAGATTAGGGAAGCCTCTCCTGCCGTCTCGCCTTGTTCAACCCACGAAGGCAGTGCAATCACAATCACTCCACAACGCTCTTGTTTTGTCAATACTCACGTTGCAAACTTTGATTTCTATTTCACGCCTCAATCCTAACACTCTGTTTATTGATAATAGTGGGTGGCTTTGACATTATGTTGCAGAACACCCCATGCCTCTGGTTTTAAAATACCATTTTTATATGGTTGAGGAGATTTTACGCTACTGTGAAAACAGCATGATTCACCACCCTCTGATCTTTCAACTTCCTCGATGTGAATCACCCTCCTCTACACATTTTTAAGAGTCATTGGTGAAGAATGACTTCATTTTCGATAAGCTTTAGATGTCTTTTGGACAAATGGAGCACTGCAGAACAGAAAATATTGTCTTGTGATGTTTAACATAAAGCCTGCTCCGACAGTCATTCTTTTTGTATAAAAAAAGAGGGAAAAAGCGTTTTCCAAGCGAGCGGGCTGGTGGTTTGGAGAGCTCTGAGATGCCACATGTGGCTCTCATTCTGAGGGTGGAAACAGACAGCATCACTGCTTCATTTATGCTTCATTATAATCTTTTTTTTTTTTTATCTCAATGGGATTTTCCTTCGAAACGAACAAAGAGTAGCGTTGAAACTTGATACTCTGAAAATCTCTCTCCATCTTTGAGAGCTGAAGTGAAAACTAGAACTTCTGTTTTCTATTACCGTATATGAGTTAGAACACCTAAATAATTTGAAATAATAAAAAAGAAAACCCTGAAACATAACTATGCTCACACAGTTCACTTCATTTGCGATATTAATGTTCTATTTTATATAATTGTTCCCGTAATATGTCTGTGTGGAGCAAACATTTTCCGCATGAATCCAACACAGGTTAAACATCATAAGATTGGCAGACCCAGGCCAGCTGAGTGATGGGTTTTAAGAATGGACAGTCCGGAGAAACAGGATAAATATCTTTCCGGCAGCAGAGACAGCGGTGAGAACGATCACAATGCCAGAGTGTGTGTGGGTAAATATGATGGACAAGGGGGAAGCAGTTATTGCCAGGGGATGCTTCAACAAAACTTGTGTATATATTGTGTTGTCCAGCGGTGTGTAAAGGCCGTCTAAAGTGTTTATAGTTGTATATTATTTTGGGGCGGCTGTGGCTCAGGAGGCAGAGCTGTCGTCCAATAATCACAGGGTCGGCGGTTTGATCCCTGGCCCTTTTTTTCCACATGTCAAACCACAAGTTTCTCCCAATGGACAGGCCAGTTCCTCACAAGGCAGCCAACTCCAACATGGAAAGGTGTAAGTGGGGTTTTCAGACCCTGTTTGACCAGCAAGCACTTTGTTGGAAGCATTATAACAGTCGGTATATGACCAGTGTAATTGCATGGGAACTGTAGTAATTTTTAAGGAAAACTCATCAGTAGTTGGTAAATGGGTTAAATACAGAGGTACAATTTCACTGTGTGTGCTATGCTGTGCCGTGTGTGCCAAATAAAGAGGGTTTCATCCGATTCCTCCGTTTCTGTTTAACTTGCTGAACAAACCTCAAAGAGAGTTTGAGAGTTATAGAATCTGGTGGAAAGCAGCTTTACCCACGTTACAAACGGAAAAACACAAAAGAATAATCTCGTATTTTACAGTGGGGTACATGCTGGTGTAAAAGCAAATGTTTGGACCTCCGTACACACACTAATGCCTCATTTCCACTGCAGGTTTGGCTCAACTCTCTCACCATTTCAGTGCAGAAATTCCCCATTTAGTTTAGCCTGGGTTCTCAGCCGATGGCCACAACATAGCCTTGTGAAACGTCCTTGACATCATCTACAATACTCCTTTTAAAATCAGCAACCGAACGGAGGAACGTCTGCATTTTGTCCAAGCATAGTTTTGTGGGCTGCCATTTTCAAAAATGTGGGATAATTGTGTACAACAAAAAAAAGTTTTGGTTACAATTGACAGTAGCTTGACGGGTTTGTGGTGATTTGCTCTGACCAATAAGTGGTTGCCATGGTTTTAATTACACTTTCCAGTATCGGCTCAGCTTGCATTGAACTACGAGGTGGTATCTATCCACAACCTTTACTAATAGAAAAGAGAAAGTAGAGCCATGCTTTAGTATGCATTGGAAATGTGGCACAAATCAACATTCAGCGGCTCGTGTCAGGGGTTAGGTACAGAAATAAGTGAGAAAAAATCATATCTTTGCTGTCTTTCTCACACAAACACACACACAACCATTAATGCACATACACACACAAATCAATCCCACTACCCGCTATAATCAATTCAAGAGCTCAGAGGAGTGCTTCACTTTATTTCAAACTCTCCCTACTTCATCTCTCCAACAATCTGGAAGCAACGAACTCAAGCCTCACTCAGCCATCAACCCAACCACCCCTACAACACACACTATTTCTCCCTCCTAGGCAGCCTTCAAAGCTGAAGTTTGGAGCCTCGGCTGGTCCCAAGGCTCCCTTTTGACACACACAAACACACTTATGCAAAAGATCCCACTGGCTTTTCACTGAATTTGTAGCAGCAGGCTGAAAGGCTTAAATACTGGTGGAGATTTCCATATAACAGTGGGGTGAGTCTTTTATAGCTTTGACATAAATCTGTGGAACTAAAACTCAACGTTGCACGTACACACACAAAAACACAAGCATCCCACAACCAAAATAGTTCATTTCCAGTGACGTAATAAAGTGAAACAAGCGTCTCAAATGCACATAAAAAGCAGAAAAAGGATTTAACGGACACTGTCTCACCTTCACAGATCTTGTCGAGTCGCTGGCGTTTTACTTTATGTTTGTCGACCAAAGCCATCCCGTCACAGCTTCAAATTCTCTCTTCTCTTGATTTTTTCTTTTCACCCTTCTCCTCCTTAAAGTCTCAAATGCTCCAATCCTCCAGTTGTTAGTGTGACAATGATTTAAACCTGAAATCCAAGAAAGCATGGGACAAAGATTAGTCTTACAGTAACATATCTTCCCAGGAAATCGTGCAACTTCGTTATGTATGTTTATTAATAGAATTGTAGGTGATTTAATAACTTAAATGTACTGTTTTGTAAGATACAATTTACTGTAAAGTGTAGATAATTGTTGCCATTTGATGTACATGTCTGAAGCTAATGTACACATGGAGTCACAAATAAAATACATTGCACAAAACAATATACAACAAACAGAAAAGGTCACATTATACTAAATGATGCGCTGATGTAACGTATTTATAATAAAGTGTCATTTGTGCAAATTAAAGACAAGGTATGGTAAGTGAAATGGAAGAGTCAGTGTTTGGGTATTTATTTAGCTACACCTCTAATTTTGACTTTAAAAGCTACTGATATTTTGTTGTTGTAGTATAGTAGTAAAATGAGCTGTGGCTTTAACAGACATGCTATTTCACCTCATGCTCATAAGGAAGCTGAGGAAGTTTGAAAAACGTTTAGTCACTGCAAGACAACAACACAAATGTAGTGTCACTTCCTGAAAGTGCATTACTAAGAAAAACTAAAAATGTCTGACAGCGTCCACACACAGTTGTTTCCATCTCAGCAGAATCAGTAATATGGCCTTGCGAAAGTCAAACATTTACCTTGCTCAGACTCGACTCTCCACTAGAGGGAGTGTCATCTCAGCGAGCACCATTTAATGAAGAAATGTCACTTCTGCTACCAGAGCCCCCAAACTGAGTGGAACACAGCGAAAAGCAGACAAACACCGAGTGAGTAAATGAGGCGTTTTACCAATCATTCATGTTCTGTGACTGATGCTCCTCTAAAGAGCAATCTTCTAATTGGTTCCTGCTGAAGCCTGAGGGACACGGCACCGTTTTTTGGGGGGGGGGGGGTGGGGGAAAGGCAGCAGACAGAGATAGACAGGGGATGGCCCAAAAAAACACACACACAAGATGACAAGCAGAAATGTAGCCTTGCACACGCACACACACACACACACACACACACACACACACACACACACACACACACACACACACACACACACACACACACACACACACACACACACACACACACACACACACACACACACACACACACACACACACACACACACCACACACACACACACACACACACACACACACACACACACACACACACACACACACACACACACACACACACACACACACACACACACACACCACACACACACACACACACACACACACACACACACACACACACACACACACACACACACACACACACTCGAAGGGCAGCGTGTCACACGGAGGAATGTGGGTCAGTTAGTCAGCAGGCGGGAGGGGGTTGTATCAGCAGTATAAAGACATAAAGGGGGTTGGTGGGAGGGAGTGGAAAGTACTAGAAAAACATCGTCTAACAGGATGAGTACGCTGTGACACCATCCTCTTCCTACATCCTAACTGTATCTTTTTCAGCACTTCCGCACTTATAACCCATACCCAATTTCCATATTGCCTCTGGGCCCAATCCTAGAGTGCTGCACTTAGGGAACAGCTCTCACTTTACTGTGTATATGATGATGTATTTATACGATGATATATTGATATTTGCGCTGTTACTGAAATTACAACTGCTATGTTTTTGGTGGAGTGGAGGGCAGGCTAAGCAACGAGGTTCAATTATGAATTGATGTTGTGTTTTTATTTGGCCAGCTGTTGCGGCAGGAGGTGGTGCGCTGCTGCAGCTGAGAATTCAAAAGTTTGTAGGTGTTAAATTACTCGTGCATTAACGATCTATGAGCTCCTGTCTTTATCTGACACTGATAAACACATTTCTCTTCAGCAGTCAGCTGTGCTTCAGCTCGCCTCCTCCACAAGGTAAAGAGCTGAAGACCCACATGTGGGAGTCAGAGAAGAAGTAATTGAGAAAGAGGAACGGCAGGAAGCAGTCAGTAAGAGGCGGGGGGGTCACACCGCCTTGGCTATGAATAGACTGGAGGAGACATGCATGGGCATCTCCTAGTCTGAGAGCATGAGCAGCAGCACTACGGGTCATGAGTGCATCTGGCCATTTAGTCACTTCACTGACAACTGCCTCTGTACAGTGATGCAGGCTAGTGATACATGCAGATGTAGGCTGCAAAGGTGCCTGCCAACAAATAGTGAAAATGAAAAAGTTCAATAACATGTCGTGGTACAATATTAGGATGGGAACTTATTGATGCTCTATCAATCCACTAGACTTATAAAGTCATTAGTTTATGTTTAAACTGGGCTTGAAAAGGAATTAGACGGGTTTTTGTAGCATCGTGACCCGATTCAAGCTTTAATTCGGGTATATAACGATGAGTTGGACTATATCACTGAGCACTTGAATGAGGTGTGCATGTTCTGTAACCCACATATAATGTAGGTTTATGTGTTTGGGATTAACTGATTTAATGATGTTAATGATAATACTGAATATATAATAATAAAGTAATCAATACAATCAATACGAAATGTAGAAGGAATATCTCCTCCCAAAAATGTTAGAAAGACTATATCCCCTAAAACTCTCTGAATAAGATCAATGCTCATCTTCTGTTTCCACTCATGGTCTCAACATGGAGGGATGGCAGAGCCCACCACCATCTTTAGAGCTATTTGACCAAAAACCCAAATATGTGGTATACATGACTTCATTTCCATAAATTAACTCCAGAGATGTTGACTCGTGCAAGAAGGAGATCCACTTCATAGCCAGAGAAAATAGAAAGTCGGCTGCACTAAGCGGGTTGAAAAGTCAACAGCAACTTTGAGAGGAGCTCTCAGACAGAGAAGTGCCGGAGAGGAAGTACAGTTATCCAGCAGCCCTTAGCCCCACCGCTGCTCGATTGTTGCTTGACTAAGTGCTGTTATGTAACTTAACAATAAGGGGATTGACCTGAGAGAAAATACATGCTCAGTGCTGGAGGAGAGGAAGGGAAAGAGAGGAAAGTCACACACTCAAACACACATGCAAACAACCGAGACACACAACTCCAGGGATTGTCTGGAGAAGGCATGCACTCTGCTCCACACACACACAGTATACATCACTTCAGGGGACATTACATTGACTTACATGCATTTCCTGGAGACTTATCCTAACCATCACATGCCTTACCCTAATCCTAAACCTAACCAAGTCTTCACCCTAAAATTAATGATTCCCCTCATGGGGACCACCAATTTGTCCCCATGGCGAGTCCCCACACGTGACTGTGTAAACAGATTTAGGTCCCCACAAGTATAGTAATGCTAGGCCACACACACACACACACACACACACACACACACACACACACACACACACACACACACACACACACACACACACACACACACACACACACACACACACACACACACACACACACACACACACACACCACACACACACACCACACACACACACACACACACACACACACACACACACACACACACACACACACACACACACACACACACACACACACACACACACACACACACACACACACACACACACACACACACACACACACACACACACACACACACACAGCACTGTGCGACATGTGGCTGGGAAGCAAGGGCGCCGGAAGCGGGGGGCCAGGGGGCCATTGGCCCCCCCACTTTTTCAGCCCTGCCCCACATTTTCGCAGCAGCAGATGCCGCGAAAACTGTACAAATCCCGTTTCAATAATTCCCCTCTACTCTAAAGTCGCATCTAAAACGCGATCTGATCTAGCTGTGTATATTTTGTTATTTTTGATTGTTATATTCAATCTCACTAGCTACAGGCATGTTTGCAGCTTGTAAAGTGAAGATGACAGCTGGCCTCTCACTCGCCACTCTGCTGTTCCTCAGCGCCGCTCCCCCTCCCTCCCGCTGAAATTATGAATGTAAGGTGTATAGTAATCATAGATAACACGGCAGGGTCTGTTACAGTTTGTTTTTATCTGATTTCAAATAAGCAAAGTCTTGGCTTTCAGAATATTAAACTTTTTTCGGCAAATTCAGATGATAAATAGGCCTACAACTTTGAAGCTTGTAACGGCATAATTACAAGCGGAGAACGGAGTAATTTAACGTCACTGCAGGGATAACAACAGCCGGTGTTTGTCGTGAGTGTTTTCCCCGGGAAACAAACACAATACACACAAACGCAAAAATACACAAACACACACGTATACGCGGCGCGGAACACTGTACAAATCCCGTTTCAATAATTCCCCTCAAAGTCGCATCTAAAACGCGATCTGATCTAGCTGTGTATATTTTGTTATTTTTTATTGTTATATATATATATATTCAATCTCACTAGCTCCAGGCATGTTTGAAGCTTGTAAAGGGACGACCACAGCTCGCCTCTCACTGGCCACTCTGCTCTTCCGCAGCGCCGCTCCCCCTCCCTCCCGCTGAAATTATGAATGTAAGGCATATAATCATAGATAACACGGCAGGGTCCGTTACAGTTTGTTTTCATCTGATTTCAAAGAAACAAAGTCTTGGCTTTCAGAATATTAAACTTGTTTCAGCAAATTCAGATGATAAATACAGGTTCAAAGCTTGTAACGGCATAATTACAAGCGGAGAACGGAGTAACTTAACGTCACAACAGGCATAACAACAGCCGGTGTTTCCCGTGAGTGCAGTAATCCAAACGAAAATATCTTCCCTCCGTAGTATTTTGATAATTTACTCCGTCACACCATTCTAATGTATCCATGTAAATCACAACCAATAAAAAAGCTTAGATTTGTTTATTTGTTACATTGTTTACTTTATTTGTTACGTTATTCTGTGTGTGTCAGCCGTTAACCTAGAGATAGAAAGAATATATACACTTGCAAACATGTCAGAAGAACCAGCGCAGAAGAAAACTACAGTCAATCTAAACTTAAATTGAACAACTAAGGTCACATCCCTGACATCCACATCTCCGGAGCCTGGACCTTCTTCAAACAGCGAAGCCAGATGAACCCAAAATGATGAACCCCTTTTTTTAATTTTCACAAATAGAATTAAGGTTTCACAAATCTAAAACCGTGTTATAAAGAATCTTTAGAGTCTCTGAGATAATCTAGTCCAAATAAATCGGCAATGCAGCGATTTAAGAGGTTCAAACACGGAGGATTGTTCGCTCAGCGCTGTCAATTAAATGTCCCTTAACTTTCCCCTTAACTGCCGAATCGGATGCTATGCTCTGAATCGGAAGCCAACTTCAGCGTCGTAAGCAGCAGCTCTGCGGCCGCAGAAACTGTCAAAACCGCCGCCGCCCCCACCGCCGCCGTTGTTGAACCGAAATAGGCTGGTTCCGACTGCATGGAGGTTTGTTGTCGGGACATTGAGGCGGGTAAAGCATACTTGCCAACCTGGAGACCTCAGAAATCGGGAGCATTTCAAAACCACCGCGGGGGAGGCGGGTGCTAGTGGATCGCCAGAGCTGGATTAACATTAACATGCTTATTGTAGTTGTAAGTGCCTTGCGGCCTGTAGCACCATCCTTTATGGAGCATATGTGAAGGACAGGAGTGAGCAGAGTTGTCAATTCTTGTTCTATTTTCTGTGACTATTTTCCCCACCCTCTCAGACTTTCAGTTGCGTGCGCTACTAAAGAGACGCGCTACCATGAAAACCAAACAATGGTGTAGCTGTATTAAAGTCCGAGTGGAAACTGTCCTGAGTAAATCTGATTTTGTCAGAAATCGGGAGAAATGCGGGAGAAATATGACCCTGGGAGGAAACCGGGAGAGGGCAGTGAAATCGGGAGGGAGGGTTGGCAAGTATGGGGTAAAGCTGTACAGCTAACTATCGGAAAAAAGGAGACCGCTAGTAGATTATTTGGGCAAAGAGAAGGTACTTCAACGCAGAATGGTACAAAAACAGAGAGTGGTTAATTATTTGCAAAACCACTAAACGATAGTTAGGGATGGGTATCGTTTGAAATTTATCGATTCCGATTTCGATTCCGGTTCTGCTTATCGATTCCGGTTCTTATCGATTCCCCGTTTCGATTCCAAAATTGTAAAATAAAGAGGTCAAACGTTTAGATAACAAAAATATATTTATTCTTAAAAGCTTTAACTGAAATTGTTACTCAAAAATATACATGCAATACAAATGTATTGCACAATAGCTGTGCTTTATTTTAACTGAGCTATGCCTGTGGCAAGCTATTAACAGGCATTACACTTTGCCTTTTCTTTTTCTTTTTTAGTGTAGTGGAGCCTCACTTCAGAGTGTTTACCGCGACCTATCTTTGGTGTTATGAAGTGACTGAGCTCGTGAAATGTCTACGGGAGGGCGGGGGGAGCATCGCTGCGGGGCAACTGTGGACCTCTGTCGCCTGTCAGCGCAATTTATATGATGCCGTTTAAAAAAATGAAGGGCGGTGCCGGCCGTCAGCGTACCGAGCCGGCCGTCAACGGCCCGCTGACGACCGGCCGTTCTGTGATTCTCCAGGTCCGCCCTTTATCCACCGGGTCACCGCAGCACCGCGGTGCAGACGGACCCGCTGGAATACAGGGTCTACCGCGTTTAGGAACCGTTAAGCAGAACCGAAATTGTGTATTTTGTATGGGTACCCGGTACCCGGCATTTTCGTATCGGTTCTCATCTGGAACCGAGTTTCGGTTCCCAACCCTAACGATAGTGATACATTGCGATGTTAACAACCTCATGATAACCTCATCTTTTTTTAACTTAGGATCATACCTGTGTTTAGTCTAGAAAAAGGTAATTGTGTGCATTTTATTATAAAGTTGTGTATATTTACAGACTGTTGCAAAAACTAAGAAACTATAAACATCAGGTTTAAAACTAAAATAGCTTTACAGAAAAGTAACACAATTAAAGATGTTTGGAGTTGTATTTGAGTTATTAATTTACATTTTTTGTCAAAGAGATGCTGATTTGAAACTGTTGTTAGGCCTACATACAGTTACGGCATTTCCTGTTTCTGCCAGAGAGAAGGGAGGCCGTCCCAAAGCTTGCTGCTGTATTTACTCCCTCCATCTGACAGGAGGGAGCTTAATGTGTCACTCCACGGAGTTCACTCCGTCACGGAGGGGGAGTGTGTAGGGGTAGGGTGTAGGGCGTGGTTTGGGATTGGGCCATACACACGCACTTTTTTTGGCCCCCCCACTTCTAAAATGAATCCGGCGCGCCTGCTGGGAAGTTGTGTTCACAGGTTCTCTGACAAGTCTGTGAATGTTACCAAGTCAGATTGTGAAAAAGTAAACTGTTGTTTGAACTGACTAATGATGCAAAACTCACAATATTCTTATTAATACAAGTTTTTGTCTTATCTTTGTAGAAATATATACAATTCTGGTGTTTACGAGCTACAGTAGGACCTAAAGTTAAGATATCAGACATTCAGTTCATACCACTTGTTGCCAAATGTTGTCATCAGTGTTACAAAAGTAACGGAGTTACAGTAATGTATTACTTTTTGCTGTAACGAAGTAATGTAACACATTACTAATGAAATGTGGGTAATATACTACCCTTTACAATTCACAGTAACGTAGTTACAACACATTTTAACCCAAAATGAAATGGTGTTTTGTTTTTTAAGAATTTACCAACATCGCAAGACATTCCGACACCAGTGAAAAATGTTGCGGGTAGATTAGTAAACCTAGTGTTTACCCTTCAGGCTCATCAAGATCCCTCCGCTTCGCGTCAGGTTCCCTGATCAGCCTCTCGGGTGTTCTTTTCCCCATAATGACCGCCTCGCTGCACATTAACCCGCTTATTACACGGCCATATACTAAACAAACTACAGAGCCCATTCCGTGTTCCTGTTATTGTTTACTTCCTCTCTGCCTTCTTCTGGTGATTTATCTGACGTCCAGCGCTCCGTCTTTTAACCTATTTTCCTTTCTCTTTCTTAATCCTCCTTAGCAACTTTCATTATAGTCCTTGACAGTGGTCTGTACTACTATTACTATTATTATTATGTACTATTATTGTATTACAACGTGTCACATGTTAAGAATTTACAATCAGAATCGAGTATTCAACTAAGCCGTGTAATAAAAGTTGTTAGTAGCCTTAAGGGCCTACACAGTTGTTATGCTACAGTATACCACATTGCCCTTCACTGGATGTATAACGAGCTGCACTAAACTACATTTTAGCATTTAAAATACCTAGCCATTCTTTTGCGGTTATTTTGGTAAAGTATCTCAAAAGTTATATCAAAGTAGTGTAACTCATTACATTTCAGAGACAGTAATATTGTAATGTAACTTATTACTTAAAAAAGACAGTAATAAGTCATATGTACTGTATTACATTTTGGAAGTAACTTGCCCAACACTGGTTGTCATGTAATTACATCTCCCCTTTCTACTTAGATGCATTGCACGCACTGTTGGACTCTGTTGTGACCACAACCTGCAGTGAGCCATAATGCCTGAATGAGATCAAGATGTTTACAGAGTGGATCTACATAGTGTGTAGAGAGTGGATCTCTACAGTAGATCATCTACTGTAGAGTAATGTCTATTTGTTTGTCCTGAAGTATCCCAAACAGTGAATGCAACCCCCTGTTGTTCCTGTACTACAAATACCAGTTATGTTAAAAAAAAAAAAAAGATGGACTTTTATTAATCCCTCATGGGGAAATGGTTTCTCTGCATTTGACCCATCCTAGTGTTAGGAGCAGTGTGCTGCCATTTTGAACGGCACCCGGGGAGCAGTGTGGGGAACGGTGCCTTGCTCAGGGACACCTCGGTAGCACTTGGTCTTGCCGGGACTTGAATTGGTGACCTTCCAGTTGCCAAGCCAAGTCCCTATCGACTTCGCCACCACCGCCCACTCAATGCCAATGTAGTTTTCTTGTGCTTTATTTTCACCTAAACAAACTTCTGCACCTTATAAAACTGAAAAATCAAATCAAATGTCGAGAGCTGAAATAATTATCTGACTAATACATTATTAATTATCACTGTTTGAATAATAATATAATACATGAGTTAATACATTATTCAGTAAAATGTCAAATACTTGTTATTGATTCAAGCTTTTCCAAAGTGAGAATATAAAGCGCTTTAAATCATTGCAACAGAATATGTTGTGTACCATTGGTTAAATAAGGACAGACAATTAAAACATTTATGAATTTAAAAATAATTAATAATAGAAAATACCAGACAGATTAATCAAGACTTAAAATAGCTCTAGTTGCAGCGATGTCAGGAATAATTCATGTTGAGATATGTCATGTTAGACAGGAAGTGACATGTCAAATACAAAACTGTCTCTTAACCAGCAGTAAGAGGAAACACTTAACTCCCCGGTGATGATTACAACTTGCTACCAACACTTTTTCCCTACCAGCATTCCAGCAACATGCAATACTAGCCACTAGAAATAAATCATGCACGCATTATGAGAGTTATTCATGTGATAATGCAAAGCCCTTTAAAGCCCATTAAGTCCACTAGAAATCCGCACTGTGTTGCATGTATTGGCTACAGAAGCATGACGTCTAAATGCAACTCACATGATTCAATTAGAGCTTATTTATGCACTTTAAAAATGGATGGATAGTTTGGTTTAAAGTTAAAAGCTTTAAACACAGTAGCAGACGTACACCACAGACGTGATTTAGTCACATCTTCTTTACTGTGTCTCTCAAACAGAAGTAACGTTTTCATCGAAGTGCCACCAAATAATTTAGAGTGCCGCGCGACACATTACATTGCATTGTTGCAGCTGTTGCATCACTCCAAGAAGTGTTGCATTCAAACAGTGCCTCTGCATCTTACACCCTTACATCAAGACATTTCACTAGCAGAAAGAGACAGTTTTACACTTCAGAAAGATATCTGCTTTCAGCTCTGTGTGTTACATCTCTTTCACTCGCGCTCATTCTTGTTCACTTCTTTTGTGATGAACGATACATAACAAGGCAGGCAGCCCAGGAGATCATGTTTAAGTTGGTAATGGCACAGAAGACTCAGAGGGAGGGAAGAGAAAGTGAAAGAGGTCTTTTTCTGACTGAGGCCATCTCTCAGAGGAGCCCTCTTGCCAGATTAAGAAACCTGTGGGTTTGGTTAAAGGTGAAAAGGCAAAGAATGAAGTTAAGCCTCAGCTTTGACTTTGTCTTAACACGTGTTTGACTGAAATATCTGTGGAGGCGTTTCATTACAAAGGGGGAGTTTCATCTAGAAAATAAAAACATCTTTCTTTTTTTGGTTCAGCTGAGCTTCCAGCCCTTGACCTCAGTGAACTAGTTTAACTATGTGAACTTGATGACCACCCCCACACACACACACACACACACACACACACACACACACACACACACACACACACACACACACACACACACACACACACACACACACACACACACACACACACACACACACACACACACACACACACACACACACACACACACACACACACACACACACACACACACACACACACACACACACACACACACACACACACACACACACACACACACACACACACACACACACACACACACACACACACACACACACACACACACACACACACACACACACACACACACACACACACACACACACACACACACGACTGAGCTGTGAAGGTATGGCTTTGTAGTCAAAGAATAAGCTGAAGGGAAACCTGGTGCCCTGTGGATAAACTGAAGTAACCCTTTTGACTCTTTACCATCAGTCATTGTTCGAAAGTGCAATCGTCTCTCTTCATGTGACAGCCATCACATTATTAAAAAAAGGGAAAAGCTTTGGGAAAAACAAACATTTAGTTCTTACGCTTCTGTACTTACACAGATTAAACACATTTCACATGATCTGACAGGGTGATATTAGTACCTTTGGACAGAGCCAGGCGACACATTTCTTGTTTTTATGCTAAACTAAGCTAATAAATTGTTGGCCCAACATTACATTACATATCATTTGTGAGACGCTTTTATCCAAAGCGACTTAGATACATTCAATACTGTGGGCAATCCCCACAGGAGCAATTTGGGGTGAAGTGTCTTGCCCAGGGACACAACGACATGCTGACTGCAGTGGGACTCGAACTTGCTACCCCCTGATTCCAGGTCCAGCACACTCGCCACTGAGCCACAGCCTCCCAAGCTTCATGTTTACTGAACAAACATGACGGTGCTATCAATATTCTCATTTACCTCTTGGCAAGAGCGAATAAGCGCATTTCCCATAATGTCGACTAATTCCTTCAACAACTGTGAGGAATGCGGTTCAATATTCTAACTAGCTACAGTAAAATCTCATTACCGCAGCACATCATAGCACAGGGGTGCCTTACAGTCAACATTTTGAGGAAGAATTGTGAAGCAGCTACCCAAAGTGACTGCTTAAGAGTCTATGATTTATGTCCCTGAAAGTGCAAGACAGCAGAAAAAGAAGAGGCAGAGAGGGGTAGGTGGTTAAGGTTTCCCTTCTCTCATTAATCGGATAGTTTGGGCTCCGAGGGACACGTAAAACTGTCGCTCAGACTGCTGATTTACACCTCCCTCCTCCCTGCCAGTCTCTTTATTCCTCCAACCCTCCCTGTCTAATACACCAGTTACTGACAATTACAGCCCTCCTCTTTCTACCTCTCCATCACTATCCTCCCCAAGTCTGTCAGTCCATCTGTGCCTCTCCATGTATCGTTTTTTCCTCCTTTTGCCTCTGGCAGACAGCGTCCTTTTTATTCCCCATTTCTCCTTTACATTGCTTTTTCTCTGAACCATTTGTCCCATCCTCCCCCTCCCTCTCTCTCTCCCTCCTCCTCTCACATTCTCGCCATCTTTCTCTCTTCTCAACTCTGAACGAAATTAGACTGCAGCAGCACTAACTGCTGACTTGGGCTAATGCACCATTTTGTAATAATGCCTATTCGTTTAAGTCACCAAGGAAACGCATAATGGTGACATTATTGTGCACAGCAGCCTGTATGTCTAACCCAGCGAGGCTCTCAGCGTGGCCTGCA
This sequence comes from Gymnodraco acuticeps, assembly GCF_902827175.1. Lineage (NCBI taxonomy): Eukaryota > Metazoa > Chordata > Actinopteri > Perciformes > Bathydraconidae > Gymnodraco > Gymnodraco acuticeps. The sequence goes on from NW_022991180.1 coordinate 4,993,727, forward strand.
TTCCTCCTCTCTCCAGCTCTTTACATCTAATGAACTAAAACAAAGTCTGGCATGAAATCTCTGCTGAAATAATTGGCTCGTTTTTTCACAACACAGGCCACTGAAGACTTAAGAATAAACAGACTATGCTCGAATTTAATGACAAAAACGTTTAAAACACTTTGCTTAATATCATGTGGTTGCTTTTAATCTTTACCTGGTTGACTAAAGACTGGATTTACTCATCTTAAAAACCACAGATATAGCTAAAAGCACACAGGCAATCACACCAAAACATCTGGTACTTAAGCTGACAGATAAAAGGACGTGTCCAAGAGGGTTTTATTGTGGTAATAAATCTGTCTTTTCCCATTTCCTGTTGAAGATCTTTTTTATCTGGAGTGACAAAGACCAGAATGGAGTGTTAAACTGCAGACACACTAATCCTATATAAGGAAAATACATTTGTAACAATTGGACTCACTTCTGTTCAAGGTCAGCCTAGGAATGGTGAAATCATAATTAAAGCAATTTAAGGACATGCGGATGCTCACAGCTAAGAAGGATGTACGCAAGGTTGGTTAGGATGGCAAGTGATATGTTGTCATGGATGCAGTAAAAATAATTAAATATGAGTCAATACCCAATTGTCCTGAAGTTATCATTAAGGCCTATTTGATTAGTACCTTACATACATTTGTTGTGTTTTAGAAACTCTTAAACTGGAAGGAACTCTACGTGATATATCATTTAATTAATTTCCACCAAATCCCTTCAGAATAATTTTAGTATAATTAGATACACTTGTTTTGTGTTGTGAGGTTGGTGAGTGCCAGTTTTAATTGTTGAACTCGATGATCTGTCTTTTCCTACCAATTAACGACTGAGCACCTGATGCATATGCAACAGCTGTAAAAGCAATTAAACTTCAAATTAACTGCAGAGATTAGTTCACGATGTAAGTGCAAACGCTCATATTTTAAATGAGCTTCTGTTCCCAAATTTATGTTTTCTAAAGGAGGTTAATCAATATACAGAAATATAATCCTCACTACAAGTGAGAGAGCTTCCTGAACCACTTGGTCATATTAAGTACCTCGTTTTAACCAATCAAAGCTGATCTTTGGCATGTCAAGGTTTAGAAATTGAGTTTCTATTTGCATCATTGAATAATGGATTATTGAATGTTTTTTCTCTTTTCATAAAAGGAGTAGGTTACAAAAAGGGTGAGCAGATGTTGCTGTGCCAAGCATGAAACACAATTTGTTCTTTCAGTTTTGGGGACAGATATAAAAGTACACATATTGGCTCAGGCCTATATACATTTTATATTTACACTTTTGGTTTACAACACAAAAATGACAATGTTTAACAACCTAATAAAGGAACTGTCTAACAAGAAGTGTTTGCCTTTGCATGTGTGGATTGAAGGTCAGCCTGGATGCCTACACATCTTCCGCCGCAGACTGAAAACTCATATTTTTTCGACTCCACTTTGAGCGATATAATTACTAACAAAGAATTACTAACAAAGCACTTATATACTAATAAAGGACTGGCTTATCTAAAGCCAGTTGAGTAGCACTTGAAATGTGTTGGCTCTATGAAACCTGATGTACTTATATGATTCTGTTTTCTTCAAGGTTGTATCTTCTTGGTCAAATGCACTCATTGTAAGTCGCTTTGGATAAAAGCGTCAGTTAAATGCAATGTAATGTAATTGATGACTTTTGGTAACATTTCAAAATGTTCAATATTGGTGCAAACCAGGAACAGCAGCAATCTGCCCAACACTCACAATACCTTGAAAGCAAACAACGTGGAAGGTAAGTAGACTGTAAGTTAGTTGGGTAAATGGGGTTGAGTGAAAGCCAAGCTTGCCTCCGAGGCCGACTCGCTGTGAGCTGAACGCCACTGACCTAGATTAATACCAACCACAGCAGCGCCAGGACTATTAAACACACCCCAGCTTCCTGTATCCTGCCTTTCTGTCGGTGTGTGAAATGATTCCATCTGTCAGTCTCAGCTGGGCTGTGAGAACACTGCTGAACGCTGCTGCCCACACACACACACACATATATATATATATACAGACGGACACAGACGTGGCGGCTGAGAACTGGGGCCAAGGTGGGTGTCTGGCTGCATCCAGCCTCCAGGGAGGGGGGGCTCAGAAAACTCTGCCCAGCATGGAAGGCTCGAGGATGGGGAGCGAAACGGGAGATAGCGACTGTGATCAGGAAAGCAGCAAACCATCATATAAACCAGTGTTCCTTTACAAGGCGTTATACTTGAGTCAGTTCAACCTGAATAGAGCTCTTTTTAATGACAGCAGGCTTTGTCTTTCTACTCCCCCTCTGATGAGTACCTTGCTTGGTGTAATCTCTTTTCAGCCCATAATAGGGCCAATGTATTATTAAATTCATGTGTCTTATATAGACTATTTCTTTATGTGTGTGCAGGTGTGTGTGTCCCTGCTTTAATGTATATTTAAGAGTGCATCAGGCAGGTTTGTTAAACCGGCATGCTTTCCTACCAAGGACAGCATCTTGTATTCTATGGATATTACAGAAAAACAGCCAACCAGCACGCCCCTCAGCCCCCTGTGAGTAAAAGCACACAGAGATGAAGCTGAGGGGAAATAGAAAAGAGATAAGGGCACAGACGGATTAGGATGCACAACTGATATTCAGAATACAATAAGAGAAAGAGAGCGTAGCACTCTACATAAAAGAAAGTAAGAGAAAGGTCGGAGAAAAGAATCGAACAAGTGGGTAAGATATGGAACAAAATGCTATATTTCCAAATATTTTGGGAAAACACCATGATAAATATATTAAGACATATAGTCTCCGTTCAAGACTTTGTGCAGTGAAATGAAAAGCTTTTCTCATTACACATTAGACAAGATTAATATGAAAAACAAATCTCATAACAACAAAAGAATCTGCAATAGTAACAACAGCATGAAGTGACTGGTGCATAGAGCACCCAATAATTCCCTTGGTACATCAAGACAAACATGAGAAGATCTTCCAGCAGTGCTGCACTGACTGCATGTCTGAATCGGATAATAGGACCTTTCTCTTTCTTCATTCAAATGTGGCTATGCTGCTCTTTTTCTTTCTAAACAGTGAGTTCAGTATGGCTGTAGGTAAAACATCAATCTTGTGCTTCAGCAAAACCCCTGACAGGGCAATACCAATGAACTGTAGCTCTGGTATCGTACTAATGCACTCCTCGATCTACTGATGGCACAAAACGTCATTATTGGAAAGATGTTCACCTTAGGTCAAAAGATGTTGGGAGCTATAAATAAAAAACAACATGCACTTTCAGTCTGAGTACACGATCCTGTTCAGGAAATGTTATAAAGAGAGTAGTGGTGCACGATAATTATCGGCCCGATAATTATCGGTCTGATATTAGGAATTATGACAGCATCCCGATAAACCCGATAACAGTATTAATAGCCCCGATAATATACAATATATTTTTTGAGTAAAAAAAAAGAAAAAAATACTGCGGTGTGGGTGGATTGGGATGAGGGGCGCTTGTTTTTCACTTGGCTCCTCCCGTTTTGCCAGTACTGTGGTATAAGTGGTTTAGGAAGAGGGGAGTTCTTCACAAATCCAGCGCTCCCTAACCTGGCTGTGACGTAAATGGTGTGCGGCCGTGAAGCCAGGACAGTAAACAAACATGTCGTCGGTAGTATGGGACTATTTCAAAGTTTCAGAGTTAGATAGTTCGCTTGCTATTTGTATTAACAAATGAAATGCAGAAGTTCCACGAGGGGGGAAAAAGGCAACGAGCTATAATATTTCCAACCTGATTAGTCACCTGAAACATCGCCATCGCTACGATGGTGTGTTAAAAGCGTACGAAGACGCCTGCGCTGCTAAACTAGCGGCGAATCCAAAGCCAGCTGCAAAGGCACCGGGGCTTTTACCTATCGACGAGGCTTTTGAAAAAGGCAAGAACTTTATTTGGGAAAATAAATATGGTCACTTTGAAGAGTCAAAACTGTTCTTGGCTTTGTTTTGTTCATAGTAGTAATGCTCATGTCATTTGCTCACTACTAGTCTTTTTTTTACCACCCGGTGTGCAAAAACTATAGGTACATTTAATATATATATATATTATATTATTATCGGTTATCGGTATCGGTCTTGAGAAGCAGGAAGTTATCGGTATCGATTTCAAAAAACCAATATCGTGCATCCCTAAAAGAGAGTGACGTCTCTGCCAGATTTGTAGTATAAAAAATGAATAGGTTTTGGAAAATTGCACCATACACGTGTATAATGCCTTAAAACAGCATTTGCCAAAGCTGTCTGAATACCCCAGAGACACATATTTCTAACCTCACACAGAGTCCCGAGGGGGGAATACACAGAGGACTGAGTAGGAGGGACTGAGAGTCTGTGGCTCCGTCAAACATTAACCCACTGTAAATCCTTTTTGTTCAGGATCAGGATTCAAACATCTCCATACGGGTGAAAATCAAACATGTCTTTGTGCGAACAAGCTGACAAGTTGAAAAGCCAACCATCCCACAGAGCTTCTCAGCAGCAGGAATCAAAGAATTAGCCTCGGGCTCGACAAACATTGGTTATATCCATATTCATAAAAGAGATAGCTGAGACGATAGGACTCCATCGCTCAGCTCCGCCACTCACTTTGTCAACACTTCCACAGCTGCTTGCAACGGAGTAGATAATATGCCACAGATGAGTGATGAGAATCAGGATCACAGCACATCCTGTTTATCTTACTGTACAGCAACAAGTAGATAACTGCTTTTGTGTGTGACATTGTGTAAGCTTTTGTGCGCCTACGATGCTCTGTAGCAGCAACAATGCGGATATCCAATGGTGATTTAAATCAATGGGAAGTGCAGCCTCTCATTTAACAGTGTGGTTGAGGAGTCAAATGGTTTCATGGACATCTGCCAGATTTCCCTGTTTGGACTCCTGCCAGTATTTATTTATGCAAGCAAAGCGGCTGTTAGATGCATGAAAGTGTGGTGTGTAGGCAATTTTAACCTGGACCGCAAGGATAAACGTACGGCATTACAAAATAAAGGTTGTGTTATCCTATTGGCCCGAGAACCCTGCAACACAAGCATTGAAACCGCGAAAGTAAAATAAAATTACTGCAACATAACAATCGCCAATATCAATGGATTTTCTTGCGGGGGCAGTAACCCATACAAATCTTTCATGTCAAAGTTAAACTTACTTACTAAACTTGGTAAACTTTGGCACACAAACTCACAGAAAGCAAGCTGGTTTTCACACTACTGACTTCTGAGTGCACAAAGAGCTGAAAAGTCCATAATGGAGGAAGGCCTCAGGATGACTTTAAGACGTCAACATGGTCTTTTTGTTTTGTAACATTAAATAAAATAATACAAATATTTTATAAAAAATCCAGATCCCCGATTTTTTTCTCCCGATTCCGATCTTTTGAAAATCACGTGATCGGCTCCGATCCCTGATCACGTGATCGGATCGGGACATCTCTACTTTTTAGAAATCCAGAATTACACCGATGACATCCTACTTCTTTCCCCTTAACTACAACTTCGCCTGAACAAATGAAACAATCACTTAATAATACTATTATTGAGAGTGATACTAATACAAAGCATTCCACATCTATGATTTAAGTCAAATGTCCGATAACTGACTCAAATTCAATACATTTCAGCTATTGACATCCTGAATTTAAATGTGTCCATACAAACTCAAAACTAGAGCGCTAGCAGGGCTCTGAGAGCAGAAACTTCACTAGTAGGTCAAAGTCCAGTGAGAGATCCATAGCACTTATGGCTACTGGGAACAAACAGCTCATAATAAACCAAGGTCTCAACGCCTCACTACAGGGCTGCCGAGCCAGAGCCCCAGGGGCCACATCTGAGATGAGCAGCCTACACAGCATCAGCAAGCTTGTAAAACAAGCTGTTAAACTTTATCTGCATCATAACCGTCGTGATAATATACCACAGATGCCAGATTGGAAGAAAAAAAAAAAAGATTTCCCTGAGGTTTGTTTTTCTGGATACAAGTCCATTCTCTGTGCCTCTGTGTTGAGAATCTCAATGCTGCCATAAAGAAAAGTGATAATTTTTAAACTTCAGACTCCACATAATCAGTTAATAAAATGAGCTGATGCACCTTTCAGATCTATTAGAAGTAGCACTCAGACAGTGTGCATGCATACTGAAAGTGTACTGCACTACTCCAGATTCAAACATCCTATTAGCCTGCACATTCACAGAGCCATTAGCATTTCAATATGCAGGAGCTGTGCTCCTTTCAAAATGCCATTTTCACTCTGCTGCAAGGAGAGTTCTCCAGTTGTCATAAACAACTTTTTTTTGTATCATTCAAGGACCTTTTCAAATGTCAAGGCCAATCAAACACAACACGACAGGTCTCTGGGTGAAGAGAAAAAACACCGCACAGAGGGCAGAGAAGAAAAGCAGACTTATCATGCATATTCATGTGGCTGGGAGGTTCAATGACTGCTGTCTCTGAGGATTGTGAGGAGTGGTAAAACAGTTTGTGTTGTAGGAGACAGCTGCAAAAAAAAGTAAGCTTTTAACTATTCCCCCCCATCACCATGTCCAAATGTCAATGTAAAAGCCCCACAATGGGCAAAGCTCTGTGTGCCCACAAGTGACTCCCAAAACCCCAACACCAACTCTATTCCCCCTTTTCTCCCCGTCAGCAATTTTGGGCCGAACGCTTTCTCTGTGAAGTGGTGCTCAGCAGAATGGCAAACAAACAGAGCCATCCCTCCCCTGGCCAGGGCCCACTTCAGCATTTTAGACATCTCTTTCACTTTATAGCTTGCCTCACATCAGCAGGATGGATCCTCCTGACACAAGTCTATGTCAGCTGGACTGGAATATGGGCTCTGCAGAGACACAATGGACCCCTTCCCCCTCCTCCTCCTCCTCCTCCCCCTCCTCATGCCCACCTCCCTCCTGAGACACTGAGGCAGGAGTGAGCGAGAAGGAAGGAAGAAGAAAAAAAAGAATGAGGAACTAAATCACAATACATATGCTTGTACTTTCAGAGCTGCACGCCCCACTAGTATCTTCCTCTCTATCCGTTCCTGTCTTTCTCCCTTCTTCACTTCCTGCCGCTCTTCATTAGTCTCTGTCTTTTCTCTCTAGCTACAGCAAGGCAGTCACCCAGGAGGACATTATTAGCTGTCAGCATTAACAACCAGCGTAGCAGCAACAGCAGCAGCAGAGTTGGTTTCATAACAATGCTCACAGAGAGCCTCTTCTCTGCCCAGAGAGAGGAGCAGGCAGTCAGGACAGCCTGCTGCGTGCAGATGGTGCTTTGTCTCTGCTAGTTCCTACTAAAGTGACACGCAGACACAAACGCAGGCACACATGTACATGCACACATAGTTGGAAGAGGGTGCCACTATTCATTCCTAATCCTCTGTGGTTTGCATGAAAGTTAATGGCAGGTGTTTAAAGCTCTGCCTTTGCCAAGTGAAGGAAGGGGAGGTGAGTGGGAGAAGATCAACTCTCTTTTTGTCTATGCTGGCAAAGAAACATACACATGCTTTGAAAGAGAGTGTTTTACATCCCTATTAGATCTGAAAACTACGCCCCTTCATACACCCCCCCCCTCCCTCCCAACTCGATCTATCTCCGGCATAATATCCATGCATGCAGTTGAGAGCAATTAGGACTTCTTTAGAGGAAAATAGCCAGTCATTAAGGAGGAGCATGGACTCCAGTGTGATGGGTTATGCCAGGTGGGAGGCTATTAGACAGCCAAGTGGTGTGAGCAAACTCCCATGGTCATAAATACAGGGGACAGTAAACATTCTCCACTGCAGCCAACCACTTTTCTCCAATAATATAATGAGTTACTAATTTAGAGAAATGCACATGTATGCAGCCACAACATACTGTACCAACACTCACTATACTTAAAGGTGGGGTAGGTAAGTTTGAGAAACCGGCTCGAGATACACTTTTTGTTATATTCCATGGAATACTCTTAACATCCCGATAGCAATGAATATCTGAAGTGCTTTGACAAAAAATCCATAAAGAAATGTCATCTGTGGAAGCCGTAGCTCTGTAAAAAGCACGACCAATCATTTTAGCCGGCCCGGCTAAAGTAACTGGATGGCCTACCTGCCTGTCAGCCTTCCATATGTGCACAAACTTATCTCGTGCCCTCATTGGTCATGTGCCAATGGGCTCGTGTGTGTTGGAGGAGGGGCTCTGTAAGGAAGTAGCAGATTTCTTCCGGCTGTGTATTTTCAAATTCTAGCGCACTAGAGCTGTTCTCTACAAAATTACCTACCCCACCTTTAAAGGCTACAGTCATTTAAAATGTAACAGTGGATCTTCTTGCACAGGTGTCTTTTCGCAACCATTCATGTTGCTATTTATACCTGTGCTTTTCGTATTGTGACATGTCAACATGACTTTATGTACAAAAACCTAAACTTTTACATTATAAAACTGACAGTTAGTTATTGATTAGTTGAGCAATTAGTCAATGACCCAACAATTAATGGACTGCAATTTGTATAATCAAACATTTACTTGTTTCACAATGTCTTGTTTGCTGCTTTAATAGGTTGTATATTATTGTAAATTGAAGATATATTTAATAACAGGGCAGACAAAACCAGCAATTTGCAGACGTCACCCTAAGTGAAGTGATTTGTCAAAACATACAGGATCCAAAGATGTGTGTTCTTCAATAACACATCAATGTCTTTTTTGAACTCAAAGAGAAAATTCTTCAAAGATATAAGATCTTAAAGAATTAAGATCAAAGCTTAAACGTAATTTTCTCCCCAAGCTGCAACACTGAATAAGCCTCCAAGCCATTTAGCACCAACATTGATGCAGTGTTGGTCAGATATAACAATCCAAATCTAATAAAAGCAAATCTATCAGTTTATCACTTTGGATTTAGTATTTAACATTTGGCATCAAAGTGCAGGTACAATTGGGTAGTTTTATGTTAGATTGTCTGAATTAAAAACCTTAATGCTTTCAAATGCAACACTGGGCTGTAATTTACTGGCTTTCTAGCCACTGAAGCAGCTGAACGGGGAATGACTAACAATAAACCACATCAGTTTGGATTGGCAAAGATTACAAACAAGCTTGTAGGAAGCCAATGTTACAGAAGCAAGCTTAAAGGGCGATGTGAGAACATGAAAAATTACTTTGGCTGCACTTAAGAGCAAACTTCCCTGGAGGTATCTATTTCTCCATACTTCATATATCATATACGAGTGTAGTACACAGAGAAAACTGCTTAGAGCTTACTCTTCCTAAACTGTCCTTCACAACCACAAACAAAAATGTACTCGGGGAACTACTAAGACACAACATAGCAAGTTATAACAAGCAAGAAACAGGTGCTTGAAATGTGTAGAGTGCACCAATTACACCTTAGATTTCAAAGTGTCCTCAAAGTGTTCTTTAAAACAAAACTACCACTAGCAAGCAAGAGATGCAGTACTAGTTGCTCAAAGAATAATTGAAGAACAGTTGTTCCCTCATCATTTGAAAAGCCTCTGAAGCTCAAAGTTCTTAAGTTGCAAAGTGAGAAAAATCTCTGTTTTCAACATCAAAGTCTTTATACTTGCTCAGAAGTAAGCTTCTCAAGATCTCCTTGACAAAAATACAGACTTTTTTGAAACAGAGAACTGGAAGTATTGCTTTATGAAACTAGGAAAAAAGCAATGAATTGCAATGAATGTATAAAACTCTTGACTAAAGAAAAACCTAAGAATTACTTAAAAGAAAGTTGATTGCAGCCACGTCAAAATCTGTCATATAAATGCTCTGATTTAGCAAAGCAGTATGTCTGAGTGACATCAGGCTGTACATTTGCGGCCCCTTGCAGATGGCTCGGTGTAATTTCACACCCATTACCTCCTCTCCACAATACATAGCACAATCACATGACAGTAAAATCCTCTCAAACCAACTCCTATGGGGACTTCTAGAAGCCGTTAGTGGCCTGGCCATTATGGGAATTCTCAGAAGAGCTATTTCAGCAGCGTCCAAATGACTGTGTTAAATGGAGTATTAGGCTCTGAAAATATGATTAACCAATTGTAATTGCTTTTCTTCTGTGACTTCAAAACAGGCGTACAATGCACGGTTTCGACTCTTCTCTGTTGCTGTGCTCCTCTTCGTTATGAAGGAGTCATGAAAGCAATGCTAGACATTCTCACAAATAAACATAACATGCATTCACTGTCCAAAGAAAACCAAGATGGTGAGCGACAGTGAGCGACAGCACCTGTGCTTTCAAAAACCATCATCTCTCCCTGCATCGATGCACTTGCTCTCCCAGCTTGCCTCTCTCCGCTATCCGGCTTGTTGTAAAACAGCAGAAACGCACAAATGAGTCCCTACACAAGCATGTTGTGCAGCAGATCAGCCATGTACAACAGTGCTCTGTACAAGAACAAATCATGTTTGTAATCACAGTACACCGACTCCACCAGTCACCAGGGAATATCTGTTCAGGCAAATGAGACTCCAATACAAACATATGCACACACACACGCCAACATTGATAGCTACCATCAAGCACAAGCTGTATGCATGGAATCATAAATATTAAAGCGTTGGTTTTGCATTTTCTTGGCATTTTCCAACTCGGAGATAAATCAAAAAGCCTGATAGGAGCTGCCATGTACATTGCAATGCTGCCTGGGATGCATCTGCCTAGGGAGGCCAGCTTTCATATCTGAACACATGCAGGCGTGAGAGGAAGTTCAACCCCCAGCGGAGTTGAAGGCGACGGATGAGGGGAGGGATAGGGAGAGGCAAACAAGAATGGAGGGTGTTGTTGCAGGTGGGAAAAGGGAAATCCCAATGACAAAACTTAGCAGTGCTGTCGCCGTTACGTCATCAGGTGTGTGCTTGTGATGTAAAGACACTATGATCTCTTTTTGAGGTGATCAAATGTTCTAATAAACATTAAAGGCAAGAATATGTCTCTGGCAGTGTGTAGGCCAAGGCCTGCATATCATTAACAAAAGGCCTTTTCTCTGTGGGCAGGCTCCACTTTAAGTTCCCTTGCCTGTTGTGACAATGCCCATAGGGGGAGAGCAGATGTCCGTTGCCAGCAGCACATCTGCATACAGCCTCAATCCCCACCCCTCCACTGGCCAGACAATGGAGCCGCCCTCCTCCCCTTCCACTTGAATCTTTCTTCCACTGGGGCATCCAAGTGCAGTAAAAAATAACAAAACAAAAAAAGAAAGGGGGAGAATAGAGACTCAATGCGGGTCGAAACTGTGAAATAAAAAGGAATTATCCTCCTATTTAAAGTAATATTCAGAGGTTCATATGGATGCCTGATGGTGCACTAATTAATCACTCATTAATTAGTATAGGCCATGAAGCCAAGTGCAGTTCAAGTGAATTTGTTTGGTATGCAATGCATGCTAGCAAGAAATGTTGCACAACACACTAGTGCCAAACTTTTGATCAAACTCTTGAAGTCTATATGTCTTCAAATGTATCTTGCAAAACAATATTGTGCAAAAAGACATTCTCTCAGTGGAGCTTTAATACATTCACAACACTACCTTGTAGCTGCACAGCTCATTAGCAACTTAATAAAGCCTATTCCCACATCACTATGAAGTGTATCGGATAATGTCTACTCCTTCTCTTGTCCCTCCTTGCTGATGGCGCAAGGAAACACATGGACAGCGACTCGAGTATAGCTTTCAAAACTATACCCCGGTGGAGCACACACTGACATTTGTACACCACCTTTTGCAATAATCTTGAATCCTACCTCGACTGGATGTTTACTGAGAGTTCAAACGTCGGCTTTTGGGGCTCCAGAAATAGCATCGCAGGCTACGCATTTCAAATCCGCTTGTTATCTCGGATTTAGATAATGATCCACCTTTAGATGACATAAAAACTTAATCCTGAACGCAACGGGACAATCTCCGGCGCTGGGAAACGGTGCCTGCTGTCGGTTTTACGGGGGGAAGTGGCGTCGGATCTCGGTGTGCCTGGTTATCCTGCTGTTTACTTCTACGGTTCATAAACACTCCTATTCTTTTCCTCCTGCCAGAATTGAGAGGTGTGTATCAGTTTGCTTTTCCTTTTTTTCTCTCGCTTTTTGAGTGAGGCGGAGCCTTTGCCCACTTCTCCCTCACACACATACATACACACACACACACACACACACACACACGCCACCCACACGCACACACATTACTTTGATGGAGATGGGACAGTGGGAAATTGCGAGAAAGGCGATTTGTGATCTGTCAAAAATGACTAGATTGTTGCTATTTTGTTGTTTTTTCTGTTAATTTCACATGTTGACCACTCGAATGGAATTGTGTGCTTCTCAAAACCTTATTTAACCAACACTTTAAAAGGATTAAGATTGTAGCCTACTTACCTACACTATGTTATTGGGTCCTATAATCAACGCGATTTGTGAGCTCATGTTTTTTTTTTGTAAGGACCAGCAGCGTTGTGTAAATTTGTGCTAACTTCTAAATTACTGAATTGGGCTGAACCTTCAAACCAGGAGGCGTGTCTTTGGCCAGTTACAGTTACATGTCAAGTTGCCTCAAAACTCCTGAAATAACCCCTCCATCAAAAAGCAGTAAATAGGCTAGGCTGCCTCAGCTAACACTAAACACTCAAGCATCACGTGTGCAATGTAACACACTTTTTTATTTAGTTTTGTTGGCCAAGCAATATATATATATATATATAAACTGATGCCTCGTCACAGTAGTTATAAGACTGTCGGCTTACAATATTAGTGTTTCTGAGTCAGCTGTTTCTAGTAGGTTAAGGGAGAAATGTTGCTAGCTCAAATGTAGCTAGCTAAGTTAACACTACTTAGGCTACGCTATTTGGTCATTTAGCTAGCATTATTAGCATAGCGTTCTTCAATTTCACGTATATTGTGTACTTTTTAAAAATGTTTAATACAATATATAAACAACATTTTGTATCAAGTGTCTTATCGTGTAAGGACCAGATGTAATATAACTACTCTCCACGTAAACTGGTCATAAAGCAAGCTAACGTTAATTTGGTCAGTTGGCAGTGGCACAGTTTGTTAAAAACTATTAATGTGAGGGAAAACTTCTTAGCTAAGTAGAGGTGCACTCCATTTTAACATTGTGATATTTTAATCAATCTTAACACGTGTTTAAATGTGGCTTTTGTGCTTTCCCTTCTTCTTCTTGCTGAAAAAAATAGCTAAACCATCTAGGCCTATGGGGGAAATAACATTTCACATTTAAAGTTACATAGCCTACCCCTTTTATCTTACAGACAATTTCCCTATTTCCCAACTTAATTTAATTTGACAAGATTGATGCTGATACTGTTACTGTGAAAGAGACTTGCGAACGTATTCAAACCCCTCAGGGATATAATATTTACATGTAGTTAACTGAATAAATAAGATGTGAAAAATAACCAACAGTTTTATTTACAAACTTTCAATTCAGACAGACAGAAATACAGACCCCCACAAATCTGTTAGATTTGGTGCTCAACTACATGTTTACTCAGTTCATTCTTTCTCTTCGTGCCACAGGTGCTGATCGCAGCATCTGCAGCTGTGCCTTGATGTCATGCTTAAAACATGCAATCTGTAACCTCCCTATTTTTTTTTTTAGCTCTAGTCTCTGCAGTAGAATAATTGTGAACCCTACATTTATTCACACAGCAGTTGTTGCCATGTATAACACGGTACAGATGGCATAGTTGGATTTCCTGGTCACTTCGGTCTCTGCATACATTTCCAACACTTCCAGCAAAGCTTTGAGTAGAGCTTTCAACTAAGACAAAGGAAATAACCGTTAGCAATGGATCGTACCTTCTATTCTGAATCTTGTGTACCATGTGCCCTCTGTGTGTGGTCTGAGGCCTGGGGGCTGTTGGCCCTGTCCTGAGTGCATCTATCCCTGTGGTCATTTAGTCTCCAACACAATGTAACTACTGGGCACCATCCCAAACACTCCAAAGACCAACACCAGCCGACGGGGGACACCAACTGAAGCATATGTTTGCAATGGGAGCAGTGGGGATGGAAGAGACAGAGACAGACTAAAAAGTTTGAACCCCTGCCGTTAGGTATAATCTCCAAGTCAAACTTTCGATTGAAATGAATGCACCCTTTTCTCCCAAATAAATAAAGCAGCAAATTCAAATCACTTTTAAACTCTCTTAAATATAAAGATTACTGAGCAAGAAAATTGTCCTGTATATTATTCAATGTTGTAAAATTACACAATTGATTTAGTATATGTTTGTTTCCTAAACTCATTAGCCATGCATATGTCCCCCCCTTTCTTTCAATTTGAATGAGAGTCCTTTATTGTTACAGCTTTAATCCTGTGTTTGTTCATTATAAACGTAACCTCTATAAGTAATTTAGTAAATCACCTTCCTATACTTTATTTGTCTCTGCACATTTCAAATATAAACGATGTTATGTAACTCAAACAATACTTCCCTTTTTTATTTTCATTATAGTCCAGTCAATCTATTTGTACTTAATCAATACAGCCTGGAAAACATTCAAATGTGCACCACATTAGGGTTTGATATTATGATTTTCCTTTGTTTATAGTTGTTAGAGGATGATAGTGAACACACACACGCACACACACCTCTAATCTCTTCACTGTACACTGGGTATTTGAGAGGATCAGTAGTGTGTGAATGCATATTTCTGCAGAGAGACATTATTTCTTCCCTCAATTCCTCCTGGCAGAGATCTGAGTGTTTGACCTTTTTAAAATGCAAAGCGATTCTTCTACTCCAGAGAGTGAACGGGAGGCTCATGATTGCGCTACTAAATTTGAGAGACTTAATGCAGTAACTCACAGAAAAGGAGAGCTGTTCTGCAACTGCTGGAGTCTTGACTTGGTTACGGGGATACAATAACACCTCCAAGGGTTATGTTAATCTTTAAAGACGGGTTAAATTATGCCGCTCCACTCTTTACCTCATTTGATGGAATATTTCACTGCAACCTTGAATCAGTCTCCCATGCTTAAATCACCTTGTTGCATTGGATTTCCTTATGCGTATAGCACTCTTTTGCTTTAAGTCTTTAAAATCAAACACACTGTAAAGATGTATTAATTCGGTCCAATCATTTATCAATTTGTTAACTACCAAATAATCTTTTCAATGTCATTTTAAATAACGTTGTCAATGTGGAAAACCTGACTATCTCTGCAGTGGCTTCCCTTGTGATTTTAGATAAACATCTCACATCTTTTCACATGTTTCCTTCTTCTTGCAAAAGGGAAGTGCAGCTAATTTAGCATCAACATCACTACCCGAAACACTTGTGATTACCAATAGACTAAAGTGGAGATCATGTTAAATTGAGAATGTAACAACTTTTGACACCCACTACATTGTAATGGGAATCTCACAGGAGTTACATTTACAATTGATAATGATGTCAAATTGTTAAGAGTGTGCCATTGTACTGCACGTACCTCCTCCACCAAGTGTGTATAGAGTGAAGCAGCATACTATCGTTTAACATTGCTGTTAAGATTATATTATATCATTATTCAAACAAAGCCACACAGTACCAGTTTGTCCGCACTAACATGTAATTATATTCCACCACATAAAGGCCTCTGACAGAGCCTTTTAGAAAACAGGGATGCCGTCATTGGCTCATATGTATCTTACAAAATGCAAATTAAGAAGATACACCCCTTTGACTGGAGAAAAAGTGTGAAAACAGTTCATTAGACTTGTTGTGAGGTCTATGGATGTCTTTGTTTTCTCCCTTAGGAAAAAAACTGTGAATATGTATATGAGTCGAGATGCTGACTATATAAACTGTAAACAGGGTTTGTAATCGAGCTCAGAGCAGGAGGTTCTATAGCCATGAAAACAACAGCAGTCTCTATACTGCAAGCACAGAAAATATCTACTGAAGGAAACAGAATTCAAGCTTGTCTCCCACAATTAGAAGCCCCTTTCAAATGTAATTAACTTCATTTGTTGATACATTTTTCATCCACCTCTTTTTAGTAAAGTGTGGGAGACAGTGTAAAGAAGCAGAATATGTGGGGCCTGTGGGTCCAGCTCCTGATCTGCAAATTGGAATAGATGTATCTATTTAACTTAATACGATTACAATGATGCTGAGGTTATGAAAGAGCAGATGAAACTAAGAGGTGGAGCTTCTTATAGTGATGAAATACTTGGTAATATTTAAGAAATGTGGCAAGCCAAAGTGAACGACTGTTTAAGCTAAGAAGTGTGTTTCAGAGCGGAGCCATTCTTGTTGCCTTAAGGTTGCCACTGCATTGTTCGTGCAAGAATAAAACAAAAGATCAGGAATCCATAATACTGATTCTGCCTTAAAAAGCTTGAACAAATAGCTAATTTAACATAGGACATAATAGAAACCAATGTTTAATTGTCATTCTTATTAAACACAAGTGTGCTGCTAAATCATTGCTACAACAGCAATGCTTACAAATGGACACAGTCTTGAATACAATTTTCCATATGTACTTAACTATTCATGATCATTTCATCCATCCTTTCATAGACTATATTTTCTTTCTTGCGGGTTAGGTATTTGAACTGACTGCTGCTTGTAGGTCTTTGTATACAACCAGCCTAATGTAATTATACTCACCACCTACACACAAATTAGCATGCAAACTGTGTCGGAGGTTTAAAAATTACATGGAGGAATGTGATTTAGTACAAGAAGAGGTCTGATCTTTGAAGCAGTATTTCTGCTGCGCTGCTCGATGCCACAATGTCAGGTCAGCAGACCTCACTGCTTCAACATGGGAAGCAGGACTACAGCTAACAAGCTCCAAAGTACTCAATTTAAACACACATGTACAGTGCAAAGACACACAAACACACACCCACTGAGCTTCGTAACTGGGGAGCTCTTATCTCCACTGAACAAACTCTTCGAGTGATGGGAATGTTCTCAGGATGTTATCTTGTCCTCTGTGGAAATGAGATAGCCAGCCACCTTTATCACCACCCTCAGACTCTGGAGGGCCCCTGACCATTACTGCACAAGGAGCACTAGGCTGCCAGGGGACAGAAACCAACTGAAAAAAAGAGACTGCCAGGAAATTATAAGTACGGCAAGTGGAATGACTGACAGCAGATTGGAAGGGGTTTCACGCTTAGATAGTCCTAACCCAAATCAAAGCTATGTCTTGAGGGCCTTTTTGGACTTTGCAGTTGTTATTTGCAGATGATGTGAACAAGATGAGACATAAGAGAAAGAGTCATACTGTGAGCCTTATTACAAATAATATAAAATAAATGAGAGAGAACAAATTATCAAAAGAATCGGGGAAGCTAGACATTAGTTATAATTGGCACAAGAATAAACAGAAACATATATATCAGTGAAATATGAAATTTAATTGAAACATCTCCATGGCAACTCTCTTTTCAAGTCACATCTTTAATGAATGGGTAATGGACAAAATGCACAACGCACAACTTCAGATTAACGTCAGAACAGATGCCAAAAGAAGTCAATTTTGTTGGAGAAAAGGTGGTTTTGCAGTGCGCACAACAGAGTATGTCAAAATAGAACAGCAGCCTTTTTTTGACACACATACACACAAACGTACGTACGTGTTCCCTCTGTTGCTGTCATTTTGACTGTGTGGCAAATCCACCTCTTGTTTTCAAAGCTTTTTTTTCTCTAACAGGTGCAAAACCTCTCAACTCAACACATCAAAGAGACACATGCACCTGTGAATAAATCACAGTGAATGGTAAGAATCCAGACTAGGGCATCCTAACACCAAAGAGGTAGGATTCAAAGTGTCTGATTTAATATTCATGAAGTGCAGGGCTTTGGTGGTTGAATGCTTGTTTACTGAGATGTGTCTTTTGTCCTTGGGAGAAGGTTTGATATTCCACCGAGCAGCTGTATTTACATATACTTGCTGTTTCTTCTTTACATGATACGAAGACACACATCTCGCCTGACATGCCACATACGTTACACAATACCACATACCGGCTATGATTGACACGCAATTTCAGTGTGCTCTCCTCTCCCCTGTGAAGTATTAAAAGCTTTACTGCTGTTCTGACAGAGCTAATGAGAGTTTCTGATTGTGAAGTGTTGGTGGCTTCTGTGCGGAGGAGTTGTTCAAGTTGAGGCAGGTCCAAAGCAAAGTCTGCAAACTGCACCCACAGGGACAGAAGTGGCAGACAACCAGTCAAAACCAGAAACAACCAACTGTCAAACACTAAAGCAGAAATGTTTTTCATTAATTAACATTTCTTTCACTCCCCAAGACCACTGTGCCTTTTTTTTTTTAAAGATGAATGTAGGTTTGATTTGACCAACAGAAACACTTAACAGATATATACTATAGGTTTCTGTTTCAGTAACATAGCAAATATAGGGTTAACATAGAGCCAGTAACCCTTTTTCTTCATCTTTGTATCCCTTTTTTCTGTTTTATCAAAGGTGGTCATTACAAACCCATGCCCTGCAGCCTAGTGTCAGTCATGCACCTGCATCAAGGACTCTGTTTTTGGGCAGCAACGTGTGAAGATAATCTCAAAGTGAAATCAGAAGGGGCAGCAGTTTCCAGATGGATGACTCACAGCTTTCTTCTCTTGCTATATAAAAACTGTGGGCTGTAATGTCACTTTTTCTAAGTGAAACAAACTCCTACAAGGTCGGGGATGTATGTGGAACAACTAATTACTAGAGCTGAAAGAAAGCATGTGAGAAAACCCCATCTCCCCCGTGGGTATATTAAAGAAAGAAAGCAGCTGGTCAGAATACTCTGGAGAAAACATCAGCAATTGAAGAAAGTGGTCGGGGATACTCTTCACTTTAAGTGCTTTTCTCTAAGCAGTCTGTTATTCTCCCACGCTTTCTGCTCTCTTGCAGTAGTGGCATACACACATATCCATCTTTTTCATCCCCAAGGGTGAAACAAAGCCATGCATTACGACTCAAACGAAGCTGCTCAATTTATTTAAAATGCAATAATTCAATGTCTTTATGTTGATATGCCTTAAAATAAGAATAGCTCGAATTATTTTGTACTCACCATATACTCCAAATCATGCACATTACACAGGGTTTTTGGTTGTTACATTTCTCACACAGTTTGGCTGTTAAACAAATCGATAGGTCTGTAGGACATCAGAGAAGTCATGCAGACCTGCTGGCATCTGCTGGTCAAACTGTGAACTACCAGCACTCTTCACAGGGCTATAGTTCAGACTATAGTACTCTGAAATCAAGACTATGACATACCATGTGTATTAAAATATTAGCAAGAATATCAAGTTGCACTGAGGATTCATTGTTATAACATCAAGTGTGCTTCTATTTGCTCTGTCTGCAATACAGCCTGCTCACTACTAAGAGAAAATGCTATCTGATGCTTCTGATTCAGTTCTTTATTTGACAGCTGGACCCTCTTGAAAGTCCCCCTCACCCTCTCTATGATCTAGTGTCCTACACGTTGGGGCCTGGATGGTGTTGAGCTGCCAGCACGTGCAGGGTCTCCGAGACATTCAAGTCGTGTCGTCCAAACCACATGACATCCTCCAGAGCTGCCTCTGCAGCTTTCTGCTTGTGGTTGTGGGGGAACCGCCTGGTGCTGCTGGGAACATTAACAGCCTGCTTCACCGTGAAGTCAGTGTGTTGGACCGACATGTTCCCCTCGGTTTCTTCAGAGCTGCTGTAAGCTCCGTCGTGGGACAGGCAGAAATGGGAGCGTTGCTGTCTGGGATCATTAAGACTCTTCCTGAGTCCTACACCCTGAGGGATATCAACATGATACAGAAAAGAGGTGTCCTTTTTTAAAAGGTGCAACGTGGGGACGGATGTGAACATTTTATAATGGCTGGAATCTGTCTTTGTACTTACATTACTGAAGACAGAGATGTTGTCTTTTAAGGCATTCATGTTGTCATGGCTGGAGAAAGGATACTCTCTGGATTTCTATAAAGAAACGCAAATTGGAAAAATGTGAAGACACAAGTAATACAAGTGAAGACACATGTCTAAAGGGATAAAACGAGGAGGCAGATTTGCTTTTATATGAAGTGCAATGTTATTTTATCTTTCAAAGCCCTGGGCCATATACGCTGTGAAAAAACACTATACTATCCTTTGTGTAAACACACCTGCTGAGATTTCCATTTAGGAAAGCGCTCCAAGTTCAAAGCCTCAGGCAGTGCTGATTTAACCTGAGTCAGCATGATCCCAGTGCTCGTACAAGCCTCACGACTCCTTTTCTCTTTTTCTGGTAAAACTTCATGAGCAAACTGAGAAGAAAATGGAAAGAAAAGCTTGTTACAAAACAAAGCAATACGATGTTATTATTTGTAATGATCTGATTTTGAAATTAAGGATTTCTTACCCATTTGCCACCATTACTCATTGAAGAACATCGCATTGCACCGTTCTCCATTTTAATATTTAGAGAGTGCACTGAATAGTTTCAACAATACAGCACTATCGCTGTCCAACTTAACTAGTGCAAACACACTGGTGACTATGGAAACGAAATGTGATCTCAATTTGCCATGGAGACGTGGAACTGGAATTCTGTCAGCAAAGGAAGAAACAATAGAGGCTGTTTTGTTTAATATTAAATTATAGCAAATTAAGTCATTATATGAACAATGTGGGATTTTCCTTGTCTTTTTTTGTAAATGTGGAAAAATTACCAAATGTGTTGTTAAGGAGCTCTGCAGTTAAGCAACTGAGGACACATTTGAAGCCAAAATGGCATGTTTTTCTTTTTAAATGACAAGGATAACACAATTGTTTCTATTTTAAAATGACCAAGCGAACAAAATTAACATATACGTGACTTTATTTTTTACAACTCTGGATTTACAAAAACAACAATTCTAAATAATATAAAATAACGTTTATTCTGGGATTTTTTTAATAAGAAATGTTAATTTCTCAAAGTAATTTTTAAAAAAAGTACAATTTAAAGATCCCAGATTATTCAATTTCTTTCATACAATACACTTTTGGACCTAGGAAATTAAAATGGTTCACATGATTTTGTTTGAAATTAACATATGTAAAAGTTAAAATAGGCCCACAGTGACTGACACTAAGCCCCGACTGTAGAACACCAGACCTTGATTTGAATGGTGTGAACTAAACTAGCATAGTTTCAGTGTGGTTTATCACCTGAAATGGTACAACTGGAGGGATTTTTTTAATCCTTTAAGTCTCAATGAGGTAAAATTCCATATCTGATACACTGGGAAAGAGGGATTGTAAAACAAGGAAAAACTATGTAAAACTAGGCAATTTAGCAAGTATTAATCCAACAATATATTTACAGAATATGGTGGACTTCTAAATATATTTTAGTCAAATAAAACAGTTAAGAAAGCAAAACTTCTTGAGTTATTCTTTTTGGCATTACATAATAGGAACATTATCTTTCAACTGCAAGCAAATGTAGAATAGGGAAATTCACATTGAGGTAATCGTGCTGAGAACTGTCATTGCCAGGATACAGAGGGAATATTCAACTAGGGTCACAGTTTAGACATGGTTGTGTTCTGAGTGTCCCTGGTATGCATTATTAATCCCTGAGGACAAGATGAAAAACAGGTTGAATTACCTGAGGATACCATCTAGGGTCAGAAAACTGTCAAGTTCTTCAAAGTAAGGTAGGCACCAATATCGATACCAAACCTTATATTTATTTATAGGCCTAAAAGGAATAACATATAAGTATATCTAGTCTTAACATACTGCAATAAGCATGTACTCTCTCCCACAGTTAGTACAATTTCAGAGAAAGTAGCAGGAATGTGACAAAAATGAGTCCCAACATCAAAATGTAGCAACAGGCCAGTTATCAACAATCATGTTTAAGCACACATATACATCAAAATGGCTGCCTCCTCAGGTGACATAGTCTGGTCCAGTACTTTCATAAAGATTATGATACATTCAAGGTACGGGATGCACGCATGCTAGCCTGTCTCCTACAATATAATGTTGGGAATTGCATATTCAGTTACGTTTTGAGGAAAACATATCAACAATTTTCTGTGTGCAAAACCTTCATTTGTTTGACCCATTCACCAGGACCTTGTCTTCTGCAGACTATGTATAATGACTCAAAAACAAACAATCCTAGAGATGTGTTTCCAGCTAAAAGTAATTGACAGATATGGGGATATCATTTTCAGGAGAACAAGCAACTATACTGTATGTGGATATGGGGCACTGAAAGGTCACTCGAGTGATTGGCTTCTGGTAATATTCTCTAAAAGCCCACTGAGTTATTTGATGAGACTAAATGAGCCCTCATCAGTGCCATTAGATCTTTGTTGATTACGATAACATTGTCTTGACCCCATCAACTAGACATCCATAATTAGGAAGGTCATTGGGATGCTCTTGATGAAAGCGCTCTTTAATTAAGAGGCAGCCATTTGTTTGCACCTACTGCATTATGCATTTTTATTTTTGAAGAGATCGTTGATTCTTACTCTGAATCACTGATGTAGGCATTTCTGCTTCACCACACCAAGAGCTCAACACAATGGGAACAAACTCTTTTGCCCTTGCATTATGGAGGTGCTTCTTCAGCTGTTTGGCAAAACGTTGCCACCTAATAAAAAGAAGTAATCAGTAACAACTTAGAATCTCCAAAACTGTAGTCATATGAAAGTCTGTAAATTCCTACACTCTCTTACCTTTCCTGTGCAGCGTTGTACTTATTCAACCTGCCTGCCTCCTCCCTCTTCTCCTCCATCCAGCGCTGTAAGAGTTCTTCTTTCTCTCTGCAGGCCTGTTCCAAAGCCTGATTTATTCCTTTCTGCTCCGTCCGCAGGGCTGCCAACTCTTTGGATTGACACTCGACGGTGTACTCAAATTCTGATAGAGTCGCCTTCATGGTGTTACTCCCTTTAGCCAGAGAAAGGGCCTCTTGGCGAAAGTGGGACACACTGAAACAGATAAGACATAAAACGATGATTTACTGTAACTTTAATTACCTCATCAGGGTACTGTTAATTCAAACACTTAGATTTTAGATTGTAAGTCACAAGTTCACCCGCTAATAATAAAGAACACCATGTGGATTAAGATAGATTTATGCTTATTCATCAAACTGTTTCTGCTTATGATATATTAACAGCTGATTGTCAAATACAGCACTAGAACACGAGGTGATTATGCAATACTTTATAAAGTCATGCTGTTCCTTCAGTGTGCTAAAAGTAACATATTACCACTCTTCTATTGAATGTGGGATGTAGATGATTGGATTTATTTTTTGACTATCCATGTTATAAATGTATTATCTTGTATTAGTCTGTCCATACTGGGAGAGGGATCCCTTCTCTGTTGCTCTCCCCGAGGTTTCCTCCATTTTTTGTGGGGAGCTTTACAGTTTGCACAGAATACGAAACCCTCTGTCTTTAGACCCTCACATCGGACAAGTTCAACTTGTTACCTCAAGTTGAACTTGTCCGATGTGAGGGTCTAAAGACAGAGGGTTTCGTATTCTGTGCAAACTGTAAAGCTCCCTGAGATCAATTTTACATTTTGGATATTGGGCTCTATAAATAAACTTTGATTGATTGATTGAATATATGGATCACAACATATTCTTAATTCAGCATTTCTTCAACTTACCCCATGACGTCTCACAGGTTGATAGGTATTGCAAAAGTAATTAATTTCATTATTGGGTATTGAATATTATGGAAAATCAAGGCTGTTGTCACTTAAGAAAATGATATGGAAAAATGCAATGAATTCCCCAAACCACTTTCATACTGGGCTTTAAGGTGACCCAACAAACTGCACCCAAGGATTATTTGTCTCTAAGTATTATGCTCAGTTTTATTAACAGGGAGTTTACACTGATGTCTGTTGTTTTAAACTTGAAATTACCGTGACTGCCAGTACTGCAGTTCAGCCTCTTTCAGATACAGGACTGTGGTCAGGTCAGAGACGGTCTGAGAGAGCTGTGAGGAAAAGAAGCAACAACAAAAAAATGATGTTATTGTCATTTTAAAAGTTAAAAGGTAAGGCAATAGTATATTTTCTGATTAGTACTGTAGGTGCTTGTCTGAGGCTTAGAACACATTCTTGTGCAACTGCTTATTGAACAGATTTTGGGGGCTGATAATAATATGTTAGTCCTTGGATTTCTCCTCATTGAACCTACCTTTTCTGCCAGGTGTTCACTCTCCCTCAGTTGGAGTTGAAGGAGTCTGGTGTCTTTCCCAACTTCACATCCACCTCGGTCTAAACTGCAAAGACAAACCGGTGTGAAGAAATATATAAACAAATACATAACAAACAAGCTTTGGGTATCCAAATCGCCAAAATGGAGAAATGTAAATGGAGTTCAATGCTACATTTCTAACCTCTTAGATTGAACATCATCCAAACATGTTTTGCGAAATTCAAACCGTTCCTCCATCCGAGACACTGAAAGACAGAACACACATGTCCTCAGGCTAAGACACTGGGAACATACTGCAAAAGCTAATAGAAGACATATTAAACTCACAGCTCGTGAACACACCGATGAAAGGCAGCTTCTCAGTTTGGTCTCTCTGTTGCAGTTCACCACGCACGTGATTCTTCCAGCTTCTCATTGTGATTGAAACGAATTTGTCAATCCCCAAAATGTCAACAGGTTTAATACGTTTTTCTATCCCACTTTATTTTGGTCAAAGACGATATTATTGTCAAAACGTAGCCGAAAACACAGGAATGAACTGCCTGAAAAAAGGCACAGCTCCTCCCTGTTCAGTCAGCTGCTTCACACCCCCCGGCTATAACCTGTGACCTGCAGGGACCATGTCTCCTGCATACACTTTATCAAAACACGTTACAATACTCTAATCTTATATGCATGATCCCATACATATAACAGGAGTAGGCTATTTGTGTAAGTTATTTGAGATAAAATCACATTACGCTATGAATATTTGGACGTTTAATATTTTACTTTTTGAATGTAACTATAATGAATGTATATATATTTAGAATCATTATAATAACAGTAATACAACAATAATAATAATAATAAATTATTTATATTTTCCCAAATATTTTTTTATTTTTAAATAATAATTTACAAAACCTAGATTTTAAATGGCACAATACAATCGTTTTTGATACCATTTGGCTAAAAGACATGACATAATAACACAAAACACGGGACCGATTAAAAATAAATTGAAACCCTTTAGTGTTTAATAGATTTTCAGAATAAAGCACAACAGAATGTGCTCAACTCTTCTAGAAAGACGCTCTGAAAGCACTTCCGGTTCATTTCTTTTTAAACATGTCGCATTTACTTGAGTATTTTCCGTAAAATAAGGATATAATCTACTTTTGAACCTCAGAAAATATCCTACTTAAAAAACGAAAACATTTTGATGGTCGATATAAGAAATAAGATGTGTTTTGTAGTTTGTCTCTTGGTCAAACCGGAAGTTGTTGCTGCTCGCATTAACGTGTGCTCTGACAACAACAGACAGACTGTCCGGCTGAAATAGGAGAAGCTGCAGGCTTATTTCTCTAGTTTACGCAGGGTTTAACACATTAGGTATAACAAAGAAACAACAGCGTCCCATGTGAGTGTAATTTAGCTTTTATTCTGTACAGATTCATCAGAGTCAGCGCTGATATTTCCAGCAGCTAACCTGTCAAGCTAGCAAACTAGATACAACTTCATTGAGACATTTGATCTTGCTGGTAATACTGCGTAGAGTTATCATGAGTTGTCCACCCATGGATACGTTTTCTGATTGTTAAAGCAGATTGTCAGTGTGTGCTGGGGTGAACTGTGTGTCCAGTATGAGTGCACCAGCTGGGGACAGAGAGATCCCCCTGGACAATGCAAAGGAAGAGATCAGTGGCCCTGTCTGCACAGGAGAGAGCAGCAGACATGTGAGTAACCATCGACTAGAAAGATGTATAAATAAAGAACAAATTCGGAAATCCAGGCCGAGTAAATCACTACATATATGATCAGCGGTGTAAAGTAACTAAATAGATTAAATACAAATGTGAGGGACTTGTACTTTACTTGAGTATTTCAATGTTTTGATACTTTGTACTTCTACTGCATTACAATTCAGAGGTACATCGTGTACTTTTACTCCACTGCATCTATTTAATACCTTTAGTAACTTTGTAGATTTGGTTTCATAATGTGAAATATAATCAACACATAAATAAGACTTTAGTTATCACTTGAGTAACATTCACAAGCTACCCTGCAGTATACAAAGTCATTCAAACTAGCTGCACCTTTACTAGCTTTGATAACACTTAAATGCGTCAATAATTATAATCAAAACATATGATATATATTATTCTGAAATGGGTCAATCTGCATAATGAGTACTTTTACTTTTTGTACTTCAAGTATATATTGATGCCAATACATTTGTACTTTTATAAGAAACATTTTGAATGCAGGACCTTTACCTGTAACAGAGTATTCCTAGATCTGAGTATTTCTCCCACCTCTGGATATTATGTTTTACTTTGTGTTCCTGCAGGACTCCGCAGTGTGTGCAGGCAGCAGTGAGATAAAGAGCCGAGCGGTGGTGAAGTACTGCGCCGCCCCCCCCCCCACCAGCTATGCCCTGCTGCAAGAGCAGACGGACCTGAAGCTGCCCCCTGCCAACTGGCTCAGAGAAAACCCCCAGCTGGGCAGCGCGGGCACCACCATCCTGGGCTCCAGCAGCAAGAGCAAGCCTTTTTCCAGGTATAATATCATCTGAAATATTTTACTACCATTGTTGAATGTTCTAATAGAAACTGCTGGCCTCTGTAGATTCTTTGCTTTATTTAGGAAGTACACTGTCCAAATCACAAGTAAGCCTGGTCCATAGTGGTTGGTCAAAACATACAACTGTGAATTCATCGTTCACAGTATTGATGCCATCTTTAATGATTTTCATGACAAAAAAACCCAACAAATGTAATTGTTTCTCACAGACATACCTGCAAATTGTGTATTTAAAGCATACTGTAATGTTAACAACTCTTGTGTGTATCGTCAGGGTTCAGTGAGATTTATGTAGGCTTTAAATGTCCTCAAATGTTTTCTATAAATACAAATAAAGGTCAGTTTATGAATACGTTATCCTGCGAGAAGATATTGTACAAATACAATTAATTTAGTCCTGGATCACTGTGTAAACCAGCCGGGCAGATGGCCTCTGTTATTGGTCTGAATGCTCTCATGAAGACAGATTAAAAATCACTGTTCATCCATTTTAGGTCCAGTGTGCAATGAGGTAAATCGTTAACAACATCTGTTCCTTATTTATATTCACAAAAACTCTGTAATGATCATATTTATTTCCTTCTTTTGTAGTTTTGGGATGGCTTATGAATTCATCGATTGCATTGGGGACGATGTCGACGTGGTTTCAGACTCAGAGGTTTGTAGAGCTGCCGCAAAGCTGGTAGATTAAATTCTGAACCATGCGCTCACACCTTGTGTCAACATGCTTTTCTTTAATTTTCAGAACATCAAGAAGCTTTTGAAAATTCCCTACAGCAAGTCCCACGTCAGCATGGCCGTTCACCGCGTGGGGAGGACCTTACTTTTGGACGACCTGGACATTCAAGAGCTCTTCATGAAATCCTCTCAGGTACAGCAGGGACTGGTTTACAACTTTTTAAATAGTTATCAGAATACCTTTATTCGTCCCACAAAGGGACATTTTGTATTTGTTACAGCAAGAAAAGAGCCAAAGAAAGCCTAATATTACCCAAGAAGCATCCATAAAAAAATAGGGTTTTTTTAAAAGATAAAGAAAATTACACAATTTACAAAATACACATCCTGTAACAGTTCTGAGATATAGCAGCCAGGTATATATTGCACAGTTATTAACGGCATATATATATATATATATATTGCACATAATTGGTATTGCACAACAAGGGGACAATACTTATGACTGTATCTTTTAAATATGTGGTATAATTGATTGTATTCTCTCTCCTATATTTGTGTTGTAGACTGGGGATTGGACGTGGCTGAAAGAGTTTTACCAGCGGCTAATAGATCAGAAGTGGCAGAGGAAGAAGAAGAGTAAGGAGCACTGGTATCAGAAAGCTATCCTGTCAAAGTTCCTCTACTACAGGTGGGTTCTGGGCGTTACTTGAATTATAAGCGAAAAGAGGAGAATATATCACGGGAGTCAGGTTGCATTTCTTCCTCAGTCCTCTTCCTCAGTCCTATCTGATAACATCTGCTGTGTCCCTCCAGTATAAATGGTGATGGGGCTGCAGAGCCTGTCCCAGTCAACCCTGACAGAGAGGAGGAGAAGGAGAGCGAGGCGGAGGAGTTCAGTTCCTCCTGGCCCACCGCCTTCACCAGCACCGCGTCTGACACTGAAGAGTCAGATGCTCCCAAGCAGGTAAAGTACAGTAGCTGTTTGACATCTACCTTTTAGTAAACAACGAGGACAAGTTACTTTAGAAATCATGTGTATTTCTTGGAGAATCAATCGTGTGTGTTACAAAACCTTCAGTACTTAATGAGATTAAATATATAAGAAGTGTTTTAAGATTTGATTGGCTCCTGGTAGACCATGAAGCATGTGTTTGTAAGGAGTTTTGGTTTGCACTGCGTTAACTGGCTTTATTCCCAAAGGTGCAGGAAAGTTTTTCTATGGACAGCATGTTTGCTCTGGACCAGGTGACGTCGGCACCCAAAGAGCAGCACCTCGCCATGCTCTTCAACGAGGGGGAGAACAGTCAGGTAAAACAACGTTCTTTATTGTATTTACTTCTACGGTATTGGTACCTCATGTCTAATTTCGACATACACGTTTTCCCTTGTTCGACAGGGTTTGAGAAACGACTTTGTGCGAAACATCATGTGGACGTTTGAGGATATCCACATGTTGGTTGGGTCCAACATGCCTATTTTCGGAGGGGGTCGCTATCCCGCCGTCAGTCTGAGACTCAGGTTGGTTTGCTCCCATTAGGATTTAAAATGTTAACTAATTTAGAGAAGACCTGATAATGTAATCCTTCTATTTTAATTCTATTGCATGTCTGTTGCCTTCTGTTGGGGTTAGATAAGATAAGAGGTACTTTATTGATCCCAATTTGGGAAATGTTTGCGTTGCAGCACCATCAAAATGGATGCATGTGTCAGCAGCATAATGCAGATTGCTTATAGTCTATAATTTAGTTTTCTGACCTTTTAGAAGGGGGGAGCCAGACATGTAATGGATGCTGTAACCTCATCAGAAGTAGACTGGTTGCTTCCACATAATTTTGCTTAATCTAACATCTAAAACGTTCTCACTGTTTCTCAGGGACAACAATAAACCGATCAACATCCTGACGGGTATCGACTACTGGCTCGACAATCTGATGTGTAATGTCCCCGAGCTCGTCATGTGCTTTCACGTCAACGGCATTGTACAAGTAAATAACGCTCCAGTATTTTTATTATAATGAGGTATAAATATCTGTTTGATCATAGCAGTCCAATTCTTTTTTAAATCACTTTTAATTTTAGCTCTTAATTGAAAAATGTAATCAATAATGAAACTTCAACTGCTCTGTATCTACTCTTAGTACTTTCTGATTTGATGCAAACTGCATTCTGTTGTATTCTGTGCCTTTGCAATAAAGGTGAATCTAATCTAATCTAAAAAAGTGGTAATAATAAATGTTTACGCAGAAATACGAGATGATAAAAACCGAGGACATCCCTCATCTGGAGAACTCGACCTTCTCCACGAGGGTGGTGAAAGACATCGCCCAAAACATCCTCTCCTTCCTGAAGTCCAACTGCACCAAAGAGGGTCACACCTACTGGCTGTTCAAAGGTAGGAACAGGGCGATTTTGGTTTAACTCTGTACTTGTACTCCGCACTATGCACTTTTCTAACTTGAGGTTTATTTCTTGAATCCGCAGCCAGTGGGAGTGACATTGTGAAGCTTTATGATCTTACTACTCTGTGTGAGGAGGCGGAAGAAGAGAAATGTCAGAATCCCTTCACTCTTCCTGTGGCTGTGCTGTTATACCGGTGAGTCTCAGGATTAGATTGCATGGCTGGATTTGGAACAATGTCTTCCTATTCAAAATTATCTTATGACATGTCATGGAAAATGAATTTGTTATTTTACCTCAAATGTGATATTTGCAAGTTAACAGTATTTGGTTGAATTGGCTGTTTATATAAATGATTGTTTGCAAGTGAGTTATGCTTTAATCAGATACAATTATCTTAACTGTAATGAGTTCTTGTCTATTCTCTGTTTTGTTTTGTAGAGTTGCCAGTAACATGATGCTGAAGGCGAGTCAAAACAGAAAGCACTACGGCACAATCAGAACTCTGCTCCTGAACTGCGTCAAA
The DNA here is from genome assembly GCF_902827175.1 of Gymnodraco acuticeps. Lineage (NCBI taxonomy): Eukaryota > Metazoa > Chordata > Actinopteri > Perciformes > Bathydraconidae > Gymnodraco > Gymnodraco acuticeps. The sequence goes on from NW_022991180.1 coordinate 5,024,145, forward strand.
CTGCTGGATGAGGAGAGGCACCCACAGGTAAGCCTGGATTTAAAAAGAAAATGCAAGATCCACCTCCATATCAAAGTTACAATCGACAAGATCAAATTAGGAGAGAACACAAGGACTGCAATCAAACCCTGGCGCTGCATTCAAATGATTAGATGCCATGATTAAGTGATATATGGGTAGAAAAGTCACATGGACACTGTTTTAGTTCCAAATGAGTTGTCCTGATTAAATAAGTTCAGTATTTTGAATCTATATTTCAACAGCGGGAAAGTAAAAAGTGCCTTAGTGTAGATTTGATTGAACCTGACTCCCCTCCTGGTCTGTTCAGATTATCGCCTCGGCTCACTACATGCTGTCGGAGCTGTTCCAGCTGGACGAGCCTCCGGAGGAAGATGGAGAGGAGTCGATTCGGGCCGGCGGCTCAGAGGACAGCTACAGCGACGAAGACAGAGAGGAAGAGGAGGAGCTGACGGAGGACAGTGACGAGAATGTGTCCTACCGCTCTTGCTGCAGCCCGCAGGACGACAGCAAGGCTGTGGCTGTGATCCGCTCCGTGGTGGAGCTGTCCGTCCCCGAGAAATACAAATCCACTCACCAGATCAGGGTCAGTCACTCTCTGAAGACCTGAGGGGACAGTGTGGAATACACAGATGAAGATGTTGTATGTAAACACCAGAGAATAACCTTTCTTTTTTCCCCTGCAGCCAAGCAGTGTTTTCCCTGTTTCTCTAGACAAGGAGGAGAAATGCAGACATGTCCTGAGCTGCGTGCTAAAGGCGAGTCTCTGCATATTTCTTTTTAAAAGACATACAAAGCTACGGCCAGGGGTGTAGAGCTATTTGTTTAAGCACCGGATTGGCAAAACAGAAGAGTCTGTAAACCAGTCTGCTTTGATCTATGAATTCCTGTCCTGGACTCTCACAGTATCTGCTGCCCACAGCTGTTCCTTCACTTTATGAAATCTCTGCGGCACCAGTGGCCTGTACTACGAAGCAGGATTTGCTATTTACTATTCATTCATGAAGTATGACACTGCGCTGTCAGCACGCTTCTCCATGTTTGTGATTGGTCAAATGTTGCTAACCCCGTCCCTTTCAGGTGAACGCGCTCTCAGCCGGACAGAGAAACCCTGGTTGATTTACTGAGTTGATAACCAGCTTCGCTTAGCGAGATCGCGTTTGTTAGGGTTAGTTAAGCCGGGTAACTCAAACATATCCAGGGTCTGTTGAACTGGCTTCGTCGTACAGGGCACTGGAGGCAGTAACGTGTAACTCAGCAGAATCTGAGAAGAGCAGCACCAGCTGCAAAGAGCCGTGTCTTTTACTGTTTAGTTCACTGTGTTTCCCTTCATTAGAAGCTGAATAGAGATCGAGGCTGCTACGTTTAACCACACACACCTCTACACACATCGAATGACTAGAGTATTCCCCCTATTACTCGTTTTATAAGGGAGATCTCCGGTCACCAGGGCGCATGGTGTGTGTGTGTGTGTGTGTGTGTGTGTGTGTGTGTGTGTGTGTGTGTGTGTGTGTGTGTGTGTGTGTGTGTGTGTGTGTGTGTGTGTGTGTGTGTGTGTGTGTGTGTGTGTGTGTGTGTGTGTGTGTGTGTGTGTGTGTGTGTGTGTGTGTGTGTGTGTGTGTGTGTGTGTGTGTGTGTGTGTGTGTGTGTGTGTGTGTGTGTGTGTGTGTGTGTGTGTGTGTGTGTGTGTGTTTTCAAATTACCACGAACAGTAATTTACACAAATCTGGTTCTCCATAGTTATGTGTATTCCCAAGTGAAAGAAATTCGTTTAATCTTAATCTCGATGTAGTGCTATAGTCCTGCCGAAATACTTACTCGTGCGAACGAGAAAGTATCTTGTGCGCGCAAGTTAATAAAGCGTGGCCTCGTTTTATTTATTTTTCTCTCTATGAACCCTCCAGGGCTCCGTACAAAGCTAATAAAGTGTCCCAGTAAATATGTCATCCACTGTGTTAATAATCGCTCTATTGGAATACACAGGGGCTGAAGGCGGTGGATGTCACCATCAAGAAGGAGAGCGATCTTCCCGCTGCAGACCCCAACACGCCCATTCCTCTTAAATACGAGGACAGAAATGCAATCGGAGCCTGTGCTGCCGAGCAAGGCCTCTCTCTTCTTCTTGAAAGAGGTCAGTCTACAGCCCTTATTTCAAAGATATAACACCACATTAGAAAAAAGGCAACATACAAGCATTACCAGGACATTCTCCCTCCCTCCCCCTCTATGTGTCTCCCTCCTGCTCCTCATGATGTCCCCAGCGATGGCGTGGCAGGCGGACCAGAAGCTCCCGACGCGCTCCGGGATGATCCCCGGCTCCTGGCAGCACCGCATGAAGCTGCAGCTCTTCCTCAAAGCCTCCAAGGCGTACTACGTCCTGTCGGATGCTGCCACCAAACTGCAGAAGTACGGGCGAGCTCTGCGCTACATCAAGCTCTCCCTGCAGTGTTACGGTGAGGTTATTTAACAGGAAGTGGTGCAATAAACCGAACATGGGGGGGGGGGGGACAGAGCCTTCTCCATCGCTGCCCCCACCCTCGGGAACTCACTCCCACAACACATCAGAGACTGCACTGACCCCCCCCCCCACCTTCAAAACACTGACCAAAACACACCTTAATGCAGTGGTTCTCAAACTTTTTTCAATAATGTACCCCCTTTGAAAAATAAATGCAGCCAAGTACCCCCTGATCAGCGCAAAAACTATTTGTTAGGGAAGAAATGCCTATATAAAGAGGTACAGTACAGCGCTGCACCATCAGTGTCTGATTTATTAAAACAACAACATTGTAACTGAGAAACACTTAAATGCTACATTTCAAATGTTTACAATCCATCACTAAATTCATGGCAAACCAATTTTAACATCATGCAATAACACTAAGACAACATTAGTTGCATTGAACTGATCTTTTTAATAAGTTGTACTTACAATGTAGTGAAACATGGGCTTGTGCTTCACTGAGGATCTTTGTCATTCTGACAGGGAGGCAAACTGCAGTTATTACACTTCGCGTTTTGAAATATGTGTAACTCTGTTAATATAAAACCCACACTGCTCAAACTTCGTTACTTTTCCTAAAATTAGTATATTTATTTATTTTGGGGCGTGGGGAATGAAGAGAAAAAGATATATGAGCATTTTATGAGCATGGGATTTTGACCCCTCCTATAAACATATGCATAATGCCGCGCTATACTTTGCGGCCACATGCCGTTGCCAAGCAACGCTTATTGTTTAGGTCCTTTGATAAGCAGGCAGTCATATCATTAACTAGAACTAGCTAGATCTGATAGATTTGGACATAAACGCGAGTGAAGTCTAACCGGACGCGAGAGAGAGAGATCAGAGATCAGATCAGCTGCTGCTGACGGAGAACACCCAGCTCTGCATGATCACAGCTCGTCCGCTGTGACGGACTGTTGAGCGGAGCAAAATACACTAAGAGTTAGACCTAACACACTTAGCTAGTTCATCTTCTCTGGAACTAGCTAAACTAGTTATACATATATTTATTCTTTACTGTCGGGTCACTCATTACAGGTTCAGCGAGCTGCACGAGACTGACGAGCTGTCAAGAGAGGGAGAGGAAAAGAGAGGGAGAGGAAAAGAGAGCACCCCGTTTATTGTTCCCATTTTATTATCCAGAATTACTGTAAACTTTTGAAGAAAGTAGTTAATCTACTATTAGTAGTTTGTTTAAATGCATTAATTACGTTTTTTTTTTATTAACATAAAATAAATCTCACGTACCCCCTGCAGTACTCCTACGTACCCCTAGGGGTCCGCGTACCCCCATTTGAGAACCACTGCCTTAATGTATGAATAATGTTGTGTTGCTGTTTTAATATTTAAATTAAACTTTTTACATTTTGTTTTATTTCCTTTTTATCACCACTGTAAAGTGTCTTTGAGCACCTGAAAAAGCACTTAGAAATCAAATGTATTATTATTATTATTATAATAAAAGCTATTCGTTTTAGCTGTGTCATCTCTTAACATTAAGGTCACGTTCCAACATCTCTCCTATAGACGCGTACTGTTCAGTGAGCGGTACACTGCACCCACAGGTGCTGCAGTTCCACAGCCAGTGCCTGTCTCTGTGTGGGGACATCCATCTGATGTTGGCCCAGAATGGCAACAACAGAGCAGCTTACCTGGAGGAGTACAGCTACCAGACCAAGGAGGACCAGGAGATCCTGCACAGCCTGCAGAGGGAGAGCAGCTGCCAGGGTCAGTGCTTAAAGCTTAAAGGCCTGATCTAAATGTCAGTGCTTGTTTTAACCCATAATGTCCTGTCCTTTCTTGTCTTTTTAAGTTGTCCTGTCATTGTTGCTCATTTCCCTTGGCACTGACTTCCCTCTCTACCCACCAGCCTTCAACATGGCCACAGACCTGGCTACGGACCCGGAGTACCAGCTGTTTGTGAGCAGTAAGTGCTATGAAGCGGCGTATGAGCTGCTCTTCTCTGAGGCTTTGAAAGATCAGGACTCAGATCAGCTGGCTCAGGTGCTCAAAAGGCTCGGAAACATCCGCAACGAGATGGGAGTGTACTTCATGAACCAGGCTGCAGCCATGCAGACGGAGAAAGAAGGTAGGTTGGATTAACAGACACAAGATGGAAGTTATATTCTAAGCAGACAGAAAACTGTACAATGATAGTTATTCATTTGAGATATTTAACATTCTTCAATTTGTACGAGTAATGATGAAGTTGAGATCCTTTGAACTCGAAAGATAATAGAAACAAACAAGCTTCTTGTACATGCCAAAGTTTGTAGTGCAAAACAGCTCATTGCTCCATTTCCCACGCTGCTGTATTTAACCGGCCTTCTCCCTCTCCCCCCCCCAGTGAAGAAGTCTGTGTCCGGAGCAGAGCAGGAGATGTGGAAGAAGAGCTTTTCCTACTTTGAGAAAGGCATGAAGGACTTTGAAGCCATCGAGGACAGCACTAACTCTGCTCTGCTGCTGTGTAACACGGGCCGGCTGATGAGGATCTGTGCTCAGGCCCACTGCACCCTGTCAGCTGATCAGAGCCGGGGGGAGTTCTCCCCCGAAGAGGCGCTCTACTATAACAAGGTGCCACATCAAAACCTTTATGTGAAGTGATGGAAAATGAGTTGTTCTTCTGTAACAATATCTATCTTTTCATAATCGTAATCCTTCCCGATCATGCTGTTAATACATGCATTCTAAATCTATTTCCCCCAGGCTATACACTACTACCTGCGGGCGAGGAAGTCTCTGGCGAGCAGAGAGATCCACTCAGCGGTGTGGGACAGTGTGAACTGGGAGCTCTCCACCACCTACTTCACTCTGGCTACTCTCCTGCAGGACTACGCCCCGCTGTCCAGGAAGGCCCAGGAGCAGGTGGGCTGCAAATATTCTGAATTACACACACATTTGTTATTATCCGGCATATTTCCATGTGCTTTGACAACCTTGATATCCTCAAAGTCAACTTTATTGTCAATCTTTCAGTCTTTCAGACAGAGATCGATATACCGTTTCCCACAATCCCGAATATAAAAATATGTATATACCTATATATATATATATATATATATATATATATATATATATATTAGTGCTGTCAAAATTATCGCGTTAACGGCGGTAATTAATTTTTTGAATTAATTGCGTTAAAATATTTAACGCATTTAACGCATGTGCAGAATGGCCCGCCCCATACGTGCCACCAGTGGCAGCGCTAGGGTATGGCTGGGGTAGGCTACACCCATACCAAGAAATGGCTTAGCCCCACCATGAAAAATGATGTTAAAGTAAGCAAAATAAAGTCTGCCAACTCGCGCGGAGTAAATTGCACAGACAGCAGTTAGTAAGATTGATTTCAGTAGCCACGGTTTTGAAAACTTTTGTCACGTAGTGATCGTCTTCTCAATAGAACATCTTTGATAACGGCGTGGTGTTGTTGCAGGAATAGTCTAGGGCAGGCATCCTCAAACTACGGACTCCGGTCCGGATCCGGACCGAACCAGCACTGTCTCCGGACTCTGAGCAAATTATACTTTTCATATGTATGATCTCTCTGTATTATATGTGAGACATCGCCACAACGCATTCGCAACGAGTCAAAATTCTCCGCTATGTCCACTGCAAACAGCGCTCTGCATGTCTGACTGTTCCACTGTGTTCCACCTGTGTGTGTCAACGCTTTGGTCCAATCACATTCAGCATCCAGTCAGCGTTTTTTTCCCCCAAACAATCTGCGAATCAGAGGCACAGTAGGGCGGGTCTTCGTGGAATGCGGGTGGGAAAAATGTGTGTGTCTCTTTCAACCTGTCTAAGTCAGAGCGAGAATTAAAACAAAAACAAAAAAAATTCAGAGCGAGAGTTAACAGCTAATCTAGTTCCATCTGTACTGTAGCTAGTAGCCTAGTTTCACCTACCAGGGTGGCAACTGACACCCTAAAAATAGGCCTTGCCACCCCAGCTGCCACCCCAGTTGGCAGCTTTGTTTTGAAAGAAAAGTTGTGGCTCATCGGACATTTATGAGAGAAAGTCTCTAATGTCCGAGTGCAAGTGAATGCAGCACAAGATGCACGTCATGTAACCCCTCCCCCGGTCCTGGCGCGAGCGTGGACATACGATTTGGCGGCGATTTCATTTTTAACTGGACGGCGCAAAACGAGAAGCATTCGGACCCAAGCGCTGAAGGAATGAGGTATTTGCGGTCTGACAGAGAAGAGACTGTCAGTATGGCTGTACTCAGCATTGAATCAAAACGCACTAAAGCTGTTGATCTTAATACGTTTGTGAGGCGTTTTGCTGAACAAGATGGTAATCGCCGCATTCAGCTGTAATAGACATGCCAACTTGATGCTCTGCTCACGGATGAGCATACACAACTATTAAGATGATGACCTTACGTGTGTAAATATATTGTTTTCTTTGAGGGGGTCTGCCCCCAAAAAACTGTTTTAAGTCCTGAGAAAGTCAAATAAGACGGTGTTTAAAACTACACTGCCCAGACAAAAAAAAGTAACCACTTTGATTTAACTAGGCCAGTAGGTAAGGACTTTCCACTGGATAATAACTGCAGTATAAAAGAATGCATGACTGAAGTGATGGAGACCATGTTGAAGGCAAACAAAAAGAGGAAATAACAGGTCAAATCAAGCAAATCCCCTCTCAGATTGCACAGCAACCAGAAGAACATAAATACTGGCTGGTGATTTGATTCATCAGCTTTGTGATGGAATAAAAAATGCACAGTGCATTTCCTTAGCTGTGGGTGAGTCCACTGACACCACTGACAATGCTCAGTTGCTGGTGTTTGTGAGTTTTTATGATGAGGCAAAGGGGGAGTTTGTTGAAGATGTGTTGGGCCTGACGAACCTCAGTGGACACACAAGGGGGCATACATTTATAAAGCAATAATGGGAATGCTGAATGAAAGAGGGTGCAGCTGCCTTTATTCCTAACTGTGCAGCTCTTACTCTGCGACTCTGAGGGGTCAAGCACAGAAACAATAACAATGAAAACTGCTGCATACAGATTATTTTTGTTTTTGCAACCTCGTGTTAAGAATCTTGTTGCAATTGTTTAAAAGTTTGAATGACCGTAATAAACGGACCTTTGTCTTATTGAAACATTTATTTTGGACCTTTAAGATTTGTATTTGAGTACCCCTGGTCTAGGGGATTGCAGAAAAATCGTGCAAATGATGATACAAGCATCACATTTGGCACACTTGTTCTCCAAGTGGTACTAATCAAATCTGCCTGATTGGCCAATTGAAAATCCAAGATGGCGGCCATTTTCCAAGATGGCCGCCAGATTAGCCGCCCGAAAACCGTAATAATTCGGCACAGAAAGGGTTAATCAAATTTTAAAGGTCATAAATGGATGCGATAATTTAAGACCTTTAATTTGATACCTAATGTATGGGTCTACGACCACAGGAAATACTTTAACCCATTGGGAACCATTGTCGACTTTTGTCATCATGAGTACTATTTGCACTTTGGGTCTCAAAGGGTTTTAATAAAGCACACTGACACATTTTTCAAGATGGCCACCAGATTGCCTGTTTTTTATTACGTAAGCTTTACCCCGGCTAGCAAATGTTCAAAGTTATTTATACCATGCCACTGGTCCTCCAGCTGCTACTGTTCACATATGCAGCTGCAGAGTGATGTGCAGGGGAGCTCTGACTGAAAGCATTTGCATCTTCCTGTGCAACCTTTCTTACAGGAACACTTCGTCAGTTCCCGACAGCTCGCTGCAATAGGGGGTAGTGTTGTCCAACATATCTGCCATGTCTCTCCTTTCTGTGTCCATCCCCATTCAGCGGGACTGCTCGTGTCTGGATTGGAGATGGTTGCCTGGCCCCAGATGATCCCAGCCTGATAAGCCGCACGCTTTGCATGTTCTCTGAGCGCTGCCTGTGTTGGTGGAATTGAATTGTACGGCCTCTGCTTGCGGGCAAAGAGATCTAGTCTTGCTTCATCCACACCAGTGGTTGCGCTTGATCTGTCGTACATGAGGACAACGAATCTCTCCAGCTTCTGCAGGTCAAGATCACAAATCAATGTTGGATGCTGGCTGAGATTAGTGAATGTTTCAGAAACATCATCGAATACGTTCCAAGTCTGCCATGCAGATTTCTTCCCTTTCCCACGGAAGGCAGACACGACATCACATCCAGTGAACGCATGAACGTATGGGATCCCTCTAGCTTTCTCAAGCCCTATTGCAGAAACTACCTCATGGACTGGAATCCATCGCATCTTGGCTCCTTGGCCAAAGGCAATCCACATTTTCTCAAGACCTAGTTCCTGTAAGGATGGCAGTACAGATATTGCTATGACTAGCACGTCCGTGTCATTAGCCTTAATGATAATAGACTTGCTCCCATCAGTCGTTGCATCCCTGGCGTGCACAAATATTCGACTGTCAGCTTCTTCATGAGAACATGGGGACACAGCATCCAGCAACTTCCCTGTGTTGCTAATGGCTTCTTCTCCTTTTGTGACAATTACTGTGCTTGTCGTCTCTGCTTCACACATCTTTTCCGCAAGGAAGTGAAACAGCTCAGTCTTGTTGCTGGCGTCACGAAGGAAGCTTTGCCAGTTACCTGGTGTCTTACTCGTCCCTGTCACTCTTCTTCTGATTCCTTGCCCTCTTTTCGACCTTGTCTCGGATTTCAGACTTGACTTCTTGTACACATCAAAGACTACGTCCACCCGCTTGTACCTGGCACCATAGGATTCAACCTTTGGGATTATGTCTTCTTTAGCATAGTCATCAAATGTCTTTGAAGTACGTGGAGGTAAGGCATTGATAAGTGCTGAGCCATCAATGATGATTGCATCTCCATTTGGTTCTGTGTCTGGGATGTTCACTTGCGCTTCAAGAATTTCAACCAGCTGTGACTTCTGACACGTATGAAGCTTGCCGCTATCACTGAGAGATGCAGGGTGCGACTGATTTTCGTGCTTGAAGAATTCTTGCAAGTTACACTGCCTGTTCTGGCACGAGATGAACAGTCGCGAGAATAACTGACAGTCGTCTTTCAGGACTTTCTCCTTAGAAATGTCCTTAGCCTGCTCTTGTTTGAAGAAGCAAGGTTTTTCTTGATCGGATTATAAAAAGCACTTTCACCTTCATCCTCTAGCCCCTCCATGAATGATTGGAACTGCTCTTTGCCCCGTCGGTGATGTGTTGCTACCATTTCAGCTAGAGTTGGGTCTGCAATGTTCTTCGTGTCTAGCACCAGCAGGTCGGCTGATTCTTCTTGGAATGGGTTGCCCATCTCCTGCATCACTGCAGAGAGTGATTTCACCTTTGCAAAGAAAGATTTCTGGGCACTCCTTGTCTGCTCGTGGTGTCTGCTGCTATATGTGGCATCTTTCATACCAGACATGGCCTCGTATCCAGCTACTAGACGACTAACTTCGGGTCCAGCGACCATCCACCTACGAAGTGCTGACGCGTCTTCTGTCAACCCAATTGCTCCTCCGTCACCTTTGATCACTGCATTATTTTGCTCGTGTGCTTGGTCGATCGCCAGGCCAGAGTATTCTCTTCTTGACTTGTGGATGGCAAAGTTCCCTTTGTGAAACTCTCTGGCCACATCTGGATGTTGTTGCTCAAGTGACATCATATCTCGGAGGTGAATTGGGATCCACCGCGCATAGTTGACATTGTTATTTGCAAAGAAGTAAGGCACCAGTTCTGAAAGTGCTTCACGGTACAAGTTGAAGTCTCCTTCTCTGAATGAGCGGATCAGGGTGAATATGGTGAGCTCCATGTTCAGCACCAGACTCCAGAACTGGAACTGCGGACTCTCTTTCCTCCGTTGTTCACACCAATCCTCAAAGGTTATATCTGATATGCAAGACTCTTCAGAGCGGTAATCATGGTATGCCTTCTTCATCAGTTTGTACAAGCTGCATGCAGTGATCTGGTGTGCTTGTCTTGTCCTGGTGACACTGGATGCAGACAGGTAAGACTCTGCTGTACCAGATGAGGCCACCTCTGCTTCCACAATGGCACTGGTCCAGCCACTCTCCCGTAGTAATGTTCCTATCGATCTCAGTGCCGCCATTTCTATATGAAGTCCACCGAACATGATCACAAACTTGTCCTCTCCATATTCGGGCCACTTCCATTGTATTTGTTTTGCCAGAGCATATAACGGTTGATCAGCAGCAATGACAGGTGTCTGCCCTGGGTTCAGAAAAGCCACTGTATCACGGACCTTCGCCATGGCATGCTTGATCGTTGCAACAGAGTGAGCCTGATCTCGCCACAGAGGCATCATCGCTGAAATACTCACTTCAAATGGATGGCTCCTTTTCTGCGTTGCATGGTGGGCTGACCATGTGATGCTTACTGCATCAGCCACATCCTCAGTGAGGAAGACTTCCTCCAACCAAGAATATTCTTCCTTCAAGTGTAACCAGATCGACTCGGGTGCTGGTAAAGATTGGTTTGCTACTGGAGGAGGATTGGGTTTTTTCGTGATGTATGCTGGTCGAATATTGGTGTATGCTTCTGGAAGCTCTGGTACTTTCTTAACCTTCATTTCTGACTCTAGTTTGAGCGGCTCACGTTCATCGCCAGCATTTTCAGTGCTTGGATGTTGGAAAATGGACACACTTGTACCATGGAATGATGTTTGAGCTGTGGTCGCAGTCGGATTATGATCTATGTTGTCCACTGCTGCAGTTGTGAACAACTGCTTTCTCAAGACTGGGGGACAGATTACTCCATCTTGCACATACTGTGCAACAACTGCTTCTCCTAACTGTGCTGAGATTTCTAGGACTCTGTCGTATGATATGCTGAGCCCATTCTCATGGAGCATTTCAATGATTTGTCTCTTCCTCGTCTTGGCAAACACATACAGGCCCATGTAGACTGCAAAAGGTGGCTCACGGTCCTTGGAATGCCTGTGGACATCCGTTCCTTCCTTATATTTCGCAAAGCAGTTGTACTGTAGGAGTTGCGATATAGAAAGGTCAGATTTTGATGCTCCATGCTGGAGTTGGGACTTGATGTCAGCACCATGTTCGATCATACATACAAATTGCAGCAGTGATGGTGGTACAGCCTGTTCTAGGTCTGTGTCGTTAAAGGTGCTGCTGAAATTTGACTTTTGATGTAGCATATCTCGTCTTATTATCCCAGCAGCTTTTGCTTGGTGGATCGCTTCACCGTACTTGGATGCTTGTGAGAGGATTGAGCCTACATCATTTTCAAAAGCCAGCATAACATCTCGTCATTGGTGATGAGCTTGCAGCTTGGGAATGTGAAAAAGCAGCTGGTCCTTGAGTCGAGTAGGATGAACATCAGGCGATTCAACACCAAGCTGCTCCAGCCTCTGCTTGTAAAGCATGGTCAAATTAGCAAGCTTCAATATGAGTGGATCACTACTATCACTGGCATTTTTCATCTCACTAATGTAGGTGACTAGTTCGGAGAAAGCAATTGGATATGCTTCCTTCCAGTGCTCCTGTGCTTTCTCTTGCTCCTGCACCTTTAGGTAGGCTCATTCTCGGTTATACAATGCCACCAAACAAGCAGGGTGATATTTCAGTTCTTGTGCTATGACATCTCCTACACTTAGTTTGGCAAGGAGTTTTCTATCACTGAGTGTTTTTGCACATTCGTTTATTCTGTTATTCACTTGCATTGTCATTGCTTCTCTAAGCTCCCCTCCTTTTTCGCAAAAGAAACATTCTTGTGTTTTAGCTTCTTGGACCTTTCGTGGGATCTTACTTCTACCGCCCTCATCACTAGTACCTGTAGGGGTTGATCTTTTTTCAGCTCTGTGTAACTTTGTGTTGTTAAATAGAAGCCTACAACTCTCATGATATTTTGCCTTCTTTTGTCTTAAGGTTTCATTTATCCCACCACCTTCGTCAAGTCTTGCAGGGTCTAGCTTGATTGGTAGTGCATTGAGTGAGTGAAACAGAGGAATATTCGTTGCCAAGTTCATATATCCATCATCGCCTCTTCTGGCAGGATTGCCCTGGGGGGACTTTAGATCTTCTTTCTTAACCTCCTGACATAGGCAACACTTGGTCCAGTCAGTGTTCCACGATTTTACAGTAGCACTTGTGTCCATGGTCAGTATGACGTTCAGGGTCGAGGGTTTATCCTTTTACCACCCTGTACGTGTATAATAGACACTTTCCTGTATGATAGTGTAAAAAGTAATTGAATGAATTAGCTAATTTCCGATAGCATAGTTAGCTTAGCTTAGCTTACACATTGAAATAACACACAATTAACCACAATTTTGAAACACATCACTTGGCACACACAAGTCAGTTTGTAAGTACTCACAGTCACAGATATCTACTCCGGATTAAACCAAAACGATGTGTGGCTGATAGAACTGGCTGCCACCATGTGCTCTCTGCATTTTGTGTCTACTCAAAACACACATGTCGCGCAAAATGGTGCCTTAAAGGTGCAGTACCGAATTTCGCCACCAGGGCGTTTCAATATACTATAATATACTTAAGTAACTACAGTTGAGTAGCTACAGTGACATTCAAGTAACTGTGGAACTGTTAGTTATATATTTTTCTGCAATCCCCTAGAGACTAATACTCATGGTGACAAAAGTCGACAATGGTTCCCAATGGGTTAAAGTATTTCCTGTGGTCGTAGACCCATAAAATAGGTATCAAATTAAAGGTCTTAAATTATCGCATCCATTTATGACCTTTAAAATTTGATTAACCCTTTATGTGCCGATTTATTACGGTTTTCGGGCGGCTAATCTGGCGGCCATCTTGGAAAATGGCCGCCATCTTGGATTTTCAATTGGCCAATCAGGCAGATTTGATTAGTACCACTTGGAGAACAAGTGTGCCAAATTTGATGCTTGTATCATCATTTGCACGATTCTTCTGAAACATTGCTGTTATCTGCCCCACTAGAAGTCCCGACGGAGAATACTTTTGCTGTAGTACATCGGTGCACATAACTGGTACGCAGGTTATGTGTGTAATCTGAAATGCGTACCGTCACTTGTGTCACAAAGCGCATTTGCGTACCGACGTACTTGTGAAGCTTTTCCAGAAGGCGGTTAGATCACCGGACGACAGAGTCGGTCTCCGTGTGCACAGACAGGGCTGCTGTTAACGTCGGTCTGTACAACGGAATTGTGCCAAAACTACGCCAACCGGCTGCGGAGGGAGACTTCCCCCCCCTTCACTGGAGAACTGCGCTAAAACAGCTGATCACAACGTTCACACTCTGTGGTCAAGAAGTACTCCACGAGCCGCCGCCCCCCCCTCTGTCGACTTTCCTGAAGTACTCCCCCGTTGATAGAAATCAACACGTAATGAAATAAGACCCCACGGTTTGATGATTGATAGGTGTGTGGGTTGTCTTTCATTTTGACACGCAGAAAATGTTATAATAAACATAGATACTGTATGTTAAATGGATATATCCGCCTTCTTTCCATTCCCACAACAATATACATAAATAAATGGCATATTTTGGAAAATAGTTCGAATGGTGATTAATCATGATTAATTCATTTTTAAGCTGTGATTAATCTGATTAAAATTTGTAATCGTTTGACAGCCCTAATATATATATATATATATATATATACACACACAATCAAAAGACACATTTATACTTATGCACACATTAAGATAAAAACACAACAATCCATTCATACAAAATAACAGTCACTTCAATATCTTTGATTAGTGCAAGACTGTCCATAGCAGCGTACAAAAAAGTGTCTGGTGCTGGATTTGAGTCTCTGTGTGGGGTGTTAAAGTCCAGGGGGGGGCAGAAAACAAATAGTGCACTTTTTACAAATGCCAAGATAAAAACATCAATTGTTTTTGCACCACTGACCCCAAGACGTGTGATCAAACTTCTAATCACCCAACCTTGTGTGTGTGTGTTTTGTCAGATTGAGCGTGAGGTGACAGATGCGATGATGAAGTCCCTGAAGTACTGCGACCTGCAGACTGAGTCGGCCCGGCAACCGCTCTACCAGTACAGGGCTGCAACCATCCACCACCGGCTGGCCTCCATGTACCACAGCTGCTTCCGCAACCAGGTCAGAAACCATGTTGGGGCATACAATGATTTACTGCATCATCACCAGAACCCCCTCCATTGACCACATCCTGTTCTTCAGCAACTTCACTGGCTGCCTGTCAAATACCCTATAGATGATAAGATTCTGCCCCTCACCTTTTAAGGCTATCCACAACCTCACTCCTCCATACCTCTCTGCACCCCCCCCTCTGGAGCTCCCTCCCACCTGACATCTGGAATACTGACTCTCTTCCCATTTTCAAATCACGTCTCAAAACATATATCTTCACACTGATCACATCACACGTCCTCTGTTTTTCTTGATCGATTATATTGTCGTGTTTTTTGGACTTTTGTTTTGTGCTTTGTGTATGGCGACCTTGAGAGCCTTGCAAGGCACCTTTATAAATCAAATGTATTATTATGACATCCTTTTGTCTTTTGGACTGAATATCCATGTGTCTTAGTAGAGACATATTGCTTTTGCCCCAAAAGTGCCATTTCCTGTTAAGAAAAAGGTCTATACTATGACTAAACACGGCCACTGGTGATGGGATGTCTGTTCCACGCTTACAGCAGAATAACACTCACTGAAGGTATTCTGTGTGTCTCTGTCTCGCTGTGTGACAGGTGGGGGATGAGCACTTGAGGAAGCAGCACCGCAGCCTGGCAGAGCTGCACTACAGCAAGGCGGTGTGTTTGTTCCTCAGCCTGACAGACGCTCCCTGCGAGCTGCTGCGCACGCTGCTGGAGAGGGTGGCCTTCGCCGAGTTCACCATGGCAGGTGAGCCGCAGCGACTGCTCTCAAGTGTCGGGTTTCCATCTGCATTCACACGTCTCGCTAACAAATCTATTAGAAAGCTGCTCGAGTCCTCACTGACACTAAGAAAGTGGATCGCATCACTCCAGTTCTGAAGTCTTTACACTGGCTTCCTGTCTGTCAAAGAATTGATTTCAAAATACTTCTGCTGGTTTATAAAGCATTGAATGGTTTAGGTCCAAAATACATTTCTGACCTCCTGCTAAATGATGAAGCATCCAGAACTCTCAGGTCTTCAGGGACTGGTCAGCTTTCTGTCCCCAGAGTCAGAACTAAACATGGAGAAGCAGCGTTCAGTTATTATGCTCCAAATGTCTGGAACAAACTCCCAGAAACAAATCCAGGCTGAAGACTTTTCTTTTTGCCGCTGCTTTTAATTGATATATTCATGTCTCACACTGCACTGTAACTGTTATTCATGTACCTGTGTTATTCGTGTTTTATTATCTTTGCTTTTAAATTTGTGTTTTTAAATGCCATTTTATAATATGTTTCTCCTTCTCTATTTCTTAATGTCTTTGAATTGCCTTGTGTTGAAATGTGCTATATAAATAAACTTGCCTTGCATTCTCTCGAGTTACGTTTCATTTTGTGTTCCCGCAGGTCAGAGCAGCAGCACGGCGAAGCTGAAGAGCCTGACTGGAGCTTTAGAGATCATGACAGAAACTCGCTCTGCCTTCCTGATGATCCATAAGGAGCTGCTGGAGGAGCAGATAGAGGTACCGTTCAGAGCAGCAGTTTGAAATGCTCTCTCATGCTAGTGCTTCTTTCCCTTTCCCGATCACACACTGCATACTAAAACATATTTGACTTCTTGTGCTGTAGTTGAGTGAACCTGCTGAGTCATCAGATTCTCCTGACGCGGCCGGGGGCTCCCCCTCAGGACTGAACCTCCAGGAAGTGATGAAGCTGATCGGCGTGTTTGAGCCGAGCTTCTCCTTCCTGCTGCTGCAGGTGATCAAACTGATGACGACCATGAAACGGAAACCAAGGTGAGCGAGAAACCATGCACATATGAATTCAGACCTTTTTACAAATCAGCCACATGACAGTCATTTCAACAACCACGAATGATCCCGTGGTCTAACTTCAGAGATATGGCATGTTAAGTCCACTTCATTGTCAATCTCTCAGTTTGTGTGTACAGACAGAGATCAAAATACCGTTTCCCACAATCCCGAATACAACAACAAATATATATATAAAATATGTAGGCAAATATGTATAGACATATTTATACATATGCACAAATTAAGACCTAAATAAAAGCACAACAATCAATATATACAAAATAACAGTCACTTCAATATCTTTGAGAATGTACATTAGTGCAAGACTGTCCATAGCAGCTGAGTGTCTGTGTGTGGGGTGTTAAAGTCCAGGGGAGAGAGGGGAGAGAGTTCAGTTGGTGTGGGGTACAACAAGGGAGGTTGCTAAATGTAATTTGTTATTTAAAAGTAGGGAATATGGAGGTCTGGGAGCCATAGACCTGGGCATTAAACTAAAAATTACCTTTGTAAAAAACATCTCGTCTGCAATCAATAGGAAAGCACCTTGGGTTGAGGATGGAGAAATGGGATGGAAGAAAAGAAGAGGCAGAGCTAGAAATGGTCCATATTACAAGTTAGTTTATGGTGACTTCACAACTGAAGTTCAGCATTTAGGGATTGATTGGATCGGACTACCGAATAGAGTAATTTTAAAAATGATAAACTATTTCAAATATGGAGGTGTTATAACATACAAAAACCTGACGAAGGTAACGAAGTCTTAAAATTAGTCAAAAGTAAACGGTTATCGGAGAGCATGAGAGACGTGAGGTGGCTGATATCAGTCAACAGACTTGCGGTCAGAGCTGTGGTTTCATGGAGCTGCTATGTGAAAACTAGAACTTGCCCCATGATTAACTGTGAGGAGGACGAGACTTTACAGCACCAGCCCAGGAGGTGTGGTCGCTCCTACGGGGCATCGGCTTAGACTTCAATGTAGAATATGTCTCAATCATGTATTGTATTCTGGATGAGGGGATGGACAATAAACACAGGGACCTTTTTCAGCTGGTAATTTGTATCACATGTATGAAAATCTGGAAGACAAGGTGCAAGATGATACTAAATCAGACGATCATAAACAGTGGCACCATCGTGAAACAAATACTTACTGAACTAAGGAGAAGAAAAATCCTGGACAAATCCCAGACTCAGCCATGGGGCGTTTTGAGTCTGTGACCGAACTAAGTCTCATTAGAATATAAACGTGCTCTCTTTATGTTATTTATATATTTATGAATTGTGTTTTATGTGTATTATTAATGTAAGTTGTGTATATCATGTACTGCCCAAATAATATAAAAGAGTGTTCAGCCTCCTGACAGCCTGGTGGAAAAAACTGTACTCTATGCTTATACTGTATATTTGACTTTTCTCAATGCTCACCCCTAATCATATTTTTTTATTACAGCAATAAGGATGAGGAGCTGCTGAAAACCTTTAAGAACGTGTACTCCAAGCTGCTGCGAGCGGAGAAAAACGCTCCTCTGCTGAGCCGCATCGAGCTCCACATCGAGCTCCTGCAGCAGCTGAAAACACAAACGGGAAGTGGAGACACGGGAGCGCATTCATGATGAAGACAGAAACCACAGTGCGAAGGACACTCCAGACCTTAAGTCTTCTTTAAACCCCACTCAGTGACAGAAGGGATGATTTATACACACCTTTTTAACACATGCTCAGGCAACACCGTCCTACTCTGAATGACAGTCTGAAAGCTAATTCACCTGCTGCGCCTTTACAAAAAAACAACTCATCTTTACTCTAGCATTTGCATCGAAGGTTTGGAATTGTACATTTTTGTGAAAAAGTTGTAAATTAGAAGGATATTATTTAATTGTCTTATTGCTTAAGCAGTTATGGCTTGCGTGTAAAGCTCCTATGTGTAGGATTTGTTTTTGACTGTACCACATTGGATCTGGATTGCCTCATTTTTATACAAATAAAACATACTGTATGATGGTAGTACCACTTCCACACAGTCAAAGAGGGATTTCATTTAGCATCAGCTTACAAAAATAATTGGTAATTTTCATATTCAATAATACCAAAAGAACTGTGAATAAATTAATAGATTGAAGTGTGATTGCTGACAAACAATTGTTTTTTTAAATAACAGTGCAATAGCTTGGCAACTTTCAATGCAATGTTTATGTCAGCATGGTTTGCTGTGATGTGAAAATTAAAAGGTTTTTAAAAGAATGTTTGAATTCATGTTCTGGATGTCACACATCGTTAATGTACTCGTTGGGATATTGTTACACTTCTGATATACTTTTGGGTTCAGGAGATTTTATTGAAAATGTGTTTCAAAGCATCCCAAGATATCATTCCTACACTGGACCAAAAAGACCCCCTTTTTTCTAGGATTCTATACATCTTTGTATGAACATTATGCAGTTTTTTTATAAGGAAGTTATTTTTCCATAGAAATATTCCTAAAAGTAGAAATACAACCCAATACAACATTTTCTTTTTTCCGTCCACTTTAGTAATAATATCATGTATGGATGTAGATTCACTGGATCAAATTATATGGCACATTATATGTATCAAACTAAATGATATCGTACGGTATATAAATATCCTCCAGACGTCTGATGACTAAAATGCTTTATCTGGTTAGAATATATAATTAAAATGACAGCTTCTGGCAGACAGTCACAACACATACGCAAAGGACACGTTGCCATTACTGATGACACAATAAAAAGGGCTGTCATCTTGATTCAAATGATGTACTTCTCTAGGTTTGAAAATCTTTGGAATCATTTGAGAGAATCTTAATTCACAACTGCAAAAATATTCACAGATGTCAAGTCGTTTTAGACAAGAGCAAAATGCTACATATTATACCTTTAAGTGGGTCAGCTGACAGAGTGCTGAGGGTTCTGGCTCTGGTCCGTCCTGCAGTCGGGTCACTGGAGAGGGAACATTATGTTTTGAATTCAGCGTCAATGAACCGGGTCGCCCCGCTGTCACTGAGCTGTATCCGCAGCACATGGAGCTGCAGGTGGGCCGAGGCTCTCTCTGAACCTCATCAATCAGGCCGGCCCCTCTGTGCTGGGGGGACCGACGGAAGGACAAAGACTGAAGGGACGATGTGAACGGAGCCACAGAATCATTAATAATGCCAGGGGGGCTGGGAACCTGAATTGTTAACCTCGCTTGAGTTTGATAAGATTTGACATTTTAAAATATGAGAAAATTATCCTTTTAGTAACAATATGTTCTGTTCAAAAAGAAGATAAAATACAAAGGGCAAAGAAAATCAAGATCATTTCAGCAATTATTATTTTATTTCATATATTAGTGCACACTTTACTATGCAAGATAAACATTATGATACTGTGACAACACTGAGGGATTCATGACCAAGATGAAAGGAAATGACAATTATTCTGTGCTTCTGTGAAATACAGTGCAGTAAATCCTGTTAGCTATTGTACGACGCAGCGGTCTGAAGTCCGGTCTGAAGTCCGGTCTTCCTGCGGTTCCTCGTGGGACGTTGCAGGTTTCTCCTTTTGGTACTGATGGTTCAAAATGTTTTGCAGGATGTCTTTGCTCTCACTCGGTGGTAGATTGTAGAAAAAATACAGTGGTGCCATCTGAATGAACCTAGTGAGAGAAAGGACAATATATTCAAACATTGTTGTGTTGAATGCAACTGAACTAAACCCGTTTCAATTTGGTTTGGAATGACTCCTAAGGGTTTTGTGGAAAAAGACTTACAGGATTTACTGACAATATCCACCCCTCACATTATTTGAACTGATTGACACATGTAAGATGTAAAACCTAAGAGAGCACGACACAGGCTGCAGAGCTTCCTCTCCTACATTAAGCTGCTCCACATTCCCAGGAATTCATCTACCCATAATCCCTCTCCTCCAGCTGATATTTGAGAACAGGATTAGGGCTCCTCCCCTCACAAGCAGCATGACCAGTGTCTGCTGAATTGAGGCTCTACATCTGGACCGAAAGGGAATGTGTCCGGCTGATTACATTTAAGCTTCTTTAAAAATGTTAAGATACGAGGGGTGGTCTGCTAGGCTTTCTTCAAAAGCAACAGGAGACCACCGTCTAGTCAACAAGAAACACAGTTTAGAAGACACAGAAAAACAAATGTTGACCTACTCCTCTGGTGTTGTGTGGGTTACGGTGCGGAGGCAGTTGTCCTCGGAGAAGGAGTGCTGGTGGAACAGCACCCACTCGGGAAGGCCCAGTTTGGGGGTCCTGGCTCCGTACCCAGACAGAGGGTGGAGCTGTGCCACGTGCTTATGGGTGAGGATCAAGTAGTTCCCAGATCCATCCACATCCCGCGCCACCTGAGGGAACAGCCAGGTGAGTCAGATACAAGACTGAGTTTACCTTAAAGGGGACCTATCATACAAAATGCACTTTTGTACGTCTTTTATACATGAATATGTGTCCCGGTGTGTCAGGGAACTCACCAAGTGTCAGAAAACACACCCCTCTCTCTTTTCCTCCATACCCAAATCTCTAAAAACGGGGCTGCAACGGAGCTGATACAGACTGATCCAGATTTGAAATATCTCTGAAGTCAGAAACAAGGAGCTCCGCCTATATGGGCAACTCTCCACCTATCAGGGGAATGGGGGGTTGCCGTGGCATGGTAACAGCATGGTAACATGACGCTAGTGCCTCGCCCCCCTCCTTTGTCAGCTGCAGCTCATTTGCCACAGAATCAGCCCTTGTGAAGACAGGGCTGGAATAGAGCAAATAGAGCGAAATGAGGCATGGCTAAAATGCATGATCTGTTTGGTATTTTGAAAAAAAAACTTCACAGACATGTTTTATATAGGTATGGCCCTACAATATATTATTTAAATATAGCATGATAGGTCCACTTTAAACTAGGTCGGTGGAAGTCTTTAAAAAAAAAACTCAAAACACATTTGTAAAATGTAGCCTTTTAGGAAGCAAACTCCTGCTCTCTGATGCACTTTCTCAATGCATTGCGATGCTTTTTAACCTGTCACCCGAATGTGTGTTGAATTTGCACTATCCTCCTTTTAATGCACAATTCCATTGTTGTACCTTTAATCTAAATGTATTTTTTATATATGTCTACTCTACAGTTTTCTGTTTGTTTTTATGTCTTTTACTGGTATCTGTATTCTGTGTGAGATCAATTATTTTCTGTGAAATGTCTATGTGAAGCACTTTGGACTGCACTTGTTGTATGAAAAGGTGCTATACAAATAAAGATTATTATTATTAAACAGCGCACATAAAAAACCCAAAAGATAACAGATGACGAGAAAATACTGACTTTTTGCGTGCCTTAAACGTTTGTAGTAGTTGAAATACTGAAACAGTTGAAGATGTAGTTGAAGTGGCAGTTTCAATACAAACTCTGAGAGAAGATGAAGTAATAATAATAATACATTTTATTTATATAGCACACTTAAAAATATCTCAAGGTGCTTCACAATGCTATGAGGAGAACATACAATAAAATAAAAAGTTATCTAAGGAACATATTGAGTAAAATATAAAAAGAAGTTAAAGGACAGTCAGTGAAACACGGGGCAGAACAGGTTGAGGCTTTTCTTAAAAACTGAGAGTGATGCAGAGGTCCGTATGTTCTCTGGAAGCTGATTCCAAAGACGTGGACCCAGTGTCCATTTAGGTGTCAGCACTGAGGGAAGTTGAGTTTAAAACGGTCAAAGAAGTTAAAGATGCCGTCGCAGTTCAAGCATTGAAAGGAGTTACAATGTAAGATGATGAAAAGGTGATTAATCAAGATAGTAATTTTAGAAGTGAACTAAATATTGCTAGTGTATGTGCTTAAAGAAGATGTCAGCTGAAATGTGAAAACTGTTAAGTAGGATAGAAATTGTAAAAGAACATTTGTGGAAGTCAGAGAGATGAAGAAGGTTTTTGGTGTTGCTCAGAGCTGAAGGCTTGACACCTGAAGGGTCGGTTTATTAAAGCCGTGTTTCCTGACCTGCATGAAGAAGCCTGCCAGCAGGGCTCTCTTGATGCTGAAGGTGTTGCTGCGGGAGCCGAAGGCGGGCAGTGAGGTGGGCAGCTCGATCCTCTTCAGAGTGTCCGTGAGCTCAGAGCAAAGAGCGTCCGCTGCCAGCAGAGCGGCGTGGCTCAGGAAGGAATCCTGACACCACTTCTCCTCATTACAGCCTGACAAAGAGTTGGTTATAGGAATACACAAAGAGTAATGAAGACATCATCAATATGTCTGATAATGGGTCTTTTTTAACTTTACATCAGATTAGATATCATTTAATGAGCCCATATTGGGAATTCTTATTGTTCAGCAGCACGTTAACAAGGCATTGCAAATGTAATATTTAAATTTAA
This sequence comes from Gymnodraco acuticeps, assembly GCF_902827175.1. Lineage (NCBI taxonomy): Eukaryota > Metazoa > Chordata > Actinopteri > Perciformes > Bathydraconidae > Gymnodraco > Gymnodraco acuticeps. The sequence goes on from NW_022991180.1 coordinate 5,046,928, forward strand.
ATGAACATAACAGTAGGTATATCTCTAACAAATCTATTAAATTCACAATATATTACTAACAGATTAAGATAGAGAAATATTGTCAAGAAAAAGAAAAATATAAACAAAGGATACTAATACAATATACACAATTCCCCTCAACTGTCCATTTTCATTTCGTTAGGCAACCTCAAAAACAGTCATCAGGACTTTTTGAGTAACAGAATCACTCATTATAATATGTTGTGATTATGTAAATACCCCCTTGAACCATTTCTAATGTGATTAAACCTGTTTCTGTGATTATTCACTGATCTCTATAGCATAGTGTGTTTGTGTGTGATGTGTGTGCATTCGCCGCTGCTCTGTAAACTCACATGGGTTCTGCTGGCTTTGTTTGAAGGCCTTGTAGATGTTGATGAGGGTGAAGTGGTCTCCCTCCGGGTGCTGGAACTTCATGTGGCTCTGAGTCGCCTCGGGCTTCATGTCTGCAGAGGGAACTATGAAGCAAGTTGGTGCTGAAACAAAACAAAATGTAATGTTTAGATCCTTATGTTTACTACATTGGTTCAAATGACATGGGAGCCGATGTTACCTGTTAGCATGGCAGCGATGATGACCACCTCGCTGAAGCAGTCGAACTCACAGGAGGCCAGCAGAGTTTTGGCCATCTGCGGCTCCAGGGGGAACTCAGACATGATGATGCCCATCGCTGAGAGGTTTCCGTCATCATCCAGAGCTGCAAGGTAGTCCAGCTCCTCCAAAGCCTGCATGAGGCCTCCGGGGTCTGGGATGGAGAGGATTTTGGATCATACTTTAATCTATATTTTACTAAATGATACCTTGGTGTAACTGGGAACCAAATCCTACAGTGAACCAGTCTTGTCTTCATGACTATCAAGTACAATCTAGCGTTTAGGTTGCAGATTGAAACAATGCAAATACTCCTACCCTCACTTCTCCTTTTACAAGCATGATGGAGAACCTAAAATGGCTTTCAGGTGACATAACGACATGGAAGCTCTTTCTATAGACATCCATGACAGATCAGCTTCAAAGCTAATGAAAAACGTCCCACTCAATTCTACACACTGGAACTTGTAACGAAGAGATTATTAATAACATTATTGTTCAGGTTTCATGCTCTCTAAACTGTAATCCAGAGTGCTGACCCACTGAAGCAATCCCCCCCTTCAAAATACCGGCACCCCGGTGGGCTGCTCGGAGTAAAAAGGCAGCAAGAGATTACATTTTATAATCCTCACCTACATCTGCCATGCATCACTATGCAAAATGAAAAGTGGGTCATGGTTCCAATGGGATTTTCTGTTCTGTTTTTGCAACAAATCACAGTGAAACAGAGAGGAATTAAATCCACTTTTAAATGCGCTCTATTATCCTGTACACTCCCACAGACCAACACCATGCTCTAATCAACTAATGTGTGTGTGTGTGTGTGTGTGTGTGTGTGTGTGTGTGTGTGTGTGTGTGTGTGTGTGTGTGTGTGTGTGTGTGTGTGTGTGTGTGTGTGTGTTGGTGGGGTGAAATCCAGGGGAACAAAAGCACATGGAAGCAGGTCAGCTCTAAAAGGATGCTGGCAGAACAGGAGCTGTCAGTTCAGCTGGGACATGGCTCACTGCCTTCAAATTAAAAAAAAATTCCTGTGTTGCAACAAAAGGGAACAAACTGACTGAACCCAAAATGTTCTCATTATCACTGAGGATGATGAGGAGTCAGGGGCTCAGCCAACACAAATGGCCATTAAAACTTTCTCTGTGTGTAAGTCTCACCCGGCCTGTCGATGAAGTCGCAGTGACTCAGTCCAGCGATCTCCATCCTTTTCAGGAAGAGCACCGTGGACGTGATGTCAGACTCCACCACGCGGGGGCGAATCTGCACAGGAAGCTGTCTGTCCTTCGGGTACAGGCAGAAACACTTGCCTAAAGGATAGAGACTTAGATTTACTATATGACAGCAGCAGGGGATTTACTCCAAAAGTGTTTGCAAAAGTTTAACTTCTCACCTTTGGGACCTGTCAGCTGTTTGCGACTCTCGGCTTGACCCGTGCTGATTGGCTGAATGAGGACTGAGTTAGTTCTGATCCTGGGGTTGTAAACCTGCAACAGCATCACAGTGTGTTAACTATATAAGATGCTCAAATGTAACCAAATACATTTTATACTAACACAACATTTTCAGACATTTATGTGAAACCTATAGTTAAGTTATTTTACAGATGAAGATTTTATATCTTCAATATATTATCAACCAAATAATGTAAAAATACTTAAAGATTAAACAACCCAACAGCGTATTAAGTCGACAAAAATAACACTATTGCGCAGAGCTATATTCAAAAACTATTAACATGAAAAACTAACAAGTATACTTAACATTCAAATATAAAAGCATATACATATATAAGTTGAAATATAACTCAAAAATATTGAAAATGCGAGGTGTCTAAATCTTGATTTATTGTTGTAAATCAAAGGGTAATGGGATAAATAATACATGATATAAATAATGAATCAGCAGAACTGTCTCATTATCTAGAGTGTTGCTGGTCATTCCAGTATAATCCTTCTTAATTGCCTTTTTTATATAGCAAAAACAACCAGATAGATATACAAATACAAAACAAGGGATATAATTATATATAAAAAAAACATGGTGAATCGTCACCATCATTCTACATCCTAGGGTACCATTGGATGCCTGCCCAGTTCTGGTGAGATCTTAGAGATTTAATAATTTATAACCCTGGAAGAAATAACTTACATTTCTTTTCTCCAGCCCGGCATCAATGACAAAGTTTATGGAGCCCACGGCCCAGAAGAAGTCCTCGTTTGGGCTGGATGTGAGGAACACCCTGCGGGTCCGGGCTGCCCCCCCCTCCTCCAGGAGCGGTAGGTTCCCAGGGCGACCAGGGTGCACAGCAACGGGCAGGAGGTCCCCCAGCTCAGGGGGTACACTCTGCCCCTCATGGCACAGGATGTCATGGGCCAGATCTATCTCCTGATGGACAGAAGAAAAGAAGAAAGTCAGAGGAAGACATCATTTAAAGGTCACCTATTGTACTGTTTTTCATCAATATATTATCTCAGATATATACAAAACATGTCTCTGAAGTGTGTGGCTCCAAATACCAAACAGATCACGCATTGCAGCATCCCATAATCCCCTCTGTTTCAGCCCTGTTTCAAAAGTGCTGATTCTCTGTCTGTTACTTTAGATGAAAATAAGGAGCCCCTCCCCACGCCCCTCTGAGAGATATTTGGTTACAAAGAACACAATGGTGCTCTAGGAGGAGATTCAGGTGATAAGGTGGGGGGGGGGGTTACCTTGGTTGCTGATTGGCTAATGGTTACACAAGCCAAACATTTTTTATGACATCATAAAGTGGCTAAAATCTGATCAGCTCATTTTTCAGAGAGGTTTTTATATAAATGGATCAGGAGAAAAAGGGAGAGAATATTTTTTCCTGAAACTTTCAGAATCTCTTTACACAGAGGGGACACATGTTTATGTATAAAAGACATGAAAAATTGGATTTTGCCTAATAGGTGACCTTTAAGAGCACACATACCATCATGCATGCAGTGCTGCTTTTTACCTGTGTCGTCACCAGAAACACGACCACGTCTCCTTCCTCCTCTGAGCGGTGGATCTCCAGCACCAGGCGGAGAGCGGAGCAGAAGTATCCGTCCCCCGTGCTGCAGTGCACCCCTGCCCCTGCGCCCGGGCTCTGCAGGCGGATCAGAGGCGCTGCTGACCCACTGAAATGGACCAGCTGCTTCGGGTCGGGGTCCACAGCTGTGAGTAGGACGACCCGGAGCTCAGGCCTCTGCAGGGCCACGTCCTTCAGAAGACCCTGCAGCACGTCAGTGGCCACGGTCCTCTGGTGGGCCTGGTCCACCACGATGACTCCGTAACGCTCGAGCAGAGGGTCCGACATCATCTCTCTCAGGAGCATGTCGTCAGTGCAGTACCTGCGGGGGGGCAGTCAACCATGCTTGACATTACACACACTGTACATACTGTACATATTACACTACCTAGGATGTATTGGACTTTTAATTTCAAGCTATGTACACAATGTGTTGTTGTATATAGAACACTTTGTTAGTAGATTGGTATATTAGAGTAATCATATTTATTCTGTATATTTTGATATTCTGAATATATGTATTTTTACTGAGGATATGTACACTGAACAAAAATATAAACGCAACACTTTTGTTTTTGCTCCCATTTTTCATGAGATGAACTCAAAGATCTAAAACATTTTCTATGAACACAAAATAACCATTTCTCTCAAATATTGTTCAAAAATCTGCAAAAATCTGTGATAGTGAGCACTTCTCCTTTGCCGAGATAATCCATCCCACCTCACAGGTGTGGCATATCAAGATGCTGATTAGACAGCATGATTATTGCACAGGTGTGCCTTAGGCTGGCCACAATAAAAGGTCACTCTGAAACGTGCAGTTTTGCTTTGTTGGGAGGGTCTGGGGGGGTCCGAGAACCAGTCAGTATCTGGTGTGAGGGGTAGGATTAGGGTTAGGGGTAGGGTTAGGGTAATGTTGTGAATTGAGTGGCCCATGGTGGTGTTATGGTATGGGCAGGCGTATGTTATGGATGACGAACACAGGCCACTCAATTCACAACATTACCCTAACCCTAACCCTAACCCTACCCCTAATCCTACCCCTCACACCAGATACTGACTGGTTTTCGGACCCCCCAGACCCCCCAAATAAAGCAAAACTGCACGTTTCAGAGTGGCCTTTTATTGTGGCCAGCCTAAGGCACACCTGTGCAATAATCATGCTGTCTAATCAGCATCTTGACATGCCACACCTGTGAGGTGGGATGGATTATCTTGGCAAAGGAGAAGTGCTCACTATCACAGATTTTTTCAGATTTGTGAACAATATTTGAGAGAAATGGTTATTTTGTGTTTATAGAAAATGTTTTAGATCTTTGAGTTCATCTCATGAAAAATGGGAGCAAAAACAAAAGTGTTGCGTTTATATTTTTGTTCAGTGTATATATTGTTTTTCAATGTTAATCCTTATTTTTTTAACACAGTATTTACATTTAAATGTTCCCACCATTTAAATTAGTTTTTCTATTGGTCCGCTCATCATAGTGCACAATAAAAGCGAAAAGATTCAGAATCAAAACACAACTCAATTTACACTTCCCATGACCAGTAGAATCCGTAATAGCCTTAACATAAATCCTCAGGTTTCTTAATTATAATTCAGAAAGAAGGGAACCTCAGATGGGCATTTTAATGAAAGTCACTTTTATCTACATGTCAGCTTTACCCCCATTAGTGTAATTTACTCTGATAATTACGCATAGGAGGGGATCTCTCCTACATGCTGGCGGCCTGAGGATCTGATCTTTCCCCCCTCATGTCCCGGCTTCCTTTGTCCCCCATCTGACTTATAAGGGAACCTCATGAGGGAGTGTGACATATGGGCAGACGGGGGGCCGGGCAGCTGTGGAGGAGCCCCTGAAAAGAGCCCCCTCGGGCCTTTTGTTCACTCCTTTCTTGTGAATTAGAAAGGGCGGGGTGATTTAGCAGAGTGTGTCATGACTGTGCTTTATATTAACCCGGCAGAAAGAGAGAAAAAAGCAGATAGAGAACACTGGATAGATCTGCGTTTTTTTTAATAAGAAGTGCTGCTTTGCCATACCTTAGGACTGAGTCATTGTGGGAACATGCTTCCAAAGGGATGCTGTATCCGACTTCATGACCAATGTTGACGTCCATCTCATCTGCCACTCTCAGGGCGAGATCTACAGCCTGCTGCGCGTGAATCTGCGTACAAACCACCATGCCATGCTGGAACTGGACTGACAGGCAGAATTCAGCACACCACTGGGGGATCTGTTTAAAAAAAGAGCAAGATAAGTTGTTTATATCACAGATGCGTCCCCACTTTAAGTAAACGTTTGAATATCCACCTGGCACAAAGTTTCTGCATGAATTAAAAGTGCAGTATTTCTGATGGTAAAGTGTAAAACACCCTGCAGTACTCACTTGAGAACTTCTTCCAGTTTTGGCAGAGCCACTGACGATGACAAACCGTCCTTTGGCCAAAGTGTCCATAAATTCACATTTTGCATCCCACACTGGCAGCTCTTTCCTTTCCCTCAGCAATTTGTAAAACCTGGAGGAATAAGGCAGTCCATCAAACTGATTAAGCTCCAAAATATCATCATTTTCAGTGTCTCGTTGACTCAGAGTCTCTGAATCTGAACAACAGGGTGATATCCTCTCGGTATACTCCTCTCCAGTTAAACCAGTAATGTCCTGCTCCATCACAAGTGAGGTCCCAGTCTGTCTGCTTAAGGTTTCAGAAACAGATCCACGAAAATAAAGTCTGGAAGTGTCCTCTCTCAGTAAACTGTTGGACAGCACACAGTCCGCTCTGCTACTGAAGTCAAACGAAAGACTCTGTAGGCGGCCAGCCCAGTGCTGTCATGTGGCCACTAATCCCATAGAAGAGCGGTCATCAACAGATCACACACACACACACACACACACACACGCGCACACACACACACACACACATAGATGGGCAGAGGCTCAGAGGGGTCTGATGTTTACAATACAAACTGGCTCATTTGCAAAGACCCCAAGCTGTGCATGAAGTAAAATGCAATTATTATTTCCCAACCCTGTTTAATTAAGACAGTAATTAGGAAATTAATTATACCACTGGTTGACAAACTGAGATTATTTTTGCATCCAACAACAAGCAGTTGTGCCAGAAAATACAGATATCTATAACCAAGGGGTTCACAGTAGCATCAATTTGGGATTTGAGCCCTAGAGATACTAAGATACTTAGTGAATTTGATACTGCATTTGATATTGCAGATACATAGTATCTCTCGCAGTGCTTCTCAAAGTGTGGTCCGCGGACCACTGGTGGTCCGTGAGCGCCCCCTAGTGGTCCGTGAGTATATTGGTAACATTTCACATTTTTAATTAATTAATTAAAGTTTTCCGCACTCTCGCGGGAATATCTCCGCAATGGAGCGAGCTTAAGTTTCACTTTCAATTGCATGATATAACCCAGATAAACACCTTCATCCCACATGTTGCCACTTGTTTGTACAATTTTCAGGCGATTTGTAAAAAACGATGTGTTTTTAGATATTTGTGGAGTTAGGTGGTCCGCGGTTCGTGTGGCTACCAGTCCGCGTCAATCAACGGTAAGTTTTGCCCATTACTTGCCCAGTATTACTTTCAATATTATTATTGTGATTGAGGATTAAATCCGTTTTGAAGACCACCGTTTTATATCGTGCAGTTTAGCGGCAAAATAACGTCAGTTAGCCAGCTAACGCTAGCTTTGTTGAGTTTATGCTAGCTAAACAAGTAGTGGTTGTAGTCTACAGCAGTAATTAATATATTATAGCCTACTGCTTTGGCACTAACGGTTGATAACCGTTTATGAAAATAAAACCAATTGAACTGTACTGAAATAATGACAAGTTTTATAATTGTCTTCGGCTCCTGCTGTGTTTTTAAAGCCTTTGTAAATTATCCATGCTATTTTCTATTTAGAACGAAGACTTCAGAATCTTAAAATCCCTTTATGTTTGGATGCAATTGTGCTAAATTCAACTCTGGAATCAAGCAAATATTAATGTTTGCATGACATTAGTTATTTATATTTTGATATCACTTAATTATACGTTTAATACATTTAAGTCAAGCTAAGGCACATCTGATGGTAGCTAGTTAGTACTCTTACCTGTGAGGCCTCCTCCAAACAGCATAATAACCAGACTGTATCATTAAAACTAAGTACCAGTTCTAGATCCTTGACTTTAGACAAACAATTCAAGAGACAAAATGTATTTAAAGACCAATCTTTATTTGAATGTGCCTCTTAACCTGGAGACTCCGGACTCTCCGCGTGAACGCGCAAACGGAGGGTCCGTCTGCGGCGCGTTGCGGCTGCGCAAGGATCGCGGCCACTCTAGTCAATGGGTGCTATTCCACCAGACGCGCCGCGTTACGGCTCAGAAGCGTCCCAGAAGCGTCTCGCCGCTAGGCTCCGCTCAAAATAGGATTGAAGTCTATTTTTCGACGCGACGCAGCCGTAACGGCAGGCAGGAAGTGGAACGTTCAGAGCAGAGCCGTATAATAGAAGAGTTACGACAACGGAAGTCCAAAAACGGTTATCGTCACGTGGTTCATGTAGACGAGGATCGTTCCCCGGAAGTTCATGGCGGGCAATGTGAATGCACTGATAACAGGAGATAGAACTACGATTTTTGGTAATTATTAGTGAATAAAGGTTTTGATTTGCAATATTTATACAACAAATCGATATGTGTATGTATTTACATCAATATGTTTTAAAAAATAAAATAGAATTTGCTAATATTAAGTGATAATATTAGGATTAGTGTGAACAACTAGTTTACATGGTAGGCTAACAGTGCCTTGGTTAAAGAGCCTGTTGCTGTTTATTTATAGCTTTGAATTCTTTAAAACCAATATTATCTTCTTAAACTTGTATGGTAGTCAGGAGCATCACTTTCTAATGTTTATTGATATATTTAGAGGGAGCGGATCTAAAGTAATGCTTTAAAATTCAGATTAGATTAATGTCTACCATTTTCTTAAATTCATGGTAGTTTCAGTAGTCCCATGGTAATTGAGGACACAAGTTATCTAAATTACTAATGTCATCTTTATGGCTTTCAGAAAGGACAGGAGACCGACAGGTGACTATCAAAGGACTAGCAGCAGCAGCATGATGATGATGATGTTAAATGTGTTGTTTTAGGAACATCCATTGCAAATACATGGAATTCAATAAACATTGAATAGCATATCATGCAGTTTGTCTGTGCCTTTTCCTCCGTGTTGTCCTGGTTTGCTGTGCTGCCTCCTAGTCGCCACCATGGTTTGCTGTGCTGCCTGGGGATGCTCAAATCGCTCCGAGAAAGGAGTACGAATGTACGGCTTCCCCACTGACACAGAGCGGAGGAAAAAATGGCTGGCTCAAGTCAGCAGGAGCAATTTCACGACCAACAGCAAACAAATATGTGAGGTAATTATATACAAACACTGCATTTGCACTTTTTCACAAAACGAAAACCACACCATTGGGAAAGCTTAATGTTTTGTTTAATACAAAAAAACAGGCTCTTCAGGCTCCATTGAATCCCCCTCTGGTTCTTGTGCTGAAAGAGGGATAAACAGACAGGAGAAAGGGTTATACACACCTATATAGCACACCTATTGGATGGGAAATTGCCTTGGGGAGATAAGGTGTGGTATTTGTTCCCAACTGAAGTTATGGAACTTTATTATTTGTGAATTTAATAAAGTATGACAAATGGCATCAGTAACAGATGTGATTTGAATTTCTATAAAGTTGTCTCACATTCTTGGTCATATTTTATATACAGTATGTAATGAGTATAACATGTCCAGTAAGTATAAAGTGTTTCCTAATACTGTGTATTCAACCACTATGGAATATGTATGTGGGCAGACAAGATTCAGACACAGTTGTTCTGTGTGTGAAGTAATGTCATGTACCTGGAAGTTTGGGTTGGCAAAATGGAGTAAGAGAGGGACTTGAAAAACCTTGGTGGCTCTCTACTCCTGTTGTTACAGTTGTCTTGGTTACAGCTCTCACGTGTTTTTTTGTTGCCATTTCCACATCTTTAGAAAATATGAAATAAAAAATTGAAGTGAAATCAACCTCTTCTCTGGAGAACAAACTTTGATTTCTCTGTCTTGTGAGTTTGCAGTCTTGCTCCTCCACCTGTAACATCACTGCCCCTCCACCTGCCATACAGTAGGTTACTAACAAGATTACTTATATAATACAGTGATAGAATACATGTTTAGTATGCTTACTTATATAAAACAGTAGTATTACACTTACCTTGTGTTTTCACACTCACTTAAGTCCCTCTCCCTTTGCCATCAATCCAAAATCAGCTGAGCTGCAACATTATACAGGCAGGTAATAATCAACATAATCACAAGGACACAATATGGCTCTGCTAAAAACACTCACTCTTACACGCACCAAAGTTATATTTATCTAATATTTAACTCCCTCCACCCCCGCATACAATCCCGTTTAGAAGCCCCTCTTCTCTAATTCAACAACGTTGGACTAAATAGACATTAAGAGAACGGAATTTACAATTAAAAGGCTGTTCAACGTGTGTTGCTAACTTGCTTCGGTATCCTAGCTTGATCTGTTAGATTTAGGGATAATCCACTGACAGCCTTTAATACACATGTTAATTTGAATCAGATGTACTGATAATATCCGCAATATAAATCTTTAAACTTCTTCTTACCTTTAAAAGTCCGTCACAAACGGTTATTATGCTGCAACTCTACCGCTCTGCTAGCCTTGGCGCTAACTTCCGGGGAACGAATGAGAGGCTCCACGATCCGCCATTGCTGTAAAAAAGTGGTCCATTGGAGTGAACGGAGATGTCATAACTCTTCTATTATACGGCTCTGGTTCAGAGCATATATATATATAGCATATATATATATAGCCAGTGGCGGCTGGTGGAAAATATTTTTGGTGGGGCTGTTGATATAGTGAGTAAACATTTTTTTTTGTTGGGAGAAATGACCCCTTAAATGAGGACTTCTGGTGATGTAATGGCGCGTTTCCAGTGCAGCGCGGAGCTCGCTTTAATGCTGCGTTCAGACCGGACGCGATGCGAATATTCGCTTCGCTCTAAACGCTCCTATCGCATCGCTCTAGTCGCTCGAGTTTCACCGCGGCTGCCAGCTGTGTTTACTCGCATCATTCAAACAAGACGCGCTGGCTCGGGAGCTACAACTACAACAAAATGAACATATTTTACCGTGATTAAATTGTAATACACGTTTCTAAATTATGCCGACGTAACAACATACTGATACCGGTTAGTAAAAACCATGAATTAATGCTTTGACAAGTCTGCAGACTGACGGCAGGCGAAAAACCTTTTAGAATGGTTGTTTTCTGAATGGAGCTTGGCTAAGCTAACGTTATATATACTCCGACCGTCCACACTCACAACAACGGCCTATACAGACATAAATAAACCAGCGACTGTATTCTCCATGACACAGGCAGTCTGTGGTTTGTACTTGTTTAACTTTTGTCTAGTTTCTGAACAGATCGTATCTGTCCCCGGCTGTTTGAAGAGCAAGCATGGGAAACAAAATATAGCATTTACCAGTTTGCATCGTTTGCATCCAGCTAGCCTCGTTGATACGTTTTGTCTTTTTCACGAGCTTGCTGTGATATATACAAATCGGGTTGGTCCGGTCCAAGGTCTTTAAGTATCAATTTATCTCCCAAACTTCTCCTTTCGAAAGGATTGGAGAGTAGCTCTTGCACAGAATTGGGTGCGGACCGAGGTCCGGCGACTCCACCTGCACACCATTCTCATCCAACTTCTGCGTCACCTTGGTCACTCACGAGTCTAAAAAAACAACTCACGTCAACGCACGTAAGCAACGTGGGCGCCAACGTGAGCGCCCTCGTGACCAAAATATTTGACGGCGCTGATTGGCTGAAATTATGTTTCGGCGGCACAGTTTACTATTGAGACTTTTGCAACGTGCTGGTTGCTGCTGTTTGTCTCGGGGGCTCCGCCCGGTAATGATAAACTAATGCCATGGGCAAGGCCAGGCAGGAAACATGTGACTTATCAGTAACTTTAGACATCGTAACACAATTTTAAACGAGATTTTATTGTAGATTATACATTTTACTGATACCAATTGTATGATATTTACCTTGTTCATTAAAAATAAAAATAAATATATTTTTTAAATATATATTTTTTAATTTAATATATTTTTTAATATATTTTGTTGTATGTGGGAAGAGGTGGGGCGGCGCCCCTAGCGCCCCTATGGGCCGGCCGCCACTGTATATAGCATATATATATATATATATATATATATATATATATATATATATATATACATATACTATACTATACTATACTATATATATACTATATATACATATATACATATATATATATACATATAATATATATATATACTATATATACATATAATATATATATATATATATATGTATATATATATATATATATGTATATATATGCTATATATATATATATGCTATATATATATATATATATATATATATATATGCTATATATATATATATATATATATATATATATATATATATATATATGCTATATATATATATATATATAGCAGATATATATAGCATATATATATATATAGCATATATATATATATACACACACACACAAACTCATTTTGCAGACCCTATCCCTCCGTAGTAGTTCAAATAGGAGGAGAAATGCCAGCGTTCTCCTCCGGTTTACAGGCACTGTGTAAATTATATATATAGAATAATGATGATTTTACCACTAAAATACAGCAACACATCTTTGATTCATGTCGTTTATAACAGGGATATTACAATTATTATTAACTTTGTCTGTACAAAGTAGTCTGTCCAGGAAATATGCTCAAATCAACTGAAACTGCGAGCCGGCAGGCAAGACGCTCCGCTTCTGAAATGCGCCCGGTAGGGTATGACGCCGGAGGAGGCCGGACCAAAACCGCGGCGCAGCCGTTACGCGACGCAGACGGACCCGGTGGAAACTAGGGGTTAGGGTGTAGGGGGCGGTTTGGGAATGGCAGCGCCATAGCGCTGGGGAATGGGCCCTCGAGCTGGTTTCTCAAATGTACATACCCTACATACCGTACCTTTAAACAGTGGTGTTACATTTGGAAACAAACAAACAAATACATTTCAGTATCATCACTATTGGTGTAATACTTATACTGTAGCCTACATATCATTGTACTTGGGTTGAATTAAGGCAGCATATAAGCTAATACATCAAATGTAGAAAATTCCTTCCTATTAACTTTAGTAACACATCAAGAAAATACGTTTGGCGCCCACCAGTGGCTGACAATTAATAATGTTTAAACTGACACCACTTGATGTTACTAGGAAGCATTTCCTTTCACAATAAATGTTAGTCACAGTTTTGCGCTAACCAGTCAACAACATTCCTCATTATATGTTTATAAATGTAACCAAATACATATTACTGATGCCTGTTTTGGTTCCTTTAAAGCTGTGATTTTTTTCTTGTTCATAAACATTGATAGGACTGTTTTCTTGTGGTTCCATCATGTTCTTTGTCTCTCTCTAAATGAGAGTGTAGAGGTGAAAGGGTTTCTTGTTTGTTTTCCATCCCAGTGCTGGTCCCAGTGTTTGGAGGGGAGCTGCTCTTCAATCAGGACTGAAGGGCGACTTCACCCTGAAGCTTTGCATTAAGGCAACATGAGATAACAATGGAGGAAAGAGAAGCCCCTGTAATGACCGCTGTTGTCTGACAGATGGCAGTGTTGAACAACATTGATGTGCTGCTCAAACAGCAGAGCAGGGCAGACCCTCATGTTAAAATGAGGACAAACACATACTTGAAGTTTTTCTCTTTAAAGTTGTTTTTGTGTTGGAGCGCTCTCTATGGACATAAATAATCGTTGTCTTTTGTATCACACTAACAATTACCTGTGACCTTTCTGTGATGTTTTACTTTCACACTAAAACAGCTTAACTACTCAACAAGAAAACCATTGGCAACAGCTACTCTCAACATTCTGTTTCCATAGTAACACACAAACACTCAGTGTGAAGGTGCTCTAAAGGTTATTGCTACTGTTTAACCCATGGGTGATTAAAGAGAAGAGTTTAAAATACATTCTGGATGAGATTTGTACTTGTAGTTGAGTATTTTTAAGACCATAGTATTTGTACTTTTACTTAAGTTAGGGATCTGAGTACTTCTTCCAACACTGGACAACTACACATAGAAGATTAAAACATTGCAGTTGTACAGTTGTTTTGTTGTCATGGTGACTTTCTGTTGGCTTTCTTTTGAGATGAGTTGCATTTTGCAGACAGAACTTTAAGCACTATCATCATCTCAGCGACAAAAAAAAAAAAAATGACATTTGTAAATGATTGATGTTGATCAAATGGGGAAATGGTTTTCTTATGAACCCTTATTTATCTCCTTAACAGACACTTTTAGAAATGTTCTCTTAAGCATTTTCTTTGTAACACTTACTGAAGTCATGTTTCCAATAACATCCAAAAATCTAAGTGAGAAAGCAATTAGAAATACTTGTTATTAACAGTCATAAAGGAACTTTATTTGGTTTCTGATTTCATTAATAACATCTCTCAGTTCAAATGAAACACTTGTCTCTGGCCTGCAAGTTAAAGGTTGAAATCTTTAAAATGGCCACCCAGTGTAAATGGGGCACAACCTCTTACTGTATAATACTGTGCTTGTAAAAATAACAAAAACAATGACGGTCTGATCCAATAAGAGAGCAAAACAGACCAAGGGAAATAATAACTGACATACAATATTTACACTTTACAATGGCTTTTAAACATGGTACAGTTATGTAAATAAACACGGTACATTTAGGATTTACAAATGGTAACATTTAACGACTAATCGACACAGCACTGACATATATTTTCCAGTGGAGAGCGGTTACTCTGACTGTCGAACACATCTGAACAAAACAAAACACTACTTGCACACTGCTGCAGGGCTTTACTGACTTCAATCATTCTGCAGTGGTGAGAAGACAAACAGTGCATGTGGACACACTGACAGAAGAGAAAGAAGTGCGCCGTCAAGTTTTTACCAGTTGAATCCCTCCTTGTTTAACAGCAAGTCAAACACAAATAACATCAGGGGAAATTGGCAGACTCAAAGTGCAACGCCCAGCTGATGAACGATGCTGTAAATGGATGAATAATCCAGTCCAAGGAAATCAAAACCGTACGAAATCCTAAAGGAATGGTATGAAGGTGAGACAGATACGGTAAAACATCTCGTTGGACACGGTCGAGGGGAACTTGGAACGCTCACAGCGCTGAAGTCATCCGGCTTGGCTCGCTCACTCGAGGACAAAGTGAGCGTAAATGTAAAACATACAAACACCAGAGCTAATGCTGCATTATTTGGTGTTGGTGTAATTCTCTGGAACACAATCAGTCTGTCAAATCTGTTGAGACTCCACAGCGTCTGCCAGTATCAGGACAGAGCGTCCAACTCATGCCCGAGCAGAGAGTCGGAGCCAGGCTGGAATATGTGTGAAAAGTACTTTCTCTGTTGAGTACAAAGAAGTGAACTTATAAGGTAATAAAAGAGCCTGACTGTGAGGCTGTAACATGATGAAACCCACAATACAAACATAGTGTGAGGGTTTAATAGAGTCCACTGTATTAAAAACAAAAATAAGATCGAAGCACCGTGGCGACAGCGATGGAAAAGATGTATTTAACACATCGTAAAACATATAAAATAACTGAATAAACACGGCTCTATGGCTCACAAGCTACACTGACAATGTGCCGAGTTGTGCTCCATTTCCCTTTATCGTCGTTTTAGTCCACAAAACTCACTTTTTTGCGCTTCGATTATTCAAGCAGTGGTTATACTGGTTATAAAAACATCATATATTTCAGCATGTTGTTTGAGAAAAAACGTATAAAAATCACCAAAGAATGCAAAAGAAATATTCTTTAAAAACACTCAAGAGAGTCTTGTGCACAAACTGGTGATATCGCAGTTAAATATTTAAATAGATAAATAGTTCATTGGTACCTGAGCGAGGACAACAAAGCACCTTTTAAAGCACAGAGGTGTGAGCCCCCTTTCACTGGAAACTCTGAGATGCTTCCCACTGTCCACAAGGTCCTACAGAGTCTCAGTATTTAGTGCAAATCAAGAAAGTCTCCGACTGTCGGAGTCCATGACGTAAAGAGCGCTGCAGTCCTTATGTCTTTGGTGGTCTGTAGGGCAACATCGGCACAGGTCTGAAACATAAGCATCAATTCAAGACGTTATCACCACAGTAAAGATCAAATGTTGCATATCACGACCAACATGTACATGATTTTCCATTTTTCTGAGATAAAGATTCACGTCATACACTTCTGTATACTAATGCTTCATATTTCCTTTCAGACACGCACCTTGTTGCATTAATCCGAAATAAACACGCCATGTCTCATGAATAAGCTCGAGTCATTTCGAAGTCTATTCCAAAGTCACAACGGTAATCTCATTAGGTCGGACTGACTGCAGTAACATTTTTTATTAAATTGAATTCATGTAAAGGCTGCAGCGGTACAAGGTTAGAGCAGTGTAATAAAGATATCACCTCACGCACACGGAAAAAAAGCGTTTCAATAAACCAGGAAACACTGCAGCGCTGCCAATGAGACAACTTTTAGTTTGTAGGAGAGTGTTTTCTTCGGATAAGTCCAAAGAAATATACTTTTATGTGGTCTGGTGCAAAGAAAGAAAAGAAAACAGCTTAAAGCCAAAATACTAAATCACATCATCACTCCCAATTGCATGGATGAAGTTAGGAATATGTGTATCACCGCTAATCAATAATAATGATCCAAACAGGGTTACAAAGTGCTTCTCAATACAAGATAAGTAACCAAACGGAATATAGTTAAATTGATAAAAGTATGATCTGAATGAAGGTTTCAAAGCAACAATAACTTGAAATCCCTCAGTGATGCAGCCTGTACAGAACAGAAAACACAAAATGTCTTCCTTGCTATCACTATTTTCCTGCAGTGTCATCCCTTCTTCTCGTGCACCAGGTGCCAAACACCGTGCAATATATATCACATCTGAATAAAACTGTGATAAACATTAAGGTGATGGACAGCGACGTCTGAATGACAGAAAGCCATTCATTTAACAAGACAGATGAAGCCAGCTCTGTATTTCACGTCTGAGATTCCTGTCACGTAGCTCTGACCTGCTGGGTAGAGGGATGTTGGGCGGGGGCCTGGGCACCGTGGGGATGGGGATGGGGAGCGGGCGATTGGCTGGGAAGTGGACCCCCGATGTGGCACCGTGACCCAGCCGAGAGCTCCTCCCTAGAGGGTCTGCAGGCAGGGGCTTCTGGGGAGGACTCGGCTTCATGTAGTCCTGAAGAAGAAGAAGGAAGATCAAGGTTAACAATCTATACGTGGTTATATTGGTATATAAAAAGAGAGCCAATAGGGTGGCTGTGGCTCAGGGAGGAAATGGTTGTCAACCAATCGGATGGTCGAACATGTCGAAGTGTCCTTGGGCAACATACTAAACCCTAAATTGCTCCATGGCCACTGGTGTGGAGATGCTTTGTAAATCACTATGGATAAGTTCCTGTGCAACAAAAATGTTGTCCTATATTCAAGATTCAAGGCTTCTATTGTCATTTGTACATAGCTACTGTGTAGTTGTGACAATGACAATCTGAGGTCACAGGCTCCTCCAACAGTGCAACACAATAAAACAGATAATAGTGCAAGTACATCAAATCAAATAGAATATAATAGAAATAGTGCAGAGTAGTCTATATACAAGTCATTGGAATATTGATATATATAAGTTGCAAACAGATGAATGTTATGGATTTTCTTTCAAAAGTTCAGGTGTTAAATGATATGATGATGTTATTTGTGTTTGACTTGCTATTTAAATAGTGCATACAAGTGCATGATAATGGTGAATGGGTCCTGAGGAATGACAGATTTGTTTCCGAATTAAATTGATTTAAAAATGCACATCAGCCTTGTTCTGAGTTGGTATCAATAGATATGTCCTAGATGCCAACTGACTTTAATTTGAAAAACACCACAAATCCCATTACTGTTATCTTGAGTGAAAGGGAACCTGAATAATATATCAGGACCCCTTCTACCTCCCTCTGAATATGGATTAGCTGTACGGCAGACACAAGCAGACAAAAGCTTCACTAGAGGGCGATGTGTTATCTCCTCTGATGCCACCGCTAACACGAGATGAATCCCAAACCTCCTCTGTGTCCGCCACCTCTGCGGCAGTGTGTGTGTGTGTGTAGAAGTTTATCTGTACAAGGTGCCATCATGTGTTACTAATCTACTGCAAGGAGGCGAGGCAGTGATACATATCTGCCACCAGCAGACCTGCTACCGTCACACACACATGTATGCACAGAACCACGACACACATGGACATATATAAGCTATATGCACACACAGAGAAACAAATAAGTGTAACACAGCGAGAACAAGGGAGCTGCAAGGTTTAAAACATTCATGAGTGCAGTCGAAGCGTGACTGGGTTTTGTCAGGACAACACTCAGACTTACTGTGGTGTTAAAATGATCAAATAAAAAGAATACATTCATTTGGAGGCGCCTTTCACGACACCCAAGGACACCGTACCACTTAATGATCTTAATTAATTGTCCTATTATCAATTTAAGTAACGGTTTACTACGACTCCACTTTACGAGGGAAATACTTTTACCGCACTACATTCATTCCAGCTTTAGTTACTTTAAAGATTCTGATTAGCATGTTTTAAACATATGTGCAATTAAAGGTTAAGATAGTACTTTACTGATCACTAGGGCAGGAATTCACAAGCTAGATGAATAGCTTATAAAAAATTCAATAAAGCTCCTCCTTCACCAACTGAAACATTAAAGTTATGAACACATAAATGCATCCATAATTAAATTCAAAAATAAATAAATTAGGCCTGTAAATAATTACTATTTTTCATTTTCAATGTTTTCTTTTCTAAACCATTTTTGTTTTTGGTCTTAATAGGGAACGTTGGAAATTACAGACTGAACCACTTCCTACTGACCAAGCTGACACATTATTTGATTTGTCCTAAACCAAAGATATGATTTTTAATATCAGCAAATATTGACATTTAAGCAGCCAGAACAGTTCTGGGAGCTTTCAACTGAATTGCCTCGGTCACAAATTAAGCAAAAAAACGTTGTGTGATCCAGTTAGAGAAAATCGGTGTGAATATAAAGTGAAACTAACACAGACTTTACACATTCAGCGTACTACCCACTGTGATCTTTAGTGCACATTACTCCCTGACAAATCCTACATGTGTAACTTCTGGACAGTTTAGTGAATAACGACTCCTCCAGTTACAAAGCGGCCTGTTCTTCAAAGGCTGAAGATGAAAACAAAGATGTTAACAGACAGATGCGTCCGCTGAAATGCACGAAGAATCCAGCACCGATGTGCATTTTAACGCTGCTCTTGGAAGAAAATCTCACACTGTGTAACTGGAGCCTTGGTTGTGTGCATATATCTTAATTCAAAATGAAGGATTGCACCATCCTCTGTTGCTTATGCATGATCTATGAGGCTTGGGCTTACAAACACCTTTCACAATCCTCCGGAGGAACTGAACTATGCGTGTTGGTCTGGCCAAAAGCAAGGCTGTTTCTCTAAATCCTGAAAAGATAACATTTTAAAATGTGTGAAGCTGCAGTCTAATTGTGCAGTGCATCCAAATAAGGTCCGAGCTTGTTTGCCTAACATTTGACTGACTTCCCAGGTATCTGATATGTATTTTTCAAGATAATAACGAGCAGGTCTGTTTGAGAGAAATGTCCATCTCCCGCATGTTTTCTTATCATGCTCTGCCTCATTGTAATAGATGTAGGAGAGGTGTTATTCTCTTGGAAACACCTCAACATTAATGAGGTGCAATTGGCACACATGCATAAGATAGCCTGCAAAAAAGTATTTTTAAAATGAGACATATTGGCAAAGACAGCAGCAGAGGTCGTGTCAAGTATTCCAATGAGCTTGTAAAACACTTTTTGTAAGGGTCCTGTGCGTCCTTGCTGGCCTGTTATTAAACCTCAACAGATCCTGTTTCTGACCTATGAGTGCTGTTTCTACTCGCTCCATCTGTTTCATTACAGCGCAATGAGATAGGAGATAATAGCAGGTAGTGGCGTTTCATTGTTTTGGCAGGTCAGCGAGCAGCTTATTTAAATAGCAAGCGCTAGCCTTTCAGCCAAAGTGCATCATTAGTTGGCAAACGTTGATATTAATCAGGGGTGATGTGCTGCAACGCTTTATATGGCAACACAAAATCATCCCAGACTGAATATTAAGGCAGTCGTTTTTGCTGAAGAAGTAACAAGGGAATTGATTCTTTGTTCGAAAACCAAAAACTGTTCTGAAAATCTGATAAAAGGTCCTAACTAGACCCTGCTTTCTTTGTTAAGCCAAACATGTTGTTAAACCTGGTTTAATTTTTCCAAAAGTATTCTATTTTATGAGCTTATTATACGTGTGATGTAACACACTCGTGTTAACTAGCAACTATAGCTGTGAAATAAATGCATTGGAGAAAAAGTAGTCTACAGTATTTACCTCTATGGGAATGATATCATAAAGTAACAGACATTTGAAACACTCCAGTTGAGTACATTATCTTGTACTAATTTCCAGAGTAAATCAAAGTACTTAGTTACTTCCCACCCCTGCTGCTGCTCACCTGAATGATTAACCTTGGAGGTATGATAACTGGATCTCTGTACGTCTCCCTGTAAGTTCTTCCTTCATGCGTTTGCCTTAACATCTAGGATTAGCTTACGCTTCTTATCCAACATGGAGAAACAGTCACATCACAAAGCTTGTGTCTTTATCTTTTTTTTAAAGCAGCGGGGATCCGTCTATTCCCCTGCGCTCCCTGCTGGGTCTCACAGAGAACAGACATCCAGCACAGCTCCCTGCGCTGCGCCGCTACAGGAACGCATCAGGATTTGGATGCACCACCAAATCCAGCAGACAGATGGATTTACTATCTCCACCGCATCCAATACCGCTGGCTAAGCAGAACGCAGCGTCTTACTCAGGAGGTGGGTCACGGGGGGAGACGGATTGAATGTTGCAGTCGATAATGTGGGCAAGCAAGCGGACCGCAGTGCAGGAATGTAGTAATACTAACATTCAATGCTTTGTTACAACATTTACACACGACCGTACAGGTCGCTGTCTCAGTTTTACAACACTGACTATAATTAGCATATTCTTTTAATCACTGCAGACCATTTTTGAATCTAGAGTATCTCAGCTTTAAGATTGGTTTCTTATATTCCATTCCACTCCATTGGTTGCGGTTCATTTGACTATGAAAATCTCATGGCTTTGCTTTACAAAGATCATTCATCACAGTTTCCTATTTAGAGTCAAAGTTACATAACTTTCATGAGGTAATGCATTGTGGAAAGGGACTGATTTAAAAATTCTTCATCTGTGTGTCCGAAGTAGCTGTGACCAACCGTATTTCTTTGTTGTTGATTTGCCAACATATATCTCACTGTTTCCTTGCCCTTGAAAAGGGTTGTTGACAAAATGATCTCCCTGCAGTGGATTGACCTAAAGAATGAAATGTGAACATCTACAGTTCCATGAAATCACGTGAAATGACTGCAAGACCCAGAGCAGTGAGATGTTTTATTATGAATATAACTTATGAGTGCAATGCTTGTTTTGTAGCTGACTCATATCTTGGATGGCTGTCCTCAAACGCACCACCAAGGATTCATATTTCCAATGAGAAGTTACTTTGACATTTGGAAAGAAGGTTCATTTTTACACTTCATTAAAATTAAATTATATTAAAAGGTAGCCTAGAATTTACAGGAAATCAATGTAGAAAGTTGTGTTTTGGTTCATAAATGGTACTTGAATTGATGGGCTATGTATGGTCCAGTAAAGCTGTGGTCTACACAGAAACGTGTAGTAGATATATTAAAATATTACAAGACGGTTTCTGATGAAGTTAAAGCTTCTTGGAATATATGAATACTTGATTGAAACAAACCTGGTCTGCTCTGCAGGACGTCTGCTGGCGTGGCAGGCTGAGGAAAGGTGTCACTCGGGGGGGAGAGAGGGGCGTGTGGGCGGGCAGGACCCTGTGGTAGGCCGGCAGAGGAGGAAGGATGGGATGGCCCACGCTCAGAGACACCGGCATGGGCTGGCTGATTTGCAGTGGCTGGTATAGGGGCAGTCTGCGCAGGCTGTGGGAGTGGAAGCTGTGGGGGGGGAGGAGAGGCTCCGCACTCAGGAGAGACGGCTGGAAAGAGGAGAGAGGAAGATAGGGGGGGTTTGTTTAGCATGAAACACTTGAAATAACTAAAGGACAAGTTAAACAAGAAAGTAGAAAGAAAGGGAGGTGATAGAAAACTATTTCTGCTAAAAAGTTAGCAATGATTGAGAGTCAGACCAAAACATTTCAGATGTGTGTATCTCAGACTGCACTGTAACTTGTATTCATGTATCTTTGCTTTTAAATGAGTGTTTTTAAATGCCATTTTATATCGTTGCTTTGAAATGAGTGTTTTAAAATGTCATTTCATGATATATTTTGTAATGCTCTTAATGTCTTTCATTTTTGAATTGCCTTGTGTTGAAATGTTCCATATAAATAAACTTGCCTTGCCTTTATGTGGTCAGGCTCAAATATACAAGCATTTGTGATAGGTGTTAATAATAATGTTCTCTGTTTATTTAAGTCTCACATTGTAAGACTAAGCCCGAATGCACAATACGAGCAACCTGAAACCAAAGCTTCTATATGGAAGAAATCATTTATTTAATATTTACACAAAGATTTAAAAAGGCCTTTTTATATAAGAGTTTGTAACACTTTCTCCCAGACAATTTTGTACCCTCCAACATATTATCTTGTGCAGTACTGGTTTCTTTTGTCAAGGAACTTTTCTGAGTATTACTTGTACTTCCATCTTGTTAAAAAGGTAAGGAATTCAGATTTTCTCACTTTAAATGATGTAAAATAACTACATTTCTTTCGGTCTTCGACTTTAGGGTCGGACAAAAAGAACACCAAGCCATCATTTTAAGTACCTTGGTAAGGTTGCACAGTTTTTGTGCAAGTCACATTTTTGTGGTCTGTTTTGATCTGGTCTAGTTATCCTCTGGTCTATTCAGATTGTTTGTTACTGTTCTTGGGACCCTTTTCAGATCAAGTCTCTTAAAAAGAACCTAAACTTGTCATATCGTGGTAGGTTATGGAAAAAGTTTCAAAATGATCAAATATCTCTACATTTAAAGAAGTCAAATTGGGCTCTTATAGACTTCATTTTGATTATAAGATGGAATAAACAAAAAACAACACCTTTAATGTTCATTAAAAATAAATGTGCTTGCCTTGTTTACTGATAACTCAAAAGCTTTAACCTGAATTATTAAAGTTTAGTTCAGCCATTAAAAGTAAAACTCTGCTTCGGACATAAAACTCTCGTTAGTGTGAAAGAGCTGATGTCAGAATCAGCCATAAAACTGGGGAACAGCGTTATTAGAGATGACGCTCTGTAATAGTTGAAGGCAGAGTCTGACCACATGTCCTGACCAGCTGTTAGCCCTCTGCTCAGAACAAAACCAATAACGCCTAAAATGGCCAGAAAGGATTTGGCAGCTGGACAACAATCACACACTCACACATGCACACACACAATGCAGATGTAGAAAAGAGAATGGCTGGAGCGGCACCATAATAAGGATGGACAGGCTGTTTCAAAAAGTCATTCTGGTGGACAGAATAATACACAACATGAACTGGACGACCCTCTGCATTCAATTAGGATATAATTACACCTTTTTACACTGTTGCTACAGATACGGCACACTGCAAACACACACTAACACTCATGAATATAAATGCTTTTGTTTGTGTCACACATACATTAATAATAGGGAATCTCCGGCTGTGCTCATCGTTTCCAACAAACAAATCAAAGCCTGCTTTCCTCCTCCGCCTAAATCAATCAACTCTGCTCCCCCCTAATCATAAACAAATCTGTTTTTATCACAAACAAATATTCAAAGGGCTCAAATAACAACCTCCTGAGTCTCACTTAAATAGTGCAATCTCTCAATTACATTTCCTCTGCATCCCGTCAACAAAAGCAGCGTAATTAATATTTCTCAGAGAGGTAGAGAGGGAGATATATAAAGTGAGTTTGAATCAATTATCCAGCATTTGTTTTTGTCAACAAGCCTGGCGACTTTAAACCGAGGCGTGGATGATAGTGAAGTGATCTTATAGTGCAGGGGTATTCAACTAAAATTCAACGAGGTCCAGTTAGAGAAAATGTCCCCATGCAAAGGTCCGGAACTTCAAAATGTCTAAGTTGCTTCATGAATTAGTGTGATATATATTGAAGTAGCCTGAAGCTTTATCAACGTCTGCATGTAATCAACAACTGACTGCCAATCAAATAAAGAAAGTACAATTAAAAAACAACAATATTTATTGTAAATTAACGTTGAACTATACAGATATACAGTAAATACTGTAGATATGTGTAATGTTCCTCTCGGGCTGCATTTAAAAATAAGATAGAGAAAATAAATAAAATAGCTTTTGAAGTGTCCATCTTAAAAGTGCTTAATTTTAGATAAATAAAATAAAGTGTAGCAGCAGCTTGAGTTTCCCTTTTTCTTTGTTAACCGTGTCACATCATGACTTAACAGTTTCAGACGATTATCGAACAATATCAGTCTTTACACATCAGAACAATTGGACAGTTTTAAAGTTTCTCTTTCTTTCCCTCTTGAGTGAGAAGTCCCTGACTCACTTTCTTTTAATTCAGTGCGAGAATTGAGCTGGAGCTTGTCCTGCCAGGAGTTTAAATCTGGGCTGAAATGGTGTCAGGGCCATTCTCATACACACATGCAGGTGCTCATTGGTTAGCCTCGGTTAGCCTGCCCTGGAACGATATTTAGTTTTAATTTTGATCCTGGTCGACTGATCATATATTGATGACAGTATGGCTCTGAGGCTGCTTATTTTTTGTGACCTCAGTTCTGACTTGAGAGGGAATGTTTGGTCAAACACTTTGTGTTTTGTCTCATAGTGGCGTGTTGGCACTTTTAATGAGCGCCACGGTCTCTGAACAAATGAGACACACTGGTTCTGTGCTCCCAGCAGGATGAACATGAATGAGTCCACTCAGGGTTAAAAGCTCTGCTCTTCTTGGAGAGCGCCATGTGTAATTATTTGTCTCTCCCTGTCTGCCGCTAACACGCCTGTTCACCCTCCTCTCCGCTTCTCTCCCTGTATCGCTAATTATTCTCTTCACTCACTTTCCTCTCCGCTTCTCTCTGCCGCTCTCTCGTCTCTTCTTCTGTGCTTCTCTCCCTGTATCGCTCATTCCTCTCTTTCGCCCCCTGTCGGCGGCGGTTAAAATAGAATCGCCCGTCAAAATTGAAATCCCCTATTAATGTATTGATTATAAGTCCGGGTCCGTATAGGTCGGCGTCTGGGTCCGGATCCGGACCGCCTGTTGCCGACCCCTGTTATAATGTGATTAAGAAATAATTCTAATAAAATGGACCATGACAGACACACACATGGGTGTATATGAAAAGACATTATACACATTATTAATGCCGTGTATTGCAGGGAGTGGCTCACCTTATAAATGTTGGCTGCACAGGGTTTGGGTGGAGGCTTGCGTTTTGGGGTGGGTCTGTACATGGACTGAGTCCTCATGGGGCTGGTGGGCCTGCTGGCCTCCAAAGATCTATACACACAAAACAAGAACGTAAGGTAACGATCTGCAGCTTTTTGTTTTTAACCAAATAGATATGCACTTACTGTATAGTATTGCAATTTTGTTTGGTTACTACTATTCTTTCTTTTTAAGAGCTTTAATTGACCTACATTTTCTCAAACTGTTCTTCAAATGGAAATACTTAATTATCATATGCCTATTTTATTGAGTCTCATCAAGTATTGTCTATCTAAAAACGATGTGTTTGTTTATGTTTTTGATTTGTACACAACTTGTTCATGTATCTATTTAACATAATGTTAAGGTGTGTGTATTATAATGTATAATATGCAGAGATTATGCATTTTAATATACTGAGCAGCAATTCATTAAAATATATTGTATTTGAATATTGTATGCTTTTTACAAGATGGTCTGAATGAGTCTCTCAATTTGTACTTTTGTGATACGAATGTTCTCAGGTGAATCTAAAAAAGATAGGCTATTTCTCCCCGTGTGTAACATATCACTTAAATAAACAAGAAACTATGAGCTTCAGGTTTAGCCATATTCGATTGTGATGAGTGATGGTTGCTTGTTTTTGATGCCAGTCCACTGACAATCAAACGTGATGAAAACATGTGCATTTAAATCAATGACTTATTGCATTACAACTTGGTAGAAACATCTCATTAAAACAAGATCGCAGGAATAAGAACTAAACTTCTGACAGAGCCTCAATTTGTTATGTTATGTTTTGTGAAGAGACGTGTCACCTGAGTTTCTCCAAGGTGCTCTTCTTATTGTTGAAGAGGAGCCGCAGCAGAGCCTTCCTCTTCATGAAGATGATGAGGGTGGTGACCAGCAGGCTGATCAGGGTCACCAGGATTGCCACAGTAATGACCACACTGTCAGCTGACGCCATATACGACAACACGCACATTAATACACACGCACGCACATCTACAGCACAGAATGACAGGACATGAGGCAGAGACTGTTACAGTTAGGACACGGTCAGCAGCACAGTGTGTAAATCACATTTCTCTGTAATTCACTCAAACTCAATTAACTTCTCATTTAAAGCTACAGACTGAACACAATGTAATGTATTTCTGCATGGAGGATGTTCTAGAAAAGTTACACTACTTATCCATCTAGAAGTGACTCTACAAGAAAAGAGATGTCTACATGAGAGAGGATGGAAATGAAGTCATGCACGCTACCTGCCACTCTCATCGGGCCGCTGTCGATGCTCCCACCGAAGCCGCCGTTGTCGCAGAACGGAGGTGCCCAGTGTGCTTCACAGTGACAGTTCATCTTGTTGTTGCACACCTGCAAACACGGGAGTTGTACCATACATAATATGAAATATTGATACTCCCTTTCTCCTGCATAAAATAGTACTTAGAGGCATTTGTATTCCTACCAGCTAAACTCCAGATTTAAATGATGTATGGGTGCGTCCAGAAATAACAAGATGAAACCTGATTTGGTTTATTTTTCATACATAAACCTCTCTCATTTGGTTAGTCCAAGTGATTTTTAATATGAGAGGACACTAGCTCCGCGTGTGTGTGTACTGAGAGTCATAATAGATCAAACATGTGCATGGGAGAGTCCATCCCAGAAAGCGTCAGGATTCCTGAGCACAAGTTTGATTCAGGAGGATTCCCTGGCGAGGTGACGCAGTCCAGCTGTCAGTGTGGAGGGAGGAGAGAGAGGGAGGAGAGAGGGATGAAGGGACGGAGGAGAGAGGGATGAAGGGAGGGAGGAGAGAGGGAGTTGTGCAGATGTGGGATTTACATTAAACACAGGCGTGCAGTCAAGTGCCTTCCCTGCCTCCAGGCGACGGACACTTGTTCACACCGGGGCTAAGAGGCACTTGGGAGGGCTTAAAGAGATGTTTTTATTTGGTGCATTAAGAGAAATGTGACAACAGCAAAGCAAATCTCTTTATGTTGCTACAAGGAAATGATCCGTCTCTATTGAATCAAGACTCAGGACACTAACTGTAAAATGAGAGTGGGCACATATTTCTTTAAAATCCTGTTGAGGTTAAGATGCATATTAATAAAAAGTGTGCAGTGACAGTTCATCTCCACTGTACGCTCATTTGAAGAAGTACTTTCGCTATGTCTGATGTAATAGTATGCATTCTTCAACAATTGGATTAGACACACACACTGGCTCTTCACTTCCTGAGCCTCAGTTTCTCATATCAGGACAGATTGCACTTCACATGTGTATACTCATTTGTGTTGAAGATGTCTGTATGGGTATATAAGGTATAGAAAAGAAAAAAACACATAGACACCAATGTACCTGGAAAATACAATACATGCAGGGCGAGGTAAAGAGAGTTGTCTTGCAAGCGAACAATATTCTTTAAACTCCCAGAGTAAAATCAGATAATCACTGCGTTTCCAGTCAGGTCTCGTACTGTGGGAGGTGTTCGGAGAAAATGGGAGACAAATTGATTCGGCAGATATGCCTGCAGGGGGAACATGCAGCTCAAGTCTACACTCCTAATGGGAAACATTTCTTCATACTTTATTCTCTTGCAAAGTATTTTTCAAAGTTATTATTTGTTATTGCAGTGAGAACGTCAACTGGCAGCTGTGTTGTTGAGAATAACACGTTTATTTTTATATTGATGGACTAAATTGGTACAGAGATGTTTGTTCATTAAAGTAAGAAACAAGAAAAAGTTGGGGAATACACAAGTGTATATAATCTCTTTGCCGTATACGATCAGAGATAAGTGTGAGCTAAACTAGTCCCTGGTGGATTGTGGAATCTGTAAACTAAACATAAAGTCACCCCCTGTTGAATTATTGATGTGAAAAACTAAGAGAGAAAGGTGAACATCTTCTTTACACTGCAACACAACTAGCAGTGTGTTCTCTTACTGCAATGCTGCACTGTTTTCCTCTCACTGTACAGGGGGAAGATGATGGACAACATCTTAAATAGACCATAAATGATGCTGTTAAACGGGATTGATTTAACCTCAGTGGGACAATGAAGATTGATCGCACAGAATGGGAGCATCTGACATAACTCACAGGCTGCAGTGTAAATACACTGTTGCTCTGCTTCTGTATGCAGTCAGAGGGCGGTAAGACACTCTTTAGTCAATTGGTGGAAGTGACTAAATTAATACACACAGAGTCCTCCCAGAGCTGTTCAACATGCTACAGTGCATCATTTAACACTAAATATTGAACCAGCAGATCATTTGCACTCACCCCACGTCCATTGCACTTCCCAGAGCACTCGTGCACACCGAAGACACTGACATTCTGACACTGGCGATTCAGGCACACCTGTAAAGGGGAGAAATCATTAGGCATTTAGTGAGAGAGATAATAAGGTTTAATACAGAAGATGTGTGTACAGTTGGATCACATCTGTCGTGTATGTGCACAGGTTTAGTAGCAGGTGCATGATTTATACCTGCTCCATGTTCTCTACCGAATAGGAGAGTACAGTTGCTGATTGAGATGGAAAAATACTTAAAAAACTATAAACAATATTAAAAAATTGTGAAATTGCCGCACGTTTCACGAGGTGAAGAATCTATAAACACAATATACTGTGATTTGACCGAAAACAAACAAGACTTCCATAATCAAGCTATTCCATCTCTTCTAATTGCCTCTAAAAACCTTTTTGAAAAGAACAAATGCACGTGATGAGAAAGACCCAGGCCAGCAACATTTCATGCTAATGTGTGGAGCTCAGTCACATGTTGCAGAGACAACAGACCCAAGCTAACATGGCAGACTGCCATTTTGCACAGAAAGCCCAAAGGTCTTTTAGCTCCAAGGGCAAGCCCCTTGAGATAACAACATAGGCAGAGTGCTGGATGTTCATGAGCGAACTCCAGAGCTGCGAGGGGTGTTGCAAATGCAATCATCCAGCTGTGAGAACTATAAAGGTGAAACCATGGGTATCTCTAAAGGAGCATGTGTCGACTGGATGGGCCAAGTGTCAAAACTTGCATCATATGTTCTGTGTTTCAGGAAATAGTGAGAAAACACAATGTCTTGCACAACTGGATAGGAGCAAATCCCATCAGGGAGTACCAGAGGGGCTGGGGCGGGGAAGATTCCTCAGACACAGAGTTATCATTCTGTAAGTTAACTGCCTTGATGTGTATGTAGCTGAAGAACATTTTAACTAGTACCATAGGGACAAGTAAAGATGCGAGTCAACAATGCTGTAAGAAATAGCACTTTTGTATTATTGAATCTCTGGACACCAAAATGTACTTTTGCGATAGAGGTCAATCAATCAATGTTTATTTATATAGCCCAATATCATAAATGTTACATTTGTCTCAGTGGTCTTCACAGTTTGTACAGAATATCAGTATGACAATACGACACCCTCTGTCCTAAGACCCTCAAATCGTACAAGGAAAAACTTCCAGAGAAAACCCCACAGTTTAAAGGGGAACATGGGAGGTGCTTTAAATGTAATGTTCATCCATTTACTTATTGATAAAGCGGCAGAGAAATGTGGTGACAATGCCCGTATGAGCCGCATATTATATAAAGGAGGCAAGTGCTCCAGCCCAAACTCCTTTTCTGCCTCCTTCGTGGTGAAAGAAAGCCCTGATTTCAATGCAGTGGTAAGAGAGATTTTGAGGGCAGCACAAAGTTGGGAGGCACACCTAATAAAATAACTGGTTGCCATGACGGTCTTGTCCAGCCCTCAGCATGATGTCTATATATACGGATCAGTGGATTACCTCAGGAGTTAACTTTATTAGCCCCTCTGGCTCTGCCTCGCCTCCTAACTGCAGTCCTCAGCACCCGAAGGAATACTACAGTAGTACTACACTAGGCTCACACAGTTGTCAGTCTTTTTGGGGTCTCGAGAGGACACATAATATTACGGAGCCCCCTAGGGGACATGGAGAAAAATAAAATATATATTTGAAAAAAATAAAATAAAATGTTTTGCGAGATAAACCCCGTTGCAGTTTGTAGACGGTCCCTAAGCACTCCTCTCCCTCCTCAAGCTGCAGATTGTGACCAATTATTGATGTTTAGCTCGGATGACGGCGCGTATCGAACTGCTCTGATAAAAACGACTGTAGCTCGTTGTCTACCTTGCTATGATTGTAAAGTCATGTTGTTTGTATTTTTACAACGTTATGTTCATGAGTTATTGATCTGCGAAATTTGAATCTGTCAATAACTCAGCTCAGAGGGACGTGCATGTCCGTCCCCTCGCTCTGAGTGTTCTCTTGAGGTGTCTTCACTTATGTGAAACCCTTTATATATACAGTCTATGTGTGAAACCCGTGCCTATTGCCAAGCACTGATGTTATATCTTTATATTTAAGGCCAAGCTCAAAGTAAAATCGATGAACAGCTCCATTGTTGTGGTTTCTGTGTTGCTGTAGCAGCCGAACTGACCAGAAAGTACATTGAGCTAAATGACAAGTTTTGCGAGATCTCGCAAAACATTATTATTATTATTTTTTTCAAATAATAAATGTCTCCATGTCCCCTAGGGGGCTCCATATAATATAGCTCCATGCTGTGTTACAGGGCAATAAACAACAAGGGAACAGCTCGTTCTAAAGCTATAGAAAGAACTTGTAAATTAGAGTAGTGAATAATTAGAGAATAGCAAGCATGACCTTTAGAAGCAGCTTATACAGCACATTACTGTTGTATATACTACTTATGATTTCATTTAGTTTTATAAACACTTGTGCATAGTTGAGACACAGGAATAGAAAAGGACGGTAACACTTTAGATACACATATTCACCATCAACTAGTTATACCTCATTTTAAGTTTTTTTGACACAATGAACACTTAGTAGTAGTAGTTTCATGTCTTGTTACATAAGAATAGACCATATTTGTTAGGTGTTATTATGGGAGAATTACTATTGTTGTGGTACTACTGCCTTATTAGGCCCATATTGAGCATATTAAGACCAGAACTCATGTTCAACAACTTCCTTACTTACAATAAAAAAGCACTAACTGGAGGGTTGTTAAGGAAAAACTCTTAACTAATGGCCTAGTACTGGTAGAATGTCTCTGTAGAATTAAACTGATCACTCACCATGCCGTCTCCACACTTCGTGCCAGCCAGCACCAGCCCAGGGTCAGGCATGTCATCGCCCAGATACACATGCGTTCCTCGACACAGAATTCGGCCTCCTTCTTGTAGCGGGATATTTGTTTCAATAGAAACAGCATTTGTCCCGATCACTGGCCGGTTGGCTCCTCCTTGACACTGAATCTTTCCACACTTTGCATCCCTGAATACAACCCACAGAAACACATGCGTTGGCAAAAACATTAAAGACACATAGTTAAACTGCTTCATCAATAAAGCATGAAGGCCTGTCAATCAAACACAAGGAGAAGTAAATGTAGAGACAGATGAAAGACTGCTGAAGAGAGTGCTTCAGTCCTACGGTCGTTAAAGCAATTACATCAATTAACAAAGTGCTTGAATACAGAATTCACCCAAAGGGACGAGATCTTTGGAACAATTATCTTAAAAGAATAGCTTAAAATGATTCATGAATACTTTCATAGACCGTAATTAGCTGCCATCTTCCTCAAATTAAATGTTTTCACCCGTGTAAACTTTTGTTTGAAGATCACATGTCAGATTCCACCACACACTGAAGATTTCTAATGATACCACTTAAGCTAATCAGTTTTGTTTTGCACAGTCGTTTCTCCGTACCTCTACCACATCAGTGCAGCTGCAGAAACTTACCTCGCATCGCATTTGGCAAAGGAGCCTTTGGAATCCTTCCCACAATTCCCGTAAGGATCTCCTGCAGAGTTGACTCGCTGGAAGCAAATCCCAGGGGCAGGTTTGGCTCCTTCGCACAAAGACAAACAAGCAAAATGCTAAACATAACGACCAAATTGAAGTGAAAGATGTCCCTAATGACAGTAAAGACGATGTACACAGCTGATCAGGAGCCATTTATCTACCTGGCCCCCACAGGGTGATGCATTGCTGCTCATGCGTCTGGCAGATGCCGTTGTAGCAGTAGCCTTCAACGCTGTAGCAGGCGTGCCCGTCATGCAGATAGACGTTGGCTGGACAGTGAGGGTTGGCACCGGTACAGAACTCTGGCAGGTCACAGGAGTTACTGGACTCTCGACACATGGTGCCAGCCGGTTTCAGCTGTGAACGCATACGGTACAGCTCAGTGAGCCATTTCAGAATTGATGACCATCTATCTGTTAAAGTCAATGCTTTTGATGAAATGTTCAGTGTTTTTGACATATTAAAAGCATCAGGTTTTACTAGCCCATTCTCTTTGGGTTAGCACTGCAGTTGTCTTCACATTTTACCTTGACTTCATGATGATTTCCATTTAGGTAGGACAAATTGGTTAGTAAAAAACATGCAACATCTTCCTCTTTTTTGTTTAGCCTGCTAGCACAAAACACTCCACAAAGTACAGTTGAGGCTAATTGGAGAAATTATATTTTTTACCTGACTATTGCTTTACATGTAAAGTTCCTCGTGCCACAGAGGTGAAAAAAACACTTTTTAAAAAACGTATTGAAACAATTTCCTCCACAATTAAAGTTAACAAAGAGCGTTTAACGCAGAAGAACATTTAATATAAAGGATCTGTCCAGGTTACATAAAAACGAGAAAAGGACATGGAGGTTTAATTCAATTATGAGAATGAATGTAAAAGGTACTCTTATGTCCAAAATAAGCAATACATAGATCTTCAGATAAAAACACCAAGGAAATGGGGCTATAGTGTAAAGTAGAACATAATATTGTATTATTTGTTATGATTTAAAATGTGTTTCAATGTAAAGCAAAAAGAAGGACTTATTTGGAGACATGTTCGAGGACATAATGAAAAGACTAAATGTAATTAATTAACCTCAAACAAATGTTCCTTTTCAATGAAACAACACACATCTAAAGTACTCAGTAAAAAGATGTTCATGTCAAAGTGAAAAACCACGGATAACTTTCCGCTTTTCAACTTGAGAACTTATCCATAACTGAAATCAGCCTTGAGGTAAAATATACAAAGATGGAATGAACTGCCCTGAGATATTAAATCATACACAAGGGCACACTATTATGAGTCTCCTAATAACCTAGAAGAGAGAATTAAAAGAGGAAGTTCTGAGTCTTGGCGCTTGAGTTCTGAATTGAAAAATGTTCATCTCCGCAGAGTACTGCTTTTTGTAATGTTCATAGAAGCAGTGAAAATGCAATTTCAGAACCTTTACAGCAATGAGAATGGCAGAAAGGTTTTTTAAATGTGAAGAGGGGGTCCAAAGTAGAAGGGGGAATACATAAGATGACCTGAGTAAGAACTCTTACCCTGCAGTCTTCACAGCACTGTCCATGGGCACACACGGCGTCTCCCTTGAGGGTGCATGTGGTGGCGTTGCAGCATGGGTTCATACATTCCTGGGATATGGGGAAGAAAACAAAATGTTTAAAATCATGTGGACGTGATCTTTGTTCTCTCAGCTGCTCACAGTCAGATCGAGACTTCCAGGTCAGGGGGGCGGACTTCCTGTCAGGGGATTCCCACTTCTCTGACCTGGAGAACTTTGAATGGATGTATTACATGTATTAACTCAAACTCATATGTTCTTGATTTGGGAATGGTGTGTTTGACAGGATGCCCTGGGTGGGGTCAAAACGTGGGTGAGGTGAAACAAGAGATATAAGTAACAGTTGGGAGGGAGATCTTCAACTGAGATTTGATGTATATAGTGGAATAATAGACTATTGGGCTATCATGGAAAGGAGCAGGAGTGGATCTTGAGCTTTTAAGAGACGAAGATTGTAGCCACTTCACCACAATGACAGGATCAGAGTGCTGCCGGCAGAAACCGACAACAAGAAGAGAGAGGAGACATGAGGGGAAGTGGAAAGAGAAGTAATGCTGTAAAGACTTCAGGGACGGTGTTGCAATGTTAATCTTCTATTGAATGCCAAGACACATCAGCTTTGTTTTCCAAGTAGTGTCACGCATCGCACCCAGGAAACTACTCCCACTATCGTTTATCCCTTCTCAACGTGGCTGTTTCGCTTGTGGGGCTCCAAGGTAAAGAAGAGATTTGATGAGGTCTGGGAACTGGAGGCAGCCGGCTTGTCGGACGTCTAATTTTCAGTTTGTGTGCGGTTTTACGAGTCTGGCTGTTTACTTCGTGGCCCCGATGTAAGCCTATTGTTTAGAGAGGGGATAAACGGTGGCTTTCATCTCTTGGTCTATGTGGGCCAGCGGATAAAACAAGCAGGCCCTTTGTGGTGACATCATGGAGGGGCAAACTGGCTGAGATGGAGTTAACAAATGTAAATCATACAGTTTGTTCGTTGGTGGTAAAACACCATGACTCCACTAAAACACTGCCTACAGTGGCCTGTAAATAAATAAGAGCTTAGTCGCAACACCAAAGAAGCAAACACGCTGTTGAGTCATTTTAAAGCGTTGTATCAGCACAATTACGAACTTAAGTATCCATTTAAAACATTTATTCTTTTCAATAAACAAAGCTGTCTTTAATCCTGGTTAGGAATCACATGTCGAGCTCTGATGTTAACAGATGCATTATGAAGCCTTCTCTCTTTTCTCCTCAATAGATATCATGTTAGCGGGCTCATTATAGCCGGCGCTTACCGTTAAAGAACACATACAAAGATAGTTTGAGGAAAGAGACATCACTCTGTAACACCAAAATGTGTTTATCAAATACATATTGTAAGTTAACCCACATTATTACCTCCAGTATTCGAAGTAAACAGCTTGTAGAGAATACGTTGTAAAATCGATCAGGCTATTTCAATTTATCAGACAGATATTTTATTATTTAATATCTTAAGCTGACCTTATTTTTAAGATTGAAGATACAGACATTGTTTCATTACATTACATTTAGCTGACGCTTTTATCTAAAGCGACTTACAATAAGTGCATTCGACCAAGAAGATACAAACGTGAAGAAAACAGAATCATATAAGTACATTAGGTTTCATAGAGCCAAACCATTTTAAGTGCTACTCAACTGGCTTTAGATAAGCCAGTCCTTTGTTAGTATATAAGTGCTTAGTTAGTATATAGGTGCTTAGTTAGTATATGAGTTCTTAGTTAGTATATAGGTGCTTAGTTAGTATATGAGTGCTTAGTTAGTATATAGGTGCTTAGTTAGTATATAGGTGCTTAGTTAGTATATAGGTGCTTAGTTAGTATATGAGTGCTTAGTTAGTATATAGGTGCTTAGTTAGTATATAGGTGCTTAGTTAGTATATAGGTGCTTAGTTAGTATATAGGTGCTTAGTTAGTATATAGGTGCTTAGTTAGTATATGAGTGCTTAGTTAGTATATAGGTGCTTAGTTAGTATATGAGTGCTTAGTTAGTATATGAGTGCTTAGTTAGTATATGAGTGCTTAGTTAGTATATGAGTGCTTAGTTAGTATATAAGTGCTTAGTTAGTATATGAGTGCTTAGTTAGTATATGAGTGCTTAGTTAGTATATGAGTGCTTAGTTAGTATATAGGTGCTTAGTTAGTATATGAGTGCTTAGTTAGTATATAGGTGCTTAGTTAGTATATGAGTGCTTAGTTAGTATATAAGTGCTTAGTTAGTATATGAGTGCTTAGCTTAGTTAGTATATGAGTGCTTAGTTAGTATATGAGTGCTTAGTTGGTATATAAGTGCTTAGTTAGTATATAAGTGCTTAGTTAGTATATGAGTGCTTAGTTAGTATATGAGTGCTTAGTTAGTATATAGGTGCTTAGTTAGTATATGAGTGCTTAGTTAGTATATAGGTGCTTAGTTAGTATATGAGTGCTTAGTTAGTATATAGGTGCTTAGTTAGTATATGAGTGCTTAGTTAGTATATGAGTGCTTAGTTAGTATATACGTAGTTTCACCACCTTACATTCTCCAGCAAAACCTTGAGATATTTTAATGAATAAATATGAATGTTTATTTATCATCAAATCTCCACATCGCTGAAACTGAGTAATACCTGCTTCCGACATATGACTAAGTTCACTTCCCATGGTGCCTTGCAGTGTGTGTGAGGCAGAAACAAAGGGGGTTTCAAAATGCATCATACATGCCTTTGCAAAGCCAAAGAAAGCTTATTTCAGCTTTGTTTGTTTCTTTTGCCACAGTTGGACAGTGGTTTGATTAATGGGCCTTCAACCAGGACATGAAGTCCTCCTGGCAGCCTGTCAGGGCACCGCTCAGCACATGTGGGACACTGAGGGAAGGTGTGATGTAAATAAAACACTTTGCTTCCGGTGATTTGCTCAGCTTTTAGTCTTTTTTTTTTTTTAAAGTGGGTTCTGATGCTTTTAAGCGCCAAACACAAGGTCAATGTCAACAGAAAGTTTGACCTGATATTTGTTGTGTTCGGTCGGGGGGTCTGAGGGAGCTGTCGAGACTTTCAGTGTTCTGGTTGATTGCTAACAGAACTGTTATTTTCTTTGCACCATAGGCTTTGTAATGGCAGTATAAAGTCAGAAAAGCATGTGGTACCAGTATTTCCCTTGTGTTTGAGTATTCATATATTTGAATGGGCATTTTATAATAATTAGACATGAAAATCAGAACTGTTGTTGGACATTTTTGGGAAAGGACCACCTATGGAATCTTTCTGAATCACATTAACAACACTTCTTAAATCACCAAAGAGTAGAATATTGATTTTCTGAATTGCTTTTTGTGATCTAATATTTGTATACAGCAAATACAATCAGTGCTACACACTTGAAGTTACAGACTGATCGACTAAGCAAGTCAGGACAAAGATGTCTGGTCTCCATCTTACCTCCGGCTCCCCACAGTCGCACTCTTCTCCCTCCTCCACGTAGCCGTTGCCACACTTTTGTCCACCGTAGAGCACCTTGACCTCGGGCATGTTGTCCAGACACATGCCCACGCCTTTCTCCAGACTGGCAGCAAGGT
Source organism: Gymnodraco acuticeps (assembly GCF_902827175.1). NCBI lineage: Eukaryota > Metazoa > Chordata > Actinopteri > Perciformes > Bathydraconidae > Gymnodraco > Gymnodraco acuticeps. The sequence goes on from NW_022991180.1 coordinate 5,084,347, forward strand.
CTTTCTTACTGCATGTACTGAACACCGTTGGAAAAGGATGCCTACAAGAAAAATGGAAAAACAAAGTTGACAGAAATTAAGAGACATGGCTTGAATGTCTTTATGGATTTCATGACATATAAATGTCACAGATTTGCCCTAGACACAGAAGGATCACTAGCAAAATGATCTGTAATAAAAGTGGATTCAAGCGTTCAGCTGAGCCAGTACATGAGCAGAGCTGCCACTGGTTCCTTTGTTCAATATTAGTATTTAATAGGGCTTTTCACACAAATGTAATGGTCTACTGACATTGTACAGTATAAGTTCCGGGTCAATAGATTTTCAATCCTACTCAATTCATAAACGGGCCATCAACTATCCAGAGAAACATTTTCTCTGGCAGTTACATTTGCAAGAGGCACATCCTGGCAGCACATGGACAATTTAAGCAGCTAACTGGAGGGAAGCGTGTGAGGAGGCGTTTGTTGGACGTGGATCACTTGTGTGTGTGCGAGCACATGTGTGTAGGTGGAACATTGAGAAAAAAGCAAGACTGAAACCACATCATTTCTAACACATTAATTTCCCTCCCTGGTATCGCTTACCTGAAGGGCTGACTAATGTCTAATTTAGTGAGTGAAGAAATTGGATTTGGTATTGAAAATGGGAACATTTTATGACTTGTAAAGATGAAACTGTGTGATAGGCCAATAACAGCTGTGAAGCCCGGGGGAATGGCCCTCCTGCTCGAGTGAGCTTCTGCAAGTCTAGGAACCAAGGACCAGAAATAAATAGGCAGAGAGATGGAGAGAAAAACACAAATAATATGGAGATGTGTCGGAGAAAAGAACAGAATAATACAGAGTGGGGACAGGACCAGAGGAAGAGACTGAGGCATGAGCAAAGGGATGGAAAAGCATATATGCAGAAAAAATATACAAGGAATACAATCATAAATAGGAAAAAAACATTTCAGATATTGTGTTGCTTAACCAGAGGAAGGAAAAATGAAAAAAATATAGAAAAACACCTTTTTTGAGTTACAAATAGCAGTTTTATTCAAATTATTTCTAAGAAAGTGGTTGATTTGGGTTCATTCTAGCACACTGAATGAACAATGTAACTTTTAAAACCTTTGCTTAACCCTCTGAGGACTTTGTCTCCGCTTCGACGCCTCAAAATCGATTGAATATTTTGTATGACATTGTTTTATATGTTATATACTGTTTGTCAATTTTGTTTGATTTTAAAAAGGTTTTTATTGTACTGTATTGGACTCGAATGTTTTGGCATTGCCTTTAACACTAAACACAACACACTGGAGGTATAATAAAAAAAGCCACAGGACATACTCAACTACAACACAGAGTAAAAAGGGAATTCAACCATCTTTCTACCTTGTGCTCTATGCCGGCTAACTAAAAAGCAGCATCACAAAGGAACTGACACAGAAAGCAGGCTTTAGGGTGTAAAATGAGTATCTCACAGCTACCACAGCCACAATGGGACTGAGCTTAGTTTCAAAAGGAGGATGTGCGGTGTTAGACAGCTATGGCTGGTGTTGGCAGACATGGCACAGCGAGAGGCGGCTGGCATCTGATACTTGAAAAGCTCGACTTCAGACAGAAATATGTCATACACGCACTTATGCAGCAAAAGACTAACTGGGGTCCTGAAACGCAACAGGGCGTGGAGACTGTCTGCAGAGCTCGCGGCTTGACTAGGCAGATTTGTGAAAACTCAACATTACACAGAATATGTTATGAGGAGCCTGGCGTTGGACAGAGGGGAACATTAGTGTGATGCTTTGCCTTTGCCTAAGGGGGATTTGGCTGATGTAACTGCATGGTTATTTCACTGTTGTTAGTTGACTATAGTGAAGTTCCTCCAGAGGGGACTGGACGTTAACGTTAGAGGCATTTAATGCAAAGACGTCAGCTTTTTCCCAACGAGAACACATATATCCAGAGAATATTTAACACAGAAAACATCCTCTTCTAACGCCCACCCTGGGGTGAAAGTGTTGGGTCTTCACTCACACCTTTATGTGTCAGCTGCTTTCATCTGTCACTGACCAAAAGCCAATCCACCTGCCCTCGTCTGCTCCTTTAATCCTCCTCCGTTACACAAACAGAATAAGAGCTTTGCTACCCTGTGCGTTGACACCCATGCAGAAAAATCAAGACTAAACCATGCACATCTAACCAAGTCCCTTGCAAATAGCATGGGCTGTCACTGATAACAAAACACAGGCATGCTTTGGGATCTGCATGAAGGGCTGAAATGTGTAAGGGGCAAAGTCTGTTCTCAATAAACTGGCATTAATGTTAAAAGTTCTGTAGAGATTTCTTTACTGAGAGAAATGTGGTTTCTTTAGACCAAATTAGACCCAAATGGAAAGTCTTATGAAGATAATAAGGATAATGTATGTTAAAATCAATAGATTACCCAAAAGCACTCTTGCTTTGGGATAACTCATTTGTGTGGACTGTAAACTGATTTATCTTCTAAAACACTGACCTTCTCTGACAAAAACACACTTTATCTTCAGGGTTAACCTTTCTCAGCATATGTTAACTATCAGTAATATACTGTATTGTACAGCCCTCCTATTGGTTCCATGATTTAAAATAATGACAATATATATACTGGTAAATGCCAAGGTCGAGTGAAGCTGAGACACAAAACTAAAAAAGTAATGCAACATTACTGATTGGATTTTGAACGAGGGTAATGACATTTAAAGCCAATTAAACACAGCTATCTACAAGTGAGCCATTAGGACGTGCTCTGTCATTTATATGCTTGACGATTTAAAACAGAGGGCACCTCGAGCGGCCGCGGCGGGAGCCAGGAAATCCTTCCAAATGATCTATGTTTAAATAATGTCCAATGTGGCCAGTTACTGTGTATGAACAGGGCTTTGGTAATTGCAGCTGACATCCCTCCGGGTAACAGGTGCCCGCTCCATCCTGGTAATAAATTCAGTGTCTGCCTCATAAGGTGTCCAGGGATGATACAGGAATATGTTGCTTCTCCATCACTCGCTGCCTAGTGCAGGTTTTTATGAGAATGAGCAGATACGACGACGAGAGACTAACTGTCCTGAAACTGATGAGAACAAATGCTTTGCAAGTGTTTTTGTGCCTTTTGCTGAATGGCTGTATCTTTTATTTGGAGGATAGGAATACATTTAAATGAACAGGAAAAGACAATATTGAATAAGAGTTCATTAGGTATGCAATGCAGATGCTGAGTATGGAAGAATGGGGAATGTTTAAGAGCAATAAGCAATGTGATTGTTAAAATGTGATATTTCATAAAACTGTCAAAACTGATCTTACCTTGGCAGGAAAATGTGTCTTTAATCATTTTAAGAAACTTTTTTTTAGGGCCTTAAATGTTTATTTTATGTATGCATGCAGTTAAATTGTGAACCTTTTTTTCTACACATAGATATATTTGATAAGTGCCGTATTTTAAAGCAGAACTTCTGACAAAATATATAGAAAAACCCCAAAAACAACAACCATGTTCCCACCACCACGAGTCACATTACAGCTAAAAACCCACAGAGAGACACACAATAAATCAGAATTAAAAATGTAGAAAAAGCTCAAATGTACAGATCTCAGTCTTCATTAGACCCATACAGAAGGTGTGTGTTATTACAGCTGAGACCACACAGCTGCTCCGCTGTTCAGGAAATGAGCGGAGCACAGAGTGTAGGTTTCCCTGGATAATATTAGCATAAAGCCCCGCTCCCTTCCCAGGTGAAGTTTGCTGGGGTGGAACACATTTCCCTGCGCACAACTGTTTAACTAAATCCAATTAGTCAGCTCCTTTCTGACTGTTAATGATGTTTGGAAGGCAAATATGTCGTTCACACTGAGAATAAAACACTGTTCATCATAATCTCATGTACGCTTTACAGCCTTAAACATCTGTTATACTCTAAACGCTTTTTTAAATGATCATTTATACTTTCCTGACGACATGAAATAACTTTTGTTTGTGGGCAAAAATAGTAGTTGTGGATCATTTACCTCAAAACAGAAATTAGGGAAGAATGAACAATCTCTCAAATGAGTTAGAGAAGTAATTCAGTATGTTTACTAAAAACAAAGCTCTAATTGTTTCTGTAGACTGGATGTTTAGTTGACATTAGGTTCTCCACCAACCATAACAAAGGTTATGTTTGCATTTAGTGTTAATCAAAGCTTGCAGTCTCTTTCTTCCCTGTCTTTGTGGGTGCGTCATCTTGGCACACACACTTTGATTTTGAACTGTGGACAGGAATCCTTGAAAAAAAAAAAGGAAATGAAATGAACAAAACGATCTTCTAAATCAGGGGTGGGGAACCTCCGGCCCCCGGGACGTATACGGCCCGTGAGACCATTTGGTGTGGCCCTCGAGGTAATTTATAAACACACGCAAAAAAGAAAAAAATTAAAGAAATCTAGACAGCAAAATAATTAAACAAGTGAGTGCCTGTTTTTCCTGGCAACGGTCAGGGTCCTTGTACACAACACAAGCCTAACGTGTCATCACGTGGTATATGTCTCGTCTGACAGGGGTGTAGTTCTGACGGGGAGCAGTGAGCACCAGAACGCAGCTCCGCTCCGGCACTTCCAAAAATTGCAGTACCGATAAGGAGCCGTACACATGCTGCAGTTTTTGCGTGGCTGTGTCTTTAGTTGTAAACCCAGTGGCGATCTGTCATACTGATCATACAGTCAATAACTTTGTTGTTATTAGCATCTGGTTAGCTAGCTATGCTAACGAATATAAGAAGCTTTTTCTACAACCAGTGAGGTAAAGGCACATCTTTAAATGATCATTATAGTTATAAAAAAACAAGAGAATAAAGTAAACAGGTATAAAATACTATATGACAGTAAAAAAAAGTTGTTATTAATAAACAAGAATACAGTTTGAAAGGGGAGTGATTTGTCAAATATCCATAAAGAAAAAGTAAATCTGCTTACAGTTCTGTTTCATATGGGTGTTGAGAGATGTATCCATAGATCTAATGTTGCTCTCAAAGTGCACCAGATTGATGCTTTTAACTTCAACATTTAAAAAAAAAATCTTTCGGGGGGGAGCATGCCCCCGGACCCTCCTAGAGGAGGTTAGGTCCCCCCCACTTAAATCATGTTGATAGGAAACTAAATACATTTGCACACATCTTGTGTCCATATCTTTCTGTTTTGGTGGTCATGCCACAACCGTGCACGTGCATGCATGCGCGAGTCATGGTAAGATATCTGGATTAAGAGGTTGCTTTTTCTTTGTAAAGCATGAAAGAAAGGCCAAATGAATGGGCTGTGATTTTAGTATTTTTAAGCAGAGGTCAATAATTTGTACGGCCCTCGGAGGATGTTGAAAACATTGAAATGGCCCTTGAGAGGAAAAAGGTTCCCCACCCCTGTTCTAAATCCTAAACCGCCCGTTTGTCATTCAGCCTTCCTGTAAAAAGAATCTACCAAAGCTCTCACATTATACAGAGATACAGTCTCTTGTGTGCCAAGGAGCTTTGCCCAGATCTAGAGCCATATTTGCAGTACAGATGATTCCCGTCAGTTTGATCATCTCTACACGTGAGGCCAGAGGGTTCAGAGGAGGAGGAACACACACATTGGTCACATGAGGGCTCGTCTATTTGCAGTCTCTCTGACTGACATCAAGCTGTCTCTACCGCTCTCTAAGCTGCTCTACTGACTGACATGCATTTAGTCCAAGCTAAGCAGGAGAGACATGTCTGACCTTTTGGTAAATGTTAGGCTGCAACACTGGCTGGCAGGAGCCTTTGGTGATTAAATATGATGAAAAACAGAAGCAAAACACAAGCTTAATTTACTGAGAACATTTACCCACCAGCAAGCTAGCTACCTGTTTTCCTCCTCTCCTCTGCAGAATGTCTTCAGATAATGACATTATGTACCTTTTCACCTCAATTGCACTGTCAATTCGGCGAGGAAAAACAACAAACGCAAGCTATTTCATGCTGTGTTGACAAACAATTCACCTCCTTGGCCTCAAGGTCCATCCCCGGCTCCCTGTTGGGCTTCACCTCTCTCCCAGGTAACACGTATAAACACAAGAAAATACGTTTGAGCTTTCTCCCCACGTTCACCTGACGCAACTCTTAGCTCAACTCCTAAAAGACATACCCACTTCAATATGTCCAACTTTGTTTCTCTCATCCATCCCTCAAATGTTCATTCTTTGTAATGACACAAATCTCTCGTGGCCATACTTCAGCGCTCGTACGCCTTCCATAGACGTACGTGTGTCCCCAAACAATTACTTCATTGTCATCTTCCTGTTTGTCTCCTACCTCAACCTCCTTGTGTTTCTCCCTCTGCTTTACTACGGAGGGGGATAAAAGAGAAAATAAGGAGTGCTTCCTTGCTCCGCATGTGTATCCAGGCATGAAGCGCCTCTCTGCGGATCCCTCTCCGTGTGCCCTGGCTTTGATTGCAGCTGGCAGCGTCACTGATAATCTCGTCATTTAGATGCAACCTGTCCTCTCCTCCATTAGCAAGTCTAAGATGGGAATATTCCAAACGCATAGTCAAATGAGCTGCACTGCTTTACAAAGATGGGTTTTATCATTCAGGAGGCATCCTGGCATAGGGTCAGAGGAGGTTGCTAGTATATGTAAAAAATGAACTATACAGTGATGAGAAAATGAGTTCTAGATCGGTTTGTAAATGTTTGGGATTTGTCAACAGGAAACGGTGAAGTCTGCAGACAGTTTAGGAAATTCAATTAGGGAGATAACCAGCTGAAGTGAACTTTGGTAAAGTCATTTGAATCTTTCAAGCTGGCTCATGCACTGTGGCGAGATATGTTCCCATGACAAACTTCTGATATCATCTCTAGACAACAACATTGTCTAGACAACAGTGGATATCAAACATCAAAACAAACACACGCATGATCATCATTATAAAAGCAATATAAGTTTAACTTTTGGAAGAGGTAAAATAAGCTATTATCACAATATTGCAAAGCATTATGGGAAGAATGGCCTTGTTTTATGCATCAGGCATATCCAGAGCGACGAAACCACTCATTTGCAGTTGTGATTGGGGCCATCTGACGAATGGAAGTCCAATATTCACTTTTCTTTACGCTCTGTGTTAATCTTAACCGACTCATGAAGTAATTATCCTTCTCTTTAGCCGTTTAATGCTCTAATTGCCTGTTGGTGCTGAACAGGTGCCAGCATGTTGTAAGGAAAACAGGTGCCTGAAATAATGAAAGCGGTTATGGAGCGCTAAAGCTAAATAATCAGCAGAGACGCTTAAATAGTTCATAGATTCACGGTCCAACATGTTGCCAAAGGACTAAAGTAAAACATTAGCAGCTAGCTAACAACACATTTTACAAAAAACGATATACAAATAGGGACCACATTCACATTACACATATTCTTTAAACAAAATGTGTCAATCAAATAAATCTACTTGGCCCACCTGGAAGCTGTGATCCTATACGATTGCTTTCTTTGTATCATGTTGATTCTTTAGATGGTGATTGTATTATGTTGGTTCTTCTTTACACACAACATCTATTGCATCTATGTTCATTTGCTCTTCCTGAGGTTTCTTTCGTGTTTTCCTAACTCATCAGTTTTGAGGGTCTAAGGACACAGAGAGTTGTATGCCTTACTGATTGAAAAGCACCCTGAGGCAAACTAGATTTGGGATATTGGGATATATAAAATAAATTGACTCGACTAGGAGTCTTTGAAAGATCAACCCCATCATAAAAGTCAATGAGTACCAACTTTCAGCAAGCAATGGTCGATGCACAGATACAATATTGATAAGTAAACAGAAGGAGAACATTGCCAGGGAAAATGTCAGCATCCCACTGTGTATTGATTTAAAACTCTACTGAGCAAATGGAGGAGCGAGTTTCAGAAAGTAAAGGTCGTCCCTCTCAACTTTTAATGTGCCTGATCTGATAATTAGATTGCAGTATGCACTGGGCTTTGTAAACAAACTCTGGTGTAAATAATGTAATAACAAGGTGACTAATTTCCACCCATTTAGATCATGTAGTCCATTGTCATTTAAAATCTTTGAGCAGTCATGTCATTACGCTGAGTGCATATGTAAAATCCACAGTGCATAAATCCAGTGGTGTTATTTGCTGAAATAAATGTTGTATTAGGAGACGAGCAGGACGAGCTCACTGTTGCCAGCGGCTGCAATGACATGCACTCTTTTAGAAAGCCCCTCCACTCCCTCCTTTCTATTTGTGTAGTAAAAGGTTATTCAAGTTTTTCTGGGACATAGTAAGATACGTTATTTATGTGTTTCTCTGTGCACTATGTGGCTTTTTTGAAGGATGACCTCATAGACCACTCACGGTTTTCTTCTTCTGTGTCTCTGCTGATTTCTTAACATAATTGAAGCCTATATCTCCTTTGAATTTCAAAGTTGAATGATAATAGTCACAGCGTGTGTTACTTAATTCAAAGGGACATTGATTGTAGTGGACCTGTTCAATGTGATGAACTCAAGCACAGCCTCTCAGACCTATTCAGTTTAATTCTGACTACAAATACCTGTGTTTACCTTTTTTAGCATTTCTATACATTTGCCCTCTTGTGTTATTATGTATTTCGCCCATGCATCTTAGAAGTGGGGGACACATTTAGACTGGGGATAATGTTGTTTTTTGTGTGGTGGGTGGGCCATTGAGAGAAGTTTCGTTGATTTGTATTTTAAAAACTCAATAAAATATTTGAACAACAACAGTAGCTCTGCATTTTAGCCTTCAGTCCTCGTCTTCCTCGCAGTGTTGTGGAGTTTGTCCTGACCACATTTGTCTGCGGGTTGTGGGACTCACCATCAGACTGGCACCGGACCAAGAGTGAAATCTCGTATTGCACTCTGGGTTCTCCTTATCTGGTTGCTGTTTACTAACATTCACAAGAGTCCATCATTCGCAGCAGCAGTGTTATCTCAGCAACCCAGGCAACACAAGTGGAATTCAAAAGCAGCTGCTTTAGTCTCAGGCCAAACTGTATGTGTCTGTGTGTGTGTGATTCATCTCAAACAACAACACATAAACAATGAAGAGTGATCCAACCTGTGCAGCTCACTGTGGGAGATGTAATAATCACTTCTTTTTGACTATTCAAGTTAATAGAATGTTGGACTGATAAACATTTTAATCCAGAAACTGTGCGAAGCAAGGTTTTAAAAGGGTAATTGGTGCTAAATCAGGGCACCCACACACAGACAAACGGCCTAAATCCCTAACTGTAAACCTGTCTGAAATATGACGGTGTGTGGCAAAGGACATTTAATACGAATCTATCTCAACAAGTCCAGCAGCAAAACGTGTGTCTTCCATTTTGGTTGTAAAGCCTAAATCATAGATCTTACTCAAAAGGAATCAAAGCTCTACATTTGTTAAGAAAAGGATCACCAAAAGTGCTCACCCTGTGGAGGGGGTCATGATGCAGCCCCCGCGGTCAACGGTCATCCTGCAGCCACAGCCGCGCTCTGGCGTGTCGTGGTTCATCCCAAAATTGTGTCCAAGCTCGTGTGCCAAAGTCACGGCTGCACCCAGCGGGTTCTCAGAGTGATCCTGCAGTGGGAAAAAACCAGACACCCCACAACATGAGAACGTTGTACTTATGTGGAATTGTGTATGTTTGAAGTGCTTTGAGTAAAAACCAAAGTGCACCGTCACTCAAGAAGAAAAGAGGGAAGTGAAGTGACAGTTCGAGGAAGAGCATTTTCAAGCTGAAGATTACCCAAACAGTTCAGTAACTGTAAGACCTGCGCCCTCACCCTTCTTCTATGACTTATTCTGCTCATGGAGGCCTGAATTCATCTGCGACTCCATTACCCCTGCAGACCCAATCATAGCCGCCGCTAGTGAAGACAGCTACAGTACTGCAGTAAGCTCCATAAACCTAGCGCTGCATGGATACACGGGAACACTGCCCTTCACGAGGCAGACAGAGACAGAGAATGGCATTTGAATGGGTGACTGAGCAATAAAGTCAATGTAGCTCTGTAAATAATGTATGTATGCCAAGGTGAGACAGGTGGACATTAATGACACACTGACAGTATCCTATCCAGTTCCAAGGGTGTTGTCTTGATGTAATGATCTTTCTGCGTCATTAAGCTTAATTCTGCAGTTTGAACTAATTCAATTACGTGAGTTAATTAAGAGGTACACACAGTTGTTGTTAAAGTTTTAGGACATTCGATGTACTTCATGTAATGCAAAACAGTAGAACACTGTTTCCTAAATCAATCTTTATCATTTCCGTGTGATTTTGGATGCGTTTCCCACATTGATAGCGGAAAAGTTTGACAATTTAGATTAGAAGATCAGTACCAATCATATGTATACACGGTACATATAAACATGGAGTAGTTGATTATCTTAATCAATGCATTGACTTTGAATGTTTTTTGTCTCAGGTTTGCAACCCAGAGAAGCATCTTCCAGCCTTAAGTTAAAACAGATGATACTGTATAATTGTGTTAGTCATATATTTAACAAAGCTAATGAATGATTATGACAATGATGAACCATGGCTACATCAACATCTATCAAGGAGACAGTCGCAGGAGAGCAAAAAAGTCTTCAGCACCATCCTCCGATCTTGAAAAAATACTCTCCAGTTCTTATTTGTCCTTCAACCCTTTGGTTCTAACAGAATTTCCACACTTGACAAGATGGATATCCGTGTGATGTTATCCAGCTGCCGTTTTCAAATCTGGCAACCCCTGAGAAATAGGTCACCCACGTAGCTACTGTATATATCTCACTGTGGTATTCAAATGTTCTCAACATGAGAAATGTACATGTGGAAATCACATGCTTCCTTTGATGGAAGGGTCATGTGTCAAAGTTGAGGGCAAGCAAATCTATTTACTGCTCTGATTACAGAGCAGCATGATGTGGAGCTGCACCCCGCCTTTTAACAAGAAGGATGGGAAAACTTTCCTTGGCTTCTGTCATGTTGATCAGTGTGTGTGTGTGTGTGTGTGTGTGTGTGTGTGTGTGTGTGTGTGTGTGTGTGTGTGTGCGCACGAGCAATTCATAGTTGAGTGCTTCCACACAAAAAAGTGTGATATCAGCAAAAATGGATGAAACTCTTGGAAGTGACTTATTTGAAGGCGCTCTGATCTATCGTTGTGATGGTGAGAATCTGATAGTGTTTGTTGCAAAGAGAATGCTCTGATAGTCTTTCTGATATCTTTTCTAGCAACTCCCTGAACAGCGCACCATATACACAACGTGATAGTGCCAGCTGCCACAGTTTAAACCTAACCATTCTCATATAAAGACTCTTGTGAGTTTAATGGAAAACAATAAATCACATTATGGTGTTTAAACTGAGAAAACATGTGGGCAAAATAAAAGATTTGAGGCTGATTAACACACATGGTTGTGTATGGTTGGAGAAATGGTTCATCTCATCTGGAAGCCCTCTAACTGGTTACAGTGCCCTTTAATCTCTGTCCAAACCATCTGCCATGTGTAAGTAATGGGGAAGACAAACATCTGGAGATGCCTTACAGCAGCCACGGCCAGCAGAAAACATATCTATTAATGGGGGAAACACATCTGGGCTGGGGAGTAATAGCATTGGGCTAATTTCCACTTTGTGATGTGTGTCAAGTGGAGGCAGTGGAACCCAACAGGCTCCTCAAGCTAATTTACTATGTGCAATTATTTAGTGTACCGCGGGTTATGCACAGCTTTGTGTTTATATATAATTAAAATCTGTGCACTAAGAGCTGGTATAAACAATTGATCACTTCTCATTAAAAGGCATACAGTATGTGGCTTTGTTTAAATGGGCCGTATTATGCTAGATTTCAAGTTCATATTTGTATTCTGTGCCTCTACTGTGACATGTTCACATGCTTTAATGTTCAAACAAAGTTATTTATTTGTCTCATACTGCCTGTGCTGCAGCACCTCTGTTCACCCTCTGTCTGAAACCAGAGCCCAGTCTGCTCTGACTGGTTAGCTGGCCAACTCTGTTGTGATTGGTCAACCGCTTAGAGATGCCCCGCCTCTTAGCCTATCACGTATTATGTGGTGGAGCACTAGTCAATAGAAGTTCTAGTGTTACATAGTGATGTAATTGTGTTATAGAACAAAGGAGTCCAAACGTCCTCTGGAGGGAACTTTGCGATTTTAGCCTTTTCAAGAAGGCATGCATGTATAAGGCCTCTTTAAACGTTGTTACATTTGATTTACCTCTGTGCCTCACCAAGGCTTTTAAAGATGCCACAGGGAAGCCTGATTGAATGATAGCAAGACTTCAGCTGACATTGAAAAGGGAGCGCTATCTGCAGTCCAATTCCTTTGTGTGCACGTGGGTGTTTGTGGTAAAAAATGAGGACATGAATTGCCGGAGTGCCAACAAAAATATCATAATGTTTCAAATCACGTCTTCCTGCCAGCAAACAACGAACACCTTTTCTGTGGAAATCATGTGTGGATTGTGTTAGCGTGCTGAATGGGAACAATGTCCACTCTGATAACATCTGGCTTCACAGAGGAAGAGTAGTGTGGGAGCAGCAAGGAGGTTTAACGCTCACCATGACAATGCCTCCAGACTGCTCAGCTGTGCACATGCTCATGATGGGCGCCATGCCAATGGTGGTGCCCTGGAAGTAAACCCCGCTGCGACAGAAGTAGGAAAAAGAAGAGATAACATTTTATTAGGAGAAAAGTGCTCTTTATGGATATACAAGCCGTTAAGTGTTTGCATTTTGTGCATTTCTGCATGATATTGTCTCCCTTGCATCTTGCATCTTATTTTTGAATTTGTTATGCACTATCTTTATTTATTTTTGTATCCAAGTATGTTGTTACCCACAAAGTGTCAATTAAATAATATAGCGGATTTTCCAATCATGTTTAGAATAATGTTCAGGTTCAGATGTAGTGTATCACGTTAGTTTGTCAATACAATAGTTTTAAACAACGATAACAGGTGACGGCTAACAGGGATCCATATAAACTACATTCATTCCAGAATGCTACAAGAATGAACTTTCAAAAACGTGATTTACATAACAGTGAAATAAATTAATGGAACACAACGGGTGACTAGCTGTCAGTGTAATAATCCATGGTATCCTCTGGGAAATAGTCTGCACTAATGTGAAGAAAAAGCACATCTGTAGCTAATGGCCCGGTAAGGATCTGTTTTCGTTTGTACCAAATACGGTCTCTAGTTTTTGATTTCTTCATTTGAAATAAAAATCCACCTGATGAGCTGAGCGTTGTCGTGAGGTTTCTGGGGCAGCAGTTTGACTTTCCTCCAATCCAGGAACTCGTGCAGAGTGTTGAAGGGATCCTGGGTGACGGGACATTTATCAGAGTCACTCCACACCTCCAGACCCACCAGGGCCACCCGGATGTTCAGGGCTCTGTAGAACTGTTAGCAGGGAGAGTCAGTGTGGATATAAGGCCAGGTGATGCTAACAGCAGGAGTTTGAGGCACTGTTACTGTGGTTACTCTATCTCGCTGCTATAAATGAATAATACGCTAATGTGTGCATTAGTGAAAGCTTCTCTTTTCATGTTTTTCAAATGATCAGAGCACATCTTTTCCATGTCTCTATGTTCTCTCAAGTAAGTCCATTCGTCCCAAAGTGCCTGCTAGCCATAGATCTACATCTATAGATATTTTATACAGACTAAAAGCAGCTTTCAGTTTTAATGGAACATTAATATCTCACAGTCATCCCATTAATCTCCTCTGCCAGCAGTATTTCTATTTCAGAAAGTGATTGATCTCCCCTTTGCAAAAGGAAGAGGATGTTGTACCTTGTCCACGTAATTGGCTATCTCTGCCAGTCTCTGTTTCACCTTCTCAACGTCCCTCCCCTGTTTCTGAAACTGAAATCAAAATAAAATGTAATCAGTGTTAGCGAGAATTTGAGAAGAAAGCAATATGGATTTTTCACAAACAAATCATTTTCACAACTAAAAAGCTTGAAAAAATACCAGCAAAAGGAAATATGTTTCTCTGAGTGTGAGGCAGCTTGTCAAGCTGTGACCATCTGGATCTAGAAAAATCTCCCAGTGTTAGAGAGACAAATGGCACGGCCGCAGGGAGCAGGTATATTGGCAGATCTGACAGCCTGCAAAGCTTTTGATCCAAAATGCAGACTTGCTGTTTCCACCTGCATTGGTGTTGGAGTCAGATCTTAGCCGACAACCTACACAACCTACTTGATCCCTTTTTTTCCCATTCAGGTCAGAGGCGTTGGCAGAGTGCTGCCAGGAGGAAACCCCACATTGAGCTCGTCAGTGCTTAGGGGAGACTCTTCTGTATCCACTAGGCTTTTTCCTGTTTCCTGTCTGGTCTGCTGGGGAATCTTTCAGCACTTCCTGTCAAAACTGAGCCTCTGCCACAAGACCACACTGACCTAATTCCACAGCCCCAATGGGACCTGCTCTAGTGTTTCTACAGCTTACCCTGCTTTTCTCTGCTTAAAGCGTGAAGGGTTGTGTGTTTGGTTGTTTTTGTGAATGGATATGGCAAGATAGGTGCATTACCTCTCTGTTGTCTGCAACAATGATCAGCTCAACGTACTTGGTTGTCTTCTGAGTATGCCTTTTATGCTGAGGTAAAAACAGAGATGCTGCAGGTTAGAAATGTTTTGACATTTTACGAAAAGAAACAGTGGCACACATTAGAAGCACAATTAACTATGTAGTACTTCCTGTGGGTTTACATTTAGGATTTCGATAAACCCTCTCAAGCCAAGAGCTTTAGAAGATGGTAGTAGATACATTTCCTTATGTTTTTTCCCCTGTTACCATTCTTCCTGCTAGCTAAGTTAAGCTAATGGCTGCTAGCTGTTGCTACATTTTGCATACAGATATTAGAGGGATATCAGCTATTTTATCTAATAAAAGTAAATATGTAAGTTACCCAAAAAGCAGCAACAACCCGCTCAGAAATGTTATGTATTATCATTGTATAGTTCTTAAAAAGTAAATGACGGTATACTGTATATAACCTTCAATGATCTATTTTAGAGCTGATGCTTTTCTTAATTTGCAATGCCTATATATCACTCAGAATGCCTATATATTACTCAGAATGCCTATATATTACTCAGAATGCCTATATATTACTCAGAATGCCTATACATTACTCAGAATGCCTATATATTACTCAGAATGCCTATATATTACTCAGAATGCCTATATATTACTCAGAATGTCTATACATTACTCAGAATGCCTATATATTACTCAGAATGCCTATATATCACTCAGAATGCCTATATATTACTCAGAATGCCTATATATCACTCAGAATGCCTATATATTACTCAGAATGCCTATATATCACTCAGAATGCCTATATATTACTCAGAATGCCTATATATCACTCAGAATGCCTATATATTACTCAGAATGCCTATATATCACTCAGAATGCCTATATATTACTCAGAATGCCTATATATTACTCAGAATGCCTATATATCACTCAGAATGCCTATATATTACTCAGAATGTCTATATATCACTCAGAATGCCTATATATTACTCAGAATGCCTATATATCACTCAGAATGCCTATATATTACTCAGAATGCCTATATATTACTCAGAATGCCTATATATTACTCAGGGGTAATTAGGTACTGTAAGTTGTTAAGCTTCACTTCCTGACTTAAATTGGGTTTTTGATGCTTGGGAATAGTAGCAGATGGATGCTGCACCTGCTTCGTAAAAATCATTGGCCAAACTTGCATGGGCTCTTGACTTTGGGCTCTAAGCTCAGATAAAATGTTTAAAGCCCACCCTCTGGGAACTTATCCAAACTGGTCTGCTTGCCAGTTTGCTGATCTTTGGTCAAACGCCCATTTATCTTTCATTAAGTAAATGTAAGTCTTGTCGTTTAGAAATGTTTGACAATTAAATATGACAAAAAATCAGCTTGAATTGATGACGGTATAGCTTTGAACTGTTGCTTTAATACAAATGTTGTGATAAAAAAACAAACATAATACTAGTCTCACCCTCGTGTGGAAGGATTGAAAGGGGCTTTTGATGTGGTTTTCAGGGGCAACAGAGGACATGTTGAAGCCGTGGCCGCAGGCTCCTTGGGTCAGTGCGAGCTCTTCCACTCGGTAGATGAAGTGAGCACCGTTGTCATGTCCAGGCTTTGGCTCAATGATAAACGTCTTGTTTTCAAGTGCGATGAAGCCCCTGCAGAGACAGCAGTGCAATATGAAAACAGAGCATCAAAGCAGAAACCAATCCCTCACATGCAGACTTTGACTGAGTGTGGCACACTGATGGAAAATCTTACGACTAAGGTAGCACTTTCTTTCTCTACAGGCCCACTTTTACTGAAGCAAAACTATAAAATATGTATTCTTTTTTTTAGCAAAGTGGCCAAGCAACACAGAGCTTTGTTACCATTAGAACTTCTAATGTGGTAATGCACCTCTGATCTATAATAATCATAACGTGTTAGTACTAGGGCTGAACGATTAATCGATTTTAAATGATGCGATTATCAAATCGCAAAGCCTGCGATTTTTTTTTTACTTTTCTTTTTCTTTTTGTTCTTGTGTGTCAGTCATCCACACCAATCAGAAGTGCTGTGCTCCACATGTACCAGCCATTGTTAATCAATCAGAAGTAGCCCATGATAGAAGGTGATAGACAGATTGATCCAATCACCTGCCAAGTGCTTCTGAAAGTGTCTGCCCTTTCCAAATGGCTTCCAATGGAGCTTTAGATGGTTTGGTGAAACAAACCATCTGGGTCAGTAATGCTCCATCACATGTTTCTATTACAGGTAGGGTTGCCAACCGTCCCGTATTAGCCGGGACGCCCCGTATTTGAGCCAAAAGGGGCGTGTCCCGTACGGGACTTTGTTTGTCCCGGACTCCAGTGTAAAGGGAAAAATAAAAAATATTTTTCTGTTTGCGCGCAATGCAGTGTGTCTGGCTGCGTGCCTGTGTGTTTGTGTGCTGTATGCGAAGGGCGCTAGGACCGCTCAGTTGACAGGGCAGGCACAATGCTCGTGTGTGTGTGTGTGTGTGTGTGAGATTTTCTCCGGTGGGCCGCGGTCACGGCATCATTGTTTGTGTGGCATGTCAGCCTGTTCAGTCGTGTGGGGAAATGAGCGCTGCCGGTGGAGGAGGTGATAATGAAAGAGGAGAAGAGAGAGAGGATGTGGTTCTGGGCCCTGGCCCTTCTAAAAAGAAAAGACTTGTGTCTTACAACAAACAGTGGGAAGAAAAACACAGTTGGGTAGTGAGTGGAGATCTGTCTCGGGTCTTCTGTGTGTGTGTGTGTGTGTGTGTGTGTGTGTGTGTGTGTGTGTGTGTGTGTGTGTGTGTGTGTGTGTGTGTGTGTATGAGAGTCAGTCAGCTGATTGATGGGAAAATGCTGGGAAAATGGTTGGTTGAAGGATAACATTAAGTCTAATAATGATGTACCGTGCATGTTCACATCATGTATACTTTGCATTACTTAATACCATTTTTCAAATATTAATTTTTTTAACATTTTGGACAAAATAGCCAATTGTACATCGAGGTACCAAGATGTCCCTAGTGCCCACCTATCCGATTTGAATATGCTGATGTGCAATGTGATGTAGTAGCCTAATGCAGGTGTAATACCATTGTGTTTGTATTGTGTTATAGGTATGCATAGTTTTCTATGCATTTTGGGGGGTTTGACCCCCAAAAACATTTTCAAACCCTAGGGGCTGGCTCCCCCAAAAGAATTAAATAACATAACCCTAACCTGACCCTAACGCTAAAACCGAAATAAAGTAACAAAAAAAAATAACTAAATCCGCCAGAAACCCGAAAATCTTCGCGCGCACGTGCGCGGGGGACACATGCATGTGTCCCGTTTCTCCATTTCTGGAAGTTGGCAACCCTAATTACAGGGTGAATCTTAAACTGAAGCTTGACGTTAAAGCAACCCAACGGAAGTTTCATGTAAGTTTCGTTTTTTCACTCGTAGCTCGGGCTGCGGGGGTGCTAGAGACGGGAGCATGTTGATACGACCTTCCTAGCCGGAGTTATGGCCGCATTTTACAATAAACTTCCGTTGGGTCGCTTAAAAACAAATATCGCAATTCGAATCGCAATCGCTATATTTGTCAGAAAAATTGCAATTAGATTTGTTCCCAAAATCGTGCAGCCCTAGTTAGTACCTTTAATGTTCTTTGTCATTAGCTGTAATTGCATTAAAAATGTCAAAATAAACATTCACCGTTATCACAAATGTTTAATTAGGCAGGAAATGACATTGTGTATCTTAAAGCTTTCTGCTGATGGCCAAATCTCAAATCTTCCAATTGTTGTCGGTCATTAGCAACAGCAGGAAGCCAATTACTGCCAAAGTGAGTGCAGATATTTACTGAAAGCCTCTGTGGACAAAGACAATGAGGTGTGACATTTTCTCCCGTTCCTGCGGGTCACACACAAACTTACTGACAGGGCGCTTAAGGGGCTTAAGAGTGATGTGCTGCTGTGCCAAGTGACTTCAGTAAATATAAACATTGCAGTGGCAAATAGCACTTAAAGGGCAGTGTTGAGATGCTCCATGAATACAAAATGACGGTTATGTTTCTTACCGAAGGCCTGAGCAGGTGCTGAGGGTGACATCAGAGTTTGGATGCGTCTGCACTTCCCCATGGTAGTAGCAGTTATTCTAAAACAGTCAGAAATGATTTATTTAAAAGGGTTTACATGATGTGGATGACATCCTTTTATACAAAGAAGGCTCCAACCACTGGATAAGGTAGGTAATGATTTACAGTATTATAAAAAAGCAGTTTGTTACAGTCTGTTCCCCTGTCTCTTTCTGTACATTTTTTAATAAATGCAACCTACACAGTTGAATAGAAAAGCAGCAGAGCTGACATGGATGGGAGGAGACAGTAAAGTGGGAATTGTTTTGCCTTCATTATTCCACCAGAGTGGTCTTGTGGAAGGAAATGGGGACATTTAAGGCTACTCCTCAGACACCGTGAAACACTGTTGTCTGAGCACAAGGAGAGCAGAGGAAGTGACTCTCTTTAAGAGGGAAGACAGACCTCCATTTACTGTCTAGCAGCTCTTCAGCCCTCTTATAATCAGCTGTCACTACCCTGACCATTTCTCATCCCTTGTATTTAACTGAACAAGGGAATACTTAAAGTTTAGAGTAAGGTTTTTGGATTAAACTGTAATTTCCTACAATTTCTGTTTGTCAAGTACAGTACTGAGTCAGGGGTGATGAAATTAAGATGCATTACATTAAGTGTAAAAATAGAGCAACTACAAAGGCTCTGTTCTTCAGCGTAGCTCGACCTAGATTAGTTCACCTTCCAGAGAGGAAACATCAGGCGGGGATAGTGATTGTCTTTCTCAGTGTCTGTGACTTTGAAAGTAGCTAAACACATTCAAAGAGAAGTATTTAGACATAAGCATTTTTAGATTTCCTAAAGCTATTAAAGCAGAACAGAGAAGGAATACATCTTGGTTAATGCTATAACATCCAGATTTCCAGGTTTCTTTTTTCATCTTGAGTGGCTTTAAGGTTAGAAAAAACTATTTTTAGGTTTATTGTTAAATGTTTTGACATGTTTTCTAAAAGAAGAGCTGCACAGCTATATTCCTATGAATTATTTTGTTTATTTTATATGGAGTTAATATGCAATACACTTATTTTCAGTGCCGCCTGATTAACACATAGCTGACGGCTGAATTTAGTGACAGCCGGTACTGAAAGTGTGCAGCCACACGAGGCTTATCAAAGACAAACCAGTGTTTGTACTGTATTTGACAGGCTGATGCAATAGATGTCACATATTTCCCCTCAAAATTAAAGGTGAGAGAGAGTGAAAAACACTGAATTACTTTGCAGGAAATAGACTTGTCAGTTATTTTTTTATTACCAAATATTATTCATCCAAGAGAGACTGTAAACGTTGTTAAAAAAGAGGAGGGAATGATTTCAAGTCACCAATCCCTGGTTTATGAAGACACAAAGGCTTTCTTTCCTCCATAATGGCTGCTAACATGTCCTTTTGTTGTCATGCAGGGACATCTTGTTTCTACTTCAACTTGTGGAGTAAAAACAACTTATTCATATAATGAAGAATCGATTCTGCCACAGAGAGTGTCCTCGATACATACTTAGCGTTTAAAATGAACATCAGGCTCTCCTAAATGTCCAAAAGTATGGAATAGAAAGTAAGAAAGGACTCGGGAATATGTCAGCTGCTGAAAGGGGATTCAATAATAACATCCTGATGGCAATATTGGCTAAAGAACAACCAGCATAACACACACCGTATCATCATGTAAGCCACATCATTGATGTCCTTTTGAATACATACAAAACAAATAATATTTAAACAATCGATTTATTTTCAATCCTGAATTAGATGTTTTAACCAATGCAAAAGGTACAGAGAGGATTATCATTTATAACGGTGATCTTCCATGATTTAAAAAACCCATCTGTCTTTGGGATCACTTTTAAGGGTCAGTTTTTACAGCGTGCCTGCGGAGCACCGTCAACTCAACCATGAATGTCAGAAGCACTGGAGGGCCACCGTACCGTGAAGTTGTGAGCACCGGTGACTGCTCTTCCATCCTCCCGGTAATGTGTCTCAGTGTAATGGCTTGTAAAGAGACCCCTAAGAAGAGAGCAAAAAAGGACATGTCAGAAAACCAGGTAATTGTTCAACACTGTGAATGTGTCTGAAAAAAATCTGTATTTTAAGACTCCTAAGAAAACTCGACCCTTGGTTGACGATGTATGTAGATTCAGTGTTGCTTGTCAGGATTTAGGGGATAATGTGGATGAGATGCTCAGTATTCTGAGGCTAGGAAAGACTTGCATTTCTGAGAATGTATTAGGCAATCTGTACATGTGCTTGAATCCCCTGGCATTCAGCATGACTCGGTGGAATCCCTGCTGAAATAATTATTTTCTTCATGTGTGTTTCTGAGCGTATGTGTGTGTGTCTGTGGGCATATTTCAAACCCTGTGTTCGTGTGTGTGTGTGTGTTTTCCTCCTAGGGCCATGAGCAGATGGACACAGTGAGCCCCATCCCAAACATTGACAAAGGAGCATCAGGAACACCCATCTGATGCAGCTGCATAATCCCACTGACACCAGGAAAGGATGATCTCAAGGTGTGTGTGTGTGTGTGTGTGTGTGTGTGTGTGTGTGTGTGTGTGTGTGTGTGTGTGTGTGTGTGTGTGTGTAGCAGAATTTAAAAAGAGAGAGGGGAAAGTAGCAGGTAAAGAGTTAATAGCAAGTGAAAAAATGCAGGAAAGTCACATTTTAAGTCTGTGAGTGACTTGATTTATTTCCAGATTTAAAAAAACAAAACGCATTATGGACCAAAGGTGAATATAATGCATCAAAAGATACAAAAACAAAAAGTCAACTTGACTTTTTCCTGCAGAAAACATGGGATTCATTAAGAAAGAAGAAGATATACAAACTGGAACACAGTGTGTGTCCAGTTCACAGCGGAGTTCATTCATATCCCACAACGCCCTGCCATCCCACACAGCTTGCATGGACCAACAAACTGAATTAGTTGGGATCGGATAACGCCAATAATATACTTGTTTGCATACTTCAGGACTTATTTTATACATAAGTCTGTACATTCACATTTTTGATGACCTGTTTAAAAAAGGATTAATCCTCGGTGGCCCGAGCCTGACCACATTTAACTTCATTAAATACTTATTATCGCTTTAATGTGCCTTATCACGCCATTACCAAGCTCTAAAACAAATCTGATAAGCCACAGGCCAGTAATCACTTTAAAGAGGCCAGCATGTCTCATTATAAATGGATGACATGAGTGGGTGGTGTGTGCTTCATGAAAAATCCCTAAATATGTTTCTTTATGTTGACTTGCAAAGGTGGACTGCTACTTCCCTATAACACCAACACAATACAATGAAGTTTTGTTGAAAAGAGGACCAATTCAAAATGCTCTAATACAGGATGTGTTTGCCGTAAAGATAGGATTTGTGGTAATTCCCAGCAAAAGCTCACATGCTGTACTTTGGAGGCATGTTTGGTAGAGTCAGCTTAGGGCAGCGTGGCTTTGATACTACGACACATACTGTAGTAAAGCTGCAGGTTTTACACGATGAAATCGGCTTCTAATCAACTCCTTGGCAAGAGGACATCGTTTATGAGGCCATCAATGTTTACTGTGCGTTTGAAAAGAGTTTCCTTCAACCTTGCTGGTTACCTTTCAGCTCCTTGGTGTGGGATGTGCATCCTAAACAGCTGAACATGACCCTGCTGGTGATCAAGTGCCCTTGCTTCTCAAATATCTTCTGCTTTTTCACTGACCCAGTATATGAAATGTAATGTTGTTGGACGGTCTACAAACCTTTAATAAACAGGCCTTGGTTTTACTTTCTCCTGGGCATATGTGTATTTAAAACAAGATTTGACATTTGCGTTGAGAGAAGATGGAGAATGTCATGCTCACCCAAGTGTTGCTTGTGTTCTGCCACTAAATCCCCAAAATGGAGGAAAGCGAGGATGCCATTTCTCTCTGAATAGCATAATACTTCTGTGTGATTGCACCTGCCTTCTTAGCAACAATTACCCAGCTGCATGCCTGGTTTTGTCTAGAGAAACATGCAGCCAATCAAATGCAATTTAGATAGAGTGGCAGTGAGTATTGTTATGAAAATCCCCAAAGCATTCTCCAAATCCTGTTTTAAAATGGTCCTTAAGTATTTGTTCTAAAGACAGGAGGCGATATGTATTCTGAGACAAGGTTGCAGAGATGCGAAGGATGTGAGAAAATAGTCATGTGGTGATGATGATGGTCTCAACCTCAAACTGTCAATGCATTGAACAACTGCAATTGTTGAATATGTTGCATCATGTTTTATAATATGTGTTGTAAAATGTACTGTTCTAACTTCATATTTATATAACAAAAATGATATATCAATCTACTATAATTGCTTGAGTCAATAACCATTGATTCAATGCTCCTAAGTGTGTGTTGCGAGTCATTAGACACAGTCTAACAACTCATTAACGATTCACTAATAGCCGCCCAGGTTAATTGTGATGAATGAGGGTCTCTTTAATAGCGCCTCTGGGAGAAAGACAACTCTGTTGTTTGTCTGAGAAAATAATCTCCCATCTCTTTTATTTAGCATCTTACAAACTGCTCTGAAGGATTAATTGAATTTCTCTGAAAAATAGTTTACAGCTTCAATTATTGATTGTTTTTAAACGCCTGATGAATGGCTTCCAACGCATTGCTTCAGAGCCTAGTATGTTAACTACACTAAGTGTTTACACTTAATTACCAGTATGACTAAGCCTATTATTAAGCTGTTACTACTAAAGCCGTTCAAAAAGATATTACGGTTTCTTGTCCACCTTTTCAATCCCTGATAACTCAGATGAACATATGTCCCTGTTTCCTTTCTATCTCTTGACTTAAGTGGTTTTCTGACAAACAGCACATCTAACACAACAATCAATGAATGGCTTCCAGAGATATGACTAGCAAAACTCTGAGACCATACAGACCAGGAGAGAGCAGAAAAACTCATTACTGTGTACCATACAACATCCCTTTCCCTGATATGACATTCTGTCCAATCTGAAATACGGCAGATAGAACTGTTGTTCTTGTTGTTGAACCAAACATGTGTTTGGATGAGTGTTATTTAAAAAGAAGAACAAATCAGCCTTGCTCCAATGGCATAATAGATGGAGCCCAAACTGCATGCGTCACACGCTGTTTACACAAATCTGTGTTTTTAAAATCATTCCTTTCTGTGGCGTGCATAGAGTACAAGTTTCGGAGCAAATTTAAATAACCGAGCTTCATTTACATATGTGACTCCATGCCTCATGTAATAATTCACCACTACACAAAGCCCCTTGAGCAAGGAGCCATTTGAGAGAAATATGGCTCTTGCACTCTCTCTGCTTCCTTTGAAGAGTGCTAACTTCAGTGATTTATTTTAATTCCCTCTCCCCCCACCAGCCTAACCCTAAGCCTTCCTATAGCTGCGTCTTATGGTACAGTATGCCTAACTTGAAAAGGAGCACACAACTACAGAAGGAGAGAGAGATGAAGAAGAAGAAGAGAGGAGGAATTAAAGAGGTGTGGTTGACAAGTCTAATTCTATTTCCTCATACGGCTGGCGTTCCAAATTGATTTACATACAGCTCAATGTCCCTTCAGCTTAGACTTGGCTGAGGCGGGGGCAATGGAGTGTACAAGCCAGCGAAGTCAGAGTAAACCAGGGAGATGAGAGTGGGAGGAGAGGAGGGAGAAAAACAGAAAAATCCCCTGAACTGCAAAATATGAGAAGTGCCTTCTTTGGCTTTGAGAAGGATTACTCACGTACACGCCAACAACCACATAACTGTAGCTTGTGAAACACAGTAAGCCATAAAATCAATCTGTTTTGTTTCCCCAGATGTTCATTTGATCACTTTATCTATATTATAGTTTGGTAACCGGCTTCTCAGTATAGTTGTGTCCTTAATCAGTGTTGAACTAGGTTACTAGGTTATACCAATAGAAATATGTGATGATGGTAAACACAAAAAGTGATCATAATTCATCCTGTATGGAAACAATTCAATGTGATCCATATAATTGCTCTGGAGCCATGTTACGGTGAACCAAAAAAGTGGAGAAGTCACAGGGGCACCAAGTCATAAGGAATCATCCCTTTGGGAACAATGACTGTCCGAGCTAAAGTCTGTGCTAACCCATCAGGCAGATGTAGATGTATATATAAAAGGAACATGTACAAATGAAATCAGCTGGTGGCACTATGACCATACATTCTGCAGCTCCACAAACTGATCAGGAGCACCTATAGTACAATCTCATACAGTCCTTAATATTCTCTGCTCTCATGGGACATATAGTATCAGGCTGAGCATCACACACAAGGAGAGGAGCAATGCAGAAGGTGAACGACGTGCTGATAGATTTGGGGTTTTTAGTAGAGCTACATTTTCAGTAATAAATGCCCTTATTTGTCTCCATGACGTTGACTGGAAGGGATGAAACGTAGCCGTGGTGTGTTTTATGCATTTATAATGCTACATTACTTGTCAGCAACCAATCATACGACAACATAGAAGGCATTTTGGCCTTTGTGTGCAACGATTTATTTGACATGTAGTATACGTGTTTCAATTCTGGCATCTGCTCCAAGGTGTTCTTCATCACAGAGAGGAAATAAAGGATAACAGGCAACCTGCTTCAAAAGTGAAGCATTTTCATGTATTCATTTGATAATAAATGATTACAGTGGATCTAATGCATGCCAATGAGAGAGTAGATCATTGGGATTTGCAAAAGTAACTCGTAAATATGTAGATATACTTTTGAGTGTAAAAGTTGAGAGTGTAGTTTTGTGTCGCAGTAGGTGGAAGAAGTCCCTGGTTCATTTCCTGACCCAAGTTTTATGATAATACAAAAGTTGTGACACATTTCTTATAATAGATATGCTAACCTAATGGTGGCACAAAGGTGTGGTTCACCAAAGTCATAAGGTTACCTCCTCTGTCATGTCATGTTTATCTACACTGTATTTGTTAAGGTTCCTCGCTTTGATCGATAGTGGTGTTAGACACACCAACTGTGTTTGAGTTCTGCTGCTAGGGGGCCACGAAGTCAGAATAATGAGCAGAGATAATCCAATATAAACGCTCCAGCAGGCAGCGCACCAATATCAATCAGACAGGCTGATCGGCAGAGCCTATTTAAATATTGACTGGCCAAAGCAAAGATGGCCCCTAAATGAGTCAAGATCCATCTTTGCTTTGTTAATATTCACAGAGAGAGCAGCGTGGTAACTATAAAACATTCTGCTGTAAGTTCACAAAGGCCCAGATGACTTATCCCAAAATACAACTAATCCGACTGGAATACGAGACAGAAAAACAACAACAAATGTTGCTTACAGTACCAAGTTGTTTTTAGTTATTAAAGACACATAATAGCCCCGCAGATACATGTGTACCAATGACTCAACGTATGAGTTTACAGGCCAACAACTTACACGCAACTTTGTAGTTGACATTCGGTTCAGGTCCAAACGAAACATGCCTTTTTTGTTTGTTATTCCATCGCCAAGAGAGTACACTCATTCAAACAACATTCTCCGTCTGTGTCCCTCACCTCAGGCTTCACAGCTCAGTATGTGATGTGGAGCCCAGGGCGAGTGAAATCATCACATCAGTAAAACTGACGGCAGAGGGGGGGGGGGAAAGGCTCTCTGCACTAGAAAGCAGGAGTAAATGATGAATCATGGTATAGTGATACAGTCAGAGGAGGCTGTCTCTCTCTCGAAAACACTATCTGAAATTAACAAAAGCCCAGGCATTCATGTGAAAACACAAATGCCTGATGACAAATTCAGAAGACTTTTCTGCTTTAGCTCCATCACTGACCATATGATCTGCTTCATGACAGCTTGACCTGTTTTCTGTGAAGACTGTGGGTCCCATGAAAGATGATAAATGGGTAGTGACTGAAAGTAATAAGGAGAAATGATAGCAAGTGACAGTGAGGTTATAGGAGTTTTTCCTCGGGGGATAGGAGGCTTCTATGTGTGTGTTTGGGGTAAAACACAGCATCCCTCTAACAGGAGGACACTGAGGTACTGCGGGTCGCCATATTGGATAGCACCACTCTCCTGATCACTTTACTGCGCAAAGTGAGAGGTGACCATATAACTTCAAAAGATAAATGCCTTAAGGTCAATGTAATGTGTGTTTTTATGTCACTGTATGGGATTCTTTCATATTGTTTGAGCCCCTAACCATAGACAACTTTTGAATCGACAATAGTATTAAAAACTTACAGATAACTGCCGTTTTCTTTTCTTTTAGGGTGATGGTCACATTATCTTTTATGCTTTCAGATATCTGTTCTTTTTACCACACATTACATTTTAATGGCAGTGTTTTTTATTACCATAGTCCTATTCAAAATTCCCGAATTGATAACAGAAAAAGGGTAAAACTCCGGGCTGCAGGTGCAATACCCGGATTAAAAACGCTGTGTTGTCGAGCCACAAACCTAACTTCTAATGAAAGCACATGTTTGATGGCTGTGAGGCATTGCGATTTGTACTGACGCAGATTGCTAGGTATTATATGCAAGGAATCTGGGTGTGACCCTAGATAACAACCTGTCCTTCACTGTAAACATCGCTGCTACAACCCGTTGCTGCAGATACACGCTTTACAACATCAGGAAGATACGTCCCCAGCTGACACAGAAAGCGACGCAGGTTCTGGTCCAGGCTCTCGTCATCTCACGCCTAGACTACTGCAACTCCCTCCTGGCTGGTCTACCTGCATGTGCCATCCGACCTCTGCAGCTCATCCAGAATGCAGCGGCTCGTCTGGTCTTCAACCTTCCTAAATTTTCCCACACTACTCCGCTCCTACGCTCCCTTCACTGGCTTCCGGTAACTGCTAGAATCCACTTCAAGACACTGGTACTTGCTTACCATGCTGCGAATGGATCTGGCCCTTCCTACATCCAGGACATGGTTAAACCGTACACCCCAGCGCGTGCACTACGCTCTGCATCAGCCAAACGACTCGTTGCGCCCTCGCTGCGAGGGGGACCCAAGTTCCCATCGGCGAAAACACGTGGGTTTGCTGTCCTGGCTCCAAGATGGTGGAATGAGCTCCCCATTGACATCAGGACGGCAGAAAAAAAAAAAAACTCATCTCTTTCGACTCCACTTCGAGCGTTAGAACGATTAACGAAGCACTTTTATACTAATAAAGGACTGGCTTACCTAAAGCCAGTTGAGTAGCACTTGAAATGTTTGGCTCTATGAAACCTGATGTACTTATATGATTCTGTTTTCTTCAAGGTTGTGTCTTCCTGGTCGAATGTACTTATTGTAAGTCGCTTTGGATAAAAGCGTCAGCTAAATGCAATGTAATGTAATGTAATGTTATATCCCCTAGTTGTGAAGTAAACGGCTAACAGCAGTGAGGTACTGCCTGGCTGTTAAAGAATGAACTGTTTCATAGCTGCTGGCCTACACGTCCGGAATATATTATCCAATAAATTCCCGCACTAAACATATCTTTCCTTGTAACTGTACAAAGAGCATGATGTCATAATCCCCCTGCACCCTTTAAAGGAAACCGTTTTTGGGATAGGGAACATGCTCTCATCAACAGTACAGTCAGAGTGAACCCTGCACATGAATCCAGGCCAAACGTCTTCTCTCTGGGTTCGGTCAGCTGCGGTAAAACGGGCTCCACCTGCCCACTTCGTACAGACTGAGCCGCTGGCAGCTGAGTCCTCTCACATATTGCACCACTGAGGCTGTTTGTGGTAATGACTGCTCCAAGCTTTCACAGCTAAACATTAGAGTGTTATGAAATGTGAAAGTGTGGCTCAAGGAGTGTATGAATTCTTTATTACCCTAACAAAGCTGCACGGAATATTTCTGGGCACCCGGATGGCGATGGTACAAAACTCAAAATGCCTGGAGGCAGAAAGACTACAACAAACAAGTAGTGAACCGTAAACTCTTTATATGGGGAGCTGTTAGAAAAATATGAGCGCTGAACACAGGCTTGATCAATCTATTGTGGGAACGAAGCAAACGGTTGCAAGACGAAGAAATCTTGTACTGATTTCTCACTGAGGAAGAGTCCAAATCCAAACTCAACCTCCTCCTGCATTGGAAATATTTTCTTATACATGTTTTCAATTTATTTTGAGCAGTTCAACTGATAATAACTAATAAAAACATGTCATTTTATTCTACAATTGATGATGTTATGTCTGTTCCCTGCCTCCTCAGCACAAGCTTCCATATCATTTTTCTTTGGAGAAGATAAGTGTTTTAGTCCTCTGTAACTTATGTCTACAACATAATTGATCATCTACATTTAAGGGGGTCATCCGCTACAAAAAGCATTAGCAAGGACGTATTTATTGTGTACAGCATACAGACCTCAATGAATAGCCAGTTTTTCATTAAAAAAATATGACATTTTTGCTAGCTTACAGAACCAGTACATCCTGAAATACTGAGTTTATTACAGTAAGTATAAGAAAGTATAAAAAATGCATCAGTGTTTTGATTGAGGTCATTTCAAAAGGGTCTGAAGCTAATAGGAAAACGTAGCACATCATGCCTAAATAAATTAAATGAATTTATAAATTAACTTAAACACTGAAAAATGTAAAACAGTAAATTGAATCTTTTGCAGAAGATGCCCATAGGTTAATAATCTGCATGCCTGCCAAACACAATACAAAAAGCCATTTAGCGTTTGTAATATCTCGTGCATACTGAAGCTGATATATGGATATCAAGTGTGAGCAGTAGCATCACATCTTCATTCAAAGTTTAAAAGAAAGACATATTCTAAACAACCCCTGGAAATAATGTCTGTATGCTCACCCAGTGCTGAGATGAACTGTTTCTTGCTTTTGCTTCTTCAATATTCCCATCCAGAACAAGCTACACAGCGTAACTAATGAGTGACTAGGGATCTCCAAGGGACGTGGCCTATTATTATTCATTGAAAAGAGTAAACAAATGCATAAATGTTAATGTCAGAGGTTTGATATCTGTCCAATTAATCTATGGTGGCTCCCCTGGGCCGCCTCATTGTTAAACCATACTATTTTTTGTCTGCAGGGGAAGTATGCAATTACGAGCTGAGCAGAAAGAAAGAAATTCAGGATATTTTAGTCTTTCATTTATTTTCCCTTTCCTATTATTGTTTGTCTTACTCCTGCAAAAAAACATGAAATAACTGTCGCATATGAATATCAATCATCTTCTAATCACACCAATGCCGCTCTTTTGAAATCCTAAAAGTTGACAACTTTCAACTTCAAGCTGCATGGAGCCCTTTTGCTGCACAAGACAACTGCTTTAATACAGCATGCCGCCGCTCCACTGGCTGCACACATCCCAGAACATCAGCTCTGAAGTCCCACACCGCACAAGGAATTCTTCCCCACCTCTTATAAAATGTCTCACCTCATTAAACCCACTCTTCACACTCATGGATTCTGCGTGGATTCTCCAATAAGATAATAGCATGCAATCTGTCATTCTCCACTCCATTACCTTGCAAACATGGTGTGGGATGAAACTTCCACTTGGCACTGATGTATCATTTTAACATGAGGTTCAGGGTGAGCAGTCAGTCACTGGTGCTGATGCGGTGTAACGCGAGTCATCATGGCTGCTGGGTATTGAGCGGGAGATGTCAATTATTGGATGGGCTATGGCTGGTAAAACAGCAAAGTGATTTTTAGTTAATCAGAGCCCATACTCTAGGTGTATTGCTTTAAGTGAGTCTACATCTCTCTGATGGCTATGGCCAGAGTAAGCTGTTGTGTCCAATAACAAAATGATTACTTTACTACCGACACCTGACTGATATCTCGACAGGAACACTAAAATGGTACTAGAAGTAATGGATTATACCCAAGGTAATACTGCTTTTCGCTGTAAGGTACCTTTCTAGTTGATTAACTGTGCAACACCAGTGAGGAGTCTTGAATACAATACTGCACAACATTTGTTTACGATCTGAACTCAGCATAGAAAAGTCATAAAGCCAGTGATGATAACAATGTTACACATTGATAAAACAAAGAGTAGGAAAAGGCAAGAAACACTAGAAGTCTGACACAAGACAAATGATAAGAATAAAAGTCTGTTTTAAATATCAACGTTTACAGAACTTACTGTACTTGACCTGGGGGGTATACTACGAAGCAGGATTTTCGCTTAGCCGGCTAAATTCAGGGAAAACTCCGGCTTTCCGGTCCTACGAAGCTGGTTCTATTTTTAGCAGGCTAGATCTCCATGGTAACTTATGCTTAGTGGCTAACCTGGTCGGGACCAGGTTAGGTTGCAGGCTAAGAGCTCAACTCAGTGAAAGCACTGCCTGCTGACCAATCAGAGCTCAGTATGCGGAGTTTAAAGCGATCAAGTCATATTACAGGAGAAAGGAAATACAGAAAAGCTGCCGTTGCAGGAAAGACAGCCGGCAAAAATCACCGACTGTGTGAACGTGAACATTAATAGAATATCACCTCCCATCTTCAGAGCAATCTGACTATTATAACATTAGCGTTAAGAAAGCTTACTTAAATATCTGCCACAACATAAGTAACCGGATCAGAGTAACATTAAGTAGGCCTACAGTCCGCGGCATATCACTTTATAATGTATCATATATTTTCTTATCTGAGTCAGCTGAGCCGTATCTGGCCGTGCAACACTCACAGTGTCACATACTGTGTGCAGAAGTATTATTTTAAGCAACACATTAAGTTGACGAAACACTCGAGACAAATGTAATTAAAGTCAAATCGTGTTTTAGACGGGGCAGTGATATCATAAACCTGTTAATGTACGCATTCAAACACTTTTTCTTTTGCCAGCTGTATTCACCTTGCAGGTGCAGACTATGTGGCTTTTATCCTGGATAAAGGGTTTAAGTCATGGATGTTTAAAGTTTAACTTCTTCATTTTTGACTATAGTATTAAAGTTAACTTTTCATTCAGGAAGTATGACGCTGCGCTGTCAGTACGCTTCTCCATGTTTGTGATTGGTCGAATGCTCCAAATACCACCCCTTTCATGTGAACGCGCACCTAACTAGAGAGGAAACGGCTGGCTTGAGCGATCCACTTGATAACCAGCGTCGTAGTACAGTTTAGCGAGAGCGCATATGTTTTGGATTAGGCCAACCGGCTAACTCAAACATATCCAGGTTAGGTTGAACCAGCTTCGTAGTATAGGCCCCTGGTTGTGTATTGATACACTTTACCAGTGCATTTATGGGTTATTACATTCCAGCAGTGATTAACTTCAGTTTTACACCCATATTTAGATGTTTGTTTACAGCTCATCTTATTATCATTGTCAGACTTATGATCTATGCAATTGCTTTGGTGAGTAAATTATTATTAAAACTGAGAAGATGAGCAAAAAATTACATACAAGCACATTCCCCAACTATACATATTAACCATACATGTTTTCTTATAGATTTCCCGTTTCTGTTCCAAGAAACCTTGTTCATACTTTGAATACAAATGTAAATCTGATTCTCTGCAGATTCAGAACAAAATCAGAAACAGCATGTCTTCGTATTTGTGTCTGAAGAACATTCCTGATGGCTTCCGTCTCTACACAGCTCTGGATTGATTGGGCCACTGACCCTTTGTTGTCAAGTTGAACCCAGCACGGCAAAAACTTCCCCTCCATCAGTGATGTCATATGATGCACTTCCTCTTTACCTTGTTTTCCAAGGCACATCTGGATTTATTGTTAGCACACATTTCCTCTCATGTGTATTCAGCTACCGTGTGTGTGCTGTATGTAAACACCCCTAGCCATCTGAACTGATGAATGCAAGCCGTGCATTGTAGTGATAAAGCTGTTTGTCACATAGGGCTGAAACCTACATTATGTGAACTTTGAGGGCTCCAAAAGGCTGTTGTACACTGAGTATCTTATACACACACAGCAGCGATATGTGTTAGTTATGTTTAGTTGAGTCACAAAGGCTATGGCGGTTTAAGCGAGGCAGAATGTAATACGAAATAATCTGCTCCATACATGATAACGCCAATCTGAAATGCTCCAGACCAGTGGATTTAGCTCTGCAGCATCAGCAATCTCAATCATTCCTTTAATCTGTATCTTAAATCACCTGAATGGGCTGATAGCATGGTGTGCGATATTGCTGGCATTAAACATATCAGATAAACACCACTGAGCGTGCAAAACTGCTGCTAAGCTGTGCTGTCTAGGGCAGTGTTTATTTCTCATGGGTCCACTACAAATGATCCACTCTTTGCACCATGCTGAGATATAACGTAGATGAGGTTGTGAATTAAACACAAAGCTATTTCTACTTTGAAATTTCACATTAAAGCTTTAATGGTTGATGTTGTGTGTGATGAGGGATTTCGATCATACTATTGGCAGATTCACTGGCCTGGAATGGCTGTATCCTGTCAGACTCATCTATGGATTACAGTTCACACATTTTATTATCTTGAACAATCTATTTATGTACAGGGAGGTAATGGAATCACTCATCTAACATACTCTGCGGGTTTTCTCACAGCAGTGTTTCCTGCTGATGCAGATAAATGATGCTGAGGATAAATATGAATATTATGCACCATGAACATCTGTAGCCCCACTCCACCATATCAAAAACTCCAAAGCTGATACCATTTTCTGCTTACCTACACCAAGGCAATCATTCACTCCAATGACACCATACTACAGTATATCACACTGTCTATTTTGAATACAAAAAGAGCAGCAGCCTAGTTAGTGAACAACGCGGCAAATGCCTCACATCTATGTTGTTGTGTGAAGGCTTTCAGTCTGTGTTAAGTGCCTCACAGTTGTGCTAGCTGGCACCTTTGACATGTGACCCACTCTTGGTACAGCATATGTGAGGTTAAAAGCAGTTACATTTAAAGATGTTCCACTCAGTGTGCTTTTGTATAACTGAGAATTACTGAGTGACTACACCCACACCACCCTCTCCACTGCTGCAGGCCCCTAAACATAGGTCTGGATTAATTGTACAAATATATGATGCTATACCTTGGCATACTGCATTAGTGCAATAATATATTTAACGCTTTCATTAAACGCAAAAGAATAACAGAAAAAACCCAAACATCTTATTGCGTAATTGTTATAAATATTGGAGAATACTTGAGTTTATCTGGTGTACTCTAACTACAATTTTCCGTAGTTGCCTTAAACGTATTTGAATACAAAAGTTTACCTTAGCTTTTATTTACGGCCAAATCAAATTAAAGGGGCTTATTGAGGTTTTCCCTTTCCTGTAGTGTGTTATGTAGGTTTTAGTGCATGTAAATGGTCTGGGAGTTTCTCTGCCACATCCCCCCCCCCCCCCCTCCCCTTGCCTGAAACACCTCCATTGGACTCCTTTGTTTACTTCTGTAACATAGTGACATCACTATGTAACACACAGCGACATCACTATGTAACACACAGCTTCTATTGGCTAGCGCTCCAACACATTGTGCATGACAGGCTAAGGGGGACATCCGTAAGCGGTTGACGAATCACAACAGAGACGGCCAGCTAACCAATCAGAGCAGACTGGGCTCTGGTTTCTGACAGAGGGTGAAAAGAGGTGCTGCAGCACAGGCAGTATGAGACACAGAGCACTTTTTCAACATTACATCACAGTAGAGGCGGAAAACACAAATATGAACCTATAAATAAGCGTAATGGGCTTTTAAACATCAATCTGGTCAAGAAAAAAGGCTATCATATCAAATATCTTATACTCAGAGATCTCCACTTGTGAAAAAATCAATCTGACTTTAAAGAAACGATGGAGGCAATAAGTGAACCCCAGATTAAGAGAAAAAACGTACTTTGAGGGACTTTGAGCTAGCTTGGCTCTGATACTTGGCTCTGATCCCACTGGTCAAAAAACTACCACTCTAATCTTTTCCCCAAGCAACGCCTAAGACGGCTCTCTCTTTCTCTTTTTTTTCCTTATATTGTCCTTCAGGACTGGGCAACTTTCCCCAAGGACGCTCTGCAGTATCCACAAACTCTTTAGCTAACTAATTAAAGATGGCAGGAGGCGAAATGCGATTAGTGTGTGCTCTAAGCTTAACAAGAGCTACAACTACAAAGTCACAAGGGGAAAAAGTGGTCAAAATCTAAATCGGATCAATACTTAAACAGAAAGGAATGTGTGAAAACTGTCTAATAGTCGTGATCCTCATCTCTCAAGACAAGATGTGTCTTTTTCACAAGTGAAACTATCTGTCAATGTATTTTATTCTCAATCCCACATTGCCAAAAAAAAGCCAGAAGGATTTAAAGAACTCTAAGCCATTGCAATTAACCTGTATGAAGGTCTTATATGACGTCGGTGGGTTTGCTATTTTGGGTACCAGAATACCAATTAAATATTATTCAGGTCGATAAGAGTAAAGGTCACTAATAGGCGGGCTGCAGACCGAAAAATTGATTCGTATTATTACAGCTTTTCTATTTAAACCAGTGCAGCTTTTCCAGCTTTAACAGCACCAACGACCCACAGACCTGCTGCATGCATTGTAAATCATCTCAGGTGCTGCTATTCAGCCAATGAAATCAGTGCGTTCAGATAATCATTGCTACTCGAGACTGAGACACACACTGGATACATTTTACAAGAGAATTTTCCACAGGGCGTGCATGTGTGAAGTGATTACCTTTAAATGTGTTCGTAGGCAGATTTTTTCATCTGTGGACGATTCAAGCTAGCTTTTTCCCTTCGTTTTTAGTCTTTATGCTAAGCTAAGCTAACCAACAGCTGGTTGTTGCCTTGTATTTTAAAACCACACGAGTCAATATGTTCCCCTCTCAATCTGGAAATCATAGAATAAAAAGGCATACAAAATGAAGCAAAGTTTAGGTAAACAGCTAATGATAACCTGTTTGTAGGTGACTGGTGTTTAACCTTGTGAAAGTGATGGTGACAGGTTGAACAAAATGCATTGGCATCCAAAGTAATGTCACACAGAGCTTTGGCACCAAACTATGAGTAGTACACGTGTTGGCACCAAACAGCAGCCTGAGGTCCACCGTCCCCACTGGTGCCTGGTCTCAGGTTGCACGGTGACAGAAGAGATGCTCAGAGGAAACTCAAGCATGCATGTGGAGAGCGTGGGAGGAAGGGATAGGAAGCGACAACAAGAGATAATAGAGGGGGGTAGAAAACCTGGTTATAGATACTGAGCCATGTCACAGGAAAAGAGAATCACAACAACTTGAACACAGGTATGCGGGAACAATGGAAGTGGAAGTGATGGAAGAGTTGGAGGAAGAGGCAGAAGGAGAAGTAGGACTAGACCATCAAAGTGAAGTCTGCTGCTGCTAAACATTCAGAATTGGACGATATAAGGGGGTTCTTTTTAATGATCTAGTGTTTTGGCTAGGATAATGGTTTTCAGCTGTCCATGATAACATTACAATTAGGGATGCTCCGATCGCCAATTTCGGGGCCGATCGCCGGAATCAGTATCGGCCGATACCGATCGCCGATCCGATCGAGTGGGCGGGGCCTAAATGGAAGATTTAAACATCACTTTAGATCTTCCATTTAAAGTGATGTTTAAAACTCAGTTAATGGGGCTCATTCACTGGAGCTTCCACAAACAACAATCAACTTAATTATTACATTCAAATGATGTACATTATTCAAGTTTACATTCACTTTGGATAATAACACGGGAGAAATTAGCGGAAGCGCTCTCTTTTCCTCTCTCCCTCTCCCCCTCCTGACAGCCTGTCAGTATCTCATGCAGCTCACTGATCCAGTAATGAGTGACCCGACAATGAAGAATACATATATTTATAATAACTAGTTTAGCTTGTTCCAGAGGTAGATAAAATAGCTAAGTGTGTTAGGTCTAACTCTTACGGTACGTCCACACAGCAGCTTTTCAAAAATCTTGAAAATCTTGGAGCTGGGCGTGTCTGAAAGCTTGGGGATTTTTTGCGAGCAACGCGACCAACAACCAATCACATGAATCTCCCGCCCCCGACATACAAAGCAAAAAACCCCGGGGATTTTATGCGAGCAATATATATATATATAAACTCCCCAAACAGGCGAAAACTTACCAGTTTCACCCACTGTCTCTGCCACCTCCCTCCATGCCTGGTTCCTCCGGTTTGTATCCCGTTAATAGTTCTGGTCGTAAAGAACCGGGTGATTTGCTACCGTAATTTCTCGTTTGGAATATGAGGAACTGCGGTCTGGTTCTCCCTGTGTGTGTTTCGCTGCGCTTACCGGTCTGGCGGGCGGAGCTGCAGGATTTCTGCTTCACAAACACGTTGCATACCGCTATTTTACTGTCTTTTTCGGACACCTTAAAATAATGCCAGACCGGTGAAGCCATTTTGGCGAGCTTGTTTTGCCGCACACAGAGAAAAGTGTCATGTATTTTACGTCATGCGATCGGCTCTCGCGATCGGCATGTTTAGAGAGCACCGATCGATCGGTAGAGAGTGAGTATCGGCCGATCTCGATCGGTGACCGATCGATCGGAGCATCCCTAATTACAACATTTAATTATGTTAAGCCTTTCATTTTTCTTTAGACTTCTTTATGCTTTATCCATTGTTTCGCACACAGAGTTTACTTGGGCAGGCTGCCGAGGAATATTAACAGATCTAAAGGTGGGTTTATTTGGCGATATGGAGATAAGGACGCAATCTGCTATCAAAATCCCTGACATGCTGTTGCCAAAGGCTCCTAGTGACACATCATGAACCAGAGATGTTCACAAGTCTTTTTTTGCAAGTCTAAGTCAAGTCTCAAGTCTTTGGTCACGAGTCCAAGTCAAGTCTCAAGTCTTTGTGGGGTGAGACTTGATCAAGTCTCAAGTCTTTGGTCACGAGTCCAAGTCAAGTCTCAAGTCTCTAAAAAATAAAAGTCTCATGTCTCTTCTAGTTGTAATAAGCCTTCTATTGTCTGCTGCTATCCAGTCTGTTAAGAATACTGCACAGCTATAGCTAAGAAATTCAAAGCATTTACTGTATTATTATCACTCATATCTATTAGCATACAGTATCAGTACTGATTAGTTTTGTTATATGATCACTTTAAACAGGCTATTGCAATGCAATATGAGGAAAAACATCACACTTTAGCTAAATGCAAACAACTTATAAGCAAAACACTTCAGAATCAGAAATCAGTATCACAAATACTTTATTAATCCCCCGCAGGGAAACTGTGTTAAAAGTACTTAAAAGTAAACATTTGTTCTGTGCCATTTGTAACTAAAAAACTATTGCTGCAATATTATCTGAAATATACTGAACTGGTGATATTAAAACATGACCTGTTCCAAAAGAGATATCTACCATTAACACCATTTACCAGCCAAATGCTGGTAAATCATGCAAGTGGCTGGTTCTGTATGTTGCACGCACCAGCCAAAAATAACAATGGCAATCTATTGAGAGGCTGGTAACATTTCAACATTCACTAGGCTAGCCATTTGGCCAGTGGACAAAAATGTAAAAATGTGACCTCTGCAACCGTATTGTTTAATTACACTGGGTCTCTAATTACATCTTTTAAGTCTACTATAAATAAACATATTCCTCTATCCTCTCACTCAAACCCAGTGTAATGGTAACCTGATAAACCTGTAACATTAACGTCACGTGGTCAATAATAAACCTGTAACCTGCCTATAAACCGACAGATGTATTTATGTATGTAACTATGTATTTTTCTACGTTTAACGTTAGCCAGTAGATGGCGGCAGCGGAACGTAATGATTAACGTTACCGACCTTTTTTATGTCATGTCAAGAGTTGGATGTCAACGCCACTCAACGCAAACAAGTGTGACAAGCAAACATTCACTCATCTTTTCAAATATTCAGTTACAAAGCTAGTAGCAAGCTAAGTTAACATTACATATGGCTGATGCTGAGCTAAACATGTTTGCTAACCGTCCATAAGTGCTTTGACAAAAAATCCATAAAAAAACGTCATCTGTGGAAGCCGTAATACTGTAAAAAGCACGACCAGTTATTTTAGCCTGCCCGGCTATAATAACTGGATGGCCTACCTGCCTGTCAGCCTTCCATCGGGGCACAAACTTACCTCGTGCCCTCATTGGTCATGTGCGCGTTCGTGTGTGTTGGAGGAGGGGCTCTGTAAGGAAGTGGCAGATTTTCTCCGGTTGTGTATTTTCAAATTCTAGCAATCTCGAGCCGGTTTCTCAAACGTACCTACCCCACCTTTAATACGCCAAAAATAGAAAACACAATGATTGTTCACGAGTCCCAAAACACGAGTCCAAGTCGAGTCCGAAGTCTTTTGAGCAGGAGTCCAAGTCAAGTCTGAAGTCTCTGTGTGTGCGACTTAAGTGCGACTCGAGTCCGAGTCACAAACTCGAGTCCCCATCTCTATCATGAACACACGAGACTCTTAACCATGCAGAGCTCGCAGCGATTTCTTTGAAAAATAATCTCGATAGCCAGCGTCATGTTTAGACATACGATGGCTGAGACAAGTGGTGTAAAATAACAGGACCATTTTATTTCATTGAAGGTGCACACAGCATTTGATTTGCTCAGCCCTTATTTGCCTATTGCATTTTTTGCTTATCTAATCCATAGATATCCAAATATGCATAACTACTTTAGTATTTTTGGGACGTAAATTATGATTATGGATTTTTCTTAAAGCAATATCGTCCATAGGGGAATTTCAACACTAATCTATCTCTTTCCTGACCTTATGCAGTTGATTAGGTCAGCACAGCCCACAAGGCTGCATGAAAAGTCAATATTAATGACTACATACATGCAAAAAAGAGTATTTTACAACCTCAATTAGCATCAGAGTTGACAAACAAGCTGGCAGGCAATTATGTTCCACATACGAAGGGCAGCTGAAAGACAGAGCCACAGTTCAATGCCTCATATTCTTGACAGACCCACTCAAGGAAACCTAGGATCTCTCTTTGTTTGGTCTGCGCTACTGTCATTGAACAGCCTGGGTGATATTACATCTCCTCTGTGGTACCACACAATGACACAGATCAAGGCATTGTCAGTCGTGTTATTGGAATTGAGGACATTTTGTTTACGCATTAAAAAAAAAAATACTCTGAGGATGTTGCTATGGGGATTTTTTCTTTGTCAAAAACATAATGATGTTGTTTAGATGTGGCCATGTGTTTCAAAAGGGCTCTTTCCGCTTTTCTTTTCCTGCCACAGAAGAATGAAAGGAAATGTTCTCACTGGCAAGCGCAGATTGTTCTGCACTCAGCTCAGAGGTTCAAGGAGAAAAGCTGGAGAAAATAGTAGAATAGTAATAGAATATAAATAAACTACTGTTAGCAATGTTAGGACATGGGAAGAATAACGAAATATAAGAATATAAAAAGAAATGTTTCTGTTCATACATTTATTTTCTAAATACTGAGAGAGTTGTAATGAACTATTCTCTGTAGAACCAATATGTTGGTTTGGTACTGACCAACATGTATCCATAGCACAGAGAACTGAAAATGGATGCCTAAAGCAGGCACTAAAGGTCAGATCAGTTTCATAATCTTGCTTTTCATTTTTTAGTATCGTTTAGATCATAATGTTGGCTGTTTTGTCATTACATTTGAGTATTTTTTGTATTCGTTAACAACAGAAAATATTACTTTTGAAAGAAGAAATAACATGTTTGAATTCAAGTTAAACAAATAACCCCCTGTTGCTTAACCAATAGAATCATTGGTTTTAATACTGCCTTTCTTGGTCTGGTATTGCCCGCAGCTTATTTGACCAATGTTATCTAATTGGAAATGATCCCATGATTGTCACTTGCGGCAATAATGGTTCCTTAAAAGTGACATCTTGGAAGGAAGACTTCTAGTATTGAACAATTTCACTGGGCTTCAGAAATCAGAAATTATGATATTAAATGTAGAAAACTGCAGTAACTGTGTCAAGCTGTGAATCTTTGATATGTCTTCCTCTCTCACACACACGAGCACCTTGGTCTCCCAGACAGTGCTATTAAAGTCTTTAATCAAGACTAATGTGGAATGTCCCATACGACCACCATTAATCATCTGAGGCTGGCCAACTGTGCCATTGATCAACGCTTTACATCAAAGCCGCTGCTGCTGGCACAAGTCTGCATGTCTGTCCAGCTCTGTGTGCAATGTAACATGCCAAGCCATATATATTCTATATGACCCGGTATCTACCATTGCTCTTATGTTTAAACATGTGAGAATCGGGAAAATGTTTTATCCTTTTTAACCCGGTTAAGTTATACAGATTTTATTTTAACTGCTAAATATGGGGTAATATGTAGTAAGATGTAACTGTTACAATTTAAGAAAGAACCCAAGAGGCCGATCTTACTCACTTCCTAATGTGCTGTTCGGGTACAGAGCTGACAAAATACAATCCATTACCCTGAACTAACAGGAACAGTTTGCACGATTTCTTTTTCACAACTGTGATACACTGCAGGCGATAACATGCAAAACAGACAAAAGGTTCTGTGAATTCCCAGTGGCAGTAAAGAGACAAAAGCAGTGGCCTGTCCCACACAGAAAGATCTAATCAAATCCAAGTTTAGGTGTTTTGTATGCTACCTATGGAAACACTCCCATTATACATACACACACACAAACAATTCACACACACACACAGTGAACCCCTACTGATTTCTCTCATCAGCAGATCTGTCCTTGTCTTGCTGCAGCCAAGTTTCCCTGGGACCGGGCCATGCGGCTAACAAACAGCAGTGTATTAATTGGATCTGGTAGCGTGTTTATATTGCTAAGGACTGAGATCATTTCACACTGGCCTTGGAACAGGTGTGCCAAATGAGCAAACTGCACAGGCTCAGCACATTCACGCAACAAAGGATGAGCCTTCACAGAAAACCTGACATAACTCAGCACAAAGAGGCACCACTTGCTATGAAATTTGCATTCAGATCTGTTCACTTCAACAAAACAATGGTTGTTCTGTTTCCCTTGAATCTGCACTTTTTTCCACCTCTAAACCTTCAATGTTTTCACCTCATTTCTCCTTAAATAGCATAGCAAGGGAACTAATATCTACACAGTATTACTTGTATGTACCTCACTTGAAACTTTATAGAAATACCATGCTTAGATTGCGTCTCAAGTACTGAAAATAGAACATTCATGATGTGTTTGACAAAACTGGCAACATGAAATTGGGACAATTCTTCAGGGAGATATCCACATTGAGAGCATACGTTAGTGAGTGAAGCCTGAAGGGTCCTTTTGGAAAATATATGTATATGCAAACCACACCTGCTGATAAGCCTTTTACTATATATTGTTCTATGGAGAAAACCTCACATTCAAACCCTAGGAGAAACCATATTCATTATTGTTGAGCAACTAAACTGTCAAGTATACTTCAGTGACATTTGATTGGTGAAACTAACTTTAATGTGCTAGGAATGCTCAATGTGCATGTTTTTAATATAGGATTATATTATATCTGAGCAGGACTCACTCGAGCCAGCTTAAAAGAATAAGAAATTCAAGTCATCGTTACATCATTTTCTTTATCCTGTTCTGTTCCCTCATCTTTCCCTCCGCCACACACTGAACGGTCATAGCTTCGACAAACAGGCGCACGTAGAGGTCGGAGACCACCTGTTCTGAGTCGGCTGAACTGGTGAGGCAATATCAGAGGACACATCTGGCCGAGAACAGGCCGGATGGGAATGGCAGCCTGCTCCCGGGCGCAGACTGCTGATGGATGACTCACAGCTGATGCTGAGGTCACTAAAGGTCAAATGGAGAATGGGGAATGAAAGGGTCAGTCAGGACATGGTTTTTCTAGGGAGTATGTAACTGCTGGACGGGGATAATATAGTTAGAGGGTTGGCAGGGTACCTTGAACTCTGGGTGGGGAGGAAGGGTGCTTGATGAGTTATTTGGCAACCTGCTCACATATAAGAAAGGTCTTTCTAATAGATGTTTTATATTTGCAGTATTCATAATGATATGGCGTTTTATTATGGGTGAAACACGTGTGAATCCATGAGAAATGTTACTTCTGAATTCCAACTTCAGTAGTTGTTTTTCATTTCCAGCCTCCATCTAAGGTTATGTATTTTGAAAAGGGGAAGCAGGCAGAAAATCTCAGAGGTCTGATTTGTGTTTGCTCTGAGCTACGTGTGATGGAGGTGTGACCAGTTATGGCCCAAGTCCATCAATCCAGGGTCAATATCTGTATCCCTAAGCAGCAGAGTGAAATATAATGCCTCTACTTCCTCTGAATAAGAAGCCTTGACAGAAACAGGACCGAAGACAGTAATGCCATCAATCTTGTTGGATTGTGAAAGTCCCTGGACAAGAAACCTGGCCTTTTATATTCTGGCTCTAAAGCAATCTTTCCCATCTATAGGAAACAATGTGTGTGAGAGAATGTTTGTGTATCTACATATTCATGAACTCCGAATGATCCCCACCCCTCGTTTCAAAGTTCACTGTGTTTTTCCGCAGCCTGGAAGGGACTGGAGTGATGAGAAGAGAAAGACAAGCCGGGAGAACAAGCATGTCCTCAGAGCGCTCCTCTTCTTCATCGGCTTTCATCTCTCGGCCCTTCAGAGAGACTGAACCATAAAAGAGTCCAATCACTAGGGGACATATTATTTTCTCCCTGCTGCTTGAATACACTACATCATAGCACAGACCTATACAACTTCTCCTCCTCTTGCATAAATAACTCCCGACAGCCGTAGCTGGAAGTGTGGCTTTATCTATTGGTTGTGTGTGTGATTAACATAATAAATAGATTGTTTCTTTTTTCCTGGTGGAGTGTGAATGGAGAATTTAAATAAAATGGAAAACTCACTCATTTTTCTGCAGCAACAGGATCAGCTGTTCACCTTCTGCATGAACCAGCAGCTGGAGTGACGCAGGATAGCTCTGAAACACAAAAAGATGAGAGGAGTGTTAAGGCGGTGCCCGGAGCTCACCCATCCTGCCTCTGTGAACCAGCGTCTGTGTGAAGCTTCACCTTCAGCGTGACACACAAGCCAGGATGTGGCAACGCACAATAGTGTAAGAGGAAACGGAAGAAAGCTTCTACATCCTTCACTTCCCAAGTCTGTGCATGAAACTAAAGTTTGACTAGACTCAACTAAACCAATGACCGTAGTTGTATTGCTACAGTATACTGCTCAAGTAAGTAAGTGCCATTTTTAGGCTTTTAAATTCCATTTTTGTTACTTTATATGGTCCTCATTTTTTCGTTGATATCCATTCAATTATGTAATTTGTTGGAGTAGCTTACACCTTTAAACATATGCCCGTGCTGGAATTAAATTGTATGTTAACTCTAACTAATTCATAACAGCCTCACTGGTCACCCTTTTAATGCTTAAGTGCGTCAACTGGCAAAAACAGGGTGCCTTTCATTATTGACAGGCTGCCATAAATGCAGTTTATCTCTCTGGAAGGTTAGCCCTAACTGCGATCCTTCATCAAAGAGCCCATTTTTGTCATGTAGTGATAGCAGATCACATTTGATTATTGCAAGACAGTAATGGAACAAGAAGAAATTAGATATCTCTCCTGTTAGATGAATATTTTAAGATGACTGGGCTTGAGCTCCAGCAAGGTGACAGAATCTACAGTGTCCAGCTGTTAGGTAGAAAACTCCTGGAGGTAGTTGCAGCATGAAGTCAGATCATTGTTGCAAATAACATGATGGGAAAAATGATCTGCTTGAGTGATGCGGAATAAAACTAGATATGGACAGCATTTCTTACCTAACCTCGAGCATGAGTCCAGTATTCATCAGGCACCTTAATATTGTTATGAGGTTTCTTGGCAGAAAAACTGTATTTCAGTGCGGAAGCAACTGCCATAACTACGCTCTGTGAGTATATCGATGGCACTGATTTATGGATGCAAGAACCCAGGAAATGAAGGAGATGCAGGAGATTGTGCTTACATTGCTAAATGTCAGTTTGAGATGCAATCTTATATCACAATGTAAAGTGGCAATATCCCAACAAACAACTCTAAGATGCTTTTCAGAAAAGAATGTTGTTATCAGAGTGAAGAAGTGCCCTTGCAGCCGGACAGAAACAGAGTGTGGACTCGGAACATTTTACGACGTGAACATAAAGAAAAGGAAGAAAAGAAAGCCCTGAACTTTTCAAAAAGGATTTATGTAGAGAGACAGAAATTGCCAGTCATGTGCAAAGAGAGGAGCAGACATAGATGTTTGTCTCATCTGTTGATATTTCGTGCGTACACTGTCCTGTTTCACAGTGACATTTCTTAGGTCTGCTGACTGATGCCTTCAGGCCGT
Organism: Gymnodraco acuticeps; assembly: GCF_902827175.1. Taxonomy (NCBI): domain Eukaryota; kingdom Metazoa; phylum Chordata; class Actinopteri; order Perciformes; family Bathydraconidae; genus Gymnodraco; species Gymnodraco acuticeps. Next base: position 5,129,297 of record NW_022991180.1, read on the forward strand.
ACTTTGCCAGTCTCCGGTCTGCAGCTCTGTCTGAGAGTCAGTCGGTCTTTCTTTGCGTGGCAGCGGGTTTGTGAGTGTGGAAAGTCGATGTCACTGTAAGTAATAACTCTGCAATACTTTACGGCCACTTCATAACCTTCCACTGGCACAAGGAGCGGCTATATCAATCTGTTATATGGGGACGTTTAAGTCTTAGTGCAATCTCTGCTAGGACAATCACCATCTGCCCTGGAAGTCAGTTTAATTAAGGAAGGGTCAGCTTGTAGATGGCCTACTGTAAAAGCACGGGTCAACCAAAATGTTCAACAGTCAGCAGGGGGTTAGACAAATCTGATGCATTTGAAAATGGGTTGCATAACAAGCTCTACAAAGCTAAAAGCATGCCAATGTGACATGTGGGTGATAAACAATTCATGTAATTAACTTCAGTGCCCTCCTCAACAGACTGACTCTGAGAGAGGAGCAGAAGGCTGGAGAGAAAACAAATCTCTCAGATGGTGACTTGCCTGCACCAGGAACAAAATGTTTGATTGCTCAGGGAGTTCTCAACACCTACGCATTTCCTCCTATGGAAAAGTTTCCTTCAGTTGTGGTGGGGGATGCCGAATTTCAAACATTTCCAGCTGCAAAAGGTGGGACAGACCTTTGATTTCCCTGCCTAAAACACAAGTCTTGATTCCAGCAGGGGCTGATTTCACTATACACAGGCATGTTTTAAAATAGCATATATCTTATGGTGCAGGAAAGAAATGAAACATTCTACAAGGCTGCTTCACACCGTCTAATCGTTCTCACAGCGTCAGGATTGTGTACTGCTGACAGGTAAAGCTGTTGAAGAGATGACAAGTTCCAAGGAAAGATCACAGTATTTTCTTGCCTACTATGCGAACTCATGCTCAAACAAAGGAGAGGGAGCTAGCATAGAGGGAAAACACAACAGGGAACAAACAGGAAGGGGCATTTCACTGAAGGGAAATCAAGCAAGCGGGGAAAGAGGAACTACTGTAGGTAAAGGAGACACATACTGTGGTTGTGTCAAACAAAAAGCCAGACATCTGTACTTGGCTCAGCTCTTGGAAGCATCAGCTGTACTGCTGTGTGAGCAAGCTTCTTAGCATTACGCTAGTGTTGCACTGAGTGGCCTTGTGAGTGTTTACCCCGGTGGTGCGCTGGAAGAAAGGTCTGCGCTCCTCGCCCTTCAGCAGCAGAGGTACCGTGGTCCCATAGCGCTCTGGTCTGGCTGCTTCCCCTCGCTGTTTAGCCTTGTCTGGACTACTTTCTGTAAAAAGAACAGATTAAAAAATCAGAGTGAGTCAATTAAAAATCCCACTAAAAATGCAATGAAGGCAATGTATTAACTTTGTAAGCATGCAGACAAAGGGGGCAGGCAATGGTCAAAACAGCTCTTTAAAACAGCCCCTGCTACAAAGGCAGGGAATCCTTGGATAGAAAGCACTGTTTTCTTTTTATTGTGGACTGAGCTGCTGAGAAAGAGTTAGAGTTCATTCGGGGGCCTTTGAGGACATGTGCTGTCCCCCAAAGGGTCTCTACAATAAGAAAAAGCTACTGACACACATCAATAATAGATCCGTTCACAGTTTGTGAGGAACTCAGCTTTTATGATAACTCTGCACAGGAAAGAAGTCTTTAAAAGATACCTCTGACTGAAGAGAAATTAACTTAGTTAGAAGCCAATTATGCTAATTAGCCCTTCAAAGACTGCTCATCAGGGAAGCAAACAAAATGGGATGTATATATGATGGCATAGGATGAAATATAATAAAGCGGGTGGCTTGAAGCAGAATGTGGGAATCATAGTCACAATTCCCTCTGCTCTCTCCGTGTCTCTCAAGCTCTCCTCCCTCTTCTCCCACAGACAACAGAGACTGTCCCTGACGCTCCCACGGCCTCACAGAGCATGTCTGAATTGTAGCAGGCCCAGCAGGCTTCCTGTGAAGCCCAGTAAATGTTACAAACCCAGGGAGGAGCTGTGGAGATGAAGTGGAGAGGGAGTGTCAGAGGGGAGGAGGAGGTTGTTTGAGGTCTCACAATCCTGTTGTCACCAAAGCAAGGCTGAGAGAGCGTGCTGCGTCTCTGTGTACTGTACGTCTCAGGTTCCCTAATCCCTTAGAGATACACATGTAAAGCAGCCGTTTGTCTGCGTTGCATGTACAGCGTCACGCAGGGTACAACAAGAGTTCAGTAGTACATTGAGCTGCGATACTACACTCTTGACATATTTGTTTACTCTTCCCCCCTCTCCCCCACCGGCTGAAGACGTCTTCATTTTAAGCAGTCTTTTAAAGTCTGAAGTTTATTTTCTTTGAAGCAGAAATTCAGAGAGGAGTCCTGCTCCACCACAACTGCATTTCTTACATCTTCAAACGGTGTCTGACGGCGGGTGCCCTTTGCTCTCAGTGTGGCCCAGACTCTGCGTTTATCCACAGTGAGTAATAAGCTAACAAGGGCATAAAAGGGACCTCCTATATTTAATGAGGTATTTCAACATGTGCCGATGGTAGTTTGTTTGTTTTAGTGGTGCATGAAAACCCCGTTAGACAGACGGAGCAGCATGACTGAGACCACAGGCTGCGGCTAGAGTGCTAATAAATGGAGCTATAAAAGAGAAAGTCAGGCAGACGTCTTGTTAATAAAAGATCTTAACACGACTACCGTTGTCCCTTGCAATTCAATTGGATCTCTCAAATACTTTCGAGTTAATTTAAGTCATAAAACCATACCAATGTAGAGGGGACACTAAAGCAGGAGTATGCGTAACACAAACTAGTTTATATGTCATCAGACCACATCTGAGGGCAATAGTGTTGCCACGAAAAGAGCCTGTCGCCAGAGAGGCTAGACACAATGAATCGCACACTTTCTTGAAAGTCTTGTTGCAGTTGTTTGTTCTCGTGGAAAGCGGTAAAAAGGTTGTGTGAAGAACAAAAAGAAGACCTTAAAAAAAGAATTCCAGATCACCACCTTGCACACTTGCAGCGGGAAGCAGGCATCTGTTTGATTGTTGTAAGTGGAAAATTACAAAAATATTGTATCTACCCCAAAAAAAGTTGCCATTGAAGATTGAATATGAATGTGCGTGTGTGCCGTGTGGAAAAGGGATGCATGCCGTATGTGACTTTGTCAAGATTTTTGCATGTATGCTTCAGTAAAAGCTGGATGACGATTAAAGTTTCTATCCGACATTGCTCTCCAAAAAGGAAGTATTCCCTTCAAACAGCAAAGAAAAATGACATTCATGATTACTCTCATGGGCTTTATGCTCTTTGGGATCCTTTGAAATTCAAACCAAAACTGGGTTAATCCCATATGTTTATGGAGAGTATATTGATTGCTAAGCCAACCGCAGTTGTATCCCCATGTTGGCCACAAGGGGAAATCAGCTGTGGGTCATACATCTTAAAAACACAACTCTGTTAGGCAGCCAAAACATCTTTCCTCCGCTCTCTCTGTAAATAGCCTCAAAAACTAAATCTCTACGAGGATGATTTGTTTCTGCCGTTTTATCATAGCACCCCGAGCAGTAGCTTTATTACTTACTAACTGGTGGGTAACGTGAATTCAAACGGGGGCTGCAGTCCACTTTACTCAGCAGGGATATGACACAGACAAAAATATAAACAAACTAAATGAGCTTCAATTACTTCAGTCAAGCAGAAGGCGCCACTGGACCCAAAATCCACCTCATTACTTGTTCTGCATGTCTCCTGCTGCATGATGGGTTCACTTATATGTATATATTAGGGCCGGGACTCGATTAAAAAAATTAATCTAATTAATTAGAGGCTTTGTAATTAATTAATCGAAATTAATCGTATTTTTAATCACATATAAATATTTGACCTAAGAACAGTGAGAAGCAATTTTTTTCGCATGGATTTTAGTATACCATTAGGCGCATTCACACCGCAGTACTTTTCCCACAAAGGTTCATGAGAATTTAGTTCATGAGAACTCTTTGAACCTGGGGGAGGATTAGGCAAATGAAGCCGCTGACGTCACTTATTCTTCTTCTGCTTCAGTAGAAGCTGCTGGGACTCCCAGCAGCTTCTACTGAAGCCTTCCGAGTAAATCGCGAGAACGCCGACACCTCCTCATCTCCACCGCTCCCATGTTTTATTTTGTGTTGCCATAAATTAGTCTCTCTGCGTTTCTGCGCTGGGCTAATGCTAATAATGCTAATACGAGGATAATAAAATTCACAAAACTTTTTGGGAGTTTTACGGGGCGTGGTTTGCAATCCGCCCAGCCAATCAGAAATATAGCTCTTTTCTCACAAGAGAGCCACACGAAAGTCCCTGCTCTCTAGCAGCTCTCTGCTCTCTAGCAGGGACTTTCGTGGGGGTAAAAAGGTTCTCATGAACTAATTTTAGTACCGGCTCTTTTTGGTATGAACGCGATAAAAGAGGCTAACGTCCACGCTAGCTGCTATATGTTTTGCATTGAGGTGATACTTGAGGCTTGATGTGCTGCGGTGATATGCAAATTCCTTTTTGCATAATTTGCACACAACCGTGCTCTTATCGACGCTTCCATCCGTCCGTTTTTTAAAACAACATTTCCCACTGTTGTTCACTGTGGTTTGTTGTTGTCTGAAGTCATGAACGTTAGTTGGTGCTCCAGTATAATCGGTACGCCTGAAACTCATCCAGTGAGAAACGTTCCGCCGTGCAAAAATAAGTGCGATTAAAATGCGTTAATTTTTTTAACGCGTTAATTTTTGTGTAATTAATTAATCTTAATTAACGCGTTAAAGTCCCGGCCCTAGTATATATTCATCTATTTAGTGATTAAAGCAGAGAACCATATGCATATTTTATTAATGTTCAAAGTGCACATGAACAGCATTATCTGTGTTCCCTTTAGTCTATTGGAGGAATAGAATACATTATTGTTCATTCACACCTAATAAGGTACCTGCTCTATCGACAGTTCTATCATGGAGCCGCTCCCTTGAGATGAACAGGAGGATAAACAGTGTAGTGAAGGTCAAACGGGCAGCTTGAAGGACGTGGTAATCTATAGGCAATGTATTCAGAGAACAAGAAAGTGAATGTCACAGTAGGACTTTAGCAACTCCCTCAAGCTGATTACCCTGAAATAAAATTTGCATACAGACTATGCAAGTTTAGTGTTGACCTTGGGAAACAGTTGGTAAAAATCTCAACACATCTCACAAGATCATGCTTTAAGCACACAAATATTTAGGGCTGATCATTGATCTTTAATGTTCATCAATAAAACTGATGGTTTTTTTTTCCTCTATCAATAATTTAGCCTATGATATAAGAAAGTTGTACAAAAATTCCCTGAAGTCCAGGCTTACGTATTAAAAATAATAATGTGTACAACTAACCAGAGCTACCACTGATTAGATGCATATTAATTAATTAATCAAATACCAGAAAATAGTGAAAATATCCCAAAATCTAAGGTGATATCTTTGAATGTCTTTGAATACTGTTGGTCCAAAGCCCAAATGTAGGAAATCAGGACATAAGTTCATCAAATATTTGTTTTACTGTTGATCAACTTATCAATTAGGTGACAAATTGTTTCAGGTAAGTAAATATTTACTATAGCTTTGAGTAGCCAGAAAATCGTTGTTTTTTTCCTCCACTTTAAGAGATACTCAAAGACTATTTTGTTATCCAAATATATGCAGATGCAGGTGACCGCAGGAGACTACAGGATAAATGGCGGTGCTTTTTGAACCCTTCTACTAAAATGTTACACTCATTTTAGGCAAGGCAAGTTTATTTATATAGCACCTTTCAGCACACGGCAATTCAAAGTGCTTTACAAAATAAAATAAAAGACATTTAAGAAGAAATACAGCAGTAACAAAAAATCATGTTGTTGCAAAGATAACCTCCGTCTAAGCTGCTCTTCACCACACAGGCCTTGTCTCTTTAGATTTCCACTCCAATATAAGAGCGGGGAAACATGATGGGCCCTCGGAGACGTGACACTCCAGTTATTATGAAGTGAAGGCCTTTAATAACAGTGCATTAGAGTTTCAGATGCTCTGATTATGTTTTGACAATGAAGATTGTATGTTCAATATCTGCAAGGCAGCTGCCAAACCAGCCCTCCATGCCTCCAAACAAACCCCTGGGATGTGTCTGTGAATGCATTCAAAGGGTGGATTTCTGCCAGCAGTGAGACGAGAGATGCCACACACAGAAGAAGTGAGTTCAACTGTTGCAATTATATTCGATTGAAATCTTGCTTCAACCCACAATCAATGCTGCAAGTACCTACTGCATTGATCATTCATATTGATCAGATGATGGCCGTGTTTAAAGAGCCAAGGTGAAACCACTGCTTGGACATGGGTTAGGTGTCGTTATCAGTGTGGAGTAGGGCTGTGCAATTAATCGTATTTTAATCTCGATTACGATTTTGGCTTGCAACGATTATGAAAACAACGTAATCAAAATAAAACGATTATTATAATTTATTTATTTTATTACTTTCTTTCAATGCTTTTTCATTTCGGTTAAGTGCATGATAAAAACCTGAGTCAAATAGAAAAACTAAAGTTATGTCATGTTTTCTACCTTTAGAATGCTTCTATTCAATTATAAGAGGGCATATTGATTCAACTATCACAGACAGAAATTCAACAAAACGTTAAAAGCTTCACTAAAGTATAGTTTATTGTAGGGCTATTGATCGTTTTGCGTTATATGATGAGTCAACATGTCAAACCACATTTATGTATTTACAGCAAGGTTTCACATTTACAAAGCACTAAAGGAACAGTTTGACCTCTTGGGAAATGTAGGTATTTGATTTATTCTACACCAGGAGTCTTCTAGCTGTAGATTTATGTATAAAGGACAGATATAAGAGTTGTATTGATTGTCTAATCCAAATGTAAGCAAAGCAAAGAGGCTGCAGCGGTACAGGCTCAGGAGGCAGGTTGTCTGCTGATCACAGGGTTAGCAGTTTTTTCATAAACTCCTTATTTTCACATGTCAATATTTTCTTGAATAAGACTCTAAACCTTGAATTGTTGAATGTTGGTATTTATGTACAAAGAAACATATACATAGGAACAGAAAGTACATAGAGTGCCACAGTGACGCGTCCTAAAACCCGGAAGTAAATTAGCATTTTACCACAAGCATTACCACATTGCTTTTTGTGGAAGAAACCGTTGTTCCTTCCACAAAAAGCAATGCAATTTCTCCATAGGATTTTGGAAAATAGCTCGAAATAAGGTCTGTGGTTGACACAAATTTAAGAGACAGATCACGTTTTGTTCAGCCGGATAATATCCACATGTCTACCCTACTTTTATAATTTTCGAATCATAAATCTAATCAATAGATTTATGATTCAATGTTATTATGTTAACATAATGTTAAAAGTAGGGTAGACATGTGGATATTATCCAGCTATTTTCCAAAATCCTGGAGAAATTGCATTGGTTTTTGTCGAAGGAACCGGAAGGAGTTTACTTCCGGGTTTTAGGACACGTCACTCTGGCACTCTATTTGTGAGTGATTTAAGCGTTCGAAATAAAATGTCAGCTGTTTTATCAGTTTAAAAATCACTGATGCCATAATCAAATAATTGCTGATTGGTCATCAAGATAATCGGTCAACTCCTAAAACATCACAAGGACTTAGTGGGTAACACAGGGGTCATATATGGGTTAACATTTGAGAAAGAAAGGAATAAGAGGAAAGGAAATAAAAGAAGAGTGTTGCTAAAGCATTCTGATTTAGTGAAGATCTTAGTGTCTTTGGTATTTGTTTCACTTCTGTCTTTTACGTTCTCTTACACAAGAAATCTGAGGATTAAAGATGCTAACGTTTTCGTCTTTTCGGGCAAAGTGGAACAAAGGAGCTCGACACACACACACACACACACACACACACACACACACACACACACTTTAGTGGAGCTTTCTGTATACATCCAATTACTGATTTCGTATGAAAACACCACTGACCTAAATACAGCAATGGATGCTACACCTCCATTGTGCCCTCGGAAATAGATTCCTCTTAACAAAGAGAATTGCGAATGAGGCCGCTTTGAAACGTGATACAGATATTCAGACTATCTTAATGGAGTCGTTCCTGGAAGTACAAATAGCATGTAACTTCTTCTAGAAAATTAACTCGAAGGTGATACCCGTGAGGATGCTCTGACATTTATTTAATTAGCTGGAAGTCAGAGACGCCCAAAGAAATACAACAATTTCAACATCATATTAACGGACTGCCTACCCTATTACAGGTTGTTACAGTTCATCTAGCCAAAGTGTAAAACTCAGCACTGAAATAAAGCATTGGTTTCCTTTCATAATAACAACTATTTCGTCCAGCACATCAAAGAGAGCACTTTACAATTCCTCCTGCTAAAAGGCTCCTGACAAATCCTTTTAATAAAACAGAAAAAGTTCTGCTGCTGACGTTCGATATCATAATTGTTCCTAGACTAATAAAAGACCTGGAAAGTAGGCAGCATGAGTACAGCTGTAGCTCTGTGAAGCAGCGTTTCCGCCAGGGGGGCGTCTTGCCGTCATTTGAGGGGCGTCCAAAAATATTAATAATTCGAGAGAAGATCGAGAGTTTTTATCGCTTGAAATGACGAAAAGGAAAAAGGACAAGGACATCCCTCTGTGGGGCAAAGGAGTCTGGTGTGATTCTTTTCGGAGTATTGAAGATCGTTTCCCCGACATCGGCGGTGCCTGCTACAGGACAACACGGAACGTGCGCGATTTGGACGCAATGAGCGGTGCTAGTGGAGCGCGCACGTGAGCTGCGAGCACCAGAGCCTCGCAGCGGCGAAACTGAGGCTCCGTGGTAAACTGTGGTAACATGAAGAGCCGTTTGGGAGCCGAAACAGCTGGCGCTTTAACGGCCTGTCCACACGGCGGCGTGCGTTGTCGCTTGCCGGCGGGGGGGGCTGAAACTCGATCAACAACCAATCACATGAATCTCCCGCCCCGGACACACAAGCACGCGGTTTGATTGGCTAGAACTTGTACTGACATATGATTTGATTGGCTGACGCTTCCGGCGAAGCTTCAAAAGTTGAACTTTGCTCAACTTTCGTTGCGAGCAACGCGAGCAAATCTACGCTTTGCTCCCACAATGCAGTTCGGCGCAACGTGACGTCACCCCATTCAAAGTGAATGGGCAGAAGCGTTGACGCTTCAACGCACGCCGCCGTGTGGACGGGCCGTGAGAGAGCCGAGCCAAATGATCCGGCTCACTAACGTAAAAAGACAGTATCTATAAGGGAGGGCTCAAGTCAAAATTCAACCCCCCCCTCCCCCCCGCTCTCGGGGTGGACGCCCTCTCAGCTAGGGCTGAACGATTAATCGATTTTAAATCGTAATCGCAAAGCTTGCGATTTTTTTTTTACTATTTTTTTTTTTTTTCTTCTTGTGTGTCTGTCATCTACACCAATCAGAAGTGCTGTGCTCCACATGTACCAGCCACTGTTAACCAATCAGAAGTGGCCCATGATAGAAGGTGATAGACAGATTGATCCAATCACCTGCCAAGTATTTTTGAAAGTGCCTGCCCTTTCCAAATGGCTTCCAATGGAGCTTTCCTTGATGGTTTGGTGAAACAAACCATCTGAGTCAGGTTAGTAATGCTCCATCACATGTTCTACATCTATTACAGGGTGAATCTTAAACTGAAGCTTGACTTTAAAGCAACCCAACGGAAGTTTCATGTAAGTTTAGTTCTTTCACTCGTAGCTCGGGCTGCGGGGGTGCTAGAGACGGGAGCATGTTGATGCGAACCTCCTAGCCGGAGATATGGCCGCATTTTACAATAAACTTCCGTTGGGTCGCTAAAAAGCAAATATCGCAAATCGAATCGCAATCGCTGTCCGAAAAATCGCAATTAAATTTTTTTCCCAAAATCGTGCAGCCCTACTCTCAGCCCTGGTCTGGCGGAAACACTGCTGTGAAGTGCTACCTACTTTGCTGCATATGAATTGATGTTAGACACAACTCAAAAGAAAACACTCTTTCCACTGATACATTAAGCCATGCATTGAAACATACACATACTGTAGAAGGCTACTTTTTTTACATACAAAGCAAATGTAGTTTTCATCACTGCGTTTCATCTTGAGCAGCATAATGAACAGAAAGGCTCATATTCCGTTAGTTACAGCACTAAAATGGACTTACAGCATACTCAAAAAGACACCATACAGTAATTTCCAGGCCCTTGCAATGCTCAAAGACAAACTTTGAAAGACTTCTTCAAACAGGTTTTTACATTTTTAGTCGATTTATGTAGAGATGAAGATAGAAGGGCAACATTATGAAATGATTATTCTGCTCCCTACACCAACTTTCTTTAGCTTTAGGCTTCTTTATAGGTTTCTATAGCCCATACTACATGCCCATTTCATATAGTATATAATACTGTCAACATACAATAAATAATATATGTGAAGTGTACCCGAATATCCGAATATTCGTTCGTTGGGAGTACTATTCGGGTTTCAATTTCGTTATTCGTTTTTTTTTTCCCGTTTTTTTTTTCAAATTGAATTTATTGAAATCTCCAATATCAACGTAAGAGCTTGTGCCTCTTAGGGGGGTGCTAACACTTAACCATAAACGTTATCGTTTACTTTCTCCGTCTTTATATGTAGATATTACTTTTCTCCGTTAATCTCCGTCACGTTGTTTCCAATGCAACAACAACTTCCTGTCAACTGCGCTAACTCTCCTTCAAAATAAAAGCATGTCCATAAATAGGAAGCCAAGCCAAACTACACTTAAGACATATAAAACTGCAACGAAAGTAACTAACACAATGCGATATCCTTTTCAATTTCAAAGAACACAAATTGGGTTACATTAACAAATAACTATAAAACAACAATACTGTAGAATAACAAAATTAATTCAATTCAAAAATTCAATTCAAAACCTTTATTTATCATGGTAAAATCCCATTGAGATCAATGATCTCTTTTTCAAGGGAGACCTGCAGCAGTAGGTTCCACAAGAAGACATAAAAACATAAACAACAAAAGGACATCATACAGCAAAATGTACAGGGATTACAATTTACATATTTAACCACATGTACAGGGACCAACAGCATCTGATTTTGTAGCATCCAACCGAGCTTTAAAAACATGTAGTGGTACTAGCTTGGTAATTTTCCATTATTTTTGCAGACTGTTCCATGTTAGTGGAGCTGCACATCTAAATGCCGTGAATACACCGAAATACACGAGTTGAAGCGGTTTGCTGCTGATTACTACGCCCCCCCCCCCCGTGCGGGCCAAATATTAGAATATTCGCTGCTGATTGCTACCGAATATCCGGAGCCCGAAAAATGGTATTCGGGACAACCCTAATTTGATACTGTAATGTTGGTTGAAAATCAATCCGCAACTTTTGAAGGTCACTGCGAATAATCTACACTGTGAGCAGCTCCTACATTTCCATCCTGCTTTGCATTGTGAAAGAGTATTGCACATAAACATACTGTAACACTCAAAACGAAATAGTATTTACTGTACATGCTATCAGCATTGAGTGTACTTGATTTACTACATTTATGTTCACGTACTACAGCTTAGAATCAGTTGCGATATGCATCATCGCCAACATCAATACCAATTAGGGATCGACCGATATGGCTTTTTCAAGGCCGATACCGATTATTAGTAATCAAGGAAACCGATAACCGATATACATTTGCAGTAAAATCAGAAAATCTTGGTGTCAAAATGTAGAATAACACAAACTCTAACACAACCTCTTTGAAATGCATTTAAGCATATATTATGTTTAATTAACTTTTAAACATCTTACAACTGGTTTCCTCTGTGCCCTTTTCTTTAGTGCAGCCATCTGCAATGAGTTAGAGAGAGGCAGAGAGTTAAAAGTGGGGCTGCAGGCTGACATGCTTAACTATCAATAATGCTTAATTTATTATATCAAAACAATGCCCGTCTATCTAGCATAAAATCCCAATAAACTGCTAGCAACTAAAAAACACTAGTGCTAGCTAATGTTTTGCAAAATATTAAAAGTGAGGCTATTACAGTAGACCTAACGTTAGTCTAGTAGCCTAGTCTTGAAATCTACCCTTGTGGGGGCGCGCTCATGCGATTGGCTTAGAATTGAGGAGACATCTGATTGGCTATAGATAGAAAAAATTACAAGTACGAATCGGCTGACCGTCAGGGGAGTCTCAAAAAACCCACATACGAATGCACAGCGATCCGTGCACAGAAAGCGGTTTGCGTTTGTAGGTGCAGCGGTTTTAAACGGAAAACAAATATGTGAGGATCAAAAATACATATGTAAAACTTTTTTCTGTATTTGGATTTTATTTACATGTATATGAAACGGAACACATTTGTGTGTGCATTGAAAAACACAAGTGTGGATTCGGAAATACAAGTGTGAATCCTTTAGCGGATCATGAAATACAAGTGTGAATCCTTCTGTGTGCATACATGTGTGTATTATGAGACTGTTCTGAGCCCATACCCCCCCCCCCTCCGCACCACAGTTACTCCGCTGCGAGACGCTGCACGCACCCCCAACTCTGACTGACTTCCCGCGTCCCTGTGTAACTGGGAAACTGATAGAATTGCACTGAGGCCGACAGGATGAGGCTCCAGAGAGTTGTAAAAGCAGCACAGAGGATCATCGGCTGCCCTCTCCCCTCCCTGATGGACATCTACACCTCCCGCTGCCTCAGTAGAGCCAAAAACATTGTTAAGGACAGATCACACCCCGGCTTTCACCTGTTCAACCTGCTGCCCTCCGGCAGGCGCTACAGGTGTATCACATCCAAAACAAACGGACTCAAAGACAGTTTTTTCCCAAGAGCCATCATTGCTCTTAACACCTGACATGTGAATCAATGTGACTCTGTACATATACATACAGTATATATCATTACTATTATAAATACACACTATTATTATTATTATTTATTACATTACAGATTTTATTTTTATTCTCCTGGAAATAATTACTGCACTTTACTCTTTATTCCTTTATCCCTTATTCCTAAGTATGTATGCTGCGTGTATTTTGTTGTCTTATGTTGTGATGTTTTGTTTTTGTTTTGATGGCACCCTTGAAAGGGAGAAGCATTTATCTCATTGTACATGTATAATGACATTAAACTATTCTATTCTATAATTGGATCATAAGATCATGGTGTTTTTGCAACTTCAGCATAGGGGATTGGGATGTTTATTGAACTTCGGCTTTCAACTGACTTACCTTCAAAACACATACGGCTCTGCCGCTCAGCGCTGCTGCTTGCTTCAATCTGTGTCTGCGTTATTTCGCACCTGCCTGTAATCTGAGAAGGTCCCACCTCTCTGGCTGGCTCCCGTCCGGAAAATCTTCAGTGTTGATTGACACTTCAGTAATAGCCTATCATACAGCGCTGTGGGCGGGACATTGCTCGTGTACAGAGAGTGGTGACTGCAGCCAGAGAAACGGCTGCATCAGAGCCAAAGTTTTATCGGCAATTTGATAAAAAAAAGACCGATACGATAATCGGTCAAATGCGGAATATCTGCCCCGATAATCGGCCAGGCGGCCCCTAATACCAATCAATTGAACTGAGACATTTCAAAGCTAAAAACGTCAGCCTCATGTTGGCAAAAAGTCGGAGGATTACCGAAGCCAGTAGAATTCATCTGCTGATTATTTGTACAACATGTAATGGCAATCTATCCCATAGTGGATCAGATATTTGAATCTGGACCAAATGATCATTATGAGAGCCGAACGTCGTTAATGTTACTAAAAATAAAGCGTTTTTGTTGTTTTGATGGATGAGTACATTCTTCTGTTTGAATCTTTAAATCAACCAGTAATTGTATTTCTACTTAGATAGATACTCTGCCTGCTCTACAAGTAAGGATTCTTAGAGTTCTGGATTGTTCTAAGCAAAATCAAATAGATAATGAAAAAAGAGGGGGTTTAAAATGTAGTTTTGCAGAACAGTTCAATATTATGAGCTCTTTATTGACAGTGGTAAGAGCAGGCTGAAAGGCAGAGCGAACATGACTGAGAAGCACACAGAGAAACAAAGACTTGGAAAGCCTTTTTGCAGGAGTTTAACATTTGAGTGTTGCCTCATTTGAACAACCCCTCTCTTTATCATCTTAGTTTCCCCTGTGATGACACACACTGGAGTAATTACTGAAGAAGTTGAGAAGGTGTTAATCCTGGATGTGGGATCCCCCCCAATCTTTTCCAAACAGAACAGCCCATTATTGGCCTGATGGAGTAAGCTACGAGGTCAGCGGCTCACAGTGAAATAATGGTAAGAGGAGACTTCCCAGGGAGGGTTAGTGAGATTTGTGTATCCCATTCCCATCCTGTGGGAGCAACAGTGGGAAAGCAAAATCCCATTTTGTCGTGCACAGATTTGGGCATTATGTCTCTAAGCTTTGGGGACTTTGGGGATTAACAGAAATGTATCACACAGGCTGGGCCACCTAGCAGCTATTGGTGGAAGAGACGGGGTTCCAACAAATATGGATTTGTATCCATGCTAAGGGCATTGGAGGGCAATGTTGGTCAGTTGATTGGTTGTTTGGTTTATCGGTTTTGGTCCAAGTAGCACTTTAGCCTGCTAACATGCTAAACAGAGGTAGTGAACATGATAATAATTATACCCAAGCCCGCCTTAACCTGCCATCAGGCCCTGGGGCCCCCTATTTAAACAACAAATCAAAGTCATTTATAGCCTCGGCAGGCTCTGTGATCACACACACACCACTAATTCAGCACCATGAACAGCTACATATGGCCTCAATGCTAGGTATCAGTAGATGAGAATGATCATTATCTCCGGTGGATTAACACAAACCTAGTTATGTAAAACGATGCACATTTAAACCTGCAGGCTACTGGGAATCAATGAATAGTGCAGCATTGCCTTACCTCTTTAGCTTCCGTCTGGTTTTCTTTGAAGAAAAAGCCTTTATGATGTTCTTAAAATCCATCTCACGAAGAATGTCATGCTCAATTGACATCAGTGTTAGGTTTCCTTTTCCGAGCGCCACTCTCAAACTTTTTCTTCTCCAAAATGTTCTCCTAAACAACCTTTATCTGTCACTCAATCACTCGCAATTTGAATAAGTCACATGTGAAACATATTCTCATTCTGATTGGCTGTTAAGTGGTGCCCACTGACTGTTACGGCCCGTCCACACAGCGGCGTGCGTTGAAGCTTCCAACGCTTCTGCCCATTCACTTTGAATGGGGTGACGTCACTTTTAGCCGAACTGCATTTTGGGAAGCGACGTGGAGCGTTGCTGGCGTAGCTGGCGTCAAAAGTTGAGCAATGTTCAACTTTTGATGCCTCGATGGAGGCGTCAGCCAATGAAATCCCGTTTATGCAAATCTGCCAGTACAAGCACTAGCCAATCAAACCGCGTGTATGCTGGGAGAGACTACGCAGGTCATTTCCTCATATTAAAAAAAAATGGAGGGAAAATTGATTATAGTGGTAGTGAATCACCCGGTGCTGTTTGATCAGTCTCTGTTCATCTACCGGGATACAAACCCGAGGAGCGAGGCATGGAGGGGGGAGGCAGAGACAGTGGGTGAAACTGGTAGGTTTTCGCCTGTTTGGGGATTTTATATCCAGTTTACTTCGTTTTAACATTGTTATTGCTTTGTATGTCGGGGGCGGGAGATTCATGTGATTGGTTGTTGGTCGCGTTGCTCGCAAAAAATCCCCAAGCTTCAGATACGCCCAGCTCCAAGCGCCAACGCACGCTGCTGTGTGGACGCTCCGTTACGGAGTCATCATTTTTGGGAAAAATCTCTGGAATCCATCGATCTGATTGATTAGCGGAGCAAATGATCAAAATAGTATGGAGGGATATTTTCGTTTGGATTACTGGTCTGGGGGAAGCTTGCGAGTGTGTGTGTATACGTGTGTGTGTTTGGGTATTTTTGCGTTTGTGTGTATTGTGTTTGTTTGCCGGGGAAAATACTCACGAGAAACACCGGCTGTTGTTATGCCTGCTGTGACTTTAAGTTACTCCGTTCTCCGCTTGTAATTATGCCGTTACAAGCTTCAAAGCTGTATTTATCATCTGAATTTGCCGAAACAAGTTTAATATTCTGAAAGCCAAGACTTTGTTTAATTGAAATCAGATGAAAACAAACTATAACGGACCCTGCCATGTTATCTATGATTACTATACGCCTTACATTCATAATTTTAGCGGAGGGAGGGAAACGGCGCTGCGGAAGAGCAGAGTGGCGAGGGAGAGCTGTCATCTTCCCTTTACAAGCTTCAAAAATGTATTTACCGTGTGATTTTGGAAATAAAAGTTTCATATTCTGAAAGACCAAGACTTTGTTTATTTAAAATAAAAATTAAAACACCCGAAATAAAAATAAAAATGTGTAATTTATTTTTATTTTTATTGGCTCATGATAGGCCCCCAATCTCCGTAGGCCCCTGGGCTTCAGCCCAGGTCAGCCCGTGCATTAAGGCGACCCTGATTATACCTAATTATCAGCATCTTATCAAAGTCATTGTGATCATGTCAACATGCTCACATTAGCATTTAGCTCAAAGGACCAGTGTTCATAAGCACAGCTTCACAGAACTGTTAGTCTAGTTTGTATTTATGTCCTTATAGGTGATTCATATAGGAACACGCATACACATGGACTCACACACACACATAAAGATCAAAAGGTCGCACAATTCTGTGAGCGTAGAAAAGTAGGGCTGCACGATTTTGGGAAAAAATCTAATTGCGATTTTTCTGACAAATATTACGATTCGATTTGCGATATTTGTTTTTAAGCGACCCAACGGAAGTTTATTGTAAAATGCGGCCATATCTCCGGCTAGGAGGTTCGCATCAACATGCTCCCATCTCTAGCACCCCCGCAGCCCAATGGATCAATCTGTCTATCACCTTCTATCATGGGCCACTTCTGATTGGTTAACAATGGCTGGTACATGTGGAGCACAGCAGTTCTGATTGGTGTGGATGACTGACACACAAGAACAAAAAAATAAAAATGTAAAAAATAAATATATAAAAATGTTAAATAAAATCGCAGGCTTTGCGATTTGATAATAGCATCATTACAAATCGCGATTTCGATTTAAAATCGATTAATCGTTCAACCCTAGAGTGAACCAGAACCAACCTCCGCCTTAGAGGTCTTTCTTAACAAAAAATGTTCACTTCATATAAAGCATATATGAAGGCTGACGGTTTGAGACCATGGCTTGACTCCAATAAGCGATGTCTCACAGTAAATAAACTGACAGAGGGGTGTGATGACCTTTCTGTTGTGAAATTATTGATGTAGTCTGCTGTGTAACTGCGTGAGTCTCAAACCAGAATCATGTTGCTGTTGCATCAGTTCACTTTTTCCTTCTGTCCTCTAGTGATGGGAATTCCGGCTCTTCTTGGTGAGCCGGATCATTTGGCTCGGCTCACCAAGAAGAGCCGGCTCTTTCGGCTCCCAAACGGCTCTTCAGTTTACCACATATTATACCTTTTAATTAAATCAAATGTAGCCCTGTTTTGACTAATGAATGATGTATATGTGTACACATATATCACTTAAATTATTCAACACATCCTTTGAGTAGTAGTAGCAGTAGATCCTGCATTTTAGCCATGCCTCATTTCGCTCTATTTGCTCTTTCCAGCGCTGTTTTTGCAGGGGCTGATTCTGTGAGCTGCAGCTGACCACGCCTCCCTGCAGGAGAGGGGAGCGTGCTCTGAGATCAGCTGCTGGGCTGTCAGAAGAGGGGGAGAAAAAGAGATCTCCCTCCTCCGTGTTTTATTCTTATAGAAGTAAGAAGAGAAGTAACGGGGCAGAAACCCTCCTTTTTACGCAGCGGTCCAGACATCAAACCTGCGACACATATTCAGTGTGCAGTTACTTTGGCACCATTAGGGCATGGATATCTAGATACTTTCCGAGGTTTGACATCATGAATTGTGCTACTTTTAAAGCAAGCAACGATGTTTTCAAATCTGTAATCAAAAAGCTCCTCAAAAACACTATCGAAGCAGTTCCTGCCGTTGCTACGCTAGTTCAAAACGGTAACAACGGACTATTTTTCTTAGCGGATGCATGTCAATTTAAATCAATACAACTATTTTTTAAATCAATAAAATCATTTTCTAAATCCATAAAAGCATTTCAATTAATATTGGGAGTCATGTCGTTACTTTGTTGAGAATGTGGCCATAATAAGCGGAATGATGTGCACATTGTATAATGTGCCTTCATGCCGATCTAGATCCCTCCGCAAAAACAAAAACAAAAACCGGCTCGTTCGCGGGCGCGAGCCGGCTCCCGTCGTTCACTTAAAAGAGCCGGCTCTTTGAGCCGGCTCGTTCGCGACCGACACATCACTACTGTCCTCATCCAAGCTAAACCTAATATTTATTGAGAAGGGTGCTCTGTCAACGGAAAAAGAAACAAACAAGCAGCCGCTGCTCTAAAGAATTAGTTTGCAAGCTCTTTTTTGTTTTTTGTATTTCTTCTATTATACCTCTGGCTCTCATTCATTTTACAGTGAGTATTGACGACTGCACCTCCCGTAAATCCAATGTATCTGCTTTCGAGCATAAATCTCAACGCATGCTGTTCACAGATATGTTCTGACAGCAGCGACTTCATGTTCCCTTCCTGCTTTGCATCTATTCATTATTCCTTTCTTATTCTCTCGTCGCTCCACAAAAAAGTAATATTCCTTTCCATTTCATAGAAAATTGTCAGTTAATGGATGAGAGAGGTAGGTGTCTGCCTTCACGCCTTTCTCTTTGTCTCTTTTGATGCAGATGAAGGGGAAATGCAATGCATCTTTCTGCATCACACCCATGATGGATTCTGTGTCAGGACTCTGCAGGTGGTGGTCTGCAGCTCTGTTGTTGTCCAACACCAGATTTCTCACAGTTTCACGAACATAACCCACATTTGATTTATTCCCCCTCTGTCTCATCTTCCCTTTTTCTCACTCATGACATCTGGAATAGCTGAAAGCAATATTCCATGTGTGCATGTTAGTTTCTCAGATTATCAAAAAGCTGTTTGCATCTGAATTGTACATGCCCCTGGTTTCTGTGTTATGTTGCCATCAAATTACATCGGCTTATCCACTATATCGGTGATCCCGTCATCCTCGGGCAGAGCAGCACGTGTGGAGCAGGAGGAAGCTAAATCATACTGACGGATTTAATGACCAATGATGCCTAACAGAGGGAGACGTTCCTAACTGTGTCGTTCCCTCATAGCCAACAAATCAATGCCAGCCTGCCCTCAAAATGTCAAGCGACAGCCAACCCTATAGGGTTTTAAAGACAGACCAGGATGAGGCTATTTCCTAAATGGCTTTAGCGGGGAAGGGTTGTTTTAACCTGGATGGGTGCCATACATCAGAGCTCTCCCACAGACTGGAGAATGGCTGTGAGTTACATCCCAGAAATATGTGCTGAAAAGTGGACTATGCACCCGTGTGTGAACTTCTACGTGTTTCAGAGTGCTCAGGGCAGGTTTAACTCTCCTATCTGCAAGTTTGTTTAGACACACATTCTAATCTTTCTAATTAATTTTGTCTGAAGCAGCGGTTTGACCAGAAATCTAATTCAGGTCATTTGATTCTGCCTCTAATTATTTATTGAGTTCCCTCTTCCCAGAACAAAAAAAGCATTAGTCCCTCAGAAAAACTGTTGATATGCAGAGAAGAGACAAAGAGAGAGCAATTCATCAAAGATTTGTAAACAGTCCTCTTGATTCTCTCCCTTATGGGACTTATTTTTGCTTTTAGCTTTTTTTTTTTTAGCTTCTTTTTTTTTGAAAGCCAATGAGCAGCCAGCCAATTTAACAACTGATCACTCGACTTTAACTTTGTGGATTCTTTCACAGACTGTTTTTCCTTAAATTTAATTATAAGAGGTGTTTTTTTTAACTCAGCTTTTAACGAGAAATGTGTTGCTATTCTGAAACTCACGTTTTCTTTCTGATGTTGGAAGGAAAGGTTGGTTTTGACAAGGACTCATTTTCTTTTGGCAATAGGGAGCGGACAATATGACAGAGGGAAATGTTGTTAAGCACATTTTGTTAATAGCCTTGCTTTCCTTTGTTGTATTTAACAATTGACTCAATGCTTTGTGATTTCATGTTCCTACTTAAAGAGTACTTGTGACTTCCACAGTGTTTCCACCTATTGAATGTTTCTTGTAAAAATCCTCTAACCTAACACAGTTTTTTTTAAATGTATCCAGGTAGACGATTGCATCCGAGTGTTGGCACAGCTAGAAGTGTTCTGGCGACGGAGGAATTAGTGTCGGCTCTGGTCCATATATGACTGACAGATTTGGCCATGTTTTTGGGGGGTGTGGACTTTGGCTAATTTAGGCTGAGAAACTGTTAATGTAAGCAGCAATCAAGCTAGTTCTGGGCAAGTGTCAACTCATGGCATTAGCCCAAGTTTGGCTGTTTCCAGCAGGCCACTCATCACAAATCTTTGAGACCAGTAGTACTGAATATAGGCCACTGTTGATTTTGGCTAAACAAGTCACTTTACACTAAACATACATCCGGATGTGCCTATTACTCCCATGCATCTTTTTTTCCCTTCTTATGAAAATGTAGCTTTCATCTAAACCTTCTATGTATTACTTTAATTATTGTTTAAGCTCAACAACTAATTTGAAAAGGAAAAGATCATGGTTTAGGTTAATATGACCCACTGGTTGAGGTTTTGGGAACTATTGTCACGGCTAAAAGAAATCAATGGCACTGTCAGTAGGAAATGGAAAGCGAACAGCAGTCCTGTGTCAAAATCCAACATTTACCCATCCAATCAATCCGAACAAAGTTTTCTGAAAATTGCAGGGCCTCAAAGAAAACCCTTTTCCAGCTTCAGTCTGTCCCAAAAACTTCAGTATGAGGAAGACATGGTAGTGCAGTCTTCACTCAGGTGGAAGGAAGCCATGACAAACATTTCAGAGCTGAGCTGCAGTCAGTATCCTGCTGACATCAAAGACGTGGTATGTATGTACTGCTGCCCCATTTCAATACCCACACAACTCCTTAAAACTATTTTTACTCCCTGCAGTCATACATCAGCTCAGCCTCTGAGTGATAGCTCTAATGACTGGTAAACATCTCCTGAACTACATCTCTCTATTTCTCTGCCAGCCTGGGTAATTTTCAGAGAAGCTTTATACTTTGGGGCTTTATATTATTCATGCTCAGGATTCATGTTTGTTAAAAAAAAACAAGTCATGAACAATGAGCAGTCTGTGTTCCACATGCTGCATTGTATTTAACTTTTGCAAGATGGAGTAAAAACTAAATTATTAAGACAAGACTCAAACTTCTATTTGTATCATACAGTGGACTTTTTTGTATCTTCTTTTCTTAGCACCATAAGTGGCCTCTCTAATTTTGAAATACAATATTGTTTCAGAAGAAAACAGACCTATTGTATGTTGTTTTTGTTTGTTTTATCTCCTAAAATGTGAGAATAAGTTTATCAAAATTACATTTACTGTAGTTTTTGTTCAACCTTTTTTTAAGCCCCATGCCCCTGGTACTGGGGGACTATGTTCAATCTGAATTTACTTTAAAATAAAAAGATTCTATATTGATTCTGACTTTTCTACATCCAATTCACAGGTTTATCATCGCTTTGAGAAAAAAGATGATTAATTTACCCTTTTTAGAAGTGAAGATATAGTCATTTGTTCTGGGAATGTCATTTTCGAGCCTGAGGCCTGAAAAACAGGCTCGGGGTTTAACTGGAGCATGCTTGATCCTCAAAAACAAAGTGGCAGCCCAACAACATTTTAACCACAGAGAATATAGCTTTGGTTCACAAGGGGGGGATTCTGTCAGGATGTATGTTTCGGTTTGTATCCTTCTTGTTTTGTCTTGGTACTACATGCACAGCCACACACACAACAAACTAAGACACAAAAATTAAAAATGATATCCTGCCTCGTGCTCTGCTCCAAAAATACAATACCCGATTATCACTGTCTCATTCATTCAGCAGATTAAGTTTGCTGCTGAACAATAATAACATCCTGTTTGGTTCATGTTTACAGCCTAAAGATAAAGCTGTATCCTCCTGGATGTAAGACTCATCTGTCTATCCCAAAACTTCCCTGTATTGTTCCATCGGAGCAGAATGATGGATCTAAAAAAAGACACACTCTGCATTTCCCAAATGTAAAATGCATAGCCAGAGATTTACAAAGGGCTGAATGAGAAGATACATGTCAAACTCGTCTGTACGTGGTATTTGTATTTTAGGTGTACAATCAAATGTTTAAAAAAAGCTCAGTCATTTACATACAAATGCATATAAACAACAACAAGGTAAACCCTACTGGTAACAACAAGCTTCTTGCACTGACTGTATCCTCGTGTAACATAAATGCACTCCAAACACACTCTAAAATCATGTTCAATGGACCAGACTGTGGCTTTACATCTGCAGCACTACATGGAAATAAGCATAATGACTTAAGACAGAATTGTAGGTTGTCTACTCACCCTCCTGTGTATTGTTAAGCTTGCTGTCAGTATATTCCTTCGCCGTGGACAGGCACCAGACGTGGAGAGCGAAGAGCACAAAGGCAAAGTTCTTCCGCCGCCTCCAGGTTCTCATGATGCCCGGGCTCAGTGAGGTGAAACCGGGGGAAAGCGCTCCGGTCACACCGCGTTATAAAAGCAGCACGACCAACACTTCAAACAGGTGACAGGTAGCGGCCAATGTAGTTCACTGTGGTGTGGCGGGGGCTAAACCTCCAGGAAGGTGTGGTAGTCTGTCACTCCAGGAAAGAAGCTGTCAAAAACTTTTCATTCCTACACCCACGTTTAAAGTGGAACAACCGGTGGGGAAAACGTACAAATACATGTGTTATTCCAATGTTGCTCATGTGGTAGAGGTATGGCAAGGAGCGAGAGAGGAGGCAGAATGAGAGGCTGTTGGAGCGGACTCGCCATCTCCTCAAGGACCGGAGCAGCCACTCTGCCATGTGCGCTTCAGGCTCCGCTGGGTCCTAGAGCCGGACCACACCAACGACTGAATGTAAACTATTTAGCCTAAAAAAATCACCAACTTTGCGCAAGCTAATTTTTTTTTTTTTTAATAAAACACAGACTAAGGTACGCCAAGAAGCTTTAGGTATGTACCTATCAAATTATGTAAAAATATTAGATGTTGACGTACAATATTTCCAGAGAGTACCTCAAGTTAGCTAGTTAAGCCAAAACACGTCTTTACCTTTACCGTTAGCATTAGCTGACAGCGTAGTCACGGCAATTCGTCCTTCACAAAGTGTAGACATAAACGTCTGTTTGATAAAAAAAAATAGCTTTAGAGATGCAGCCCACTGCTTGGCAGCAAGTAAAAAATGATGTGTAAAAAGCTAGAAACTCTAGTTAGCTAACTTATAGTTGTTTGCAGCCTGAAGTTTGTGAAGCGAACAGAGAACGGTTGTAGTGCATGCGTTTCGCCGTAGCCTTTGGCGGTGGCTAGCTAAATACTTCAAATTACAACTTTATTGAAAAGCAGTGCATTAACATGAGAAACAAAATACGTAGACCTACAGGAAAAATATATCAAATGCACAAATGGAAGAGAAAACTAAAATCGAACTTATTGACATCATTAAATACATTTGAACAATTAAACATTCATTTACAAATTATTTACAACATTACATACTGTATACATAATGTTAACAATCCCTACCATGAGGGATGCCTGCATTTCAAAATTAAATATAATTATTTATGTTGTTTAGTAGAACATTCAAGTTTGTGTGATCCAGGAAGCTATGTAAGGAACATATTTAGAAACTATGAGACACAATCATTTCCTTTCAGAAGCAGTTTTTTTAAATCAAATTTTACTCATGAACATTTTTTGTCAATGTTGTTTTTCTTCTTCTTCTTTTTATACCTCAGAACTCAACTTTAAAACTAAAGATGCTCTATAACAAGGAAGGAAGGACATTTCCAAAAACATAGCACTTCCCCATGTGATCACCTGCTTTGACTATGCTTCTTCTCTTGGTATGCACTTTTCTGAACAAGGTAGTGTGCTGGACTTAAAATCAGGGGATAGGACTTTTGAGTCCCACTGCAGCATGTCGTTGTGTCCCTGGGCAAGACACTTCACCCCAAATTGCACCTGTGGGGATTTTCCACAGTACTGAATAAGTTGCTTTGGATAAAATCGTCTAACAAATTACATGTAATGTAATGGACATCATGATGAGTTGTGCAGAATATAATATATGCATGTACGCTGATGGTATTACAAGTTGACATTTGAAAAATTGGTAAGCTTCTAACCTGTTGAACCCTCAGTTCCCAATTTAGTTTATTTCTAAAATGCCTGTACAAAGTGTGTTTGTTTTGGTTGAGGTTTGTTATCTTGAGATATAATAAAGACCTTCATGATTCAATTTCAGTGTGAGAATATTGTATGTGAAAAATATTCAGTCCATCAAAATAGGAAGTTGTCCTTCACTTTAAAATACCCCTGGGATGAGGATGGCTCATCCTTCAATCTTTAAAAAATATTTGATTAGCCAGAGCTGACTTTAAGTTATATGCCAGAGTCTGGTGTCCATCCTAACTTTCTCTTTGAAAAGGATATATTAAATGTGTTCCCCTCTGCTTTCTGTTGTAACTTTTGAGTTGATTCTGTTTTGGATGACACCTCCATCTCCTCCTCCCTCTTGCTCACCATTTTCTTTAGTGATAAGACAACTTTCAAGGCACATTTATCTTAGATGTTAAAGATTAAAATAAATATAACGGAGACACTGCTGGAAACGATGGCAATGACGCCAAACTAACCCTAACCCAGAAAAGATGGGTGCCAATGAAATGACTAATGGCAAACCACTCTTTGTCAGTGTTTCTGCTTCACTGTACACAATTAGCCCTATACATCTCATCTAGTGTATCCTTTCTAAGACAGACATATCAGCTGTTCCTTCAGGGCATGCAAGTCAGTCAAGGCTAAGCAAAGGGCCTCAGAGTACACAGTCCACATTATGCGGAGATAGCAATGTGACATGCAGACACATGATGCCTCAGAGAGCGGGAGGCAGACTGACAGGAGCCCTTCTCCTCGTATACAGCTGCCTGTCAGTCTCTGCTCATCGTCCAGAACCAGCCCACATGGCAGCAGAGCACTTGATTACTATTTTAAATTGTCTTGCTGGTCATGCAGCCATCAGTCATGTCAGTGGAAACTGACTTTGCTGATAGATTGATACTGTTTAATACATAATGTTCCTTCCTTGCTATGGGCCCAAATCGATCCATCTGTTAAAAACTGCAATTACATTACACACTTGTATAATGTATACAGTATCCTTTGTTTACATTTTGTCAGTAGCAAGTTAATTGTGTTTTTCTAACTTATTATTGCTATTATATAGTCTTTAGATACTGTATATCTTTCTACTGCTGATACGTTACTAACTGTTTTTCAATGTGTTGTTTTCATAGTAGAAGAGATTGAACTAAAGTAGCTAAAAGTAAAGTATGACATTAAACCTTGCATTTTGTTTGGTTTTTAAACACGGTCAGTATTTACTCTTAAGAAGTCAACTTCAGATACAGCATGCATTAATACAGCGCGGTGGTCTGAGACCTGCAGCACATGTCCTTCCCCTGTTCCCTCCTTAGCCCAGCAGGCTCAGTTCCACAGAGATGTCAGTCACCTTTACGGGCTATATGCGGACTGCAGTCACAGGCTGTGCTCAGTAGTCGCCTCTCTTATTACAATGTCATCTCTGGTTTGGAGCTCTATGACAAAAGCTCCCTTTCACCAGCGTAGCGAGTCTCCTGACTTCGATTAGCTTGGAATTCCAGTGTTCCGGATGGGAGGATCCACAGGCCTCGAGGCAGACGTGAAGCCAATGACGCAACATGGTTGACCCCTCTCCAACTTTACACACCCAGAGCACCGTACCAATGATAGTCAAGGTGCTGGGCTCCAAGCAGAATCTTAATTTCCTGGAAAATAACACTATGCCTACACAGAATGTCCTTGGAATGCTTTTATTTCATTCTTGAGATACATTAGAGCAACATGATATCGTAGATAAGGAATACAAACAGTAGAAAGGGTATGAGCCAAGATTTGCCTCTATTGCTTTTAATCATTGGGCATTCATTTAAACAGTAAAGAAAGGTATAATTGCATTTTTTCAACATATAAAACTGTAAACCTAATTCTCATTTGTGTGTGTTGGTGTCAGAAGTTTAGGTTTTGTCAATGTCTGCACACAACAACAATTGTTATTTATATTGAACATCATATACAATTTGTATATACAGAATACCATACAGTTTAATATGGGTAAGAAAATGCTTATTTGTCCTTGCCATTGTGGCATAGATTGAATTGTGTCTTCTCTGGAACATATCAAATAAGATTACACAGTTGGAAAATAATGAAAAATTACTCAAAATGTGTGTTTTTGTCACCGTCATAACTTCATCGTCTTGTTCTGCAAAATCCAATTTGTGTTTCTGATTTTGTATTCATTCTAACTGTTAAGCAGTCAGGATAGAATAAGTAAAGATTGAACATGATATTTAATATATATCAAGCCTTAATAAAATGAATATATGCCAAGGCATGGAAATGATTTGCATAGAAGATTGACTGAATTAAATACATTCCTATTTAATTTACATCAGAGCCAGAATGGTCAGTGAATTAACACAGTTTCACCTCCTGGTTTCTCTAATTTATCTTTGCAGTATCTGGTCCAGAAGTCTCTGCAAAAAAATTGAAAAACAATGTAATCAATAACTTTCCAAAAATGTATCTGCTTTCAGACCTGCTTTCCCCCAGTCTCTTAAGGGCAGCTCTGCATCAAACAGGAAAGGATGGAATCATTCTAGTTTGCTATCTGTCCAAATACACTGCTATTCATTCACCCTCCTCTCACAGCACAACCCAACAGTAGGAATTTCATTTCAGCCAGCGTTTAAAACCACCCACCCTATACCTCTCTCACTATCAGACCCCTGTGTGACTCTATTCTGGGCTCAACCTGTCTCCCTGCTGCAGACTTTCTGACAAGAATGACGCCTGTGAAGCACACACACGACTTGGCGTTTATCGTGGTGGAACACACTTCTTTTTTCCCCCCAATCTCACTGCGGGTGTGCCCGGCTAATAGCTTCATTTGAGAGGTGGCAAGGTCACGCTGGCATGGTTGCAGTCGGCTCCATTTCCTTGAGAAATACAAAATGTTCTCTCACAGAGCCATTTGACGTCACACTGTGCCCTATAATTGCTGGTTGTGTCAGTAAACCACAGAGTTGATTTACTGTCGTACAGTGTTTAAAATGAGTGTTGTTGGAGGTCCCGAGGCAAAACGGTTCCCAGTTTATGTAAGGGTTGGCAAAACGAGAGAGAAGACAATCATTTTGAGATTACCCTGAAAAACATATTGGTAAAAAACACACACACACACACTTTCTCTCTCAAACCTGAAGCTGCCATGATAGTGTAATTATCTGTAAACGATTGGAGACATCTCTTCACACTTTTACCATCTCACCTGACAGCAAATATATTGTTTGGGATAAGGGTATTATGGGAGATGAGTGATGGCTCACCCACATGTGAAGCTGAAGAATTGATTTGTCTGATGCTTCATGTCCTAAATATATATCACTAATTTGCCACATGCCCCTCATTGTGAGGATGTGGATTCTGCCTCTTATAGTTAAGCAAGTCCTAGGCATTACGTCAGCAGGGTCTAAAATCCGTTACATTTAATTAAGTTATGTGTTTTTAATGTACAGTGAAAGCCAAGACCACAGCGTAGCATAATGACTGAAATGGGTTTAGTTGTGATGAAGTAAGGGTTTCAATTTGGCATGAATTATTAGGAGGTTCTCTAGGGTTTTCTAATCTGATTTTGAAGAAAACACTAAACCTGAAAAGTCAGAAATAACTGCATGTTATATATATATAAGGAAAAGTAATGGACATAAATATTAAATGTGCATTTTGTAATGTTTAATTTGTAGTTTGACCAATGACCATGGATCTGACTTTTGCAGTCAAACAGTGCCCTCTGTTGGATGATTTTCAAACTATGAGTCATTTTATCCAGTCTTCATTCATACTCATGTATACATTCATTATTACAACTCAAAAACTAAATCACTATGAAACCTTTGTTCAAACCAACATAAAGCCTAATACTGATTTGTTATATTTAGGCGTGATAATGTTGAACAATTTAGTTTTAATCTAGTTTTAAATTATGTTATTTTGTATTTTAATATTTTACTGTTTCATTTTTCATGTCTTGTCTGTCCCGTATGCTCTTCTTTATATGTTGGATTGATGTGTTTTGTATAAATATCAAATCAGAAACATATGACGACACACTAGGTACGTTAAGATATTGTTGCATTAAAATATACTGTGCAGACTTCTACTTTGAACATTTCTTATCCCTACCCACATTAATAAGATGTCTATGTAGTGCACATTCTGGGTTACTGAGTGTGACTTAAATACAGTGAAAACATTTTACAGCTCCATAGAAAATCTCCTCATCAACACTATTTCTTAAAAAAAAATCATTCAACTTGAAAATGAGACTCTGCTCCATATCTTCAGAAACACATTTCAAGCAAGTGTTACAGTGTCAGTTTTGGGGATTTTAAGGTAATTTTGTTGCAGTACTGTTTATGTTTTTTATTTCTCTGAATGAGAATTGTAGAATCGGACACATTTTATGTTTTGGGTTAATTTTGTAACACATTTAAACCCCAACTCTACCTTTTTAAAGATGTCCGCTCGCAATCTGTTGGTTTGTGATATGGTCCTCTTCTTCTCCTCCTCTTTTTTCTTTGTCACCTCTGGTAGCTTTTTGTAAATCCTACAGACACACAAAAAGGTAAATTCATACAGGACAGGGGAATATGCTATCAGAAGTCTGAAGGTGGTTGAGCTATGCCAACAGATTGGCTACAGACAAAGTATTATCTAGTGAGACCACAGCCGGCACAAACCTGGATCCACTGATAAACAGGTCTCACACAGACTCCTTTTTCACTCCCACAACTCCAGCCAATTTGTTAGGAGATCCTCCAAGTCAGATAGTGTCTCTTTAAAAAAAAATTACAATGGGCAGCCATCATCTGATCAGGTGTGCCTTTCCAGATAAGTCCAGAAAAAAGGGGGAAAGAGATAAGGTATACAGAGGCTAGTTCATATCTCCTGTCAAGACATTTGGGCATCAAAAAACTATTGTTTCCATATACAGAGTGAGAGTGTGTTAGTGTGCGCTGTGTTTGCGCATGGCAGATATGACAAACGAGCTTTGGAAGGATTGTGCTAAATAAAGAAAACAAAGAGAGACGGAGTGACATCGTCTGACGTGGGTTTAGTCTGGAGAACTCACCGTCTGGACCTCAGCTGCATCTCTCTGCCTGATATAGACCTCTCTCTAGGCTTGAAAAGGTTATCTAGGACACACACACACACACACACACACACACACACACACACACACACACACACACACACACACACACACACACACACACACACACACACACACACACACACACACCAAATAAGAATTAATATGTAAATGAAGCTTGAATAATATGTTAATGAGCACTGAGGACTGTCTGATCCCTCTTATTCAGACACCTTTGAGCATTAGCACCCCCCTCCACACACACACAAACACATGAAGACGTATCCATTTCACAACCATCAATAGCCAGTGGTATTAAATGTGAGTTTTCTGTCTCTCACAGATTGAGCTGCAGTGAGTTTTGCTGCTTAGGTTAACAGGATCCAGACTCTTTGTTCATAATTAGACTTCAGACTTCAGTCAGACATCAGCGTGAGCGTTTCAAGGCTCTTCTTTCCATGACTCCTCCATGACCTTCCAAAACTTTCAGTTATCTGAAATGTGTTATGCCCCCCTACTTTAATAATATTTTACTCAAGCGTTAAGCGGTCAGGAGTCGGGTTGGATTTCCTGCAAAGAAGATTGCTGTGAAAAACAATCTGCTGTGATGAATGTGTACAAAAAGGGTTCATAACCAAAAAAGCATTTAATAAAATTCAGAGAGACTATGTAGATAATCAATTCCATATCAGGCTTTTAAAATCACATATTTTCTCAAAGACAGAGAATCAAACATTTAAGTTAAAACTAATGTAGGAAATGTTGGATGTGCTGTGCATTCATTTCAACTGAACAAAAGCCTTGTTAGAGTTTATAAGTCTGACAGCTTCAGGCTGAGAAGAAGAAAAATACTCTTGTGTGTTTACTCTTAATATATAATACCCTGCACATAAACTATTTTGACAAACGCCGATTTAGACTCGACATGTAATTATTCCTCTACGTGGGTCCCTATTGTCAGTTTGAGGTCACTTTTGTTATTATTTGTAAAAGTATGTGTATGCTGTTTCCTATATGAAAAACACTTTGTTGTTGTATTTTCACCTTTTTCCATTCCTGGTATGATATAAAAGTTGGAACAAAGAGAAAACAAAACCCCACATTTTAGACACCTCTAGTCTCAACTTGTGTATTCCCTGCATACAGAGCCTTAGAGAAATCAAATGCTGTAACTGATGTGCAATACTAGGTAATAGCCAGCAGAGAGCAAAGTTGGATAATTGTCATGACTCTAGTCTAGAAGGAGAACAATATACTGTAAAAAAGCAGCTATTTTTCGAGGCCAGCTGAGGTTATTGATTGTATTGTGATTTTTTTGAGAGAAACTCCATGGTTCCCTTAAAAAGCCAGCATGATTCGACATGACCACCAGCTACTTATTTACTTATTTCCCAGTGTAATCTATTCAGCAAAGAAAGTCATATAAAAACACATATAAAGTAGCTTTCCTTGCCACATTTCAAGGATTCGATGAATGTGTAAAAGCCCTACAGAAGCGAGGTAGCGACCGATGAAACATCGTAACAGATCGGTGTCGAAGAGGAGGACTAGCTCTGGACTGACTCTTGGGAGAGAGCTAGACTGTGAATTGCTGGGTGACATCCCTATAGGTTGAATGCCACACTTACTCCTCCACAACTCCCATGATCTTCTATCATATGATCTATCCTGATTGTTTGTAGAGATATGAAATTGTACTTTTGTTTTTCCAGGCTCCAGGCAGAGTTATTCAGCTGCACTTACCACTAAGTGGATCCGGTGTGGTGCAGTTTCTCTTCTGTTTGTCTCGTTCCTCCCTGAGGCCCTGCACCACGTCTGGATTGGAGTCCTGCAGCAATCTCCTTTTTGAAACCCTCCGCTCTAACCTCCTCACCCGACCTTGAGATCGGCTGATGAAGTCTGGCCTGAAGAGCTCCAAAGCCTCCTAACACAGGGAGAGGGAAACCTACAGTAAGCTGCTTGCTATTGTGAAGAACACAGAACAACTCATAGACATTAATCCTGTGGAAAGAGAAAGACAAATCTTTATTGAATCTGAACATTTCCCTAATCTATTCCTTAACCTTGCAGAATCCTCTTCACGGCCTTGTAAAAGCTAAGAGGTAGAGGCAGCGTTATACAATTATGCTCAGCTTTACTGGGGATAAAGGTAAGAGGGCTTTACTCACAGGGGGAATATGAATACTTTACAGACCTCAGTGGATCACTCAACGCTGGAATATAACTTGTTACATCAACTGTGTAATAATTACAATTAAATTAAAATAGGAAAGAGGTGGAAGAAAAAATGAAAAATCTTGTAATTATCAAATATTGTTTTTTCATTCCCCTTCTACTTGGCAGTGGCTGTGTCAAAAACCAACTAAAATAAAAAATCCCTCCAAGTTTAAAATTCAACCCCTCAAGAGATGCCACTTCCGTTCGGATAATGTTTAATCCAAGAGTAAACGCATTAGGATTCTCTGTGTGGTAAACCTGAATTGAAATAGTCTGAAGCACCATTCCTGAGGGTTTCAAGGTTCCATATGGCAGATTCACTTTTCCACATCTGATCATAAACCTTGTGTGGTTGCAATGTGTAGAATACTAAACATAATTTCATGGTATTTTCTTGACTCCATAAATGACCTTTAGGTTATCATTCTTGGTTGTGTACTTTGTGAAACCATTTCATGTAGTACACTGAACAAAAATATAAATGCAACACTTTTGTTTTTGCTCCCATTTTTCATGAGATGAACTCAAAGATCTAAAACATTTTCTATATACACAAAATAACCATTTCTCTCAAATATTGTTCACAAATCTGAAAAAATCTGTGATAGTGAGCACTT
The DNA here is from genome assembly GCF_902827175.1 of Gymnodraco acuticeps. Classification (NCBI taxonomy): domain Eukaryota; kingdom Metazoa; phylum Chordata; class Actinopteri; order Perciformes; family Bathydraconidae; genus Gymnodraco; species Gymnodraco acuticeps. The sequence goes on from NW_022991180.1 coordinate 5,161,639, forward strand.
CTCCTTTGCCGAGATAATCCATCCCACCTCACAGGTGTGGCATATCAAGATGCTGATTAGACAGCATGATTATTGCACAGGTGTGCCTTAGGCTAGTCACAATAAAAGGCCACTCTAAAAATGTTCAGTTTTATCACACAGCACAATGCCACAGATGTCGCAAGTTTTGAGGGAGCGTGCAATTGGCATGCTGACAGCAGGAATGTCCACCAGAGCTGTTGCCCGTGAATTGAATGTTCATTTCTCTACCATAAGCCGTCTCCAAAGGCGTTTCAGAGAATTTGGCAGTACATCCAACCGGCCTCACAACCGCAGACCACGTGTAACCATCACCTCCAAGATCGTCTGAGACCAGCCACTCGGACAGCTGCTGCAACAATCGGTTTGCATAACCAAAGAATTTCTGCACAAACTGTCAGAAACCGTCTCAGGGAAGCTCATCTGCATGCTCGTCGTCCTCATCGGGGTCTCGACCTGACTCCGGTTCGTCGCCGTAACCGACTTGAGTGGGCAAATGCTCACATTCGATGGCGTCTGGCACGTTGGAGAG